>NC_091727.1:117007045-117645909 GCF_042477335.2 Ovis canadensis | reverse complement strand
GTTATATCTTCTTCTTGGATTGATCCTTTGATCATTATGTAGTGTCCTTCTTTGTCTCTTTTCACAGCCTTTGTTTTAAAGTCTCTTTTATCTGATATGAGTATTGCTACTCCTGCTTTCTTTTGGTCTCTATTTGCATGGAATATCTTTTGCCAGCCCTTCACTTTCAGTCTGTATGTGTCCCTTGTTTTGAGGTGAGTCTCTTGTAGACAATATATACAGGGGTCTTGTTTTTGTATCCATTCAGCCAGTCTTTGTCTTTTGGTTGGGGCATTCAACCCATTTACGTTTAAGGTAATTGCTGATAAGTACGATCCCGTTGCCATTTACTTTATTGTTTTGGGTTCGAGTTTATATACCCTTTTTGTGTTTCCTGTCTAGAGAAGATCCTTTAGCATTTATTGGAGAGCTGGTTTGGTGGTGCTGAATTCTCTCAGCTTTTGCTTGTCTGTAAAGCTTTTGATTTCTCCTTCATGTTTGACTGAGATCCTTGCTGGGTACAGTAATCTGGGCTGTAGGTTATTTTCTTTCATCACTTTAAGTATGTCCTGCCATTCCCTCCTGGCCTGAACAGTTTCTATTGAAAGACCAGCTGTTATCCTTATGAGAATCCCCTTGTGTGTTATTTGTTGTTTTTCCCTTGCTGCTTTTAATATTTGTTCTTTGTGTTTGATCTTTGTTAATTTGATTAATATGTGTCTTGGGGTGTTTTGCCTTGGGTTTATCCTGTTTGGAACTCTCTGGGTTTCTTGGACTTTGGTGATTATTTCCTTCCCCATTTTAGGGACGTTTTCAACTATTATCTTCTCAAGTATTTTCTTATGGTCTTTCTTTTTGTCTTCTTCTTCAGGGACTCCTATGATTCGAATGTTGGGGGATTTAACATTGTCCCAGAGGTCTCTGAGATTGTCCTTATTTCTTTTAATTCATTTTTCTTTTTTCCTCTGACTCATTTATTTCTACCATTCTATCTTCTACCTCAGTAATCCTATCTTCTGCCTGTTATTCTACTATTTGTTCCCTCCAGAGTGTTTTTTATATCATTTATTGCATTATTCATTATATATTGACTCTTTTTTAATTTCTTCTAGGTCCTTGTTAAACCTTTCTTGCATCTTCTCAATCCTTGTCGCTAGGCTATTTATCTGTGATTCCATTTTGTTTTCAATATTTTGGATCATTTTCACTATCATTTTTCGGAATTCTTTATCAGGTAGATTCCCTATCTCTTCCTCTTTTGTTTGGTTTGGTGGGCATTTATCCTGTTCCTTTACCTGCTGGGTATTCCTCTGTCTCTTCATCTTGTTTATATTTCTGTGTTTAGAGCCACCTTTCTGTTTTCTGGCAGTTTGTGGAGTTTGCTTTATTGTGGAGTTTCTTCACTGTGGGTGGAGTTATACAGGTGGCTTATCAAGGTTTCCTGGTTAGGGAAGCTTGTGTCAGTGTTCTAGTGGGTGGAGCTGGATTTCTTCTCTCTGGAGTGTACTGAAGTTTCTAGTAATGAGTTTTGAGATGTCAGTGGGTTTGGAGTGACTTTGGGCAGCCTGTATATTGAAGCTCAGGGCTATGTTTCTGTCTTGCTGGAGAATTTCGTGGTATGTCTTGCTCTGGAGCTTGTTGGCCCTTGGGTGGTGCTTGGTTTCAGTGTAGGTATGGAGGCGTTTGATGAGCTCCTATCAATTAATGTTCCCTGGAGTCAGGAGTTCTCTGGTGTTCTCAGGATTTGGACTTAAGCCTCCTGCTTCTGGTTTTCAGTCTTATTTTTACAGTAGTCTCAAGACTTCTCTTTCTATACAGCACCATTGATAAAACATCTAGGTTAATGATGAAAAGTTTCTCCACAGTGAGGGATACCCAGAGAGGTTCGCATAGTTACATGGAGAAGAGAAGAGGGAGGAGGGAGATAGAGGTGACCAGGATGAGATGAGGTGGAATCAAAAGAGGAGAGAGCAAGCTAGCCAGTAATCACTTCCTTATGTGCGCTCCACAGTCTGGACCACTCAGAGATGTTCACGGAGTTACAGAGAAGAGAAGAGGGAGGAAGGAGACAGAGGTGGCCAGGAGGATAAAGGGGGGAATCAAAAGGAGAGAGACAGATCCAGCCAGTAAGCAGTTCCCTAAGTGTTCTCCACAGCCTGGAACACACAAAGAGATTCACAGAGTTGGGTAGAGAAGAGAAGGGGGAGGGAGGATATAGAGGCAATCTGGTGGAGAAAAAGAAGAGTCCAAAGCAGGGGAGAGAACAGTCAAGCCAGTAATTTCTCTCCCAAGTAAAAATGGGTACTGAAGATTGGGTTCTTAAAGGTACAAAATTGATAATAAATACCAAAAAGCAAAGATTAAAAATCTACAGTAGAGGTTGGATTTTCAAAAATACAGTATTGAAGAAAAAGAAAAAAGTCACAAAATTATAAAATATATACATAAGAAGTTTGCTTTAAAAAATAGGGTCTCTCTTTTGTTTTGCAAAGTAATAGTAGCCTATACAAATGAAAATTAAAGGGGTAATAGAGGACTTAAAAATATAAATTTTTTTTAAAGTAAAGAATGATAGTAAAAATAGTAAAAATATATCTAGGACTTTCTCTGGTGTTGTTGTGGGCAGTGTGGGGTCCGTTCATTTTTGGATAGTTCCTTGATCTGGCATGTATTTCTCAAGATCTATAGGCCCCTTCCTATGTAGTCGGTACTAACTACAAGGCTTTAATCTATTGCACCTGTCACTTCCAAGGAGGTTCCCTCTGTTTTAGCTTTTTCTGTTTGCTGGTCTCTTCAGTGTCTAATTTCCACCCTGGCACAAAGGGGCGGTGGTGGACACTCTTTTAGGCTCACTTTTTCAGTCATGCTGTGGGGAGGGAAGGACGCTGCAAACAAATAACACTGGCGTGTGCTTGCAGTGTCTCGGCCACACTGGGTTTGCCCCCACTCACAGCATGTGTGCTTTCCCTGTCTACACTGCTTAGGCTCTAGGTTGCTCTGCCAGGAACTGTCTGAGGCCAGCCCTGGGTTATATGTACTTCCCAGGTCTAAGCTGCACAGGTTCAGGTACTCGGGTAGTCCTCAGAGGCGCAGACTCGGTCGGGCCTGCGTTTTGTGCCCTTCCCAGGTCTGAGCAGCTCAGGTGACCAAGTGTTTGGTGAGCGTGGTAGCTGTGACTTATTGCCTTCCCCGTCCCTGCCTCTTGGTTTTCTGGGTGTACAACCAGCACACCTTCTCAGGTGGATATTGATCATCCAGTATTCCAAGAAGTCTTGGTTAGCAATGAAGCCTGCTTGCAATTTGGTAGATAATGCCTCTCTGGGGCCACATTTGCCCCCTTCTGGCTCTGGGTACCCTCGTCTGCCTGTCACCAGAGGGGGTAGGCTGGTCTGCAGCCGGCTAGCTCTGCTCAGTCCTTTGTTCTGTGAGCAGGCCTGGCAGTGTCTCAGGTTAGGGCTTTTCACGTGGTAGTTATCCCACAGTCTGGTTTGCTATCCCAAGTTAGTTCCCTCAGATTGTCCTTGGGGCATTCAGGCCCAGTCTTTACTCTAAGCAATGTAGCCCGAGCCTCCCTGCCCAGCCCCCGCTTGCTCGTGGTGAATGCAGGTGTCTGCGCTGCTTCTCCGCTGGGGCAGTTACTGTTGGGCACCTAATCTTTGGGTTTTAATTATTTATTTATTTTTCCTCCCGATTATGTTGCCCCCTGTGGTTCCAAGGCTCGCCACAGACTCGACAGTGAGAGTGTTTCCTGGTGTTTGGAAACTTCTCTCTTTTTTATGACTTCTTTCCTGGGACGGAGCTCCATCCCTACCTCTTTTGTCTCTCTTTTTATCTTTTATATTTTTTCCTACCTCCTTTCGAAGACAATGGGCTGCTTTTCTGGGTGCCTGATGTCCTCTGCTGGCATTCAGAAGTTGTTTTGTGGAATTTTCTCAGTGTTCAAATGTTCTTTTGATGAATTTGTTGGGGAGAAAGTGGTCTCCCTGTCCTATTCCCCCACCATCTTAGGACCACCCAGTCCACGCTTTTAACCAATCATATTATATAACATGTTTTAATAAAATGCTCACATCTTTATTTAACAGGAGAAAGAAACAGGTGGAACTGAAGGAATTTCTAAACTGTTGACAAAGCTATAAAATAATTTTTAATGATTATCAAATATAGCAAATTTTCCATATGTTCTTCCCATTCTCTCCCCATTCTTGAAGTTGTCCAGTATCTACATGTCCAATGCATAAGGTCATTATGTACTATATTTTCTCCCTTGTAGCCCTTTTTAGTCTTAATTCTGTATGGTATGTATTGGATGCTAACTTCCAGTCTTTCTATTGATGTCGTTCCATTAATTTTGGTTTTATGAAGCACCAAAAGTTTTCTCAGGATTCATGAGACCAACATTTCCTGAATTATTTACACATTGATGGAGTTTCCTTCATTAATAATTTAAAGTCATTTTAGCTAGATATAAAACCCTTGGCTTACATGTTCTTGCCTTGGGTGTCTTAAATATGTCATCCATTTTCTTCTGGCATAAATGTTGTCAAAGTCTACTGACAATTTTCTCTGTATTGAAACACTTGGTCTTTTTTGCCTGGTTGTCAAAAGACTTTTTTCCTTCAAGTCTAATAATTTTATTAGCATATGTCTTGGTGTTAGTCATTCTGGGTTGATTTTCCAAGGTATATAGTGTGCCTTTTCAGTATGTAGTTTCAAATCATTTTTTAAAATTTCAGTAAAAATTTCTTTGCTTATAGACTTTGTTATTCTGTCCCCTTATTTTATTTGCCTGTCTTCTGTTTGTCACATCCTTTGATAACTTTCTTTTTTATTATTTTAATCTCATTTCTTTTTGATTTAAAAATAATCTTCCTTTTCATCTTCTGTTTCTCTTAAGGTATTATCTCTTGTGTTTATTTGCCCATGTTTCCTCTAGCTAGTCTTCATTTCTGAAATGATTATTTTCTTTTACTTCTAACTGTTTCTTGGGTTTAGCATATACTTTCTGAGTTGCTCTTATTTTGAATTCTTATATTCTTTTATATCATGTATATTTTTCCATATCATATAACTTTTTCTTAATATCTTTTCACTAGTTTTAAAACATTAGATTATAATTTTCATCTATTTTTTGGTAAACATCTTTCTGGCCTGCTTTAATTCTGTAACAATATTAATTCTGTTGCTTATATTTACATGAAAGTAGTTTCCCTTAAGTTTTAGAAGGAGGCTTGATTTAGGATAGTTTTTTTTTTCTAATTTCACAGCTATAGAGTTCCATCTTCTATTATTTTTGCCAATTTAATTATAGTAAATTCCTTTCTGAAATATGATTCTGCCTGTTCACCTCCTCTACTTTTATCTGGACTCTCTAGTTTATGTCTCGTGGCTCTATCTTAGCCAGTGTGGAGTCTGTTTCCATCAGTTTCTCTTCAGGGTAGACTTGGCCCGGGAAGAGAGCTTTGGGTGGTTTTGAGAGCTCAAAGGGCCCAGGTGGCTCCCAGGCTGTCCCATGGTCTCCTTGCATTTGGTCACTCTTGGACAATGCAGACTCCTACCAGACTCACTCACTTCATACATCAGCTTGCTGACATTTCAGTGAGTTGTCTTAGAGTCCTCACATCTACCAGAGGCCCTGCTCATTCTGTCTCTAGACTCTCCTGTAACTAATACCATCCTGCTCTTCTAGCATCTCTAATTTGGCCACCCAGTCATATTTCAGGGTTCATTGGAGCATCACTTTGATCTGGTCTTGTTGCAGACTATGTCTGTGGATTTTAGCTTTGCCTTCCTACTTAGACTGCAGACTCACGTTTCGTGCTTGTGCTTTTTATTGTGGCATTTGGGGAAATAGAAGAACTATGCTGCCTTGAAATATATACATTACCATGTGTAAAACAGATAGCTAGTGGAAAGTTGCTAGATAACACAGGAAGCTCAGCCTGGTGCTCTGTGAGGACCTAGAGGGTAGAAGGGTGGGCAGGATGGAAGGGTGGGGTGGGAGGAGAGAGACTCAAGAGAGAGGGGATATCTGTATACTTATAGCTGATTCATGCTGTCATAATGGCAAAAACCAGCACAATATTGTAAAGCAATTATCCTTCATTAGAAAAAATATTATGCTGCCATCCATGACCTTCCTCATAGGATTTCTCTGTAAATTACAAACCATGGGCCAACTCCTGTCTGCCAGTTGTTTGCATACAGGCTGCAAGCTGCAAATGTTGTGTATACTTTTAAGTAGTTGAAAAAATCTAAAGAAGAAAATTATATGAAATTCAAATTTGAGTGTCCATAAAGGTCAGTTGGAACACAGCAATGCCTATTCATCTGTATATTGTCTATGGCTGCTTTCATGCTACAGCAGCAAAGTGTCAGTATCATGATGCACTTGATCAGTTCCCTATTATTGGCCATTTAGATTAATCTAAATTTTATTATTATAGGTATCATTTCACAGCTAATATTAGCATATATATTTCATTACTTTCGTGGGATAAATTGTTACAGTTAAGATTGCCAGATGAAAGGAGATTATATTCATTTTAAACTCTTGAATTGCCATTGACAAATTGTCATCCAGAAAGGATATACAAGTTAAATATCTATTAATATTAAGGATACTGGTTAAATAAATTATAGTGCAGTCATACAATGAAATATTATACAGAGGTTCAAGAAAATGAAGTAGGTCTATTTTACTGATATATAAAAATATATAATATATGCTGTCTCATTAAACACTCTGGTTCAATATCTAGGGTATGATTCCTCCATATTAAGGAAATGGTGGCATTAGAATACACATACTTAAATTTTTCACAAGAGGCATTGATTACAGCTAGGTTGTACTGACTTACATAGCAACCAGTAGTTTGACTCACTGGTTGGTTGGCCATGCTTTTGCCCACAGGAATGTATGTAATTAAAAATTCTTCCCAATGTGATAGATGAGGAAAGGGCATCCTGTTTTAAATTTACAAATCAAATTTTATATTTTTCACGTGTTCATTGACTTGAATTAATTCTTCTGTGAGATTCTTGTTCATTGCTTGTTTTTGCCTGGCAATATTCTTTTCCCTGATGATTTGTAAAGCTGTTAATATATCAATTAGTAATCCTTTGGTTTGTCATCACTGTTTGCCTTTGTATTGTATTTAGGGTGATTAACGATGTACAAAAGGTTTTTCTTTTTGCAGTCAAATCTTCTTTTATTATTTTTTTAATTTATTTGTTTAGTTGAAGGATAATTTACAAAACTTTGTTGTTTTCTGTCAAAGCTCAACATGAATGAGCCATAGGTATACATATATCCTCTCCCTTTTGAAACTCCCTCACATCTCCTGCCCCATCCCATCCCTCTAGATTGATACACAGCCCCTGTTTGAATTTCCTGAGCCATACAGAAAATTCCCATTGGTTATCTATTTTACATATGTAAGTTTCCATGTTACTCTTTCCATACATCTCACCCCCTCCTCTCCTCTCCCCATGTCCATAAGTCTATTCTCTGTTTCTCCATTGCTGTCCTATAAATAAATTCTTCAGTACCATTTTTCTAGATTCCGTATATATGCCTTAGAATATGATACTTATTTTTCTCTTTCTGACTCACTTCACTCCGTATAATAGGTACTAGGTTCATCCACCACATCGGAACTGACTCAAATGTGTTCCTTTTTATGGCTGACTAACTTTATGTACCACAACTTCTTTTTCCATTCATCTGTCGATGGACATCTAGGTTGCTTCCATGTTGTAAAGAGTGCTGCAATGAACAATGGGATACATGTGTCTTTTTCAATTTTGTTTTCCTCAGGGTATATGCCTAAGAGTGGGACTACTGGGTCATATGGTGGTTTTATTCCTACTTTTTAAAGGAATTGCCATACTGTCTTGCATAGTGGCTGTATCAATTTACATTCCTACCAACAGTGCAAGAGCGTTCCCTTTTCTTCACACACTCTCCAGCATTTATTATTTGTAGACTTTTTGATGGTGGCCATTCTGACTAGTGTGAGGTGATATCTCGTTGTAGTTTTGATTTGCATTTCTCTAATAATGAGCAATGTTGAGCGTCTTTTCATGTGTTTGTTAACCTCTGTATGTCTTCTTTGGAGAAATGTCTGTTTAGGTCTTTTCCCTGCTGTTTGATTGGGTTGTTTGTTTTTCTGGCATTAAGTTGTATGAGCTACTTGTATATTTTAGAAATTAATCCTTTGTCAGTTGTTTCATTTGCTATTATTTTCTCCCATTCTGAATGTTGTCTTTTTACCTTGCTTATAGTTGCTTATAGTTTCCTTTGCTGTGCAAAAGCTTTTACGTTTAATCAGGTCCCACTTGTTTACTTTCGTTTTTATTTCCGTTACTCTAGGAGGTGGGTCATAGAGGATCTTGCTTTGATTTATGTCATTGAGTGTTCTGCCTATATTTTCCTCTGAGAGTTTTATAGTTTCTGGTCTTACATATAGCTCTTTAATCTATTTTGAGTTTATCTTTGTGTGTGGTGTTAGGAAGTGTTCTAATTTCATTCTTTTACATGTAGCTGTCCAGATTTCCCAGGACCATTTATTTAAGAGGCTCTCTTTGCCCTATTGTATATTCTTGCCTCCTTTGTCAAAAATAAGGTAGCCATAGGTGCATGGGTTTATTTTTGGGCTTTCTATCTTGTTCCATTGGTCTATATTTCTGTATTTGTGCCAGTACCATACTGTCTTGATGACTGTAGCTTTGTAGTATAATCTGAAGTTGGAATCCAGCTCCATTCCTCTTTCTCAAGACTGCTTTGGCTATTCGGGGTCTTTTGTGTTTCCATAAGAATTGTGAAATTTTTTGTTCTAGTTCTGTGAAAAATGTCATTGGTAACTTGATAGGGATCGCATTGAATTTGTAGATTGCACTTGGTAGTATAGTCATTTTCACAATATTGATTCTTCCTACCCAGGAACATGGATTATGTTTTTGTTGTCTCTATCTGTTTTTGTCATCTCCATCTGTTTTTTTCATCTTTGATATCTTTCATTATTGTCATATATATATTTTTGTATATAATTCTTTTGTCTCCTTAGGTAAGTTTATTCCTAAATATTTAATTCTTTTTGTTGCAATGGTGAATGGGATTGATTCCTTAATTTCTCTTTCGGATTATTCATTGTTAGTATATAGAAATGCAAGTGATTTCTGTGTATTGATTTTGTATCCTGAAACTGCAAAATTCACTGATTAGCTCTTGTAATTTCCTGGTACTATCTTTAGGGTTCTATGTACAGTATCATGCCAACTGCAAACAATGAGAACTTTACTGCTTTCATGATCTGGATTCCTTTTATTTCTTTTTCTTCTCTAATTGCTATAGCTAGGACTTCCAGAACTATGTTGAATAATAATGGTGAAAGTGGACACTCTTGTCTTGTTCCTGATCATAGGGGGAATGCTTTCAGTTTTCCACCATTGAGAATAATGTTTGCTGTAGGCTTATCATATATGGCCTTTACTCTGTTGAGGTAGGTTCCCTCTATGCCCATTTTTTGAAGAGTTTTAATCACAAATGGGTGCTGAATTTTGTCAAAGGCTTTTTCTGCATCTATTGAGATGATCATATGGTTTTTATCTTTCAGTTTATTAATATGGTGTATCACATTGATTTGCAAATATTGAAGAATCCTTGAGTTCCTGGAATAAACCCAACTTGATCATGGTGTATGAGCTTTTTGATGTGTTGCTGAATTCTGTTTGCTAAAATTTTATTGAGAATTTTTGCATCTATGTTCATCAGTGTTATTGGCCTGTAGTTTTGGTTTTTGGTGTTGTCTTTGTCTGGTTTTGGTATCAGGGTCATGGTGGCCTCATAGAATGAGTTTGGAAGTGTTACTTCCTCTGCGAATTTTTGAAAGAGTTTTAAAAGGATAGGCATTAGCTCTTCTCTAAATGTTTGATAGAGTTCTCCTGTGAAGCCATCAGGTCTTGGGCTTTTGTTTTTGGGGAGACTTTTTTTTATCACACTTTCTATTTCAGTGCTCATAATTGGGTTGTTCATAATTTCTATTTCTTCCTGGTTTAGTATTGGAAGATTGAACTTTTCTAAGAATCGGTTCATTTCTTCCAGGCTATCCATTTTATTGCCATATAGTTGTTCATAATAGTCTCATAATTCTTTGTATTTCTGCATTGTTTGTTGTAACCTCTCCTTTTTCGTTTCTAATTTTGTTGATTTGATGCTTTTCTCTTTTTTTCTTTTTTTTTCTTTTTTTTTTCTTTTTTTCTTGATGAGTCTGGCTAAAGGCTTGTTAATTTTATCTTCTTAAAGAACCAGCTTTTCATTTTATTAATCTTTACTATTGTTTCTTTCATTTCTTTTTCATTTATTTCTGCTCATATCTTTATGATTTCTTTCCTTCTACTAATTTTGGTTGTTTTTGTTTTTCTTTTTCTAGTTGTTTTAGGTGTAAAGTTAGGTTGTCTATTCTATGTTTCTTCTGTTTCTTGAGGTAGCATTGTATTGCTATAAACTTCCCTCTTAGAACTGCTTTTGCCGCATCCCATAGGTTTTGAGTTGTGTTTTCATTGTCATTTGTTTCTAGAAATTTTTTGATTTCCCTTTTGATTTCTTCAGTAACCTGTTGGTTGTTTAGAAACGTGTTGTTTAATCTTCATGTGTTTGTGTTTCTTACAGTTTCTTTCTTGTAAAAAAAACTTCATCTCATCTCATCTCATAGCGTTGTGGTCAGAAAAGAAGCTTGATACAATTTCAATTTTCTTAAATTTACTGAGGTTTCATTTGTGACCCAAGACGTGGTCTATCCTGGAGAATGTTCTATGTGCACTTGAGAAGAAGCTGTACTCTTCTGTATTTGGCTGGAATGTCCTGAAGATATCAATGAGATCCATCTCATCTTATGAATCATTTAAGACTTGTGTTTCTTTATTAATTTTCTGTTTTGATGATCTGTCCATTGGTGTGAATGGGGTGTTAAAGTCTCCTACTTATTGTGTTACTGTCAATTTCTCCTTTTATGTCTGTTAGTGCTTGTCTTATGTATTGAGGTGCTCCTATGTTGGGTGCATAGATATTTACAGTTGTTATGTCTTCCTCTTGGATTGATCCCTTGATCATTATGTAGTGTCCTTCTTTATTTGAAAGTCTACTTTGTCTGATATGAGGATTGCTACCCCGGCTTTCTTTTGCTTTCCATTTGCATGGAATATATTTTCCATCCTCTCACTTTCAGTCTATATGTGTCTTTAGGTCTGAAGTGGGTTTCTTGTAGACAGTATATAGATGGATCTTGTTTTTGTATCCATTCAGCCAGTCTGTCTTTTGGTTGGAGCATTTAATCTGTTCCCACTTAAAGTAATTATTGATATGTATGTTCCCTAATGCCATTGCCTTAATTGTTTGGGGTTTGTTTTTGTAGATCTTTTTCTTCTCTTGTATTTCCTAACTATGTAAATCCCTTTAACATTTCTTGTAAAGCTGGTTTGGTGGTACTGAATTCTCTTAACTTTTGCTTGTTTGAAAAGTTTTTGATTTCTCCATCAGTTTTGAAAGAGATCCTTGCCAGGTACAGTAATCTTGGTTGTAGATTTTTCCGTTTCAGTACTTTAAATATATCCTGCCATTCCCTTCTGGCCTGCAGAGTTTCTGCTGAAAGATCAGCTATTAAATGTATGGGGTTTCCCTTGTGTGTTACTTGTTGCTTCTCCCTTGCTGCCTTTAATATTATTTCTTTGTGTTCAATCTTTGTTAGTTTGATTAGTATATGTCTTGGCATATTTCTCCTTGGGTTTATCTTGTATGGGTCTCTTTGTGCCTCTTGGACTTGATTGACTATTTCCTTTTTCATGTTGAGGAAATTTTCAACTATAATCTCTTCAAAACTGTTCTCATACCCTTTCTTTTTCTCTTCTTCTGGGACCCCTATAATTTGAATGTTGGTGCATTTGATATTGTCCCAGAGGACTCTGAGACTGACCTCAATTCTTGTTACTTTATTCTGCTCTTCAGCAGTTATTTCCACCACTTTATCTTCCAGATCACTGATTCATTTTTCTGCTTCAGATATTCTGCTATTGATTCCTTCTGGAGTATTTTTAGTTTCAGTAATTGTGTTGTTTGTCTCTGTACATTTATTGTTTAATTCTTCTAGGTCTTTGTTAATTGATTCTTGCATTTTCTCCATTTTGTTTTCAAGGTTTTTGATCATCTTTACTATAATTATTCTGAATTCTTTAGGTGGTTTGCCTATTTCCTCTTAATTTATTTGGACTTCTGTGTTTCTTGTTTGTTCCTTCATTTGTGTAGTATTTCTTTGCCTTTTCATTATTTTTTTTGTAAGTTATTGTGTTTAAAGTTTCCTTTTCCCAGGCTTTGACATTGAATTCTTTCTTCCTTTTGGTTTCTGCCCTCCTAAGTTTGGTCCAGTGGTTTGTGTGAGCTTCGTATAACGTAAGTTTTGTGCTGAGTTTTTGTTTGTTTTTTTCCTCTGATGGGCAAGGCTGAGTGAAGTGGTAATCCTGTCTGCTGATGATTGGGTTTGTATTTTTGTTTTGTTTCTTATTTAGATGAGGTGTCTTTCACAGGGTGCTACTGGTGGTTGGGTAATGCCAGGTCTTGAATTCAAGTGGTTTCCTTTGTGTGAGTTCTCACTATCTGATACTGCCTAGGGTTAGTTCTCTGGTAGTCTAGGGTCTTGGAGTCAGTGCTCCCAAAGGCTCAGGGTTTGATCTCTGGTCAGGAGTGAAGATTCCACAAGTGGTTTGTTATAGCATTAAGTGAGATTAAAACAAATATCCAAAAACAAGAAACCAAAAATGAACCCCAGACAAATGGCAGTTACAAAATCAGGCAAATAATACTTAAAATAATGGAATATACACATATACACCCATGAGCAAAATCAAAATAAGTCCAACAAAAATAAAATACAGTAGATTGACCCAGAGAACAATGGAAATCAAAAGTTATATTTACCAGTTAAGAAAAAAACTAACTAAAGGACAAACTGGAAAACAAAACTAATTCAAGGTGCCAAGTAGGGAATAAAGCAATGAAAACAAAGCTAACAAATATGTTGAGAGGAAAGGAAAGAAAGAAAAGAAAGAAAGAATAAATATGCAAAGTTAAAGAGGTAGATGAAGAAGATTCATATACATTAAAGATTAATTGCAAGGGGAAAAGAACAGTAGGAAAGGCAAACAAAAGAGTAAATGTAGAAAAATAATAATAGTTTTAAAAAATTAAAATTAAAAAAAGAGAAAAGGGAAAACTCCACAGAAATGCAAAAGCCCAACGTACAGGCAGAGGTTTATAACAACAATAAAAAATGTGACTGAGGAAAAAAAGAAAAAACTCAAAAGCTTAATTAGATTTCATAGTGCCAATAAAATCTGCAGCTACAACTGAGGGTGGAAAAAAGGCGAAAAAAAGAAAGAAAAAGTCCAAAAGAATCTACAGAACAAGTCGAAACCTAAGAATAATAAATGTTTTTCTTGGGTCACTGCTGTCAGAGTCCTTTCCCTCTCTGGGAGTCAAAGTCCACCTCACCTCCCTAGGATGCCGTCCAACACTGTGCTGATCTCTGGACCTGCTGTGGGGGCAGCTCATATTCCAATCTGATCCAACTCCTATGTGTTCTTGCCTTCAATGTCCTCAGCTATCAGAACTAGTGCATTTTCTTTTGTGGGAGCTCTCATGACCTTTTATATATTCTATAGACAGAGTCTGCCTAGTTGACTGTGTGGATTTAATCTGCAGCTTGTACAGCTGGTGGGAAGGTTTTGGGTCTTCTTCCTTAGCCACACTGCCCCTGGGTTTCAATTGTGGTTTTATTTCCACCTCTGCATGTGGGTCTTCCATTGGGATTTGCTCCTGAGGCTGCCCTGGAGGATTTGGGTTTGCTCCTGTGAGGGCCAGGTGTGGAGGTGGTGCACCTGCTTGGGTTGCAGGGGTTCTGGCAATACCAGGTACTCAGGGAAGTTGGCAGCTTGGGCAGCAGGAAATACAGTGCTCTAGAAGGGTATGGCAACCACTATTGGCCAATCCGCTCCAGCATTCTTGCCTGGAGAACCCCTCTCCCTGACAGAGAAGCCTGGCAGGCCACAGTCTATAGGGTTGCAAAGACTCAGACACTAATGAAGTGACCCTGCATGCATAGATGGAAGAATTTTTTTGCCTGTGGCATCTCTGCCCCAGTGAGAGTTGAGCATGAAGGTGGTACAGCTGCTTGGCCTGCGGGGACCCTGGTGGCACCAAATATGCAGGGACACGGACTGCCTCTGCCACAGAAGTTATGGCCCTATCAGAGTCTTTTTTCAAACCCCTTTTAGCTGGTGATCAGAAGGCCTCTTTGGCCAGTCTTTCTCCATAACTCCGCCCGTTCAGGCACTTAGAGGGCTCCCTTGCCTGGGGTTCTTCTGTTGTTTGGTGTGTCAGGTACATAGAGGGGCCCATGGCTGGGGTCTTATTCTGTAGATCAGCGCATCAGGCACTTAAAATCACCCTGGGTGGGGTCCTGCTCTGTAGTTCAGTACAGTCAGGGGTTTGATGGGCCAGCCTCTCTATTGTTCAGCTCCGGATGCTGGTGTGTGGGGAGAGAGAGGCTATGGTGATGACTCCACCCCCTATGCGTGACTCAGCAGTATCGCCTTGCTTCCATGGCTGCCTGGCTTTCCTCCACAGGCATTTCCCACCACAATCTCCTCCCTCAAGTCCCCTCAGTTGGTCTCGCCCCAGTCAACAGAAGCTCTCACCCTGGGATTGCTCCACAATTCCTAAACTTCAGCTCCCAGCCACTGCACCTTCTAGGAGACCTGCTTTCCTGTCTGGGGTATGTATGGCTGTGGCAAGGACTGTCTGATTCTCATTCCATTTAGGCTGCCACAGATCAGCTGTTTCACTCTCAGCCTTAAATGTTTCTCCTCTGACTCAGATGATTGCCCTGATGTGGGGACTGGACCCCTGCTTCAGTTCTAGCACCCACTGAGGGCAGGTCTAGTCCTGGTAACACTCCTGCTTTTTCCCCAAGTTCCTTCGTCCTACCGAGTTTTACATGGTTCTATATATTCTTTTCCTCTGGTCAGGTACTCCTGTCTGCTCTCAGCTGGTGTTCTGCATGCACTTCTGTGTCTGATGATGTATTCCTGATGTATCCATGGAAAGAAATGTACTCCATGTCCACCTACTCCTCCACCATCTTATTCTTCCTCTTCCTTTATTTTTTATGTGTAGAAAGCTATTTCCTACTACAGATTTATATAATTGCTCCTTAATACATTTTTCCAGGACTTACTTGATTTTTGTTTTTCACATACAGGTCTTTAATCCATAGAGGGTTTATCCATATAGGCTGTGAGGTAGGGTTTAACTTTATTTTTCAAATGTTTAGCCAGTTGTCTTAGTGTCATTTATTGGATAAACCATTACTTTAAGGTTGTATAATGTTTTTAGATTTTTTATCAGATATCTGTGCATTTTTTTAAAATTTAGGTGTGTTAAGATTTACATACCATACATTTTACTTTTAAGTGTACAGTTAGAAGAGTTTTAGCGAATGTATGCAATTTTGTAGCCACCACTCCAATCAAGATGTAGAAAACTTCCATCATCCCTCCAAGTTCCCTCATACTCTTTTACAGTACACCCCCTTCCCTGATCCTGTACCCTTGCAACCTCTGATCTGTTTTCTATCTGTAAGATTTTGCCTTTTCTTGAATATTATATAAATGGAATCATGATTAAAGTGAATGGTGAAAGTGTTAGTCACTCAGTTGTGTCTTACTGTTTGTGGCTGCATAGAATGTAGCCTGCCAGGCTCCTCTGTCCATGGGGTTTTCCAGGCAAGAAAACTGGAGAGGGTTGCCATTTCCTTCTCCAGGGGATCTTCCCAACCCAGGAATCAAACCTAGGTCTCCTGCATTGGCAGGCAGATTCTTTACCATTTGTGCCACTAGGGAAGCCCAAAATAATCATGCAACCCACAGATTTTTGAGTCTGGCTTCTTTCACTTAGCATGATGTTGCTGTGTTGTTGTGTGCCATTGCTTTTATTTTTATATAACCATTTACGTGTTCAAGGACATCATGACTATTCCTGACTTTTGGCTTTTATGAATAAAGCTCCTATAAACATTCATGTAGAGGTCTTTGTGTGGACATATTTTCATTTCTCTTCGGTCAGTACCTGGGAGTGAGATTTCTGGATCATTCACTAAGTGTATATTTTGTTTTCTAAGAAACTGTCAGACTGTTTTCCATAGTGATTGTGCTATTTTACATTGCCACCAGCAATATATAAAAAGTCCAGGTACTCTGCATCCTTATCAGCACTCGGAATTGTCAGTATTTTTTATTGTAGTCTTTCTACTAGGAGTATCATGGTTAAATATTTAGAATAATTTGGAAATTTTAAGCAGTGTTTCCCAACTCATCCCTCTGTATGTGCTCTAAGACTGGATGCTCCTGACTTACTGGGTCCATCTCTAGTTGCATTTGTTTTTAGTTTTTCTTCTTTCCATTTACCTCTCTAGTCTTACAGAACCAGAAAACAGCAGAGCAGAAAGGAGCTTAGAAGTAATCTAATGCAGGGATTGACAAACTTTTTCTGTAACGAACAAGATAGTAAATATTTTTGGTTTCACAAGCCATTGGGTCTATTACAGCAACTCAGCTCTGCTGTTGTAGCGTGAAAACAGCCATAGGTGATACAGAAACAAATGGATGTGACTGTGTTCTAGTAAAACTTCATTTACAAAAACAAGCAGCCTGCTAGATTGGGCCCTTAGAACATAGTTTTCTGTCCCCTGGTTTAGTCTAACAACTGTGTTTTACAGATGAGGGGACTGAGCTCACATTTCATCCTTTCCTCTGACCTGAAAGGAAGGAAGGCAAGGACTACAATATTGGCTTTCACCATAAGAGACACACTTAACTTGAGTTCAAGATGTGCTTATTTTGTATGCACAATTCCCTGTTCTTGCATGAAGTTGTTAATGCAAGGTCTTTCAAAACTTTTAACTGCACTGTCTTCTAGGATATTTTGTACATTGCCATAAACCCTGATGCTTTTCTGAGCCTCTGACAGCTCTGAAGCAATGGTCAAATTTGAGCAGTAAAAAAATAAAGATGGAAACAATTGAAGTAAGAAAAACATGTCACTGTTTCATTCTTCTACAAAAGACTTTGTTTCCAGTTTTGGAGATGTATGTCTGCATAAGTTTACCTTTTGAGATAGCTATTAAACATCATATAACAATCCCATGCTTTTTTTCTTGATCAGTTCTTTTAATTGTCCAAACAGATGACAATTCTTGGGTCAAAACAAACAAACAAACAAAAAACAAACAAACAGGAAAACATACACTCCATGCACACAAACCTAAAAATAAGCAGTTACTGCAGGTACTCAGGAAAAGAACACTGTTTAGAAAAGTCATCATGTGTTTTTTTCTCTCCCTTCCAGCACTGGAAGAAGTATGACATCTATGAGAAGCAAACCAAAGAAGAAACTGACTCTGTAGTGCTGATAGAGAGCCTGAAGAGAGCCTCTCAGTGATGGAGATAATTTATTTTAACCTTCAATGTGACCTTGTGAAGATTCATACTGTTCTCCATTTATTATCT
This sequence comes from Ovis canadensis, assembly GCF_042477335.2. Taxonomy (NCBI): domain Eukaryota; kingdom Metazoa; phylum Chordata; class Mammalia; order Artiodactyla; family Bovidae; genus Ovis; species Ovis canadensis. The sequence goes on along the minus strand of NC_091727.1, from coordinate 117,628,314 downwards.
GGGAACTTGTTAAAGGGAAACTGAAACTACTGGACCATTTCAAAACAGGCAGCTCATAAGAGCCACAGGTTTTTCTGTTGAGTCATGCACCGAAAAACTAAAAATAATAGGCCCTTTGGAGAAAAGAACAGAGTCATTCTTGCTGAATTATAAAAGCAGACATCTTTTGCGAAGGCTTCACACTAGGGGGCAAAAGCTAGAAAGCGATGATGGCAGTCGAGTTAATCTTATCAAGAGTTGTGACAACTTCCTGAGGGATCTATGCCTGCTTTGAATTCTTTTTCTCAGATAATACCAACACATATTATTTGTAGGAGAACTCATTTTGGGTGCAAATGCTGAAGTCAAACTTGAGTCATAGAGAACATCTAACAAAACAGAATTGATAGAATCTGCTATCTATTGTTTGGGATCCCATTGAGTTGGGGCTACGGCTATTAAAACTCTTTAATATTTAATAGTCTGGAATCTTCATCCCCTCCAGCAGCATTTTCCTCTGCTTTGAAAGGCCCAGGCATCCATGTCAGCCAGCTGTGACTACAGAAAAAGCAGAGGCAGCTTCTTTACTGAGAACTTTTGAGGCCATTGCGGGCTTTTAATGGCAGTGGAGGCAGAACAACTTATTGGATATTAGAGTTTGAAGGACCCAGTCTCTAATGATGAATTTCTTCTTCACCACTGCTATTCAGATCAAGTATTTAGCACACGTCCAGATTGTATTGTGCCTCCAACTGTGAAGTGCTGACTCCCTCAAAGAATTCACAGTCTAGTTGGGGCTCAATCAGTTTTTTCTCCCCACCAGTCATTTTCCAGACGTTTCAGCTCCCCACTCCCCACCCTGATTTCCCCTTTTGCATTCTCCTTCATCTCCCTCTGTGTATTCTTTCACCTCTCATTAGCAATTAGAATATAAATCTGTTCACAGCACCTAGAGGAGCAGGGAGTAATTTGCATCTCAGGAAAAGTATGAGTAGATTGAGAAACAATGACTAATTCTCTCATATTTTGTAACTTCTATGTGAGTCTGCATTTATTTGAAGGTTTTCAGCATTTACTGTTTATGCATTTTCTACACAGAAAAGAAGTATTCTCTTCACTTAGAACTTTGATATTTGCTTGAGAAAAAAAAAGAATAGTTATATCTTTCTCTTTTCCCTTACTCGCCCAAATGGTTATTAGCAGGCTTCGTTTCTAATACTGATAGCCAGCCATCCCAGGCTCCAACGTTAGTCCTTTGTGGGTTTTGTTTGTTTGTTTGTTTGTTTTCTGCCTATGTTAGGGCTCCATCCTCACCCATCCCCACAACATATTCATATATGTATATAATATCCCTCTATTTCTGCTTCCTCTATATTAAGAGTATGGAAATGAGAAGCTCCCCTCCTCACATAGACTCAGATTACTGGTAGGAACTTGAGAACTCCATGTCACAAGTTCTTCAAACATTCATTCATTCATATTAATAAGATAGTGCTAGTTCCAATTCCTGCTTTTAGGGGGAAGGGAGATAAGACATCCCTACTCTTTACAGGTTTGGGCAAAAGTCGCAATGTCCTTGCACCACAGTGGAGGAGAAAATTGGGGATCATGGCAATGGCAGATGTCAAGATGTTTCCTCCCTGCACTTCTATATTTGAGGTCAGGTTGAGGTTGGAAGACAGGCATGGATGTTCCATTCTGCCCTACTGTTCTCTAGAAAGAATATTTGGTTTTCCTGTGTAGGGAGGAGATTATTATTTCCTAGCCAGATCTTATACTTCCAGAAAACACAACACCTAAATGCCTCACCCAAAGCCATTTTTCCTGTCATCCTACTTAGATAGCAGTGGTGGGGGATGCTCTAATATTCTGATGATCTAAGGAACTACTGATCCCAGATAGTCCTGCAGCCTGAGAGTGGGAAAATTGTGTTTTGTTTCCATCTTGCTCTATTAGTAGCAAAATAGTTGGGGGAGAAAATGGGGTGGTGAATTATGGAAATGCCTATGGCTGTTTAATAATTCCTGAAAAGTGATCCCCAGGTCTTGAGAGCAATTGCTTAATTGAGAGCATCAGCTTAATTCCCACTACCTATAGGAAACTAGTAGGTTTATGTACTATTTGATGTCTAACCTATATGGTTTTTTTTTCTCCACATAGCTAAGTAAACCCACTGTAAGAATGGTCATTCTTATTCTTTCATTCAGATAAGTCTTTTCCTCATCTGGCACAGAAGGGATACATGAAACTATGTTAACATTTTTGGTAATGCCTTCAACTGGGGATCATTTTAACTTCTTGCAGAAAAGCTTAAGTAAAATAAATATTGTTTTTTTGTATGTCACCCAAATGTTTTCCTTTTGTCTTATTTCGAAGAAAGTGTTATGAGGAGTAGGTGGCAGAAAAAATTGGAGTTAAAAGAATGTAAGTTGGGAAAAAATTCCAAGAGTGCTAATTTATCTTACAACCGTTTATCATGAGCTTCTCTGCTGTTCTTGGCATGCCTGGGTTTTCTGATAAAGGTATGCATGTAGTTTAATATTAGCACAGCCTTTGCAAACAGTACCTGAAGGGACATAAGTGTTTGATAAATCATGGTTCTAACAAGGAAATGGGGAACTAGTCCTTTTTGATTTTAAGCTTCCAATAGAGTGCAGTGTGGACTTCCCTGGTAGCTCAGCTAGTAAAGAATCTGCCTGCAATGCAGGAGACCCTGGTTTGATTCCTGTGTCAGGAAGTTCCCCTGGAGAATGGATAGGCTACCCACTCAGGTATTAGGCCTCCCTGGTGGCTCAAACGTTAAAGAATCTGCCTGCAATGTGGGAGACCTGGGTTCGATTCCTGGGTTGGGAAGATACCCTGGAGGAGGGCATGGCAACCCACTCTAGTATTCTTGCCTGGAGAATCCCCATGGACAAGGGAGCCTGACAGGTTATAGTCCATAGATAGGGTCACAAAGCATCAGACATGACTAACTAAGCACAGCACAGAGCGTAGTGTACCTCAGGAGACTGTCATGGTATATACATGATGAGGGACCTCTAGTTATGAATGAATCACATAAGCAAGTTATATTTGAGACTAAGAAAATCCATTTACAAAAGTTTCCCTTTTAAGAGGTAGTAATATATTTCCATGTTTTCTGTAACTACAGCAAAATGGTTTGAATGTCATGGAGAGTTTCTCATTTGTATTATGTTCTAGGAGTAGGTCATTAACCTGACATTTGTCATTTACCCTGCAACTTTCCAGGATCCAAGCCCTAGGGTATGGATAGGAGGTGCTGGTCTGGGTCAGGTTACTTCTGTAATTATTTAAAATGATGCAGGAATATTCTGGAAATCCATCTCCAGGTAAGTATAATTTTGGTTAAGAAACTGCCTTTTGATTCTCAACACATCAACACTATTAGGACAGAAAACATTTAACTGGGGACCCTTGAGATTATATATCTGTGTGAGAGCTATAGAAAACAAATCTTGTAGCTACAAATATGTTCACCTCATCTCAGGGGCAGAGGAGCCAGAACGATCTAAGCCCATTTGCTTTCCAGGATAATTTACTATTTTGTCATTTCCATGCAGTCCTGCTCTTTTACAAGCACAACTTTGTGCTCACATGAGTAGTGTTTCATGCTACAAGAATATTAATAGTTTTAGAAGAAAGTAATACTTTGGCCACCTGATGCAAAGAGCTGGGTCATTGGAAAAGACCCTAATGCTGGGAAAGATTGAAGGCAAAAGGAGAAAGGGGTGGCAGAGGGTGAGATGGTTAGACAGCAACACCAACTCGATGAACACAAATTTGAGCAAACTCCAGGAGACAGTGAAGAACAGGGGAGCCTGGTGTGCTGCAGTCCATGGGGTCACAAAGAGTTGGATATGACTTAGCAACTGAACAACAACAACAAAACACTTATTTCAGAGTCTCTATTTTCTTGTAAACCCTAATGACTAGATCAAGCAGTAACATTTTGTAAATACTGTAGCAAAATCTTGGCATGCTTCTACTTCAAGTGAGGGAGGAGTTTTGCTGACATTTGGATGTACTTTTATATCAATCCCCAACATGATTTCTTCCTGAAGGTTCTTTGGCATTTAGCTGTCTTTTCTAGGTCACACTTGGTTTGCCATTAGCAACAGGAAAATATTTCACTGCTCGTTTTCAACATCTATTAGGTAGACCATTATATAAAAAGAAAAAAATTAATAGTTACCCAGTAGCTACTGTCTGCCAAGTTACATGTGCTATTTCACTAAATCCCCATATGAGTCCTAGGAGATAAATTGTGCTATTATCTTCATGTTACAGATGAAGAAAGCAAGGCATAATGTGATTCAGTTGGGAGTCCAAGATCACATAGCTCATGACTGGGACAGAATTGGAAAACAAGTCAGCCTGACTTTAGAGCCTGTATAATACAGCCAGTGATGTACTTATTCGTCCTAGGAGGCTAAAGAAGAAACATCTTATTTCAAATTATTACCAGATTTCTTATCAACTGGAAGACTAAGAATTTAAATCATTTCATTGCAAAGTGAGCTTTTATACACTGTCTTAAGATTCATTTGTGCATTCATTCCTCTATGAGCCAGGCAGTGTGCTAGGCACTAGGAATTTAGAAGTGGGTAAGGTGTGTCTTGGTATCGAGTGGTTAGTGGGCTTTTCTGGTGGCTCAGACGGTAAAGAATCTGCCCATAATTTGGGAGACCCAGGTTCAGTCCCTGGGTTGGGAAGATCCCCTGGAGAAGGGAATGGCTACCTACTCCAGTATTCTTGCCTGGAGAATTCCATGGACAGAGGATGGAATACAGTCCACAGGGCGGCAAACAGTCAGACCTGCCTGAGCAACTAACACTTTCACTTTCAGATGGTTAGTCAGGGAGAGGCTACTCTGTACAGGGAAAGAGACCTGGATTAGAATTTAGAAGTTTCAAATGACTTTGACAGGTATCTCTTCCTATCTGCATCTACTTCCCCATCTAGAAAATGAAGATGTTAGACAGTGAATTATCATCCCATCCAAGGCTCATAACAATGGCCATAAGCTGTAGAGCTCTTTTAGAAGTGAGGATCTTTACTGTGTGCACTAGCAATGCCATGGGCAGCTTCCTTTCTCTCTCTCAGCCTCAGTATTCTCACCTGTAAAATGAGGAGGTTGGACTAGATGGGCTCTGTTCTGATATCCTGCAAAAATTAAGATGATGACGTTTGTTTTACATATCAAGAGAATATGTTTATGGTCACCTCCTATTCTCGCTACAGGAGATAGTTAGCTATCAGCAGTATCTGCCAAAAATAACCAAAGTCAGTCCTTTAATACAACAGTAAGAACAAAGGAATTGATACATTGGAAGAATCCTGTGATTCATCCAAATCAGAATTTTCCCAAGGGCCCAACCATGGTTGTACCTAACAAGTATTTCTTAATATGCTTTGCAGGTCTTAGGTCATTTTGCCTAGAAATGCCAAAATGGACTTTGTATAATATAGATTGCTTGTACATCTGCTACTACATCTGATGCATTCTCTAAAATAGTCCCTTTGAATTCAATACTTGGAAATTGGGTCATTGCAATTAACTTTTGGGATTTCGTTTGATCAATGTAAAACATGTACCTAATTTTAAAAGTCTTTGTGGACAATGATCCATATAGCCAAAGGTATGGTTTTTCCAGTAGTCATGGATGAATGTGAGAGTTGGACCATAAAGAAGGCTGAGCACCAAAGAACTGATGCTTTCAAACTGTGGTGCTGGAGAAGACTCTTGAGAGTCCCTTGAACAGCAAGGAGATCCAACCAGTCCATCCTAAAGAAAATCAGTCCTGAATATTCATTGGAAGGACTGATGCTGAAGCTGAAGCTCCAATACTTTGGCCACCTGATGCAAAGAACTGACTCACTGGAAAAGACCCTGATGCTGGGAAACATTGAAGGCAGGAGGAGAAGGGGACAATAGAGGATGGGATGGCTAAATGGCATCACTGACTGAATGGCATCACTGACATGAGTCTGAGCAAGCTCCAGAAGATAATGAAAAACAGGGAAGCCTGGTGTGCTGCAGCCCATGGGGTTGCAAAGAGTCAGAAACGACTGAACAACAACAATTTTAAAAGTCAAAGAGTACCATGGGGCTTGTAAAAAAAAACAAAAACAAAAAACAGTTCCCCTGCCCTGCTACTCTTATGCTGATTCCTCCTCCCAGGAGAGAGGCTCACACCCTAATCCTTGGAACCCATGACAATGTTACTTTACATGGCAAAGTTCAGTCGCTCAGTCCTGTCCGACTCTTTGCGACCCCATGGATTGCAGCACGCCAGGCTTCCCTGTCCATCACCAACTCGCAGAGCTTGCTCAAACTCATGTCCATCAAGTCGGTGACACCACCCAACCATCTTATCCTCTGTCGTCCTCTTCTCCTCCTTCCTTCAGTCTTTCCCAGCATCAGGGTCTTTTCCAATGAGTCAGTTCTAAGGACTCAGCAAATGTGGTTAACATAACAGAATTTTAAGTGGGGAGATTATCTTGTATTATGAGAGTGGGTCAGATGTGGTCATTTGAGCCCCTAGAAGCAGAGAAATTTCTCTGGTTGAAAACATAAGAAGAGGAGAGATTCAAAACACAGAAAGGACCCAAAATGTTGCTGGCTTAAGGATGGAAGAAGCCATGGACAAAGTGTTGGAACTGCATCCTGCCAGCAACCTGAATGAGCCTGAAAACAGACTCTCCCCCAGTTCCTCCAGAGAGGAGCCCAGGTTGGCAAGCCTGGTGTGATTTCAGCCTTGTGAGACCCCGAGCAGAGAATTCAGTCATGCTGGGCTGCCCTTCTGACCTGCAGAAATGTAAGCTAATAAATCTGTGTTGTTTAAAACTGCTTTTAACATCTGTAGCTGTTTCTTTTGGCATATAACTCTTTACTTTGGAATAATACGCTAATACTTAATACTCTTTCTTATTTTTACTTAGGCTTAGAGATTATCTATTTCTAAATTTCTACTATAGAAGCTGAGGAACTAGCTTTACATACACACCATGTGCATCCATAATTCCCTTCCACAAATGCAGCAAATTTGAGCTTAAATATTCAGTATTTGCATTATATCATATAATTATTGGTCTACAGTTGATCCATGTAAAATGCCGTTAACTGTAGTGCCTTTATTTTGTGATTCCCAAATTGTCTCTTTTGCTTTGATTTGTTTTTTTCTTCGAGTTTTATTGAGATATAATTGTCATACAGCAGTTCATAAGTGGACAGCAAGGAGATCAAACCAGTCAATCCTAAAGGAAATCAGTCCTGAATATTCATTGGAAGGACTGATGCTGAAGCTGAAGCTCCAATACTTTGGCCACCTGATACAAAATAACGGACTCATTGGAAAAGACCCTGATACTGCACAAGATTGAAGGCAGGAGGAGAAGGGGACTATAGAGGAAGAGATGGTTGGATGGCATTACCGACTCAATGGACATGAGTTTGAGCAAGCTCCAGGAGATGGTGACTGATAGGGAAGCCTGGTGTGCTGCAGTCCATGAGGTCGCAAAGCGTCAGACACGACTGAGTGACTGAACTGACTGACTGACTTCATAAATTTAAGGTGCACAACATAAATGATTTGATTTACATTGATCATGAAATAACTTCCACAATAAGTTTAGCGAACATCCATCATCTCACATAGATACAAAATTAAAGAAATAGGAAAAAACAATTGTTTTCTTGGGGTAAGAACTCTTAGGCTCTATTCTCTTAACAACTTTCACATATAACATACAGCCATGTTAACTACATCAATATTTATCATGTTGTACATTATATCCCCAGTACTTGTTTTATCTTATAACTGCAAGTTTGTACCTTTTGACTGTGTTCATCCAATTCCCCTGCCCCCTGCCTCTGGTAACCACAAATCTGATCTCTTTTTCTATGACTTTATTTGTTTGGTTTTGAAGTGTAATTGACCTATGTTGGTTCCTGTTACACAACATAGTGATTCGATATTTCTATACATTGCAAACTGATCACTACAGTAAGTTACAACATGTCACCATACAAAGATATCACGTGGTTAGTGACTATATTCCCCACACTGTACATTTGGTTTGATTTGTTTTTCTATAAACCTACCGTGTTGGCAATTTGATCTCTGGTTCCTCTGCGTTTTCGAGTCCAGGCTCAAACTTTCTATCAAAACCATTAAACTCTACTCAGTATGGTCAAGTATATTAGGTAATCTATGAGATTCATGTATTTTTCTTAGAGACAACCCTGGTGGAGTTTGCTGCCCTCCTGCTCCATTCTGGAATGGTTGCCCTCTTTGTCCGCTACCCAGCTGTCGTCCCAGGAATTCCCTTTGCTTCTCTTCTGTATTAGATTCCATTTCCTAGATCTCAGGTTGTCCTCTTGATTGCTTTATGATCTAGTTTTGCTGGACCATACCCTGCACTAACTTCTTTAGAAAGCTTACATGGGAGGTAATTTGAATAAAACCCTTCTGTGTCTGAATATATCTTCATGCATCATTCAAAGTTTCACCAGTTGAAGAATTCTTAATTAGAAACAATTTCCTGTAAGAATTTTGAAAACCTTATCCCAATATTCTTGGTTCTAGTGTTGCTTTTGAAAAGTCTGATCTCCTATTGATTTCTCTTTTTTTTTTTTTTGAAAGATTTCTTATTTTTTTGTATACAACTTTTTTTTCTACAAACATTAAATATTTTCTTTTGATCTTTAGTGTTTTAACGTTAAACAGTAATATACCTTCTTATCCATCGTCTTCCATTTACTGGGCTGGGCTTTTGTGAGCCCTTTCAATCAAAAAACTTATCTTTCATTTTTGAGACATTGTATTATTTCTCACATAATATCTTTTTTGTTTTCTCTACTTCTAGAACTCCTACAAATTGGATATTGTATGTCTTAGACTGATTCTCTCATTTTCACATCTTTCATGCTCCAGTTAATTATCTTTTGGTTCCACTTTTGGGAGGTTTCCTCAACTTGATCTGTCTGAGCTTCAGTTCTCATCTGTAAAATGGTGATAAAAGGACCTACCTCATCAGGTTATTTTGAGATGTTGATGAAATAAACCATGTAAAGTGAACTTCAATAAATGATGGCTATAATTGCACATACTGTTTTTCTAGCATCAATTCCTTTTTTCCTTCTTATGTGAAAATGACAATCCTAGTGGCAGCAATATATCTTGCTTTTATATATCTTATTATACTATTAACCTTCATCGTACTGAATTTGTAATGGCATGACATTTTCTAATTGTACTGTTCTAGAAAAATATGGTCTAAATCTAGTTAGCAACATTAGAATCAGAATGCTAGAACTCAAAGCTTAACTCTTTTGTTTACATTTCTAGAAATGTTTAAGATTAAAAGTAGGGTTTTTTTCCCTTTTTTTCTACTTTTCAAACTATTGGGGGAAAAAAACACTTCACAGATTCACTTTCTCCCCTCACCCCTGGAGTAGATTAAAAACTGGAAAAATAATGCTAGATAGCTACTCCTTGACTCCAAAATAGGTAGTTTGGAGCCCAACTCACCATTTTCTCACTATGGGAATGCAGTGCAAACCTTGAACGTATGGAGTGATGTACATTCTGCCATGCAGCCCAAATAACCAGTGCCTGCGGCACTAAGGAGGCTAACAGACAATCAGCAAAACTCAGACCCAAGAGGAGACCTGGATTAGCTATGACCTTCACAGCCAAGAGCCGCTCTGCATGCACATAGGGATCCCATGGAGACCAGAACTAGAATTATAGAGAAAGAAGACCTATAAGTCAGGGACGATCTAACTTTGCTTTCTCTATTTATTTATTCATTTTTTTCCAACCAGGAATGGTATTAAAACTGTGTGACATGGGCATCAACTAATATCTGATGCCAGCTGTAATTTCTTGGTAGAGTTATAACGTGTGTGTTAGTCGCTCAGTTATATCTGACTCCTTGCGACCCCATGGACTGTAGTCCTCCAGGCTCCTCTGTCCATGGAATTTTCCAAGCAAGAATTCTGGAGTGGATTGCCATTCCCTTCTCCAGAGGATCTTCTGGACCCAGGGATCAAACCTGAGTCTCCTGCACTGTAGGCAGATTCTTTTTTTTTTTTAATTTAAAAAATTAAAAGATAATTGCTTTACAGAATTTTGTTGTTTTCTGTCTAATCTCAACATGAATAGCATGCAGATTCTTTACTGTTTGAGCTAGAGGGAAGATTTATACTAGAATGTACCAATCCTGGATTCAACAGACATTTATTGAGTGCCTACCATGTCCCCATACTGTACAATGCTAGGCAACTCACTTCCTTCCTCTTAGTTTCTATTTTCTCTCCTGGAAAAAGGAGTAAGTGATCTACAGGAGTCCCTTCAGGTCTGCCATCCACCATCATTAAAATGGTAACTTTTGATTGTTTTTAGACCAAAAATGGAAGCAGATATAAAAAAATAGCAGCTGACCCAAGACTGGTAGATTTGAAAATGTAGGCAAAAATAGAAGATGATTCTATAATCTTGAGAATTGGACCAGGAGTGAATTCTAAATGCCTTATCTCCATAATGTTTCCAAAGGCACTAGAGGGGAGACAAAGCCAGCTTGACCCAAAAGGTAAGTTTGTTTTACAGCTTTGACATTCCAGCTGCATCTCACTAGCCCTCACCAACATGCATACACAGGATCCCTTCCTTCTTTTGAGTCTACTACTTTTTTGCAGCATTCCCTCTCCAGCTACTACCACTCCCATATGCTCTCTCTCTGTGGCTGGCAGTCGCTTGTCCACTCTGGCAAGAGTCTATGTTCCAAGCTTTCCCAACTTCTTCTCTTTTCAGACTCATCTGCCTCATTTCATCTTCCTTTTGGCCTCCACCTCCTTTAAGAAATTTGATCAGTTCATCTTTGCTAAAGTCAAGGATGGCCAAGATATTTGTGGATAATTATTCCTGGATAAGATTCATATATATATATATATATATATATATATATATATGTATATGTATATGTATATATATATATGTATGTATATATATATATATATATAAGATTCATATATTTTTGAAAATCATTTATTATGGAAAAGTTCCAGCATAAAAGTAGAGAGATTTTTACAATGAATGACCAACCATGTACTCATCATCTGGCTTCAACAATTATCAACATGGAAAATCTTGTTTCAGCTAAACCTCCACCCATTCTTTATCCCGCACACAATAAATTATTTTAAAGTAAGTCCCAGGGACTTCCCTGTGGGTCCAGTGGTTAAAACTTCACTTTCCAATGCAGGGAGTGCAGGTTCAAATCCCTGGTCAGGGAGCTAAGGTCCCACATGTGTGTGGCAAAAAAATAATAATAATAAAGCAGAAGCAATATTGTAACGAAGGCTTTAAAAATGGTCTGTGTCAAAAAAGAAAAAAAGATAAAAAAAGTAAATCCCAAACACTATCATTTCATCAGCAAACATATCAGGGCGTATATCTGTAAAAGCTGAGGACCCTTTTATTTTAAAAGAAACAGCAATACCATTATTGCACTTAAAAATGAATAATAATTACTTAATACTACCAAATATCCAGTCAATGTTCATATTTCCTTAATTGTCTCATAAATCTTTTTTAATTTGTTCCAGTGGGGATCCAAAAAGGGTCATGGTGTATTTTTGAATACTGATGCTCTGTGATACTTAGGGGCAACAATTTGGAAACAAACAATCATTGGCCCTTAAACTGTAGATGTTGACAACCAGTAAAGAATATGACCCTGTCACCACAAAGTAGCTTTTCTTTCCCTTTCCAGATTGCTATGACTAAACATTAGTTAAATGTTCAATTGGACTCCAGAAATTCTTCATAAGAACAGTAAGACATCTGTGAAATAAGTGAAAACTCAAGTTTGGCCTTGAAATTGCAAAGTTCTTACACAACATTGTTTTCCTTGGGGGGAAAAAAAAACAACCCTGCAAGCTTGCATGCACACACACACATACACACACTCACCCAAATGCCAACTTTTAATATATTTAGGAAATGGCCTTGCAAATGGCAGTACAAAGCATACGTGTGCTGCATCATTTTTTTCCCTCAGGATAACGACCAATATAAGCATGTTGGAAATGTGATACTAAAAGAGCACTTCAGCATGGATTAAGACCAAAATAGTGCAAGCCCTTTATGATATTTTTAAATGCACTGAAAATCTGAAAGCAAGGTAGAAAAACAGGTTTATGAGTCTGAATATTAAGCTCAGAAAAGTTATGCATGGTTAAATACGTGCTCCTTAAACCTGCTGAGTGAACACTTAGTCATGCAGCTTTCAGTAAGTTTCTGCCTTGAATACCATTGCGAAATATTAATATACACCATGTCTGTTACCGGCAGGATCAGTTCAGTCGCTCAGTCGTGTCTGACTCTTTGCAACCCCATAAATCACAGCACGCCAGGCCTCCCTGTCCATCACCAACTCCTGGAGTCCACCCAAACCCATGTCCATTGAGTCGGTAATGCAATCCAGCCATCTTATCCTCTGTTGTTCCCCTTCTCCTCCTGCTCTCAATCTTTCCCAGCATCAGGGTCTTTTCCAATGAGTCAGCTCTTCTCATGAGGTGGCCAAAGTACTGGAGCTTCAGCTTCAACATCAGTCCTTCCAATGAACACCCAGGGCTGATCTCCTTTAGGATAGACTGGTTGGATCTCCTTGCAGTCCAAAGGACTCTCAAGAGTCTTCTCCAACACCACAGTTTAAAAGCATCAATTCTTCTGTGCTCAGCTTTCTTCACAGTCCAACTCTCACATCCATACATGACCACAGGAAAAACCATAGCCTTGACTAGATGGACCTTTGTTGGCAAAGTAACGTCTCTGCTTTTTAATATGCTGTCGAGATTGTTCATAACTTTATTTTCAAGGAGTAAGCGTCTTTTAATTTCATGGCTGCAGTCACCATCTACAGTGATTTTGGAGCCCCCCAAAATAAAGTCAGCCACTGTTTCCACTGTTTCCCCATCTATTTCCCATGAAGTGATGGGACCAGATGCCATGATCTTCGTTTCCTGAATGTTGAGCTGTAAGCCAACTTTTTCAGTCTCCTCTTTCACTTTCATCAAGAGGCTCTTTAGTTCCTCTTCACTTTCTGCCGTAAGGGTGGTGTCATCTGCATATCTGAGGTTATTGATAGTTCTCCCAGCAATCTTGATTCCAGCTTGTGCTTCTTCCAGTCCAGCGTTTCTCATGATGTACTCTGCATAGAAGTTAAATAAGTAGGGTGACAATATACAGCCTTGAAAGTACTCCTTTTCCTATTTGGAACCAGTCTGTTGTTCCATGACCAGTTCTAACTGTTGCTTCCTGACCTGCATACAGATTTCTCAAGAGGCAGGTCAGGTGGTCTGGTATTCCCATCTCTTTCAGAATTTTCCACAGTTTGTTGTGATCCATACAGTCAAAGGCTTTGGCATAGTCAATAAAGCAGAAATAGATGTTTTTCTGGAACTCTCCTGCTTTTTCCATGATCCAGTGCATGTTGGCAATTTGATCTCTGGTTCCTCTGCCTTTTCTAAAACCAGCTTGAACATCTGGAAGTTCACGGTTCACGTACTGCTGAAGCCTGGCTTGGAGAATTTTGAGCATTACTTTGCTAGTATGTGAGATGAGTGCAATTGTGCGGTAGTTTGAGCATTCTTTGGCATTGCCTTTCTTAGGGATTGGAATGAAAACTGACCTTTTCCAGTCCTGTGGCCACTGCTGAGTTTTCCAAATTTGCTGGCATATTGAGTGCAGCACTTTCACAGCATCATCTTTCAGGATTTGAAATAGCTCAACTGGAATTCCATCACGTCCACTAGCTTTGTTCGTAGTGATGCTTTCTAAGACCCACTTGACTTCACATTCCAGGATATCTGGCTCTAGATGAGTGATCACACCATCGTGATTATCCAGGTCCTGAAGATCTTTTTTGTACAGTTCTTCTATGTATTCTTGCCACCTCTTCTTAATATCTTCTGCTTCTATTAGGTCCCTACCATTTCTGTCCTTTATTGAGCCCATCTTTGCATGAAATGTTCCCTTGGTATCTCTAATTTTCTTGAAGAGATCTCTAGTCTTTCTCATTCTGTTGTTTCCTTCTATTTCTTTTCATTGATCACTGAGGAAGGCTTTCTTATCTCTCCTTGCTATTCTTTGGAATTCTGCATTCAAATGGGTATATCTTTCCTTCTCTACGTTACTTTTCACTTCCCTTCTTTTCACAGCTATGTGTAAGGCCTCCTCAGACAGCCATTTTGCTTTTTTGCATTTCTTTTCCATGGGGATGGTCTTGATCCCTGTCTCCCGTACAATGTCATGAACCTTAGTCCATAGTTCATCAGGCACTCTGTCTATCAGATCTAGTCCCTTAAATCCATTTCTTACTTCCACTGTATAGTCATTAGGGATTTTATTTAGGTCATCCCTGAATGGTCTAGTGGTTTTCTCCACTTTCTTCAATTTCAGTCTGAATTTGGCAATAATTTAGGATATACCAGCAGGATAGAGCAGATATATTAGAGTGAAAAAAAGAAGAAGATTAAATTGAACCATGGAGTCTGGGAACAGTATTCCTGCTGCCAGGTCTGCTGCATTCCACTTTTTAAAAATTCATTCATTCAATAAGTCTTTAAATGAGTATAGATTATATTCAAGATGCTATTATTCAAAGAAGAATAGCATGTGTTTTCTGTCTTAATGTTTTTCATAGTCTGGGGCAGGAATGGAAATTTGTTTCATCTTGTGGACCAGTTCTGCCTAGAGTACTGTTTCGAGAAGGATTTTGAGATAGAATTTGGACCCAGTAGGATTACAGCTAGGATCTAATAATGATGTCTCTTATTGGGTGCTTCTGGAGGATGAGATGAAGAATTTGTGCCACACAGTTGCCCTCCTGGGCTAAGGGATGGAAGGAAATATTCATCTATATAAATAATAAATATTATGCAAGGCAGAATGCTAAAAATTAGAGCTAGAAAAAGAGGTCCAAATAAAGTGCTGTAGACAGGCAGGGTAAAGAGTGATACGGGTTATGTGGCTGGGAGGAGAGCCAGAAAAATTTCTTAAAGAAAGTACTGGTTGATCTGCAATTTGAAGTGTGAGTAGAATTTGAAGAGATCATCAAAAGGGACACTCTTATCCTTGGAGGAGTTGGAGTGAAGGCAGAGATCATGGTGCCAGGATGGAATGTGGAGACGAGATGATGGAGACAAACAGATGAGATAGGAGCTCAGGCAAGAGGTGCGAGGATCTCCTGTGGCAGAGAAATTGGAGAAGAGGGTGCAAATCTGAAATATTTTAGAGGTGGACTCACCAAGAATGGAAAGAGTCCAAGAGGACAGAGAGATGGGACATCCTGGGTGGTCCAGCTGTTAAAATGCCACCCTTCAAACCAGGAATGTGAGTGCCATCCCAGGTCGGGGGAACTGAGATCCCCACATGCAGTGTGGCATGGCCAAAACAAACAAACAAAAGATGATAGATGTGCAGGCTTGAGTGGGGGTGGGGGATGGGGCAGATGAGAAATAGGAATTCTGTTTTGGACATGTTGACATGGATCGTTGGAGGGAACCATTGGGTCATGATTTCTATCAGGGTGGAGGGCACTCAGGGGTGACAGAGGAGAGTGACTTCAACAGTCGGGGTCTCAGAAGCATAACACCAGGAAGACCGATGGGGGTCACTCCCAGGAGAAGATACATTGCAAGCCTTCTGGGCACAGGGTGAAGAAACTCCAAACCGAAGCTTACTGTGGGGCAGTCATGCGACAGCCGGAGAGACAGAGCGCTAGGCAGGACCTTCCAGCTGAAGACTAACGCACTGCTGCCCTCTGGGGGCTGTATGAAGAAACTGTAACGGCAGCTTTGTGGAAACCACTTAGTGAGAGGGGACGTATTTTGAGCCAACAAGAAAGACCTCGCCTCTCAAAACTCTTTTACAGTTCTTCCTTGATTTATTATTATTTTTGGCTGAGCCACGTGGCTTGAGGGATTTTAGTTCCCCCAGCGGGGACTGAACCCAGGTCCTCAGCGGCGAAAGTCTCAAGTCCTAACCACTGGACCGCCGGGGAATTCCCCCACCAATTCTTTTCCGCCAGATCTATTTCTCTGTCACCAGGGAATAAACCTGGGGGCAAATGTTCCATAGTATCATTTCTTTCCTGAAGGGCTTGACCTTGACCACAGACTTTCCAGTCTGGCATCACAGCACTAAATTGAGATCTTTCATGCTGCCCTTGCTGTCTTGTAGCTACTGACCAAAATGCTAGCCTGGACTGCAGCTTCTTGTGGGACCCATTGAATTCTTGGTTTTGACTGAGCCACTGGCTGGCCCTGATTTTTGATACTGTTGTAGAATATCCCACATTTAGCATTCAGGGGCTCCACTTAATTGTTGAATGTTTTCTTTTGCCAGTCTCCTTTTCAGTAATGGAACTGGACCTTCATCTTTTCATTCATTCATTCAACAAATGGGCTATAGCGTGCTATACATCAAATTACCAACATCCGTTGGATCATCGAAAAAGCAAGAGTTCCAGAAAAAAACTCTGCTTCTGCTTTATTGACTATGCCAAAGCCTTTGACTGTGTGGATCACAACAAACTGTGGAAAATTCTGAAAGAGATGGGAATACTAGACCACCTGACCTGCCTCCTGAGAAATATGTATGCAGTCCAAGAAGCAAAAGTTAGAACTGGACATGGAACAACAGACTGGTTCCAAATTGGGAAAGGAGTATATCAAAGCTGCATATTGTCACCCTGCTTATTTAACTTATATGCAGAGTACATCATGCAATATGCTGGGCTGGATGAAGCACAAGCTGGAATCAAGAGAGAAATAGCAATAACCTCAGATATGCAGATGATGTTACTGTTATGGCAGAAAGCAAAGAACTAAATAGCTTCTTGATGAAAGTGAAAGAGAAGAGTGAAAAAGTTGGTTTAAAATTCAACATTCAGAAAACTAAGATCATGGCATCTGGTCCCATCACTTCATGACAAATAGATGGGGAAACAATAGAAACAGTAAGAGACTCTATTTTGGGGGGCTCCAAAATCACTGCTTCAGAAAACTAAGATCATGGCATCTGGTCCCATCACTTCATGGGAAATAGATGGGGAAACAGTGGAAACAGTGTCAGACTTTATTTTGGGGGCTCCAAAATCACTGCAGATGGTGATTGCAGCCATGAACTTAAAAGACACTTACTCCTTGGAAGGAAAGTTACGACCAACCTAGATAGCATATTAAAAAGCAGAGACATTATTTTGCAAACAAAGGTCCGTCTAGTCAAGGCTATGATTTTTCCAATAGTCATGTATGGATGTGAGAGTCGGACTGTGAAGAAAGCTGAGCGCTGAAGAATTGATGCTTTTGAACTGTGGTGTTGGGGAAGACTCTTGAGAGTTCCATGGACTGCAAGGAGATCCAACTAGTTTATTCTAAAGGAGATCAGTCCGGGTGTTCTTTGGAAGGAATGATGCTAAAGCTGAAACTCCAGTACTTTGGCCACCTCATGCGAAGAGCTGACTCATTGGAAAAGACTCAGATGTTAGGAGGGATTGGGGGCAGGAGGAAAAGGGGACAACAGAGAATGAGATGGCTGGATGGCATCACAGACTCGATGGATGTAAGTTTGAGTGAACTCCGGGAGTTGGTGATGGACAGGGAGGCCTGGCGTGCTGTAATTCATGGGATCACAAAGAGTCGGACACGACTGAGCGACTGAACTGAACTGAACTGAAAATCACTGCAGATGGTGACCACAGCCATGAAATTAAAAGACACTTGCTCCTTGGAAGAACAGCTATGACCAACTTAGCATATTAAAAAGCAAGGACATTACTCTGCCAATAAAGGTCCATCTAGTCAAAGCTATGGTTTTTCCAGTAGTCATGTATGAATGTGAGAGTTGGACCATAAAGAAAGCTGAGTGCCGAAGAATTGATGCTTTTGAACTGTGGTGTTGGAGAAGACTCTTGAGAGTCCCTTGGACTGCAAGGAGATCCAACTAGTCTATCCTAAAGGAAATCAGTCCTGAATATTCATTGGAAGGACTGATGCTAAAACTAAAACTCCAATACTTTGGCCACCTGATGTGAAGAGCTGACTCACTAGAAAAGACCCTGATGCTGGGAAAGATTGAAGGTGGGAGAAGAAAGGGATGACAGAGGATGAGATGGTTGGATGGCATCACTGACTCGATGGACATGAGTTTGAGTAAGCTCTGGGAGTTGGTGATGGACAGGGAGGCCTGGTGTGCTGCAGTCCATGGGGTCGCAAAAAGTCAGAGACAACCGAGCAATTGAACTGACTGAACTGATAGTGTGCTAGGTGCTGAGGATACACTGAGAAGCAAAAACAGATGGGACCCTGGGACTTCCCTGGTGGTCCAGTGGTTAAGACTCCATGGTTCCAAGGCAGTGGGTTTGATCCCTGGTAGGGGAAGTAATCCCACATGCTGTGCAGTGCAGCTCCAAATAAGTAAGTAAGTAAAATAAAAAATGAAAGGTTTGAATTTAACAGAGAGCTTGTTATTCGTAATAATACCAGTAAATACTTAAACAAATGGGACCCCTCAAAAAGTTGTATTACAGTCTTAACTACAAAGAGAGAAAAATAATCATATAAAATGTGATCATTGCTATGAAGGAAAGTTTCATGATGCAGTGAGAGCAGGTAACAAGGGAATCTGACCCAGTCTTGAAGGTTAGCAAAAACTTTTCTAAGGATGTAATATTTAAGCTGAAATTTGAAGGATTAGTGGAATTAGCCAGGAGTTAACTGTTCTGAAAAATATGGAACCCATAAGGCTGGGCAAAGAAGGAGCCATTTTCCTGGTTCCTCTGTCTTCTAGAATGATAGTGCAGTAGGGAGATTCCAAGCTTTACACAGACAATCCTTAGGAGAACCTTTAATACTGAGCTGGCATGTCAATTAAAGTGAAATGTATGTGTCTAAAATCAAAATAATAATTACAGCAACAATCAGAAAATCAGGAAACATAGTAGAGATAAAAAGTAACTACAGATTAGGCTGCCCCTTTCAGAAAAGAATAGATATAAGTAGATAAAGAAATATTAATTTTCTTGAAGTCTTGAAATACTAGATTTTGACTTCTTTCTTTCATTTTTATTTTTCTAAGATAAACCAATTTTTAAAATCTCCATATATATGGAATTTAGAAAGATGGTAATGATGACCCTGTATGCAAGACAGCAAAAGAGGCACAGATGTGTAGAGTGGACTTTTGGACTCTTGAGGGAGAGGAAGAGGGTGGGATGATGTGGGAGAATGGCATTGTAACATGTATACTATCATGTAAGAAACGAATCACCAGTCTATGTTCGATGCAGGATACAGGATGCTTGGGGCTGGTGCATGGGGATGATCCAGAGAGATGATATGGGGTGGGAGGTGGGAGGGGGGTTCATGTTTGGGAACTCATGTACACCCATGGTGGATTCATGTCAATGTATGGCAAAACCAATACAGTATTGTAAAGTTAAATAAAGTAAAAATAAAAATTAAAAAAAAAGTTAATCAGCAAAGAGGACTTTTAGAGCAGTGAAAATACTCTGTATGACATTATAATGATGGATACATGTCATTATACATTTGTCCAAATTCACAGAATGTACAACACCAAGAGCAAACTGTAATGCAAACTGTGGACCATGGATGATTATGATGTGTCAGTGCAGGTTCATCTTTATTAAAAAATGTACCATCTAGTAGTGGTGTCGATAATGTGGGAGACTGCATGGTTTGGGGGAAGGAGCAGTCTCTGTACCTTCTCAATTTTGTTGTAAACCTAAAATTGATGTTGAGAAATATTACTTTGTTTGTTGAATAAATAATATCTCACACAACTTTCATATAACTATTACTGAGAATGTTAGAAAGCATTCTATTAAAATTTTATTAACATATCTTTCAAATTCTGATATATTAGTAATGTAGACTATGTTAGCAGTACTTCATTATTTGATATTATCATTGTTTAATTACTGCATAATTCAGTATAAGCATGTTACATGTTAATGAAATTGAAATTTATGTTTACCATTAAAATATTCCATTAATGTTATTAATTATTGAAATTAAAATTTGTTTACCATTAAAATATTCCATCATTAATGTTATTAATTATTGTATCATCAATATTGTAATTACTATCTTTAAATTCACCTTCTACTTTAATACTAGAAGTTCTAGTATAGGTTATCCAAAATCTTATTTGTATTTCTTTTGAATTCCAGACATGACTGTAGTTGACCTGTCATCAAATCCTGTTGTTCTAGGCTCTGAGGGGTCTCACTGCCTGGGGGCTGTGAGAAGAAATTAACTTTGCTTTCATCTCAATCATATTTGACTTGTAACACTGTAATTAGAAGTTTTTAAAATGTGAAAATCCCTAAAAAAAATTAAAATTAAAAAAAAATCTCCATATGCACTCACTTGGACTAGAACATAATGTCTTAAGTATTCTAGCACATTGAACTTGAATCAAATTAAGATATCAAAATCTGTCTGAACTTCAGATTCCTTGTTGTTAAAAAAGGCTAATAATAAGAGCTGTATCATGTATTGGGGGGGTGTGGGTTTGGAGACATAATGAATTAACATATCCAAAGCAGTTACACCAATGCCTGGCCTTAAGCACATGGAATGTGTTAGCGAGAGCATTAATAGCCACAGTAGGGCGGCCAGAAGTCCCCAAGCAGCAGAGAAAATAAAACTGCAAGTGGCAGGCATTTTTTTTCTTTTCTCTTCTAATCCTGTATTGTCATCAGTTCACTTCAATTAATTGCTCAGTTGTTTCTGACTCTTTGCGATCCCATGGACTGTAGCATGCCAGGCTTCTTCATCCATCACCAACTCCTGGAGCTTGCTCAAACTCGTGTCCATTGAGTCAGTGATGCCATCCAACCATCTCATCCTCTGTCGCCCCCTTCTCCTCCTGCCTTCAATCTTTCCCAGCCTCACGGTCTTTTCCAATAAGTCAGTTCTTTGCATCAGGTGGCCAAAGTATTGGAATTTCAGCTTCAGCATCAGTCCTTCCAATGAATATTCAGGTCTGATTTCCTTTGGAATTGACTAGTTGGATCTCCTTGCAGTCCAAGGGACCTCAAGTCTTCTCCAACACCACAGTTCAAAAGCATCAATTCTTCAGTGTTCAGCTTTCCTTATGGTCCAACTCTCACATCCATACATGACTACTGGAAAAATCATAGCTTGACTAGATGGACCTTTATTGGCAAAGTAATGCCCCTGCTTTTTACTATGCTGTCTAGGTTGGTCATAGCTGTTCTTCCAAGGAGCAAGCCTCTTTTAATTTCATGGCTACAGTCACCATCCACAGTGATTTTGGAGCCCAAGAAAATAAAGTCTGTCACTGTTACCACTGTTTCCCCATCTATTTGCCATGAAGTGATAGGACCAGATGCCATGATGTTAGTTTTCTCAATGTTGAGTTTTAAGCCAGCTTTTTCACTCTCTTCTTTCACGTCCATCAAGTGGTTCTTTAGTTCCTTTTCGCTTTCTGCCATAAGGGTAATGTCATCTGCATATCTGAGGTTATTGATATTTCTCCCAGCAATTTTGATTCCAGCTTGTGATTCATCCAGCCTGGCATTTCACATGATACACTCTGCATATAAGTTAAATAATCAGAGTGACAATATATAGCCTTAAGGTGCTCCTTTCTCAATTTGGAACCAGTCCATTGTTCCATGTCCAGTTCTAACTTTTGCTTCTTGACCTGCATACAGATTTCTCAGGAGGCAAGTCAGGAGGCAAGTCAGGAGGCAGATGGTATTCCTATCTCTTTAAGAATTTTCCACAGTTTGTTGT
The DNA here is from genome assembly GCF_042477335.2 of Ovis canadensis. Lineage (NCBI taxonomy): Eukaryota > Metazoa > Chordata > Mammalia > Artiodactyla > Bovidae > Ovis > Ovis canadensis. The sequence goes on along the minus strand of NC_091727.1, from coordinate 117,606,452 downwards.
GATCCACACAGTCAAGGCTTTGGCGTAGTCAATGAAGCAGAAGTAGATGTTTTTTGGGAACTCTCTTCCTTTTTCAATGATCCAATGGATGTTGGCAATTTAATCTCTGGTTCCTCTGCCTTTTCTAAATCTAGTTTGAACATCACACCTGGAAGTTCTCAGTTCACGTATGTTGAAGCCTAGCTTGGAGAATTTTGAGCATTAGTTTGCTAGTGTGTGAAATGAGTGCAATTGTGCAGAAGTTTGAACATTCTTTGGCGTTGCCTTTCTTTGGGATTGGAATGAAAAATGACCTCCTCTGGTCATTTGCTGGCATATTGAGTGCAGCTTTTTCACAGCATCATCTTTTAGGATATAAAATAACTCAACTGGAATTCCATCACCTCCACTAGCTTTCTTCATAGTGATGCTTCCTAAGGCCCACTTGACTTCACACACTCTAGGATGTCTGGTTCTAGGTGAGTGATCACAACATTGTGGTTATCTGGTTCCACTTGAGCTTAACTTTATCTCAGACCTTGAGCTAATCAATGTGTTTCTCTCATGGAAATGTCTTCCTTAAGCTATGTTTTTAATAAACTATGTATTTGCTTGGAAATCTGCCTTTCTTCAAAATTCATGTCAATTGTTTTATGGCCTGGGATGACTCACCTTGTGCCAATACTATCTCAAAATGCATACTGAGAGTGAGGGGCCTGGTGCAACTCTCTCAATTTTGAGGCATTTCCTTTCTCTAATTTGCAACTTGCTAATAGGTAAATATCTGCAGTGATTAAGAAAGCTGAGCGCCAAAGAATTGATGCTTTTGAACTGTGGTGTTGGAGAAGACTCTTGAGAGTCCCTTGGACTGCAAGGAGATCCAACCAGTCCATTCTGAAGGAGATCAGCCCTGGGATTTCTTTGGAAGGAATGATGCTGAAGCTGAAACTCCAGTACTTTGGCCACGTCATGCAAAGAGTTGACTCATTGGAAAAGACTCTGATGCTGGGAGGGATTGGGGGCAGGAGGAGAAGGGGGCGACAGAGGATGAGATGGCTGGATGGCATCACTGGCTCGATGGACATGAGTCTGAGTGAACTCCAGGAGTTGGTGATGGACAGGGAGGCCTGGCGTGCTGCAATTCGTGGGGTCACAAAGTCGGACACGACTGAGCGACTGAACTAAACTGAACTGAATAAGTAAATAACTTCTTGCTAAAAACTAGCAAGGCGGTACTCTCTCTCCCCCCCTTCTGATGTCTATGTCAGAAGCCTTCACTATCTCTTTATACTTTAATAAAACTTTGCTACACAAAAAGCTCTAAGTGATCAAGCCTTGTCACTGGCCCCAGATCAAATTCCTCTCCTCTGGAGGCCAAGAATCCTGACGTCATTCACAGCTTGTAGCAGCAACCTTTCATTAGTATTATTATTTCAGGGCTGACCTGTTTATAGAACATGTCAGAGGAAATAGTTTCAGGCTAACTGAACACTGAGGTTGCTTCAACACCATGTCATGGAAGAGGCTGGCTACTCCAGCTACACATAGGGCCAACTCTGACACTAGAAATGCTAAATGAGGAAATTTCCTGGTGGTCTAGTGGTTAAGATTCCCCTCCCAATGCAGGGGGCATGGGTTGAATCCGTGGTTGGGGAACAAAGATTTTTACCTGCCTCTCGGCCAAAAAAAAAAAAAACAAAACATAAAACAGAAACAATATTGTAACAAATTCAATAAAGACTTAAAATATGGTCCACATCAAAAAACTTAAAAATAAAAAGAAATGGTAAGTGGAAAAAAAGAATCAAGCCCCGTATATTGCATGTAAGTCATCTAGTTTACAGAAGTACATAGAAGCTTGTTCTGTAGCTCATGTTCAAAAGTCATCTCTTCCTTCATTCCTAACAGGTCATCTAGTCTCTACCTAAATACCTCCAACAACAGAGTGTTCCCTATCTTTGGAGAAAGGCCATTTTATTCATTGGTAGACCATTCTATAATCTTTATATTATATAGCCAAAAATTATATTCCTCATATGTCTACCTCTTAATCTTCCTTCTGCCTTGGGGAACCAAACAGGAAAAAAAATCTTCCCTTACAATTGGAAAAACTAGAATAAAAGTTGCAATAGTGTATCACCTTAAACTTACTGAATTTGATAACTGGACTCCACAGTTATCTATGGAAATGTCCTTGTCCTTTGAAATTATGCACTAAAATATTAAGAAATAAAGTAACATGCTATGTTTAACAGACCTAGTTCAGAAAAAAGTAGTGAGAGTGATGAAATGCCAAAATAGTATAAATTGGTGGGATCTGTATAATATGGCATATGAAAATTCTTTGTAATATTCTTGTAACTATTCTGTAACTTTGAAATTATTTCAAAATAAACAGTTAATTTAAAAATCCTCTGTCTTCTGTATGACAGCTCTGCAAAAGTTTGAGAACAATTATATTTATTCATTTCTACTTTGCTCTCTCTTATTCATTCATTCATTCTTTGACAAATACTGATTGAGTATTTGCTTTGTGGCAGGTGCAAAGCTGGGCACTGTAGCTATAGCAGAGAAGATAGGCAATTCCATCTGCTCTCATGGAAACTTTGAATAAATCAAAATGATTCCACAAACTAGTTCTATTCTTTCTAACTGTGATAGAATTACAAGGGGCAGAGGGTGGTATAAAAGAGCCTACCCAAAGGTTCTGAATCCAGAAATGGCCTCAACATCTAAGGGCGTAGGGATGCAAAGGGTGGTGATCCAGAGAGACTGGTGTTCCTTTATGAAAAATCTGTTGCCTGAGGGGAAGGATTTGGGGGCTCAGGTGAGCAGCTTCAGACAAACAGCTGACAAGTTGTTCCATCTGCTTCTTTAAATGTCACAGAGCATTGAAAAAAATTGCCTGGATTTGAAGGATAGCCGCTCTGTCCCAGCAATGTAATTTTGAGAGAGATAGAACAGCCTCAGGGCCTCAGTACGGGCTGGAACCCACCAAAAGTAAGAGTCCTTAGGTAATTCCTCAGAACATTGCAAACATCCTCAGGAACAAAGAGCTCCAGTTTCTGCTGTGCCCTTGCTCTTGCCCCCAGTGATCACAACCATGCCTGATGCACAGCATGGCAGATGGGCCCCTTCCCACACAATTTCGAGACTGGGTTTGAGTTGACCTGAGAAGAATTCTGAGAAAGGAAATTCCAATGGTAACTATGTCCATTCCTGTAGTTGGATTTACCTTATGGCCTAGATAAGAAAACTTTACAGCCATTAACATATATTTCCCCAAGAAAAAAAAAAGTCACTAAACGCAGAGGTGACGTCAAAGATCAAGGTGAGAATGTGCCTGCAGAAGATAGTGCCAAGGACCATGCTAACAGCTCTCTAGTCCTCTGACCGTATCTTGAATTGAGAGCTTAAACCTACAGTAACTCATTTTCTTGATGTAACTCTCCAGTGCAGTCAGAAACACCCAGCGCACTGCCACTGTAGTGAATTGAATACCTTACCTTTGATAGACCTATTGTTCTAGGTAATGCCAGGTTATAATTTAAGTAAATATGTTACTACTACTACAAAAAAAAAAAAAACCCTCCATGAATGACAGCTCTCATTCTTTTCGTGATTGGCACCAAGAGGGCTGTGTGAGGGAAAACAGAGTAGCATGAGGACACTGGATATTTAATACCTGTGGGGCATCACCTTGTCAATAGAAAAGGGACAGCGCTCCAAGTGGGGAAGTGCAAGAACTTATTTTTGTGTATCTTATAGACATAAAACAAGGACTCAGAATGAACATCTTCACCTTATTAAGAACTTGGGTGTGCTCAGTTGCTCAGTTGTGTCTGACTCTTTGCAATCCCAGGACTGTAGCCTGCCAGACTCCTTTGTCCTTGGGATTCTCCAGATGAGAATACTGGAGCAGGTTGCCCTTTCTGCCTCCAGGGGATCTTCCTGACCCAGGGAAGTCTCCTGACCCAATGTGTCTCCTGCACTGACAGGGAGATTCTTGACCACTGCGCCACCTGGGAAGCCCTATTAAGAGTTTTAGGAAGAAATAGTAACAGATGATAGTTACCGAGCACACAAGACCTTACAAGGGTAGTCTCCTTTAATCCTCACAATAACATTTAAAGCAAGATGGGATTATAAACTCCCTTGACAAATGTGGAAACTGAGACAGAGGAGGAGTCAGAAACTGAGTGGCAGTTGCAGAATTTGAACCTAGTTGCTTTGGCTGCAGAGTCTGCATACTTCACCGCAGTTACCCCATCTTCAGTGCATTGCTCAGGACCCCAAGGAGTAGTACTTCTTAAGAAAGTCGAATCCTCTTCTTTCTTCCTCTGCCCTACTTCCTGTCCACTTCTATGATGTCTTAGACTCTCACTGACAGTTAATACCAAAATTTTTTTCTTTAAATATCTGGAATGAATAACTTGGCTCAGTCCAACATTTTAACAGTTCGGTGTAGTCCAAATAAACTCATGTGAATGAATTTAATTTTATTGTTTTATCCAAAATAGGACATTTATATAGAAATGTGCACAGAACACATATGTACATTTTAACAAACAAAAAAAATGCCTATGTAACCACCAATCAAGGTCAGGAATAAAATACTGGGGAAGCCTGCTGGAAGTTTCTTTTCAGTCAAAACTCCACCCTCACCTGCAGGGTAACCACTATCCTGACTTTATTTAATATGTATATATTTAATATTTCCTTGCTTTCTTTTAGTTTTGTCATCTCTGAATACATGTCTCAACAATATAGTCTCACCTGTGTTTGAGCTTTATATAAATGGATCCATAGCACAAGTATTTTTTTTTAAACAGCTTTATTGTGCTATAGTGTGCATCCATAAAATTCGTTCTTTTAAGGTGTACAAGTCAATGTTTTTAAAAATAATTTAAAGTTGTGCAGTCATCATCACAATCATTTTAGAATATTTTTATATCAGCAAATATTTTTATATTCACAAAAAGAAACCATGGGGAATTCCCTGGCAGTCCAGTGGTTAAGACTCTATATTCCACTGCAAAGGGCATTGAGAAGGCAATGGCACCCCACTCCAGTACTCTTGCTTGGAAAATCCCATGAACGGAGGAGCCTGGTGGGCAGTCCATGGGATCGCGAAGTCGGATATGCCTGAGCAACTTCACTTTCGCTTTTCAGTCCCATGCATTGGAGAAGGAAATGGCAACCCACTCCAGTGTTCTTGCCTGGAGAATCCCAGGGACAGAAGAGCCTGGTAGGCTGCCATCTCTGGGGTCACACAGAGTCAGACACGACTGAAGCGACTTAGCAGCAGCAGCAGCAGCAGCAGCAGCAGCAGCAGCAGCAAAGGGCATGGATTCTATCCCTGGTCTGGGAACTAAGATCTTGCATGCTGCCTAGCATGGCCAAAAAAAAAAAAGAAAGAAAGAAAGTCTGTACCCATTGACAGTCTCCCCCTTTTTCCTCCTCCATCAACTCCTAGCAACCATTGATCTACTTTTGGCCTCTTTACATTTGCCTGTTCTGAACATTTCCTATAAATAGAGTCATACAATATGTGACCTTTTTGTGATCGGCTTCGTTCATGGTTTAGGATAATGTCCCCAAGTTTTATCCATATTGTAACATGTATCAGAACTTCCTTCCTCTTAACTATTCATCAGTTAATGGACATTTGAGTTGTTTCCATTTTGGGGGCTGTTACTAACAGTGCTGTTATGAACAATTGTGTACAAGTTTTTATATTGATATACATTTCCATTTCTCTCAGGTATTCACCTAGGAGTAGAATTTTTGTATGATCTGGTAATTTCACATTTAATGACATTTTGAGGAAATTCCAGACTGTTTTCCAAAGTGGCTCTATTATTTTATATTCCCACCAGCAATATTTGAGGATTCAAATTTCTCCATATCCTTGCCAACACTTGTCTCTTTTTTATTACAGACATCTTAGTAGGTATAAAGTGGTATCTCATTGTGGTTTTGATTTGCATTTCCCTTATGGTTAATGATGTTGAGCATCTTTTCATGTGTTTATTGGCCATTTCTATACCATCCCTGGAGAAATGTTTACATTATGATTTAAGCAACTTCTAAGAACACTTGTCTACTGAATGCAAGAGACTAAAGTTTTCTCGGAAAGAGCGTATGCTCAGTCACTCAGTCACTCTTTGCAGCCCCAAGGACTGTAGCCCACCAGGATCCTCTGTCCATGGGATTTTCCAGGCAAGAATACTGGAGTGGATTTATTTGTACTATATGAACTATATGTGAACTATATATGAACTATATGTGCCATTTATTTGTACTATATGAAATTGCCCGGTATACCAAGCACCCAGGCTTGATCTTATATCTTACAATCACACTGAACTAATTTATTCATTCTAGAAGTTTTTTTAATGGTTTCTGTAGTCTTTTCGGTTTGCAAAATCATGTCCTCTATAAATAAAGATTCTTTTACTTCTTTTTTTCCAGTCCAGCACTGTTTACTTCTTTTTCTTGTCTGATTTCCCTGGCTAGAAGTCCAGTTCAAGACAGAACATTCCTGACTTGTCTTTATTCCTTTCTATTTCATTAATTTATATTCTTATTTTTATCATTTCATGTTGCCCCAATTTTGTTGGGCTTATACTTTTTGCTTTCTTAAGTCTTGAAATAGACACTTACCTCATGAACTTTTAGCCTTTCATCATTGTCAAAAGATACTTTTCCTTATAAGCACTGTTTTAGCTACATGCCACAAGTTTTGATATGAGTATTTTCATTATTGTTCAACTACAAATTTTTGTAATTTCACTATTATTCTTCTTTGACCAATCTGTTATTTCAGAGTCAGTATCTTAATTTCTAAACATAGAGGTTTTCCAGTTATCTTTTCTATTTATTGATTTGTAGTTTATTTGCATTGTTATCAGATTTAAATTTTTGAAGTGTATTGAGACTTGCTTTCTGTCCTAGTACATGCTCAAATTTTACAAATGTTCTGTATGTGTATTCTATAGTCATTGGTGGGCATTGTTCTATACATTGGCTATTAGCTCAAAATTATTAATTATATTGTTCAAATATAATATATATATATTCTATATCCTCACAATTTTTTTCCTCTCCTTGATCAACTATGAGTGGTATCTATTTCTCCTTTACATAAGTTAACTTTTCCTTTATGTATTTTGGAATTTTGTCATAAGTGCAAAATCATTCCTGGTGAATTGAACCTTTTATCATTAAAAATAACCTTCTATCTCTAATAATGCTTTTTGCTTTTAAGTGTATTTTGTCTGATACGAACACAGCTGTACAAGTTTTCTATCACTTAAATGTTATTTGTATGATTTGTCTCGTCTCTCTCCATCTTTTTTTTTGTCAACCTATCTGTATCCTTATATTTTGGATTAATCTCTCCTGAAAAGCATATGGGTGTATTTAGTAATTCCATCTGGCAACATTTTTTAACTTGAGCATGTAGTACAGAAACACTTATAAAATTATTAATATATTTGGGTTTCTGTACTTGTATTGTTTTCATCTATATTTTTTCCTTCCATTATTTTAACCTCTTCTTTCTTAAAAAAACTGACTCAGAATTTTTTTATTCAATTATTCTGTCACTATTATTATTATTAATTTTGGTCACACCATGCGGCTTGTGATATCTTGGTTCCCTGACCAGGAATCAAACTTGAACCCTGCCCAATGAGAACTCAGAGTCCTAATCACTGGACCTCCCCCCGCCCCAGGGAATTCCCTGTTGTTATTATTTTAATAGTTACATCCTATTAATTCTTACATAGATAACTACCTTATCAAAGTGTAAATTTAATAAATACCTAAATCACTTCCGATATGATACAAGTCTCTTAGAAAAGTTGAACTCCATTTATGCCCCTTCTGATGTCTTTTCTTACTGTATGGTACTTAAAGTTTATTTTTAAAAAAACAACATAGACTTTTTTATGATTCCTTCTGTCGTCAATGTTACCTTAAATTGTCTACATACTATCACTTTTCTTGCTCTTCATTCTTTCCTGCATTTAGTTTTTCCCAAATCATTTTCCTCCTGAAGTACATCCTTTAAAATTTCCATTAGCGCAGTCTGCTGGTAACAAACCCCCTTAGTTTTTGTTTGTTTAAAAATATCTTATTTCACCCTCTTGTTGAAGATTTTCATGAAATATGCCACCCTCAGGGTCCTATATAGGCAGGATCTCCTGTTAGTACCCTCACCCCGGCTTTAACTTCCAGGGCTCAGTCAAAGCCCTGGTGTGAAGTGCCGGTATGCTCTCAGTCCTTTGATGAGGGAACAGTGTCTATCTCAATAAAGTTTCAGGAGAAGCTTAAACAGGTAACAGATGAAAGTAGACAGGTAACAGAGAGGAGTAAGGCCACCAAAAGTAGCTTATACTGTTTCAACTGAAAGCTTTAGCTCCTAACCTTCAGGTTTTAAAAACTTATGTTTTTGAAATTGGAAAATAAAATATGGTCCTCCAAGCCACCAGAGCCTGAATCTTTGCAACTGAACATGTCCCCTGACACCTGGCAACATGAGACCAGAGATAAGACCGGAGACCATGCTGCTCAATAACCAACATGCTTCTCCTAGTGCTACATGGAGCGACCCTGTCTTTGTTCTAATGACCCCACCCAGGCACCATGATACACAATCCATTTTCTTCCAACATTTTGCCAGATCTCTGAAGTCCAGTCTGTCTTTTATGATGCCACCATGTCCAACTGCAGGTCACCTGATTTGGTGATGAAGCTGAGATGGGAATCCGAGTTCTTATCTGCAGAGCCAAAGAATGGAATCCACAAACACTCAGACACGCATGGTAGCAAGTGAACAGGATTTATTACAGAGAAGGAAAGTACAAAGTTCTCAGCATAGACACTCAGAGGAGGTTAAGAGTCCCCCACCCCCACCCCCCGCCAAGGTGGGACTTACAGCAGTTTCTATATCCTTCTTTAAATCACATTATTTCTAACCAATCAATTTAAAGGTCAAAATACTTAACTTCTTTATGGCCTCTCTTGATCCTTGGATTAAGTCTCAACCCTTTTTCATACCTTCTGGGCATTTTGCCATGGACCAGATGTATGGGCTTAAGACTAATGATCACCAGTTGTTTTTCCCTCAAGCATATTGAAATAAAGTGAAGTGAAGTCTCTCAGTCATGTCCGACTCTTTGCGACCCCATGGACTATAGCCTACCAGGCTCCTCTGTCCATGGGATTTTCCAGGCAATAGTCCTGGACTGGATTGCCATTTCCTTCTCCAGGGGATCTTCCCAACTCAGGGACTGAACCCGGGTCTCCCACATTGTAGACACACGCTTTACCATCTGAGCCACCAGGGAAGTCTATGGAACAAAATTTAATTATTGCCCTTCCCTGGATCTGAGTGCTGATAATTTATCAGACTAAAGACACATTCCAGAAATTCAGGACAATGGAGTGGGATGTTTACTGAACACAAGACAGAGGTCTCAGAGTTCTACACTGACTGCCTAGTAATTTCTACCTCAAAGCTATTCAAATTCAGAACAAAGGGACTTCCCTGGTGATACAGTGGATAAGAATCTGTCAGCCAATGCAGGGGACATGGGTTCGATCCCTGGTCCAGGAAGATTCCATATGCCATAGAGTAACTAAGCCCATGCCATAACTACTGAGCCTGTGTGCCACAACTACTGAAACCCATGTGCCCTAGAGCCTGTGCTCTGCAACAAGAGAAGCCATCACAATGAGAAGCCCATGCACTGCAATGAAGAGTAGACTTCTCTTGCCACAACTAGAGAGAGCCTGTGCAAAGCAAGAAAGATCCAGCACAACCAAAAATGAAAATTAATTCATCAATTAATAAGAAATTCAGAACAAGGGTGTGATGAGAGATTAGGGTCGGATTTCACAGAACTGGGGAGCTGAAGGGAGAGTCTGAAGGTAATCCACAAGCTACTGCCAGCATTACCCTCGACCCTGCCAGGTGACCAACCTACCTTCTCTCTTCCTCCATCACCCTCCACTCTCCACCACCAGCACCCTACTGTTCTGTCCACAAGATAAAGGCCACACTCCTGAGTTGGAAGATGCCTCATCTCCAAATTGGAACTGTCTATTCCAAAGCATTCTAACTATTGGGATTGGGAATAAGAAAGCAGAAAGGAGCAGATGAAGTACCTTGACAGGCTAAAGAGGAACCCCACAGCAGCCAAAAGACATGGGATGGTTCACTTGCTTCCAAGCAAGAACAGTCAAGAACAAGATCAACAACAACAACATTGCCCTTGGGCAGTCCACTTGTGCAGCACATGCTGCCACCACCTTGACCCCCAAAGTGCCACAGGGACCTCCTAATCACAATCTACATGAAGGAAAGTAGACATGCTTTCCCAGAACCAGAAGTAAGGGAAAAGAGAGTGTTGTGAGCTGAACTGCATTGCCCCAAAATTCATATGTGGAAGACCTAAGACCTCGCACCTGAGAATGTGACTGTATTTGGAGATGCACATATGCATGCTCATTCATGTCCAGTTCTTTGTGACTCCATGGACTGTAGCTCTCCAGGCTCCTCTGTCCATAGGATTCTCCTTCCTTTGAAGGAGGTCGCCATTACCATCATTACTCCTACCATAGTTTGGCCCAAACAACAGAGAGGGTACAAGCCCACCCATCAACAGAAAATTGGATTAAAGATTTACTGAGCATGGTCCCATCCATCAGAACAAGACCCAGTTTCCCACATAGTCAGTCCCTCCCATCAGGAAACTTCCATAAGCCTCTTATCCTGCCCCATCAGTGGGCAGACAGAATGAAAACCACAACCACAGAAAATTAACCAAACTGATCACATGGACCACAGCCTTAACTAACTCAATGAAACGATCAGTCATGTCATGTAGGGCCCCCCAAGACAGAAGGGATCATGGTGGAGAGTTCTGACAAAATATGGTCCACTGGAGAAGCAAATGTCAAACCACTTCAGTATTCTTGCCTTGAGAACCCCATGAACAGTATGAAAAGGCAAAAAAGATATGACACTGAAAGAAGAACTCCCCAGGTTGGTAGGTGGCCCAATATGCTACTGGGGAAGAGTGGAGAAGTAGCTCCAGAAAGAATAAAGAGACGGAGGCAAAGCAAAAACAACACCTGGTTGAGGATGTGACTGGTGATGGAAGTGAAGTCTGATGCTGTAAGGAACAATATTGCATAGGAACCTGGAATGTTGGGTCCATGAATCAAGGTAAATTGGAGTGGTCAAACAGGAGAATATTGACATTCTAGGAATCAGTGAACTAAAATGGATTGGAAAGGGTGAATTTAATTCAGATGACCGTTATATCTACTACTGTGGGCAAGAATCCCTTAGAAGAAATGGAGTAGCCCTCATAGTCAACAAAAGGGTCCAAAATGCATACTTGGGTATAATCTCAAAAACAACAGAATGATCTCTGTTCGTTTCCAAAGCAAGCCATTCAATATCACAGTAATCCAAGTCTATGTCCCAACACCTAATGCCTAAGAAGCTGAATTGACTGGTTCTAGGATGACCTACAAGACCTTCTAGAACTAACACACACACAAATAAAAAAATGTCCTTTTCATCACAGCAGACTGGAATGCAAAAGTAGGAAGTCAAGAGATATCTGGAGTAACAGGCAAGTTTGTTCTTGGAGAACAAAATGAAGCAGGGCAAAGGCTAAAAGAGTTTTGCCAAAAGAACGCACAGGTCATAGCAAATGCCCTCTTCCAACAACACAAGAAACGATTCTACACATGGACATCACCAGATGGTCAATACCAAAACCAGATTGATTATATTCTTTGCAGCTGAAGATGGAGAAGCTCTTATATAGTCAGCAAAAACAAGACTGGGAATTCACTGTGGCTCAGATCATGAACTCCTTATTGCAAAATTCAGACTTAAATTGAAGAAAGTAGGGGAAAACACTAGACCATTCAGGTATGAGCTAAATCAAATCCCTTACGATTATACAATGCAATGACAAATAGATTCAAGGGATTAGATCTGATAGAGTGCCTGAAGAACTGTGGATGGAGGTTCGTGACATTATACAGGAGGCAGTAATCAAGACCATCTCCAAGAAAAAGAAATGCAAAAAGGCAAAACGGTTGTCTAATAAGGCCTCACAAATAGTTGAGAATAGAAGAGAAGCTAAAGGCAAAGAAGGAAAGGAAAGAAATACCCATCTGAATGCAGAGTTCCAAGGAATAGCAAGGAGAGATAAGAAAGCCGTCCTCAGTGATCAGTGCAAAGAAATAGAGGAAAACAACAGAATGAGAAAGACTAGAGATCTCTTCAAGAAAATTAGAAGATACCAAGGGAACATTTCATGCAAAGATGGGTACAATAGAGGACAGAAATGGTATAGACCTAACAGAAGCAGAAAATACTAAGAAGAGGTGGCAAGACTACACGGAAGAACTATACAAAACAGATAACCACGATGGTGTGATAACTCACCTAGAACCAGACCTCCTGGAGTGCAAAGTCAAGTGGGCCTTAGGAAGCATCACTGCAAACAAAGCTAGTGGAGGTGATGGAATCCCAGCTGAGCTATTTCAAATCCTAAACGATGATGCTGTGAAAGTGCTGCATTCAATATGCCAGCAAATTTGGAAGTCAGCAGTGGCCACAGGACTGGAAAAGGTCAGTGTTCATTTCAATCCCAAAGAAAAGCAATGCCAAAGACTGTTTGAACTGCTGCACAATTGCATTCATCTCACACACTAGCAAAGTAATGCTCAAAATTCTCCAAGCTAGGCTTCAATAGTACATGAACTGAGAACTTCCAGATGTTCAACATGGATTTAGAAAGGCAGAGAAATCAGAGGTAAAGTTGCCAACATCCACTGGATCATGGTAAAAGCAAGAGAGTTCCAGAAAAATATCTACTTCTGCTTTATTGACTATGCCAAAGCCTTTAACTGTGTGGATCACAAGAAACTGTAGAAAATTCTTACAGAGGTGGGAATACCAGGCCACCTTACCTGCCTCCTGAGAAACCTGTATGCAGGTCAAGAAGCAACAGTTAGAACCAGACATGGAACAACAGATTGGTTCCATATTGGGAAAGGAGCAAGGCTGTATATTGTCACCCTGCTTATTTAACTTATATTCAGAGTACATCATATGACATGCTGGGCTGGTTGAAGCACAAGCTGGAATGAAGATTGCTGGGAGAAATATCAATAACTTCAAATATGCAGATGATACCACTCTCGTGGCAGAAAGCAAGGAGGAACTAAAGAGCCCCTTGATGAAAGTTAAAGAAGAGAGTGAAAAAGCTGACTTAAAAGTCAACATTCAAAAATGAAGATCAAGGCACCTAGTCCCATCACTTCATGACAAATAGATGGGGAAACAATGGAAATAGTGACAGACTTTACATTCTTGGACTCCAAAATCACTGTAGATGGTGACTGCAGTCATGAAATTAAAAGACACTTGCTCCTTGGGAGAAAAGTTATGACCAACCTAGACAAGTTAATAAAAAGCAGACATTACTTTGTCAACACAGGTCTGTCTAGTTAAAGCTATGATTTTTCCAGTAGTCATGTGTGGATGTGAGAGTTGGACCATAAAGAATGCTGAGCATCAAAAACTTGATGCTTTTAAACTGTGGCATTGGAGAAGACTCTTGAGGGTCCCTTGGACTGCAAGATCAAACCAGTTAATCCTAAAGGAAATCAGTCCTGAATATTCATTGGAAGGACTGATGCTAAAGCTGAAGCTCCAATACTTTGGCCACCTGATGTGAAGAACTGACTCATTGGAAAAGACCCTGATCCTGGGAAAGATTGAAGGCAGGAGGAGAAGGGAACGACAGAGGATGAGATGGTTGGATGGTATCACTGACTGGATGGACATGAGTTTGAGCAAGCTCTGGGAGTTGGTGATGGACAGGGAAACCTGGTGTGCTGCAGTCCATGGAGTTGCAAAGAGTTGGACATGACTGAGTGACTGAACTGAACTGAACAGAACTGAACAGTAAAGACTCTTTCACTTTATAAGGTAACATTTGAAGATTCCAGCGCTTAGGCCTTGATATATTTGGGTGGACTTCCCTGGTGGCTTAGATGGTAAAGCATCTGCCTACAATGTGGGAGACCGGGGTTCAATCCCTGGGATGGGAAGATCTCCTGGAGAAGCAATGGCAACCCACTCCAGTCCTCTTGCCTGGAGAATCCCATGGATGGAGGAGCCTGGTGGGCTACAGTCCATGGGGTCACAAGGAGTCGGACACGACTGAGCGACTTCACTTTCACTTTCATTCAGTCTCCTGCTGCTGCTGCTGCTGCTGCTAAGTTGTTTCAGTTGTGTCCGACTCTGTGCAACCGCAGAGAGGGCAGCCCACCAGGCTCCCCCATCCCCGAGATTCTCTAGGCAAGAACATTGGAGTGGGTTGCCATTTCCTTCTGCAATGCATGAAAGTGAAAAGTGAAAGTGAAGCCGCTCAGTCATGTCCGACTCTTCGAGACCCCATGAACTGCAGCCTACCAAGCTCCTCCATCCATGGGAGTCTCCAGGCAAGAGTACTGGAGTGGGTCACCATTGCCTTCTCCAACAGAGTCCAAAATCTTTGCAAACAATTTCAGGAAGATCATGGACCCCAGAAAGAATATCTGCTCTGTTGTTGCATGTCAGCATAGGTATGCTTTGCAACCCCATGGACTGCAGCATGCCAGGCTTCCCTGTCTTTCACCATCTGCTGGAACTAGCTTAAAGGCATGTCCATTGAGTCAGTGATGCCATCCAACCATCTCATCCTCTGTTGTCCCCTTCTCCTCCTGACTTCTATCTTTCCCAGCATCAGAGTCTTTTCCAATGATCTGGCTGTTCACATCAGGTGGCCGAAGTATTGGAGCTTCAGCTTCAGCATCAGTCCTTCCAGAGATATGTTGGAAGCATCCTCTTGACACCTCTGAAACAAATGCAGTGCTTTTTTTCCCCCCTAAAAAGTAGAAATAGAGATACAGATGTACAGAACAAATGGATGGACACCAAGCCGGGATAGGAGGGGCCATGAACTGGGAGATTGGGATTGACATATATACACTACTATGGAGAAGGCAATGGCACCCCACTCCAGTACTCTTGCCTGGAAAATCCCATGGATGGAGGAGCCTGGTAGGCTGCAGTCCATGGGGTCGCTAGGAGTCGGACATGACTGAAATGACTTAGCAGTAGCAGCAGCATGTATAAAACAGACAACTGATGAGATCCTGCTGTGTAACACAGGGAACCCTACTCACTACTCTGGTGATGAAGAGGTGATATATGTATAACTGATTCACTCTGTTGTACAGCAGAAACTAACATAGCATCGTATAGAAACTAAACGCCAATTAAAAAAAATACAACCCCACCCCCCAACTCTAGCCCTAGTAAGTCAGAATCTCCCACAGGCCAGGCCCAGGAATCTGCATTTCCAACAAGCACCCCAAAATGATTGAGGCAGCCAGCCTTGCACACATCCTTTAGTGAGTATTGGTTAAAGAGTCTGAGGGCCCAAGTCCCCTCACTGTTAAATGGACGCAGTATTGTCACCTCCTTCACAGTTAAAAAAAAAAAAGTCTGTGCAAGGTATTTGCACAAAGAAAACGCTAACGCTTTTATTTTCCACTCCCCCAAAACAAAGGTGAAGAACTTTTATTGCTTATTTGATTTGGATTCCGCCTCATGTTTAATGCACCTGGCTCCAAGACCCAAAGTTGAGCCGAAAGAGAGAGGGAGAAGGGAAGACTCGAGAAAACTCCTCCAGTTCCCACAACCAAGTCGCACTTGACCTCACGGGGACCTGCTGCTTATCGCCACCCTCCACCGCGGGCGCACATTTGTATCCGGCCCTAGGCTGCGCGGCAAGCCCGCCCCCGCGCCCCGTTGATTGGCCGCGCCCGTCACGCTCTTTTGTCTCCGTTAGCTGAGGATAAAAGCTGCCGCGGCTGCCGTGGGAACCGTGCTGTCTCGACTCGGCTACCAGTCTCAGGGCGGCAGTGCGAAGCAGCTTCATCGGGTGGTCCCGGCTAGCTCAGCGGCTGAGGAGGCGCCCATCCTTTTCCCCTGTAGGGCCGCGGAGACCGAAGGCGGAGACGCAGCTGTCGACACCAGAGCGTCCGCTGCCCACCAGCCCAACACAGGTGAAGAAAGGGGGGCAAGATTGCCTCGCGCGGAGAGAGGAGGGGGAAGCCCTACCAGGACTGGCGGCTCCCAGTTTAGGGAATCGAGGGTTGCGCGGCAGGGGAAGGAGCCCTCCCGCCGCCTGGCTGCGCTGAGGGAGGAGGTGGGGTTCCACTGGATGCTGCCGAATGGGTAGGATTTGCCTGGACTGAGAAAGGGGGCGTTTTAAGGGGGAGGTGGCAAAGGGCGCGTTTGGGAGGTGGGAGAATCGCAAACTGTCTGCCTTGAATCCCCTTTGCATCTCCTCATCCCTTCCGGCGGGAGGAATATGTGGATGTGCGTCTCCAACTCCGATGTTCTTTCTCGGTGGCAGGCCATCAGAGCCAAAGCTGAACTTGAATTCTGTGCGGCTGATTACAGAGCTGGTAGGACGACGATTTCCCCGGGGGAAATGGAATGGGGGGCCTTCTTTGGCTTGTATTCAGAAGGTGGGAGAAGGAGTTTTCCACCTGGCTACTGCGGAGGCGGGTGAGGGGTGGGGGGGGCGGGGAGGAGGAAGCGGGATGAGGAATGAGGCTGTTTCTGACCCTTCCCCTCCCTGCCATGCCCTCTGCGGCGGCGCAGTCTTGACGCCCTGAGGTCCCGGATCGGCGACCCTCGGTGGACAACGATCGGTTGAAGCCCAGAGGCGAGCTTTCCCACGGAGGCCACAGGTTGCAGAAGCTGGAAGTAAAATAAAGGCGCGCACTTGCTCCTGAGCTCCTGTAAGGATCTGAGAAATAGCGGGGCGGGGTGGGGGGTGGACTTTAAGAAGGGGGTGTGGGTTGAGACCGGAGACCAAGAGGTTAATGAGATCTTATTTATTCCCACAAAGCTGTGACCGCAGTGCTCTATTTTGAGAGCCCACTATCCTCTCCATACACTATTACACTTAGAAGCAACAGTTGCCGTCCCTCTTGAAGGAACGGAGGGAAGGGATAGAAGTGGCTGTAAAAAGCATCCTGCTAACAGGAGACTCCGGCTGGCTCCGTGAGGTTGTAATTAATTGCCAGTCTCCTGGGGGATATTTTTAGGGTAGTGGGCAGATATAAAATGTACTGTAGGATATTCAGGAAGGGAAAAAATAACCCCTGCTCCCGTTTTTTGTTTTGTTTCGTTTGTTTCTTTTTTACAGTTCCTACTGAGATTAGGAGGACGACAGAACCCCCCAGCACGCCTGCAGATTAGGCTTTTTGTAAAAGTCTGAGCATCTTGTTAACATTTAGAGACCCAGTCATCGTCCGTCATGACTAGCATTATTGCGCGCGTGGGTAACAGCCGGCGGCAGAACGCATCCTTGCCACCTTGGGCCCATTCTATGCTAAGGTCTCTGGAGAGGAGTCTTGGTCCTCTAATGGCCATCCTGGCAGAGAGAAACCTGAAATTGTTCTCGGGGAGGGTGGTGCCAGCCCAGGGGGAAGAAACTTTTGAGAACTGGCTGATCCAAGTCAATGAGGTCTTGCCAGATTGGAATATGTCTGAAGAGGAAAAGCTCAGGCGCTTGATTAAAACCCTGAGGGGCCCCGCGCGGGAGGTGATGCTTTTGCTGCAGGCGGCCAACCCCAACCTCAGTGTGGCAGATTTCTTGCACGCCATGAAATTGGTGTTTGGGGAGTCTGAAAGCAGTGTGACTGCTCATAGTAAATTTTTTAACACCCTGCAGGCGCAAGGGGAGAAAGCCTCCCTTTATGTGATCCGTTTAGAGGTGCAGCTCCAGAATGCTATTCAGGCAGGCATCATAGCTCAGAAAGATGCCAACCAGTCTCGCCTGCACCAGTTCCTTCTAGGGGCCGAGCTGAATGGGGACCTGCGCTTCAGGCTGAAGAATCTTCTCAGGATGTATGCAAATGAGCAGGAACGTCTCCCCAGTTTCCTGGAGTTAATCAGGATGATAAGGGAGGAAGAGGATTGGGATGACACTTTCATTAAACAGAAGCGGGCCAAGAGATCTGAGTCAGTAGTGGCAAGGGCAACTAGCCCAGTGGCATTTGGGGGCTCCCCACGCATAGTGATTGATAATAAAGACTGTAACGTGATCGAGATAGATGATACCCCTGATGACTCAGATGAGGATGTGATCCTGGTGGGGGAGTCTCAGGACCTTCCACTTTCATTCTCGGATTCTTCTCCCCCCAGACGCAGGGCCAGACCTCAGGATCAAGTGCTAATCATTGATTCCCCCAACAATTCCCAGCTTCCATCTCCTTGCACCAGTGGGGGTTCTGGGTATAAGAATGATGGTCCTGGGAATATGCGTAGAACCAGGAAGCGAAAACACACAATTCGCTGTTCATATTGTGGTGAAGAGGGCCACTCAAAGGAAACCTGTGACAATGAGAGCAACAAGGCCCAGATATTTGAAAATCTGATCATTACCCTGCAGGAGCTGGCACATACGGAGGAGAGGTCAAGAGAGGCCCCTGTTGAACCCAGCGACCCTTTTGAGCAGTGAGGTGCTAGCCCCCAGCTTTAAGTGAACCCTAACCTATATGCAGAGTCCAGCAATGGGAAAAATGAGGGGGAGGATGCTTCTAATCACATAATCCACAAAGCAGCTTTCTTTTGGGATGGAGGATGAATATTGGTATAGTGGGGGGAGATGGCCTGACCTCCATCCTTGCTACTAATCCCCTGCTGCCTGAGGGTCTACCCTCTGCGTGCACCCCTTTCCTTGATGCCTTTATTCTCTGTGAAAATGATATAATTTATTGTTAAATATTAAAACAATAAAGATAAGTGCAAAATGTACAAATTACCCCAAAACCTCCAACCCTTAAATAATCATTGTCAACCCTTTGATGAATGTCCTTCTAGGTAGTTCCCTTTACCTATGTATCCTATGTATAGATAAGAGTGAGCAAATATAAGTGTTGTTCTAAAGTCTGTATTTTTTCAGCAAATAATATATGTTGTGAGCTTCTTTCTATATCAATAAATAAACAGCAGCAGCTAGCTTACTGTCTGTGTATTACTTTAGGGAGAAGTAAAGGAAAAAGGAATAAGAAAAATACAGTAAAAAGCTATAAAGGGTGGGGTTATACACTGAGGTGGGGTTTTGATTAACTTCACTTTGCAGATGAGGAAAAGGGAAGAAGAAATGGGCTGAAATCTTCCCCAGAGGTAAATGGACAGAGCCCCTTACCACAGCTGACCTGTCCCTTAGGTCACAGAGCCAAACTGTGACACCCACTAGTTGACAATGTTCTAAGGCTTTCTTCTCTAAGGTATCCAGAAGATTCTGACAGTGGGGGAGGCTGGTGCTGAGGTAACAGCCCAAAAGAAGGATACCAGGGGTCCATTCCTGATTACTTTGGGGAGGGGCAGCTCTCCCTGCTCTGGATGGGTTTCTGACATCGCTGTTGCCATGGCTTCACCCCATCCAGGTTACAATGGGGAATCTCTCCTGTGAGCTGATGTGGCCCCTACCCCACCCCACTCCCCCAGTTAAGGAAGGAGAGAGAGGCTACTGGTGGGAGCCAGCACCGAGGGGCTCAGCCCCCAGAAGCCCTGAAGTTACATGTTAGAGGACACTGGCAGCCCAATGACTTCAAGGCAACCCCTCTCAATCCCGCAACTGAGAATAGGTGGGCAGGGATGAGAAGCAATATAGTTGCCCGTACACATGGCAATCAGGAAGCCTTCCACATTATTTTAGTGGAGTGGTGGACATTCATGGGCTGGGGAGAAGAAGCAGGGCAGCAGGGGGTTGGGGGGAACACCTTCCCAGGAACCTGCCCAATCTCATATTGGAGATATTGGAGGGTGGTGAAAGAGGACATATCTGACCTCAGACCCCAAGGTCCTTACATTTCTTGTAGGTGTATAAATACCTACCTCTGTGAGCAGCACAGGGCTGGGGGCACGGGAGTGGGGAGGATTGCATTTAAGACAGGGGGCAGAGTGAGGAAATGGGCACACCTGAGGACCTGAAGGAGCTGGTGTACAGGAAATCGGTGCTCCTCAGAGTTGAGAGGAGGGAGCCCAGCGGCTGGAGAGGGTGTGTCAGGGGCTAGAGAGTCAGAGGAGAGCAAGTGAGGGCCCATCAGGGACACTCACAGGAGACTGACAGGGACAGGAAGGCTAGTCGGAATCACAGACCCCCGGGTTGTGTATACAGCTCCAGGCTGAGGGTACCAGCAATGCACTGGTTGAGGCGCCCAGAGAGAGGCAGTGGGGTTCCCATTGTGTTAGCAATTGAGGGAGGAAGGAGAGGGAGACACCAGGTGCTGTAAGAAGCCAGTGCAGCCTTTCCTGGGCTGTCACGCCTCTGGAACCTGCTTAGAAAGAACACCCCACCCCCCATCCCCAGGCACATTCTCCATCGGTGAGAAGGTACAGGCTCAGCCTCCCTTGTTCTGCCATCACCCCTCCCCCAGACCCCAGCATCCCAGGTTTGGCTTAAGCCTCAGCCTCCTTAACCCTCTTGACCAGAGGGAGACTGGGAGGGCCTCTCTGCCTTGAACCCTTTAGCTGAGAACCGGCCTGGAGTGCAGACTCCAGAGGCCCTCTCCTTGCATCCATCCCCGGCACCTCTGAGACCCTGGTAGCCACCACCATCTCTCCAGAGCCGAAGGGGACCCCCTCCCTCACCTCCAGGCAAGAGGCAGCTCCACTCAGGCCCCCAAAGCCATGTGGACCCCCAACATTTCCCAGATCATATAGAGTTGGGAAAATCCCTGATGCTGGGAAAGATTGAGGGCAGAAGGAGAAGAGGGTGTCAGAGGATGAGATGGCTGGATGGCATCACCGATGCAATGGACATGAACTTGGGCAAACTCTGGGAGATGGTGAGGGACAGGGAGGCCTGGCGTGCTGCAGTCCATGGGGTTGCAGAGTTGGACACGACTGGGCAACTGAACAACAACAATAACATAGAATTTAGCCCTTAATTCTTCTCTACCTCTCCATCTCTGCTCTTTTCTTAATTTTACTTTATAAACACTTGTTGACCATTTGTCCAGAGACACACACTATGTTGCCATGTCTCTCTAGTACCCAGTAGAAGACAGAGCTGAAATAAGACAAAAATAAGTCCTGGCCACTTCACTAACCTCCTTTTCACTGGAGTTAGCTTGGGAGTTCAGTTAGACCACTGCTTTGAAAATATGTTCTGTGATTCATCCCCTTTTTCTTCCCTCTTTCATCCTCCTCTCTGGTGTATGAATTTGAGACTGTCTACGTTTTTATTTCACCAACCTGATGTCATCTGACATTTCTTTTCTGTTTCCCTTTGTGTGACACTGGCTTTCCCTCTACTTGAGAAATACATATTCTCCCTAATTAGGAGACATGGACCCAATACCTGGGCATTCAGATCAGACTAATGGGATTAGCCGAAAAAAGCCTTCATTTCAAACTCTAGGCTTCTTTCTTCCTTTCTGCCTTCATTCTCATTGGTTGCTAAGAGATGAAAATCACTCTTTTGTCTTGTCAGAAGAAACCGGCCTTCGAGTGCCTTTCTGCATTAAGGATCCCTCCTTCCTGGGGTTCTTTTCCCTTGGTTTCCATGATGCCCCTCTCTCATGGTTCCCCCCTTCCCTGACCTGTTTGGTGCCCAGTTTTCAGTTAACTTTGCTGAGTCTTCTTCCTTTTCCTGATCTTTCCATGCTGCTGCTGCTGCTAATTCGCTTCAGTCATGTCCAACTCTGTGCGACCCCATGGACAGCAGCCCACCAGGCTCCTCTGTCCACAGAATTCTCTAGGTAAGAGTACTGGAGTGGGTTGTCATTTCCTTCTCCATACTAGTAATCAAAATCAAAATCATTACAATAGTTATTTAAGAGCTTATTGCATGCCTGTACCAAGTCCTTTATCAGAACCAGGGACCAGTTTCATGGAAGACAGTTTTCCTATGGTGGAGGAGAATGGCTGGTTTGGGGATGATTCAAGTATATTACATTTATTGTGCACTTTGTTTCGATTATTTTTACATCAGCTCCACCTCAGATCATCAGGCGTTAGATCCCAGAGGTTTGGGATGCCTACTTTAAATGCATAAGCTCCTTTAAGCCCCCACATCAATTCCATAAAATAGGTATTACTATTAGCACATGTTTCAGATGAGGAAAGGGCTTCCCAGGTGGCTCAGCAGTAAACAATCCGTCTGCAATGCAGGAGATCCCCTAGAGAAGGAAATGGCAACAATATTCTTGCCTGGGAAATCCCATGGACAGAGGAGCATGGCTGGCTACAGTCCATGGGGTCCCAAAGAGTTGGATACGACTTAGCGACTAAACAACAACAACAACAGATGAGGAAACACACTGCAAAGTTAAATAAACTTGCCTAGGGGTATGCAGCTAGTTAGTGGTGGAGCCAGAGGTCACACTCTAGGGTGGGAAGCCTACACTTCTTACATATTTTAGCTCTCCTGTGTCCACAGCACCCTACAGTGTAGGTGCTGCTGAAGCTGCCTATGAACAGGAAACTGAAGTTTCTAAATTCAGGATGATAAGCCCTGCCTTCCCCAGGTGCTTGGTGTATGAGTGATTAGCATCAGGCTTTCAAGAAATGCTATTACTCGGTTAGAATGCATGATTCTGCTACAGAAGGAAGGCTAGGGGAAAGCAAATGCTGTCTTTGCTAAGCAGACAGTGCTTATTCCGTGATAATCTGACACTGTGACAGTTGGGCTCCAGGAGCTGCACCGAGCCTGGCCCCTGGCAGGCACAGGAGTGAAATCAGAAATGCCTGAGTGTTTAGTGGGCTTCCCTGGTGGTTCAGTGGTAACGAATCAGCCTGCCAATGCAGGAGATGTGGATTCATTAGATCCCTGGGTTGGGAAGATTCCCTGGAGGAGGAAATGGGAACCCACTCCAGTATTCTTGCCTGGAAAAATCTCATGGACAGAGGAGCCTGGCGGGCTACAGTCCATGGGGTTGCAAAAGAGTTGGACATGACCGAATGACTAAGCAACCACAAGAGCCACAACAAATATTAATATATACATGCACAGTGGGATATTAGTCATAAAAAGAATGAAATATTGCCATTTGAAGCAACATGGATGCAGCTAGAGATTATCATACTGGGTGAAGTAGTAAGTCAGAAATAGAGACACAAACACCATGTGACAGGGGGCCCCAACCTCTGGGCTGTGGACTGGTGCCTCTTGCCAGATCAGCAGCAGCATTAGATTAGAAATAAAGCACACAAGAAATGTAATGCACTTGAATCACCCTGAAACCATCCTTGCACCCTAGTCTGTGGGAAAATTGTGTTCCATGAAATCAGTCCCTGGTGTCAGAAAGGTTGGGGACTGCTGCCATATGATATTACTTATATGTGGAATCTAAAATATAGTATGGGCTTCTAGTATTCTCACCTGGAGAATCCCAAGGACAGAGGAGCCTGGCGGGGTACAGTCCATGGGGTCACAAAGAGTTGGACATGACTGAGCGACTAAGCACAGAACAGCACAGGGATCTTGATGGGCTTCCCAGGTGGCGCTAGTGATAAAGAACTTGTCTGCCAATGCAGAAGATGTAGGAGACACAGGTTCGATCCCCGAGTCCAGAAGATTCCCTGGAGGAGGGCACAGTAATCCACTCCAGTATTCTTGCCTGGAGAATCCCATGGACAGAGGAGCCTGGTGGGCTACAGTCACGGGGTCACAAAGAATCGGACATGACTGAGTGACTAAGCACCCCCACACACAAAATATAACACAAATGAACCTATCTATGAATCAGAAACAGATTCATGGACACAGAGAACAGACTGGTGGTTGCCAAGGGGGAGGGAGGTGGGGGAAGGATGGAGTAGGAGGTTGAGGTTAGCAGACGTAAGCAGATTGCACATTCTATCATGTGTGGAATGAACAAACAAGGTCCTCCTTATACCACAGGGAACTATATTCGGTATCCTATGATAAAGCATAATGGAAATGAATACATAAAAAAGAAATATATAACTGAATCACTTTGCTGTACAGCAGAAATTAACACATTATGAATCAATAATAAATAAATAAAACTGCATGCCTGGACCAGCATTCTCATTCTGTTTTCCCTCCTATGTTTGCCCATCACATGCCTCTCTTCTAGTACACCACATAATTTACTGATTTATTATATTATTTGTTTATTCCTGTCTATCCCCCACTAGACTGTAAACATTTCAGTCTACTTAGTTCACTGTGGTATCCCCAGCTCCTAAAACACTACCTGGAACATAAGCTGGATCTCAATAAATGTTTGTGAATGGAACGAATCAAGTGCTTGGCACACAGTAGGTATACAGAGAATGACAGCCTTTATTATTGTTATGCTCCCAGAACAAACGTTATTGGAGGGGAGTCAGTCAAGGAAAGAACAGTGTATAGTGCTGAACCGCCGTCCATCGAGTTGATGAGATCAGGAACCTGGGAGACATTCTAAATCAACTGCTTGCTTCGTTCTCTCCCACTCACTCTCTGTGACTTGTTAGTTGGACCATTCACTCCTAGCAAAGCAGAAAGAGAGAGATGGGTTTCTTTGTAGCTTCATCCATATCGCATCAACAGATCTTAGGTTTAGGTGTTTTAAACTCCCAATTTCATGTGCACTTGTAAGTATTAAAAGACAACTACCCTGTAAAATATGGATGTTTTGGGTACTCTTTGCTATTTCCCTTTTACTAAAGGACAAGTAAAAAGAATAATTATGTGGTACAGTCACTATGGAGAACAGTATGGAGGTTCATTTAAAAATTAAAAATAGAGCTACCATGTGATCCAGCAATCCTACTCCTGGGCCTATATCCAGAAAAGAGGAAAACTCTTATTTAAAAAGATACTTGCACCCCAGTGTTCATAGCAGCACTGTTTATAATAGTCAAGACATGGGAACAACCCAAGAGCCCATCAAAAGATGACAGGTTTAAGAAGATGTGGTATTATACATGCAATGGAGTATTACTCAGCCATTAAAAGTGAAATAATGTCATTTGCAGCAACATGGATGGACCTGGACATTATCATACTAAGTGAAGTAGGTCAGACAAAGACAAATACTATGATATCACATGATATCACTCCTATGTGAAATCTGAGAAATTGTACAATGAGCTTATTTACAAAACAGAAACAGACTCATAGACATAGGAAATGAACTGATAGTTACCAAAAGGGAAAGAGGGGAGGAATAAATTAGGAGGATGCAATAACAGATACAAACTACTATACATAAAACAGATAAGCAACAAGGATTTACTGTGTGACACAAGGAACTATATTCAATAACTTGTAATAACCTATAATGGAAAAGAAACTGAGTCATTTTGCTGTATATTTGAAATTAACACAGTATTGTAAATCAACTATACTTCAATAAAAATATGTAAGACTTATGTGCATAATAAATAACCTAAGATGTAAAAAAAGAGTAATAATGAATATTATTTTCACTTGCTATGTGTTGAACATGTCAGTAATATAGTAAGAATTATTAACCCTATTTTAGAGGAGTTAAATGGGTCTCAGTTAAGAGAGAGCAAGAGGATTAAGGTGTTATATGCCCGTAAACACAGAGTAAGTCTGGCACCAAAGCCTGTGAACTTTCCATTATATATTTGAAGTAAAAATGTTGACATTAATGAGAAAACCTGTATCACAGTTGAATATCAGTTATTGGGGCAGGGGTAACAGACAGATATGAACATCTGATCAATTTCCTGTTCATCAAGTACAGGTTACAGCTGTTTGAAAATCTGTAAGTGAAAGAACTTAAATTTTACTAGCGGGAACATGATGGAGGTTGATTTTAAATATCCTGAATGGACCAAGATCAATTTAGCTCAGGGAAACACAATTGAAAATAGAATCTCTTTAGTATCACTGATCTCTGAAACTCAAGAAATTGACACATAAACTTTTTCCTTCTTTGTCTGTCAGAATGTTTGGTAAAACTATTTTATTCACGAAATGATTTTAGAGTTGTTATAAAAGTAGGATATTTAGAATACCATAAGATTATATAAAATTTTTATATGTTTAATATTTTAAAAGGCATCAAAGTATACAGAAAGAATAAATAAGCCATAGGTAAGTTCTGAACATTTGGCATATTTCTTATAAATCTTTTTTCTAACTTTGAGAGTGTGAGCGTAGATATATGTACAATTTATTGAGAAAAATGTGTTCTTTTTCTATTAATAAGTACAATAACTTCAAAAGCACAAAATAAAGATCGGCAAAAGAGAAGTAAGGGGGTGGTAACACCTGAGCAAATATAAAATCATAACAAGAAAACCTACAAGAAGTAAACTGTTACCGGCTGACAAATAATGATCAGACAAAGCAAAAGAATTGGTGGAAACATTTCTGAAAGTAATGAGAGACATTAATGTAAAATCTGAAAGGGTTAGGAAAGGAAAATGATAAAAAGAACTTTTTATCTTTAGAGGATACAAGTGAAAGGACAGAACTCAAGCCAGAAGATAGTGAGTGAGCTTGGTAGCTGTAGAGAGGAAGACATGATTATAAATTCACCCAGGCCCCAGCCACATCACAGACTGACCTCACAATTAGAATGCAGGATCCTCTGCCCTGAGGGAAGTAGCTTATTAGAATAAAACAAGAGTGATGAGAACCATGGCAGGGGGAGCCAGGGAACAGAACACAGAGGAGGGCCCTATAATCCCAGGGGTCAGAAATGGCTTCTCACAGGGTGTCAAGTATAGGCCATAGGACTAGTATCCTCAGCAACCAGGAGAGCAAAGGGATCAGAGCTCTAACCAGTGTGAAACCTACTTACCTTACCACTGTGGTCAGAGAGCCCCAAGCAGGCAGTCCAAGAGGACAGAGGAGCACACTGTTTTCAAGTTGAAGGTCTTGAGCTGTTGTGCTGAGGTCTCAGCTGCATTGGATGTCAGTGGGGACTTCAAAACCATCAAGCACCGACTCTCCAAATATCTCCAACACACCTGTTGGTATGACAAAGTTGAATTTATCACTTACCTCTGTAAGCGAGAACCCCCACCTCACAAAGCTTTGCTAGTGTTTTAGGGAGGAAGGAAGTTCCAGTGGATTGAGAAATGAAAGCATGGTTTACGGTTGAGGGTCTTTTAACCTGGGACTTGATTAGGACTGGAGTAGGGACCTTGATCGGAGAAGGCGATGGCACCCCACTCCAGTATTCTTGCCTGGAAAATCCCATGGATGGAGGAGCCTGGTAGGCTGCAGTCCATGGGGTCGCGAAGAGTCAGATACAACTGAGCGACTTCCCTTTCACTTTTCACTTTCATGCATTGGAGAAGGAAATGGCAACCCACTCCAGTGTTCTTGCCTGGAGAATTCCAGGGACGGGGAGCCTGGTGGGCTGCCGTCTATGGGGTCACACAGAGTCAGACACGACTGAAGTGACTTAGCAGCAGCAGCAGGGACCTTGATGGACTTCCCAGGTAGAGCTAGTGGTAAAGAACCTGCCTGCCAATGCAAGAGACATAAAATAAGTGAGTTTGATCCCTGGGTTGGGAAGATCCCCTGCAGGAGGGCATGGCAACCCACTCCAGTACTCTTGCCTGAAGAATTCTATGGGCAGAGTAGCATGGCAGGCTAAAGTCCATAGGGTCGCAGAGTCAGGCATGACTGAAGCAACTTAGCACGCACAGCATAGATCACGATACCAAAAGTCTGGGATTGGTGGAAGCTGCAACGGGAGGATTTTGAGAAGGGAGACAAAGAATTTCAGAGTGTAAACTGTTGATGCCTTCTACAGAAAAGTTTATGGATCTTTGGGGAGGATGCTGTAGTGAAGAAACCATTTGCCTGGACAGAGGAGTCCTGGAAAAGTCAGTCAGTCAGTTCAGTCTTTCAGTCATGTCCAACTCTTTGTGATCCATAGATTGCAGCATACCAGGCTTCCTTGTCCATCACCAACTCCAGAAGCTTGCTCAAACTCATGTTTGATGCCATTCAACCATCTTATCCTCTGTTGTCCCCTTCTCCTCCTCCCATCAATCTTTCCCAGCATCAAGGTCTTTTCCAATGAGTCAGTTCTTTGCATCACGTGGCCAAAGTACTGGAGCTTCAGCTTCAGCATCAGTCCTTCCAATGAATATTCAGGACAGATTTCCTTTAGGATTGACTTGTTTGCCCTCTGTGCAGGCCAAGGGACTCTCAAGAATCTTCTCGAACACCACAGTTCAAAAGTGTCAATTCTTTGGCGCTAAGCTTTCTTTATAGTCCAACTCTCACATCCATCCATGACTACTAGAAAAACCATAGCTTTGACTAGACAGACCTTTGTCAGCAAACTAATGTCTCTGCTTTTAATATACTGTATAGGTTGGTCATAGCTTTCCTTCCAAGGAGCAATCATCTTTTAATTTCATGGCTGCAGTCACCATCTGCAGTGATTTTGGAGCGCCCCCCAAAATAAATTCTGTCACTGTTTCCATTGTTTCTATTTGCCATGAAGTGATGGGACCGGATGCCATGATCTCTGTTTTTGAATGTGGAATTTTAAGCCAGCTTTTCCATTCTCCTCTTTCACTTTTATCAAGAAGCTCTTTAGTTCCTCTTCACTGTCTGCCATAAGGGTAATGTCATCTGCATATCTGAGGTTATTGATAATTCTCCCGGCAATCATGATTCCAGCTTGTGATTCATCCAGCCTGGCATGTCTCATGATATACTCTGCATATAAGTTAAATAAACAGGGTGATAGTATACAGCGTTAAGGTTTTCTTGTCCCAATTTGGAACCAGTCCATTGTTCCACGTTCAGTTCTAACTGTTGCTTGTTGACTTACAGATTTGTCAGGAGGCAAGTTAGGTGGTCTGGTATTCCCATTTCTTGAAGAATTCGCCACAGTTTGTTGTGATTCACACAGTCAAAGATTTTGGCATAGTCAATGAAACAGAAGTAGATGTCTTTCTGGAATTCTCTAGCTTCTTCGATGATCCAGCGGATGTTGACAATTTGATCTCTGGTTCCTCTGCCTTTTCGAAATCCAGCTTGAACATCTGGAATTTCTCAGTTCATGTACTGTTGAAGCCTGGCTTGGAAAATTTTGAGCATTACTTTGCTAGCATGTGAGATGAGTGCAATTGTGTGGTAGTTTGAGCATTCTTGGGCATTGCCTTTTTTGAGGATTGGAATGAAAATTGACCTTTTCCAGTCCTGTGACCACTGCTGTGTTTTCCAAATTTGCTGCCATATTGTGTGCAGCACTTTCACAGCATCATTGTTTAGGATTTGAAATAGCTCAGCTGGAATTCCATCACCTCCACTAGCTTTGTTCATAGTGACGCTTCCTAAGACACACTTGACTTTGCACTCAGGGATGGTGGATTCTAGGTGAGTGATCACACCAACGTGGTTATCTGGGTCATGAGGATCTTTTTTGTATAGTTCTGTGTATTCCTGCCACCTCTTCTTAGTATCTTCTGCTTCTGTTAAGTCCATACTGTTTCTGTCTTTTATTGTGCCCATCTTTGCATGAAATGTTCCCTTGGTCTCTCTAATTTTCTTGAAGAGATCTCTAGTCTTTCCCCTTCTATTGTTTTCTTCTATTTCTTTGCATTGATCACTGAGGAAGGCTTTCTTATCTCTTGTTGCTATTCTTTGGAATTCTGCATTCAGATGGATATATCTTTCCTTTTCTCCTTTGTCTTTTGCTTCTCTTCTTTTCTCAGCTATTTGTAAGGCCTCCTCAGACAACCGTTTTGCTTTTTGCATTTCTTTTTCTTGGTGATCGTTTTGATCACAGGCTCCAGTACAATGTTACAAACCTCTGTTCATAGTTCTTTAGGCACGTTATCATCTAATTCCTTGAATCTATTTGTCACTTCCACTGTATAATCATAAGGGATTTGATTTAGGTCATACCTGAATGGTCTAGTGTTTTTCCCTACTTTCTTCAATTTAAGTCTGAGTTTTGCAATAAGGAGTTCATGATCTGAGCCACAATCAGCTCCCTGTCTTGTTTTTGCTGATTATATTCTTCAGCTGCAAAGAATATAATCAATCTGATTTTGGTATTGACTGTCTGGTGATGTCCATGTGTAGAGTCGCTTCTTGGGTTGTTGGAAGAGAGTATTTGCTATGACCAGTGTGCTCTTTTTGCAAGACTGTTAGCCTTTGCCCTGCTTCATTTTGTATTCCAAGGCCAAACTTGCTTCTTACTCCAGGTGTTTCTTGACTTCCTGCTTTTGCATTCCAGTCCCCTATGATGAAAAGGACATCTTTTTTTTTTTTTTTTTGGTGTTAGTTCTAGAAGATCTTGTAGGTCATTGCAGAACCATTCAATTCAGCTTCTTGGGCATTAGGTGTTGGGGTATAGGCTTGGATTACTGTGATATTGAATGGTTTGCTTTGGAAATGAACAGATATCATTCTGTCGTTTTTGAGATTATACCCAAGTACTGCATTTTGGACTCTTTTGTTGACTATGAGGGCTACTCCATTTCTTCTAAGGGATTCTTGCCCACAGTAGTAGATATAATGGTCATCTGAACCAAATTCGCCCATTCCAGGCCATTTTAGTTCACTAATTCCTAAAATGTCAAGGTCACTCTCGCCATCTCCTGTTTGACCACTTCCAATTTTCTTTGATTCATGGACCCAACATTCCAGGTTCCTATGCAATATTGTTCTTCACAGCATTGGGCTTTACTTCTATCACCAGTCACAACCATAGCTGGGCGTTGTTTTCCCTTTGGCTCAGCCTCTTCATTCTTTCTGGAGCTATTTCTCCACTCTTCTCCAGTGGCATATTGGGTACCTACTCACCTGGGGAGTTCATCTTTCACTGTCATATCTTTTTGCTTTTTCATACTGTTCATGGGGTTCTCAAGGCAAGAATACTGAAGTGGTTTGACATTCCCTTCTCCAGTGTCCACATTTTGTCAGAACTCTCCACCTGTGACCCATCCATCTTGGTTGACCCTACATGGCATGGCTCATAGTTTCATTGCGTTGGACAAGGCTGTGATCCATGTGATCAGTTTGGTTAGTTTTCTGTGACTGTGGTTTTCATTCTGTCTACCCTCTGGTGTATAAGGCTAGGAGGCTTGTGGAAGCTTCCTGATGGGAGGAACTTCCTGGAAAGATAATGTCAGTGAAGACAGTGGACTAACAAAGTCACATTTATGTCGCTAATACTGTGTGGTTTAGTTTCTTAGTGTCCAGGCTGAGTGTGGGGATGGACTGTTTTAATTCTCATACATAAAACATTTTACGAACAATTCATCTTAGGTATGCGTTTATTTTGTAGTGTCAAGATCCTTCTGTTCCCCTGAATCCCAGGGAAAGATGACACCTACTCTTCTTATTAGGTGTTTGCTAAGCCCTGAGATACTAATTAAATAGCTAGCTTTAACAGTTTGCTAAGCCATTTAGGTGGATTATTTAATTCTCACAAACACCTTGTGAAGCTGGCACTAATTCATTTTTTCAGAACATCAAGAAAACACAACTTCAACAAAGCTGCCTTATTCTATTCTTTTTTTTTTTTTTCTGAAGGGATCCAGGTTCAGGATTATTTGGCTATTCTGTCCTCTTTGGGGGTCCTTTTCCCTTTGGGAATTACTAAGGAAGTGATGGAAGCAGCCTCCTTCTGCTCCACTTTGGATCTGGGTCACCTTCCCTTGGGATTCCTGGTGGCCCAGATGGTAAAGAATCCGCCTGCAATGCGGCAGACCTGGGTTTGATCCCTGGGTTGCGAAGATCCCCTGGAGGAGGGCATGGCAACCCACTCCAGTATTACTGCCATGGGAAGAATCCCCATATAACAGAGGAGCCTGGCAGGCTCCATGGAGTCGCAAAGAGTTGGACACGACTGAGCAACTAAGCAACAGCAGCACCATCAGCTCCCTTCGAGATCGCGGCTTTACCCTGGGGTCGGAGAGCCCCGCCTGGGATTTGGCCGCTCTGCAGACCGGAAGCCACCCCACCCCCTCCCGCGCATGCTCCGACCATCTGGGACCTGCTGCGCCGGTTTTTCTGGTTTCCGGCTACCAGGGGGCGCTAGGACCCAATCGGACGTGCTAGGAGGGGCGGCGGCCAAGTGGTCCGGGAGCCGCGCGTTAGGGTGTGGGGGACCGTAGCTTGGACCCGGGAGGGCTGCGAGCCTACTCAAGCTGCTTTTCTTCTTCCATCACCTTCTCCTTTCGCTGTGCACGGGCCACACAGTGGAACTGCAGCGGTGAAAACGACTGAAGTCGGGGCGCTGTAACCTCCTGACGACCCTGAGGAGCGGCAGCGTGAGTTTCCCGGGTACCAGGAGGCCCTGGGAGGAGACACCTCGCCCTGACTTTGTGGCAGTTTTTGCCATCCCGTAATGCAAAGGAGGGACTTGGTTCCAACCTTTCCCTTAGATCGGAGAGGTGCCCTTCCATCCTTTTGCCCTCGGAGGGGTGTGCTCTCCTCTGGAGTATCCCAGGAGGCAGGCCTGGGGGAGTGGAGTTTGTATCTTTCAGCTGTTCTCGCAGGACTTCCTGGCCCTGTAAGCATTAACCAAATTGCTAGAAAACCCCCAAACAAACAAAGAAAAATCATTAACATTTTAACAGATATGTTAGAATAGAACAATTCACCATTTATGAACAGGGCTTGAGAGTTGCAAGAAATGAACTTGTTACCTGACTACAGTTTATTGCTTGGAGTAGGGGCCTAGGCACACTCACACTTAAACTGGCAGGCCACGGATTGTCCAGAGTACGCACTGGGATCACCCAGTCGGAAATGGATTCTACACCTCATCGTGCAGTATTCAGAGATACTGACTTTGCTGTTTCTGTCAGCACAACCCAAAGCCCCAGTCGACAAAAATGCATCCGAAATTTCATTCGCCACAATTCTTACCAGGTCTTGCCATGGAGGGCAAAAGTTAATTTAGATAAAAATGAAATAATGTAATAGATTAATGGTATGAGAGCCTTATATTTTGCATACCATTAAATTCACTCATTTTGAGTGTACACTTGTTTTTAGTAAACTTTAGTAATTGTCACTACAGTCCAGTTTTAGAGCATTTTTATCACCCCACCCCACCCCCTAAATTCACAAAAGACTTTGTAGTTGATCTCTCCTCCTACCTCCAGTCCTGAGCAGCCATGTAAACTGTCTTCTGTCTCTGTAGTTGCTTTTTCTGAACTGTTCATGTGAATGGAATCATACAATATGTAGTCTTTTGTGAATGACTTTTTTCAATTAACATAATGTTTTTCAGGTTCATCCATGTTGTAACATATATCAGTACCTCATTGCCTTTTATAGCTGAATAGTATTCCATGGTATGGATATACCACATTTGTTACCCGTCTATTGGCTGGAGGACATTTATTGCCACTTTTTGGTTATCATGAATAATCCTATTGTGAACACATATGATGACATATGTTTTCAGTTCTTTTGATTTCACTGCTCTGCTCCGGTGCTGCCATATCACCCTTAGCAAACCCTTGTTATAACACTTAACACACTGCGGAGTAAGCTTGGGTTCATTTTCTGTCTCTCCTCTAGAGAGGGCAAGGACCATGTTCACTTGTTCCCTGGTCTAGGAGTGGTATTTCTGGATCATAAGGTAACTGCATGTTTAACTTCTTTAGAAATTTCCAGACTTTTCTAAAGTGGCTGCCATTTAATATTCCCATTGGTAAATGTATGAAGGTTCAAATTTCTCCACATTCTCACCAACACTTGTTTTGTCTTATTGTCAGTATTTCATTGTGCTGTTAATTTGACTAGACTGAGTGGTAGTTGGTTTAGCTAGTTTCACTTCACTTTAATGATTACCCGTTTTAATATTTTAATGAAGGAGCTGAAATGAATAATACATGGTCACTTTTTGCAAGGAGCTAATATATAGTTCCTTCAGGGAGACAGGTAGAGAAACAGATAATTATAGTTACAGTGTGTTAAATGCTCTGAAGGAGTTGAGCACAGGGTGCTGTGGGGAGCAGAAGAAACCTAATGTAGGCTGGGGAGAGGATGGAGGAAAGGATTAATTTTTTAAAATTGAAATATAGTTGGTTTACAATATTGTGTTAGTTTCAGGTGTACAACAAAGTGATTCAGTTATATACATATGTTTTCAGATTCTTTTCCATTGTAGGTATTGAATACATACAAGATATTGGATATAGTTCCCTGCATTGTACAATAAGTCCTTGTTGTTGATCTATTTGATATATAGTAGTGTATATCTGTTCATCCCAAGCTCAACCATAATGAAACAAAGTGTAATTCTTCAGTTCCATTTTTTTCATTAGTAGACCATATTACAAAACCATGTAATCAATTATTATTATATTTTGGGTTTATCAATAAACAATTATGGAAATTCATTTTTTTCTGTTATATAAGTACCTACATAATATTCCTGATTTTGCTTCTTGGCCCATATAGCATAAAATATTTACTATCTGACCTTCACAGAAAAAGTTTGCCAACTCCTGGTTTAGTGGAATAAACAGACATAGAAAGCAGTTGCATGTACTTGTTGGGTGACCTTGGGAAGTCACTTTACTTCTCTGGACTTGATTTTTATTCGCTATAAAATAGAGATTTAAAAAAATAGAGATAAAGGGTGATGGGTGGATGAGATAAGCTCTAGGGTGAAAACCCCCATCCCCTAAATTTTTATAAATGATTTAGTTATGCAAATATTTGAGATACTACTGTGTTCTAAGAACTGTTAGAATTATTGAGGATACAGCAGGAAGCAATGTTCTTGTCCTGAAGAAGGATACTAATCTAAATGAAAGGAGATTTAGGTTGCAATGTGTGATCTGAGATTGAATCTTTAATTTGAATAAACTAGCTTTATAGGGAATTTTGGGGGAAAGTAGGCAGATATAAGTATGGATGGGTCTTAGATGAGATGAAAACTTTTTTTTTTAAAGTGTTTTGATTATGCCTCATGGCATGTGGGATCTTAGGTTCACTGCAGTGGAAGCTTCTTAACATGGAATGGTAGAGGTTGACAATTGAGAAAAAGCAGTTATAGAGTTACAAAGCATTGTGTGCATGTGTTATGTCATTTTGGTAGAAAGTACATAGATATATTATATATACTTAGAAGAAGATCTGAAAGGATATATTCTTAGCTGTTAATAGTGACAATTTCTGGGTGATAGAAAGTTTGTTATTTTTAATTTAAATTTATTTATTTTTAATTGGAGGATAATTGTTTACAATATTGTATTGGTTTCTGCCATATAGCAATATGAATCAGCCATAGGTATACATATGTCCCCTCCTTCCTGAACCTCCTGCCCACCTCCCTCCCCACCCCACCCACTCAGCACCAGTTTGAGCTTCCGGCATCATATAGCAAATACCCACTGGCTATCTGTTTTACCTATGGTAATATATATGTTTCAATGCTACTCTCTCAATTCATCCCACCTTCTCCTTCCCCCACTGTGTCCACAAGTCTGTTCTTGTTTCTAATCTTTTTATTTTCTAATTTTCCACAATGAACAAATACATACTGCTTTTGTAAAAATAAAACATTCTTTCTAATTTAAAACATAATCTCTCTTCATGGTGCTTACCTACTGCT
The DNA here is from genome assembly GCF_042477335.2 of Ovis canadensis. Classification (NCBI taxonomy): domain Eukaryota; kingdom Metazoa; phylum Chordata; class Mammalia; order Artiodactyla; family Bovidae; genus Ovis; species Ovis canadensis. The sequence goes on along the minus strand of NC_091727.1, from coordinate 117,570,806 downwards.
GCTGCTGCTGCTGCTGCTGCTAAGTTGCTTCAGTCGTGTCCGACTGTGTGCGACCCCATAGATGGCAGCCCACCAGGCTCCGCCGTCCCTGGGATTCTCCAGGCAAGAACACTGGAGTGGGTTGCCATTTCCTTCTTCAATGCACGAAAGTGAAAAGTGAAAGTGAAGTCGCTCAGTCGTGTCTGACTCTTCAAGACCCCATGGACTGCAGCCTACCAGGCTCCTCCGTCCATGGGATTTTCCAGGCAAGAATACTGGCGTGGGGTGCCATTGCCTTCTCCGCTTACCTGCTAGTGCTCCTTTAAGTATTAGTATTGCCAAATCTGTCATTTTTTTTTCCTAGGGAAACACAAGTAAGAATGGAGGATGCTCTTCTCCCTAGAAGCTAACAAAGGGTCAAGTCTTTCTCTGTGAAATGGCTGTAGAATATAAACAGAGGCTCCTGGCATTTCCCTCCTGGTAAGTAGAACTTTCTTATAACCTGGGCTTTAAAATGGGGTGGGATTCTGTAGAATGGCTGGCATTAAAAAAGAAGGCCTAGCAAGGCCAGTGTTGACTATGTTCAGCTAAGCACCATGCCTAATCTGATAGTGGATACAGGTTTATCTCCTCCAGTGATGGACGCATCAGGATACTGAAGCTGGATATGATCAAGCATCTGAATCATGTAACTCCTACTCCTTTTATTCTAGGCCAAGGATCCATAGGCCCTGACAGCTATTTTTTTAAATAAAGTCTTACTGCAACACTTTACGTATTGTCTATCACTGCTTTTGCCTCGCCATGCTAGAATTGAGTAGTTGTGACAGAGATAAGTATATGACCCACAAAATAAAAAAAAATTACCATCTGGCCCTTTGAAAAAGAACAAGTTTATGGATCTCTGTTCTAGGCTCACAAGAAAACTGTCTTAGTAGGTGAGCCTGTGGAGGAGAGAATGCCCATCTTGCAGTTAAATTAATAAATTGATGTTCTAATTTATAAACTTCATTCTCTTCTAAGCTTTATTAGCATGTGTCAGTATTCCCAGCTTCACATGACTCTAGATTACTCATTAGATTGGATTTCTTTTTTTTTCAAATTGAAATATAGTTGACATGAAATATTATGTTAATTTCAGTTGTACTATATAGTGATTTGATATTTGCATGCCTTATGAAATCATCGCCATGGTTAAGTCTAGTAACCATCTGTTCCCATGCAGTTATTATGTATTATGAACCATATTCCTTATACTGTGTTTTACATTCATATGACTTATTTATTTTATAACTGGAGGTTTGCACCTCTTTATTCCCTTCATCTATTTTACTCCCACCACCCTCCTCCCCTCTGGTAGCTACCCATTTGTTTTCTGTATCTGTGAGTCTGTTTTCATTTTGTTTGTTTTTTAAGATTCTACGTATGAATGAGAGCTTACAGAATTTGTCTTTCTCTGTCTGACTTATTTCATTTAGCATAATATTCTCCAGGCTCATCCACATTGCTGCAAATGGGAGAACTTTTATGGCTGAGTAATACTCCATCGTGTGTGTGTGTGTGTGTGCATACCATATCTTCTTTAGCCATTCATGTATCCAAGAACCCTTTAGCTTGCTTCCATTTCTTGGCTTTTGTTTTAATAAATAGGGCTGCAGTGAAAATTGGGGTGCGTATATCTTTTTAAATTAGTGTTTTTGTTTTCCTCATATAAATACTCAGAAGTGAATTCCTGGGCCATATGGCAGTTCTACTGTTAGTTTTTTAGGTACTCCCCACAAAATGCTTATTCATTAGAAAGGGCAACCTAGTAACTTCACTGTGGAGAAACCTGGCAGACACCACCTTAACCAAATGATCACTTAAGATTAATAGTTATGGAACAAACTGATATCATGTGCCTCTTGAGAGGATGCACTGAAAAGGACACAGTGTCACATCTATAGTATTCTTGCCAAAACAAATTGTCTAAATTGAGTCATGATGAACCATCAGAGAAACCCAAAATTGAAACAGCCTGTATTTTTCAAAAATATCATGGTAATGAAACACCAAAAAACAAACAAACAAAAAGACTAGGGAACTATGCCAGATTAAAGGAGCTGAAAGGGACAGGTATGATCCTAGACCAGAAAAAGGACATTGTTGGGGCAATTGGAGGAAACTGAATACAGTCTATTGATTTGATAATTGTGTTGTATGAATGTTAATTTCTTGATTTATATTAATAGTATTATTTTGTGATTATGGCAGATGTTAACATTTGGAGAATCTGGGTGAAAGATATGTGAGGATTCTTTGGGCTATTTTGCAACTGTTTTTTGTTTTCTGTAGTTTCAAAATGAAAAGGTGAAAGTGAAATGGGAGTCATTTACCACACCCCCAAATAGCTGTAGGTGATCTGACTACAATCTGCAGTGTGGCTTATAGGGGAGCCAGAGTATAAGTGGGGAATCAGTCAGGAGACAGTGGCAATAGACCAGGAGAAAGATGATGATGGCTCAGACGGGATGGCAGTGGAGATCGAGAGGGGTGGATGGATTCGGGATACTTGTTGGCATCTCCACTGGAAGGACATTGAGCAGGAAGGAATGGAAGGGAGAACCATCTCCTTTGAAAAGGATGTTCTCTGGGCATTATCTTCAGATAAAATGTAGAGCAGAGGAGACCCTGCATATCCATATAGGTTCTTTTTGTTGTTGTTTATTTTCTGGATTCTAAATTCTTGAGTATGGAAACTATGTTTTAACTTTTTTTCCTCTATGGTTTTCAATAGTGTTCCTCTCATCCAAGGGAAAACTAGGAAAGAAGCTTTCTTTGGTTCCCTCCTGTGTTTGCTTCTGCCAAGGAGTTTTCTCTTGAGAATCCCTCTCTGCTCTTTTTTTAAACTTAGGACTATATCTTTTTCTTCAATGATTTTATTTATTTATTTATGGTTGTGCTCGGTCTTAGTTGCTGCTTTTCTGTAGTTGCAGTGAGGCGCTGGCTACTCTCTAGTTGTGCTGCGTGGGCTTCTCATTGTGGTGGCTTCTCTTGTTGCAGAGCTTGGGCTCTAGGGCACGCAGGCTTCACTAGTCACAGCTCCTGGGCTCTAGAGCCCAGACTCAGTAGTTGTGGTGCACAGGCTTAGCTGGTCTATGGCGTGTAGGATCTTCCTGGACCATGGATTGATCTCGTGTCTTCTCCATTGGCAGGCGGATTCTTTACCACCAAGCCACCAGGGAAACCCTGTCTCTGCTTTTTTTATGAAGGGGTCTGAATTCTGTGTTCTCACTCAAACTGTGACCTTTACAGAGCCCCATTGGTTAGTTTGGGTTTCCTTGTGATGCGCCTTTCTCTACATTTAGGTCTTTACCTGGAATACACTCAAAATTTTGTCTATTTTTCAAGGCTCAGTTCAAGAACCACCCACTCCGAGCTGTCTTCCTGGATTTTCTCAGCCCAAAGTAATCCTTCTTTTTCTGAGGTAAGTTATAAATCTTGTTATTGTTCAGTTGCTAAGTCGTGTCCAGCTCTTTGTGACCCCATGGACTGCAGCATGCCAGGCCTCCCTGTCCATCACCATCTCCTGGAGTTTGCCCAAGTTCATGTCCATTGAATCGGTGATGCCATCCAACCATCTCATCCTCTGTCACCCCCTTCTCCTCCTGCCCTCAATCTTCCCCAGCATCAGGGTCTTTTCCAGTGAGTCAGCTCTTCACATCAGGTGGCCAAAGTATTAGAGCTTCAGCTTGAGCATCAGTCCTTCCAGTGAATATTCAGGGTTGATTTCCTTTAGGATTGACTGAATTGATCTTGCTGTCCAAGGGATTCTCATTGCTCTTGGTTTATTTGTTTTATTTAGACCCCATTCACTGTTTTACAATCATACCCTTGGCTTTGTACTTATTTGGCTTTGTTTTGGGCCATGCCACGGCATGTGGGATCTTAGTTCCCCTGCCAGGGAAGTCCCTGTACTTGTTCATATTCATGACTTCTATCCTCTACCTGATTTTAAATTCCTTGAGGGAAGGTACTTAGGTTGTTCAACTTTAAATGAATAATTTTCTTTCTCATCATCAGGTACAAAAGAGGTTCAACAGTGAGGTAAGTTGATAAGTTCCCCAGTGTACTTAGAATCTAATCTTTAATTTCTCTTTTTTCTAGTGAGGACTTTTCCTGTGAAATACTAGTAATTTCCTTTGTCCCCAGCAATCTCCTTTGTAACTTAAAGCCTGTTTTCTATGATTTTCTTTGCCATGGTGTTGATGGAACTACTTCCACCAGGGGGAGCTCCTTACTATATCTAGGTCAATTTCTTTTTCTTTAGAGGCAAAAGAAAGGAGACTTCATCAGGCAAAATATTGAAGCAGTGGGAATACAAACAATAGGAAGTAGGAACTTGAGACTTTGGACTTGATTTGGTTCCAGCACCAGTTGGCCCAAATGCCATTCACTTGTCATATTGGGTTTTGGTATGATTCTGGCCCATGTGTAAAGATTTCCCTCTCCCCAGCCATTTATTTCATCTACAGATATATATTAATCATGTACTTTCTGTCAAGTATTGCAGATGCTGAGCTTCGTCTGTGAACAAAACCTACCGAGTCTCGGACCTCATGGAACTCATGATGTGGACTCAGGTGGGTAACAGATAATATGTAAGACAGATAGATACAATGTTAGATGGGGATGAGCGCTAAAGGGGAAAGACAATGCAAGGTCTAATAGGCCATTGTAAGAACTTTGATTTTTACTATAAATGAGATGGGAAGCATTGGGGAATTTTGAGTGGGAATGGTGTGATCTGGCACGTTTTAAAAGGATTACTATTGTTTTCTGTATAATACATTATATCTAAGAAGATAAGCTTGGGCCAGACTGGTATCAGTGAAATTTGGGATAAGTTGTTGAATTTGAAGGTGCATCTTGAAGTTGGATTTGCTGACAGATCATATGTGGGATGTGAAAGAGGAATCAAGGAAAACAGAGTCACCATGTTGCATAACACCAATAGCATTGCCTAAAATGTGGCTGGTGCTCTCTGGAGTGACATAACACAGTGTTTCTGTTTGAGACAATGCCAAGGTTTTCATCCTGAGTAGCCGAAATGATGGAGTTACCGCTAACTGCAGTGGTAAAGACTGTGGGAAAAACAGGGTTGGGAGTGTAAAAGAAGTTAAATTGAGGATGTGTTGAATTTGAGATGCCAGCCAGACATCTAAGTGGAGTTGATGAGTGAGCTGTGGGGTTCAAGAGCATGGCACTCACAGGCGTGGTTAGGGCAGGAGATAAATGTTCTGAAGTCACAGATGTCTAGATAGTATTTCAAGCTCTGAGATGGATGAAATCTCCAGGAGTGAGGATAGTTAAGAGGAGGGGACTACGGACCCTTCCCTGGGGCACTCTGACAGCCAGAGATTAGGAAGATGATGAGGAACTGGCAAAGGAGACTGACAATGAGGGCAGTATTTTGGAGGTTGGCAGCTGATCTCAGGTACAGGTAGCTTAATCTTTTTGTGTGCCTTAATCCACTCTGACCCCTAGAACTAGAGGTTCATAGACCTCTAGTACATATGACAAAAAAAGGCAGTGGCACCCCACTCCAGTACTCTTGCCTGGAAAATCCCATGGGCGGAGGAGCCTGGTGGGCTGCAGTCCATCGGTCGAGAAGAGTGGGACACGACTGAGCGACTTCACTTTCACTTTTCACTTTCATGCATTGGAAAAGGAAATGGCAACCCACTCCAGTGTTCTTGCCTGGAGAATCCCAGGGACGGGAGCCTGGTGGGCTTCTGTCTGTGGGGTCGCACAGAGTCGGACACAACTGAAGCGACTTAGCAACATGTATATATATATATATATATATATATATATATATATATATATATATATATATGGCTGTACCAAGTCCTAGTTGCAGCACATGAGATCTTTAGTTACAGCATGTGGGATCTAGTTTCTTGACCAGAGATTGAACCCAGGCCCCCTCCATTGGGAGCATTGAGTCTTAGCCACTGGACCACCGGGGAAGTCCTGGCTGCATCTCCTTCTGCCTCAGTTTCTCCTCTGTCTCATCTGAATAGAACAGTAGTAAGATGAAAGCAGTTAATACATGTGAAGTACTTAGAACAGTGCCCAGCATGTAGTAAGTGCTCAATAAGCTTTAAAAAAAATATTTTTATGGGAGTAGAGTTGATTTACAATGTGGTGTTACTTTTAGGTGTACAGCAGTATAAGCTTTTGTTATTTGTCTTTCTTCTCCTTGAGGAATAAGACCACGCCCTTTTGTTAGCACTGAGCTTGGCACAGAGTACTAGGTGCTTAATACATATTTGTGTGACTCAACAGGATTCTAAATCAAATTCAAGTTCGTATTTAAGTTTCATATGTGTATGGCCCTTTCATCACTCATTTATTGCTGTGTTCCACTCTGTGTAGTGGTTAAGAATGAAGGTTCTAGAACCTGAAGCCTTGGTCTGTGTTGTTGCTTAGTCACTTACTAGCTTGCTAGCCTCTATTGCCTCAGCTTCCTCATCTGGAAAATGAGAAAACAAATATAGGAAGTTAAACAGTTACTGAACATTCAAATGTTAACTATATCTATTTCTAATCTTATTAGTTAAGTGACTTAATATACACCTCTGATGTTCTATGGACTGTGTTGGACAATAGAGATGCAGAAATGAGTAAGGCTTGGTTCCTGCTCTAAGAAAACCCCTCTGCTAGGGAAGGCAGCAAGTCAGTAGATATAGAGCCTAGCAGAGGAAGGGAGCAACTTTTTGAGAGGGACCAGTGAAGGGAAAAGGGAGGGTCATAAGGTTTTTTTAGGGTTTTCCCTGGTGGCTCAGTGGTACAGAATCTGCCTGCAGTGCAGGAGATGCAGGAGACGTGGATTTGATCCCTGGGTCGGGAAGATCCTCTGGAGTAGGATATAGCAACAAACTCTAGTATTCTTGCCTGGAGAATCCCATGGATAGAGAAACCTAATGGGCTGCAGTCCATAGGGTAGCAAAGAGTCAGACACGACTGGGCAACTTTGGAGGCTTTTGCAAGGCTTTTGGAGCAGGTGAATCCTGAGCTTTGAAATCTGTGGGTTGTGGATCCTGGAATAAGAATGTCAAATTGGTATCAAAATCCTTCTTGTGGTTCATTGGAAATGAGTTTTAGAACAGACGTCTCCCATCGATTTCCTGAATAAGACCCCTTCATGAGAGGTCCCACCCTCTATTTTGAAACCGAGAGAAACTGTTCTGGGCCAACAACAGTGCCAACCTAAGTGCACCAAAAATAGTTTTGAACAGTTTTCCTTGAGCAAAACTCCTCTTTCCTTCTGTCGTGAAGCCAGAGGGCCCACACGGGCAGAGGAGTGCATCCCACAGGCCTCTGTGCTGCCTTCACCCTACTCCCAGTGGACTTTCTGAAAAGGTTGGCACTCTCTTCCCTTTGTCACCCCCACCATCAGGTGACAGGCGAAGCAGAGACACATACGTTTTCTAAAAAAAAGGCCAGGACCCTTTTCTCACTCCCACCTCTCATAGAGGTCTCTCAGAGATGGTGGGATGGCGCTATATTAACATTTTTGAGATCAAGGACAGGGTAGGGGTAGATGAAAATGTTGGTCTTTTCTCTCTTAGAAAACCAATAAAGCCAGTGACGCTTGTCTATATTCCCCAAGTAATTCATAAGAACAATAGAATTCAGAGTTCCTGGTGTTCCTCTGGAGCTGATTTTGGCAAGTGATAAGCAGCTTGTAAAAGGACTTATTATTGAGTGGAGCTTTGGCTGCCTGACTTTTAAGGTTGGTTATTTATTTTGCATGTTGTATAACAGGAGCATTGGGCAATGCTCAGAAGAGGCCTTATGGGTCAAGGAGTAAGGGCTGCTCTGTCTCCTCCTGCCAGAAGCAGATTCCAGTGCGGAGTACGAACCCAAGCCATGGCTTTCCTGCAATCCCTAACCACCAGACAGGCCTTCTCCTTAGGGGTTGAACATTTCCATCAAGTCCCAGCCCCAGAAAAATAGATGTGTGTGTAATTTCTCCAACTCACACTGATAACATGACCTGGCTTTGAAAGACACGTTTTTAAAGACACACTGTGGTCATTTGCAACAGACAGTTATATACAAGGTCCCTGGCATCTCAGTAGGTAGATACTCTGAAAGGTAGGACTTTGAAGAGTGCCCAGCCCAAATTGTCCCCAGTCCTTTTGGTTCTAACGTACTTCCTATCTCCTGCTGGTCTTACTGGCTCCCTGAGAAAGATCCAGACATTTTAGAGACAGTGAATGAGGGAAGTTCTTCTTTCTCCTGTTCTAAACTTTAGGGAACTGAGCCAAGGCTCTCAAGAAACTGCGATGGTCTTGATAGAGAAAAACTTAGTCATGGCTCTTTTTTCACTTTTCTCTTGTTTGATTTTTATGGCAACCTGAATTTATGAGGATGTTGTGTTTACAGAGGCTATAAGCCAGCGTTTGTGTCTGGTCATATTAGTACGGTGGGAGACAGCAGGAGATTATAGGTGCCTGGGTAGAGGTTTCATGAGCTTTTGAAGGAGTTGTAGATGCTTTATGATATTTTGAAGACACATGTCTTGGGAGAGGTGGCCTTTACACTTGAAGTTACTGTTTCAGGATGAACCCTCCTTTCTCAGAGACAAGGTTTTGTTGAAGAAAGTCTTGGAAAACATGTGAGAAACAGTCATCCTCATAGAGTTTATGAGTGTGACTAGGTTAATTTCATGCACTGAAGTCCCCAGCATCGGGGATGGCCTACTGCTTTGGCTTCTGAATTAGTCAGGATAAGCTAGATTCTGCAGGGACCCCTGCTCAGTCATTCAGTCATATCTGACTCTTTGCAACCCCATGGAGTGTAACCCACCAGGCTCCTCTATCCATGGGATTCTCCAAGCAAGAATACTGGAGTGGGTGGTCATGTCCTGCTTCAGGGGATCTTCTCAATCTTGGAATCAAACCCGAATCTCCTACATCTCCTGAATTGGCAGGTGGACTCTTTACCACTGAGCCACCTGGGAAGCTCCAGACACTGATGCGGTAACAAATAACAACACATATGTTGCTCACATAAATAAGATTTGATTCAGACTGGTTGGCTCTCTTTAATCTTATAGTAGTGCCATCTGGCACACATGACCTCCAAGGGCACTGTAGGAGAGGAAAAGACAGCTGGAAGCCCACAGGCCTTAATTGCTTCACCCCGGCATTGACACATCACTTCTGCACATATTTCAGTGGCAGGAACTCATCACTTTGCCCGGTCTAATGCCAGGGTCATGTAGACGCATACCTGGTCTATCTGGTGGCTGTGAAGAGTCTCTCCTATATCCTCTGGGGACCAACTGACCCTTAACTTCCCACCCCACTCTCAGGGAATGGATGAGTGATGTTGATTTCCTAATTCTGCAAACACCAAACCAGCTCTCCAACCTGACAGACAGCGCTAGTTTTAGGACAGGTAGTGCTCACCTCTTTGGCAGCTGCAATCCTTTTCCTTGTCCTCCCTCATCACTCACCATGAAGCTCACATCCTCCTTCTGCTCCTGTCTTAAGACTCACACTCATGTGAATGTAAGAATGGCTCCCAGCTCAGACACCTTTGTCACTCTGGCCCCAGGTTCCAGGTCTGACTGGAGCTGTGGGAGTGTTAAGTGAGAAAGTGGAAACGCTGCTCTTTCCAAATTTCTCACAAGGTTGGGCAGGCAGTCCCTGTCTCTAGTGGTCCTCAGGCCCCAGAGTGGAAGCACCATAAATTAATCTACAGCAAACCCTCTGACGAGATTGAGGGAGCAGAGTTCCCCAGGGTCCATGAGTATCACTGAGAGAGGAGACTTACTCCCCTCCCAATGCCGTGTTCTCTTTAGTTATGGTAGCCCTTCTCCCAGGAGGAGGATGACCAATGGAGCCATTTCCAGATTTCTCTCTAGAAGTGAAGACCAAATTCCCAGAAGGGACCTGAGAGCTAAAAAGTGGTTGGCTGCTCCTGACCTGACTTATCGTGTGTAGCTGAACCATAACCACTGGAGTATATTAGAGTGTGTGTGTGTAAAAGTCAATCCTGTCGTGCTTGGTGACTTTGGTCGCCCAGCCCTTGGAACAGTTTGCTTCTTTTCTTGTTTTCCCTTGGAATCTCAGGTGCAGGCAAACTAAGGAAATAATCGGGTCTTCTTGCTTTTAATGTCTTCCAGTGGAGAGGGGTGGCTGGGGTCAGTGTAGACCAATCTAAGGAGTGTATATTTGCCAGAGTTGCAGCCCATCTTCCTTGTTTCTGGCATTTGTATCTCTCTGCAGAATGAGCCCTGGACCTGATGGAAGTTATCCACAGGGTAGCTGGGTGGCTGATGACTTGGTTGGCTTTGAAGGATAGGAGGGTCAGCAATGTAATGAGGCAGGGGTTGGCATGGCTGTATCTGAAAGAGAGTCATGATGATGAGCTTTTCCTTTCTCTTCTTTGGCTTCATTGTGATATTCTGTGTGGGTCCTACTAGCTTGAATCTGGGCGAGACTCACCCAAATAGTTCTTAGATACAAATCACATCCCCTTACCTTCTCGAGTAACTGCCAAGCTCATTATGGTTAAAAGATTTCTAAGACCAGGTACAGCACTCACCTGGGTTAGAGTCTACCATTTAAATGTATTTCATACATATGAGCATTATGTCCTTTATGTTTTTTACTGTTTCACAGTTATTCCAGATTGAACCACTTTTTAAAATTTCTTTGTGTTTTCTTTATGGGAAAATATCATTCAATGGTTGTTGTTTATATTCCTCTCTTTATTTCCCAGTAACAAAATTTTAATTCTTCACTGTGACATTTTCATGTCTTCCTCTTCGTGTTTCATATTCCTGCTGTTGATTGCCACTCTCCTCACTAAGTTTTCTCCCACTTTCCAATGTTGAAACCTAAGCCTTCTTCTCTTTTCCATGTCTTCAGTTTGAGATGTTGTGTATGAATTCTAATAAAACTTTTTAACTGATCAAAGACATTTAACTTTGAGCCAGTTAGAATCTCACAGACTTATGTGATCTTTCTAAGGACTTCAAAGTAGTTCACCTTAAAAACTAAAATAGTCCATTGTAGTACTGTGTTTATCATCTCTATCTAGGAACTAGGTAGGGGCACATTTTATCCCTTCTGTCTTTCCTTTTGTTGTTGTTAGTTTTTTTTTTTTTAAATGTGTTTAATACTATGTTCAATGAACATAGCATCATTAAATGCTAAGACTATCTGTCTGTTTATCCTTGTGGGGTCTTAGTTAAGGCATGTGGGATCTTTGATCTTCACTGCAGCATGTTAGATGCGGGATCATTATTTGTGGCATGCAAACTCTTAGACAAAGCATGTGGGATCTAGTTCCCTGACCAAGGATCAAACCTGGGCCCCCTGCATTTGGAGTGCAGAGTCCTAGCTACTGGACCACCATGGAAGTCCCTTCCTTCTCTCTCAAGAATGGTCAAATCAAGGTGCAGAGGTGATAACTTTTCTGTTGTCATCATCCTGATTGTTGTTTCCAAAGTAAGGAATTGCTAGCCTATGGATTCTGCATTATTCCCTCCATTGTAAGCTAAAAATGATGCTAAGACAGGCTGACGGAGACTGCTTTCCATCATGTGTGGGTTAATGGTCTGGCAGAGGCAGGACTCTGGATTTAGAGGCCCACAGAAGATAGGGACCCCAGCATCTAGGCACCCCTCCTTTCATATTTTGTGTGTAGCTGGGTCTTTGGGGCCTGACCCAGCTCTCCCAGCAGAATCCTGTAGTCATACTTTTCTACAGAGGATGTGGACACAGTAGGGATTTAGCTGTCAATAATATTATAGACAGTAGAAAATTTCAAGTATTGCTTCTTAAAGTAACAAGTGATGGCTGAGGGTGCAAGGGAGAATGACCTTCTTGGCAGCTTATCAAATGAAGTGTCAAGTGTGAAATGGTTTCTAAATTGTAAAAAGTATGATGGCCATTGGTATTGCATTATAAATTACATGAGTTGCTTTTCTGCCAAGATTTTAAAGAAGGACATCAAAAATCTCAGGTATTGATGTAGTTTAGTTCAGTTCAGTCGCTCAGTCGTGTCCGACTCTTTGCAGCCTCAGGGACTGCAGCACACCAGGCCTCCCTGTCCATCACCAACTCCTAGAGTTTACCCAAACTCATGTCCATTGAGGCAGTGATGCCACCCAACCATCTCATCCTCTGTTGTCCCCTTCTCCTCCTGCTCTTAATCTTTCCCAGCACCAGGGTCTTTTCCAATGAGTCAGCTCTTCACATCAGGTGGCCATCTGCAGTGATTTTGGAGCCCCCAAAAATAAAGTCTGACACTGTTTCCACTGTTTCTCCATCTATTTGCCATGAAGTGATGGGACCAGATGCCATGATGTTAGTTTTCTGAATGTTGAGCTTTAAGCCAACTTTTTCACTCTCCTCTTTCAGTTTCATCAAGAGGCTCTTTAGTTCTTTACTTTCTGCCATAAGGGTGGTGTCATCTGCATATCTGAGATTATTGATATTTCTCCTGGCAATCTTGATTCCAGATTGTGCTTCATCCAGCCCAGTGTTTCTCATGATGTACTCTGCATATAAGTTAAATAAGCAGGGTGACAATATACAGCCTTGACGTACTCCTTTTCCTGTTTGGAACCAGTCTGTTTTTCCATGTCCAGTTCTAACTGTTGCTTCCTGACCTGCATACAGATTTCTCAAGAGGCAGGTTAAGAAACTTCAAAATTCACTTTGCTTACCTTCTGATTAGGGCATTTTTGTTTTGCTTGAACGTAGAGCCCATGGCTGAGTTATTTTTTCTCCAGCTTCACTGAGGTATAATTGTATGCCAAAAACTGCAAATAATTAATATATATAATCTGGTGAGTTTGGACACATGAATGGACCTAGAAGACATTAGGCTAAGTGAGATAAGTCAGTCACAGAAGGACAAATACGACATGAGATTCCTCTTAGATGAGACCTCTGAAATAGTCAAAAGTAAGGATGGTGGTTGCCAGGGGGTGGGAGGATGAGGGTATGGGGGAGGGGTTGGTATTCAATGGATAGAAAGTTACAGCTATACAGTATAAGATGAGAACGTTCCAGAGACCTGAATTACAAATAGTGTTTACAGTTAACAGTAAGGTTCAGTTCAGTTGCTCAGTCATGTCAGACTCTTTGCGACCCCATGGACTGCAGCATGCCAGGCTTCCCTGTCCGTCATCAACTCCCAGAGCCTGCTCAAACTCATGTCTATGGAGTCAGTGATGCCATCCAACCATCTCATCCTGTCATCCCCTTCTCCTCCTGCCCCCGATCCCTCCCAGCATCAGGGTCTTTTCCAGTGAGTCAGTTCTTCACATCAGGTGGCCAAAGTATTGGAGCTTCAGCTTCAGCATCAGTGCTTCCAGTGAATAGTCAAGACTGATTTCCTTTAGGAGGGACTGGTTTGATCTCCTTGCAGTCCAAGGGACTCTTGGGAGTCTTCTCCAACACCACAGTTCAAAAGCATCAATTCTTTGGCACTCAGCTTTCTTTATGGTCCAACTCTCACATCCATACATGACTACTAGGAAAGCCATAGCTTTGACTAGACGGACCTTTGATGGCAAAGTAATGTCTCTGCTTTTTAATATGCTGCCTAGGTTGGTCATAGCTTTTCTTCCAAGGAACAAACATCTTTTAGTTTCATGGCTACAGTCAACATCTGCAATGATTTTCAGGCGCAAGAAAAGAAAGTCTCTCACTGTTTCAGTTGTTTCCCATCTATTTGCCATGACATGATGGGACCAGATGCCATGATCTTCATTTTTTTAATGTTGAGTTTTAAGCCAACTTTTTCACTCTCCTCTTTCGCTTTTATCAAGAGGCTCCTCAGTTCCTCTTCACTTTCTGCCATAAGGGTAATGTCATCTGCATATCTGAGGTTATTGATATTTCTCCCAGCAATTTTGATTCCAGCTTGTGATTCATCCAGCCTGGCATTTTGCCTGATATACTCTGCATATAAGTTAAATAAACAGGTGACAATATACAGCCTTGACATACTCTTTTCCCAATTTGGAACCAGCCTGTTGTTCCATGTGTGGTTCTAACTGTTGCTTCTTGACCTTCATATAGGTTTCTCAGGAGGCAGGTCAAGTGGTCTGGTATTCCATCTCTTGAAGAATTTTCCACAGTTTGTTGTGATCCACACAGTCAAAGGCTTTAGCATAGTCAGTAAAGCAGAAGTAGATGTTTTTCTGGAACTCTCTTGCTTTTTCTATGATCAAACAGACGTTGGCAATTTGATCTCCAGTTCCTCTGCCTTTTCTACATTCTGCTTGAACATCTGGAAGTTCTCGGTTCATGTACTGTTGAAGCCTAGCTTGGAAAATTTTTAGCATTACTTTGCTAGCGTGTGAGATGAGTGCAATTGTGTGGTAGTTTGAACATTCTTTGGAATTGCCTTACTTTGGGACTGGAATGCAATAAGGTATCACAGGCTTAAAAATTGATCAGTACATTTTTTTTTATATCATCTGGTTTCTCTCTGGATCTGCCTAAGGTCAAGATATCACCTTTTTAATTTCCTCAGCATTCCACAGTTTTGAGGAAAAGGCAGAAATGTTCCTCAGTTGCAGGTTAGAGCAGATTCCCCAAGCCCATGTTACCCCCACTTTGTTGGCACTTCCCTTTCTTATTTTTTTCAATCTATTTGTTTTAATTGAAGGATAATTGCTCTACAGTATTGTATTGGGCACTTTTCTCTCTGAAAGAAGAATCTGGCACAGCTTCATGTTTATTCTTGGTTATTCTTCCCAATTTACTGTCACTCAGAGCTGTCTGAGCCAGGGAGTTGGTGTGGGGACAGGGGATTTTGAGGCCTGGCCTGATTCCAGGCAGATATCCAGTAGCATAGCACTTAACCCCAGGTCAGGCTTCTGGCAACTTCTGTCCTCTGGAATTTCGCTCTAAACCTAGAAAGAAGGAAATAGACATAAACTCCCTCAAACACAGAGCGATAGCACTGGAGTCACCAACTTTATTTCTCAGGCTTTTTCTAGTGCCTTGCTTACAACATAGCTCTAAAGAATGTTATCTGGTTCTTAGCTGTACAGATTAAAGGCAACAGGAGGAGATATTGGAGTGGGGGATGGGGGGGGAGAAGCTCAGATATACTGATGGGAAGTCATACTGACAAAATAGCACAACTTAAAGCATGTTGATTCTGATTACCCTGAGTTAGCTGGGAAAAGATTCAAGTGAATTAAGAACTCTGGGAAGCATGTAATATATACATGTATATTTCATGTCATCAGAGATCATCTTTAAACATTTTGGTGTTAAAGGATACGGTTTGTTTATCTGTACAAATCCAGTTGTTTCTAACTGCTATACCTTGCCTAAGCCAGAATTATGAACTATTTCTTGCAATGACAATTTAATGCTTTTTGATAGTAAGATTGGAAGCCTTGAGCAGAGCTGAAATTGTCTTGTTTTATGAGAGTGATTCAGGCATTGAGCAAGAATGTGATTTGAATCCTAAATTCATTCATTCTCAGATTTGGTCCTCAGTAGAGGCATCTCATTTCAGACTTCATCTGAGGCTCCTTCAGCTACCTCTAGGCTTTTGCTCACATTTTGGCAATTGGCCTAGGAGCTGCCTATGATCTTGCATGGAGGCCCAACCAAACAGGAAGTGACCTCAGGCCTCAAAGGACTCACTGCCAGCCTGTTGCCTGGGTTCACTATGCCAGTGAACCAGCCCGGCCTCGTTGTCACCACCTCTGAGTCAGAAGTCTGGGCAGGGTGCAGAGGCTAATGTGCAGACTCCACTCTGGCAGCCTATCCCGTTCTCATGGCCTTGAGCTCTCTGCCCAGCTGCTGTGAACTGGCAGGCCTTGGGTGGGAGGGACACTGGTTGGGCCAGGGCTTTCTGCTGTTGTCAGAGGCATCTGTGATCAGTTCAGTTCAGTCACTCAGTCGTGTCCAACTCTTTGTGACCCCATGGACTGCAGCACTCTAGGCTTCCCTGTCCATCATCAACTCCCAGAGCTTACTCAAACTCATGTCCATTGGGTTGGTGATGCCATCCAACCATCTCATCCTCTGTCGTCCCCTTCTCCTCCCGCCTTCAGTCTTTCCCAGCATCAGGGTCTTTCCAAATGAGTCAGCTCTTCTCATCAGGTGGCCAAACTATTGGAGCTTCAGCTTCAGCATCAGTCCTTCCAATGAATATTCAGGACCGATCTCCTTTAGGATGGACTGGATGGATCTCTTGCAGTCCAAGGGACTCTCAAGAGTCTTCTCCAACACCACAGTTCAAAAGCATCAATTCTTTGGCTCTCAGCTTTCTTCACAGTCCAACTCTCACATCCATACATGACCACTGGAAAAACCATAGCCTTGACTAGGTGGACCTTTGTTGGCAAAGTAATGTCTCTGCTTTTTAATATGCTATCTAGGTTGTTCATAACTTTTCTTCCAAGGAGCAAGCCTCTTTTAATTTCATGGCTGCAGTCACCATCTGCAGTGATTTTGGAGCCCCCAAAATAAAAAGTCTGTCACTGTTTTCATTGTTTCATCCATTTGCCATGAAGTGATGGGACCAGATGCCATGGTCTTCGTTTTCTGAATGTTGAGTTTTAAGCCATGTGCAATCACCCACCTCCTTTTGCTGGTTGATTAATAGTCTGGGCACTCACCTCTGCTGGCAGGAAAGTCTTTTGTTCACACCTCTCACTGCCTGACTCCCCACCCTATGATACAGAGCGTGACTGCTTCAACTTAAAGCACAGGAAGAGTGAGGCTGAAGAGCCCATGCAGCAGGCAGAAATGTGGCTCCCTTAGCCCTTGCCAGCATGATGCCTTGGCTGAGCCCTTTGCCTCCTCCCTGTTCTGCCCCTTAATGCACTTCACCAAGGGGTGCTTGCTAATTGGTCAATTTACCCCATCCTCCTTGTTTGGGGATGATTCTCATGGCAATAGGACTACTGAATGGGGCAGTCAAATGTGGTAAAGCCCTGGACTGGAAATCAGGAAAGCTAGGTTCTGGTCCTGGATCAGCTGTGGGGTCTTAGAGCTCTTACTCCTCTGAGGGTGAGGGGCAGTGGTTGCATTCAATGATCTCAAAGGTCCAAGTGCTCACTCTTCTATTCTCTGTCCTGTTCATACAGACAGAAATGGGCCAATTTTGATCATACCTTTTCTTTCCCTCCATCTCCATATCTCCCTTCACCTGAGCTTCTCTTGTGGGAAGAAATTCTGAATCTCTTTCTTTCAAAAGCTGGCCAGGGAGTATGGCAAGATTGTATTATCGATGCCTGAGTTCTGGGAGTTTTTATTTTGGAACTGATGTGGAATCCAGGATTAATACAGATATGGTAGTCCCATCTGAAAGTTTATCGCTGAACAGCAGGCAGACCAGCGCAGCTAACTGTCTATGTCACAGTGAGGTTTGGAACTCAGCATCTCAGCCTCAGTTTACTCTCTTGCACGTGACTTGAGCGGGTGCAGGAGGACTAAGCTGTGCCCTTCCCTCTCATCCTCAGCACTTCCCAGAAAGGAGAGGGAAGGCTGGAGAGGGTGTGGCAACAAGCTTGGTCATGGATACCTGACAAATGGCCGACTTTATTAAATGCCTACTGTCTGGTAACTGAGCCAGGGATTGTGGAGTGGGGAGACTAAGAAGGCAGCTTTTGACAAACAAACCCTGCCTGTTCTTGGCTCTGGGGCCTGCATCAAGTTGTTTTCTCCATTTGGCATGCCCTTCCTCTCTTCTTAGCTCATTGAAAATCCCCGCCATCCAGCAAGTTCCACCTCTTGCCTGAAGTTCAGCAACCTTTTACTGAGGACCTCACCATTCCCCAGCCCTGTTTGGGGGATACAAAGATGAATACATATGTAGTCCTTTTCCTCAGGCAGACTGTGCTGTATATATTTTCCTGCTTGGGTCATGGTGGCTTCATATTTCTTCCTTTCTTCTCTCCAGCTAAAACTGAAGCCCCTTGAGGGCAGAGGCTATACTTTGGGGGCTCCACAATGGCAAATAGATGGGGAAAATATAGAAACAGTGTTAGATTTCATTTTCTTGGACTCCAAAATCAATGTGGATGGTGACTGCAGCCACAAAATTAAAAGAGGCTTGCTCCTTGGAAGAATAGCTGTGACAAACCTAGACAGTGTATTAAAAAACAGAGACGTTACTTTGCCAACAAAGGTTCATTTAGTCAAAGCTATGGCTTTTCCAATAATCAGGTATGGATGTGAGAGTTGGACTATAAAGAAAGCTGAGCACTGAAGAATTGATGCTTTTGAACTGTGGTGTTGGAGAAGACTCTTGAGAGTCCCTTGGACAGCAAGGAGATCCAACCAGTTAATCCTAAAGGAAATCAACCCTGAACATTCATTGGAAGCACTGATGCTGAAGCTGAAGCGCCAATACTTTGGCCACCTGATGCAAACAGCCAACTCATTTGAAAAGACCCTGATGCTGGGAAAGATTGAGGGCAAGAGGATAAGGGGGCAACAGAGGGTGAGATGGTTGAATGGTATCACTGACTCAATGGACATGAGTTTGTGCAAGCTCCGGGAGTTGGTGATGGACAGAGAAGCCTGGCATGCTGCAGTCCATGGGGTCGCAAAGTATCTGACATGACTTAGTGACTGAACAACAACAACCACTTCAAGTTGGGTGATTCACTAGAAGGATGACTCACAAGATGCAACAGCAGGTTTTAGTCACAGCTGAGGTCTTACAGCAAAGGATACAGAGAAAGGCAGCGGGAAAAATACACACATCGCTCGAGGATAACCTTCTGAATTTTTCCCTACCCAGGGCCACACAGGAACAACTCACAGCAAACTACAGGGACACTCATGACAGGTCTGTGCCCAGGGAAGTCCACCAAGTCTCCAGGTCTGAGGCATTTATGAAACAAAACTCAAGTCTCAAATGAAAGGTACTTAAAGCCAGGTACATCATAACTCTTCTTAAACGCTCCTGAGAGGACCTCCTGAGCTGGTACAACACACACCATTTCTCTGGACAGCATGGTCAGTCAGAGACATAAAGAACCTGCTGAGGGCCATTGTCCCAGGGGTATAGGTCAGGGGTCAGTTATGATGCCAGGGTCCCTTGGAGACATACAAGGACTGATCCATGAGACCTTCTGTATTAACTCTTTCCTCCAACTGTGTCTGATACAGTTCATGTCCCCTTTCAGAGTGCCCAGCGTGGGGCTACACAAGACCTGGCCTCTTCTTTGAGCTCCACTCAGATACACATCACTATCTACTTGTCTCCTCCAGTCCCCTAGACACTGGCATGTGAACATGTCAAAATCTGAACCTGAACACCCCCCACCCTGCCACCACTCTTTCCCATCTCAGTAACTGTCAGCGTCATTCACTGTATTGCTCAAGCCCCATACCTGGGCATCATCCTTGATTCTCCTCTTCCTTTCACCCCCTCATCCACAGTTGATCCATAATTCCTATTTTTTAAATATTTATTTATTCATTTGGGTGCGCCAGGTCTTAGCTGCAGCACTCAGGATTTTTAGTTGCGACATAACTCTTAAGTTGCAGCATGTGGGATCTAGTTCCCTGACCAGGGATCAAACCCAGGCCCCCTGCATTGGGAGTGTGAAGTCTTAGCCACTGGACCACCAGGGAAGTCCCTGTAATTACTATTGATTCTCACTCTGAGGTGTATCCCAAATGTGACCACCTCTCATTCTTTCAACTAGTCTGGTCCAAACCACCGTCGTCTTTCATCTGAAATACTCGTCTGCTTGGACTTCCCTGATGGCTCAGTGGTAAAGAATCTGCCTGCCAGTGCGGGAGATGCAGGAGACACAGGTTCAATCCCTGATCTGGGAAGATCCGCTGGAGTAGGTAATGGCCTACCCACTCCAGTATTCTTGCCTGGAAAATCCCATGGAGAGAGGAGCCTGGCAGGCTACTGTCCAGGGGGTTGCAAAGAGTTGGACACGATAGCTAAATGACAACATCAAAACTCCTTTTTTTTTTTAAAAAAAGCATTTGTTTCTTTCAGTTATGTGCTGATATAATCCAGTGTAACTTTTATTATAAGTATGTCAGTTACTAAGAAAAAGAGACTTAATATATTTTTTAAAAGTAAAACTAAAGTTTAGTGCTTAAGGTTGCAACTTGGGTACAAATTAAAAAAGAAAACTAAAAGAATGCAAAGAGGAATTGGGATGGGATATATATCAGGTTTCTGAGGTAGCTGGCAAGGTTCTATTTCTTGACCTAGATGAGAATAAGAAGGTATTGACTTTATAATCCTCTATTAAGATATGCAGTGTTTTATATATTATACTTTATAATTTAAAGTAATTACAAATATGTATATCAACTATTCAAATGTAAATTATTTTAATGCAGTTACCCCTTGTGTGTTTTCATTTCAGGATCCCTGAAGACTTCCTTATGGATTTTGTCTCTGGGAACATGTGAGTTCCTGTCTGAGTTTAACAGAGAGTTTAAAATATGTATCATCACTTAGAGTCAGAGTCTTACAAATTAAAACAAAACATTATTTCCCTTAACAAATTGGCAGAGACTTTTCAAAAATATTATTACTCAGTGTCGGCCAAAGTATGAAGACACAGGTACTTATATGCCATGCTGGTAGAAATGTAAATGAATACAACCTTTGTAGAAACCCAGTTTGTAGTCTGGAACAAGGGCCTGAAAATGTTCATATTCTTTTTCCCAGTAAGCTCAATTCTAGGAGATTTATTTGAAGGAAATGATCAGAGATTACATGCAAGAATGTACCTTGCAACAATTTTGTAATACTAAAATCTTGGAAACAACAAAGATGTTTAGTACTCAGGAAATAGTATCATCACACGATGGAATATTATGCAGCCATCAGTATGGATGGTTTTGAATATTGACACATAGAATAATGATGATGGTGGTGGTGGCCAGGATTTATTAATCACTTACTATTTGCCAGGGATGACTATACTTCTTTAAATGAATTCTTGTATTGTCGCAGCAGTGCTTTGAGGTGAGTGCTATGATTATTCACATTTTGCAGATAAGAAAACTGAGGTTCAGAAAGTTATGTAACTTGCCCAAAGTCACACTGTAAGTAGCAGTACAGCCAGAGCTTGCATCCAGGCCTGAATACTCTAAATTTACATATAGGCTGTTAATAGTAATAATCTTTAAGTGATAGGATTATAGTGATTATTTTTTTCTACTTTAAATTTTCTTTTATACTCTTAATTTTCTACAGCCATCACTTATCAATTTTATAATCAGGAAAAAATAGCAGCTCCTCCCAGGTATTCCTGCCACCCAAGGATATACTGACTTCTGGCAGAAGTGTCTAGGGGCAAAGGTAGGGCCAAGGGCCTTGGGGCAGGAAATACTGAAGAGTTCCCTGTGGCTTGGCCTCCCCAGCTCCATGGCTAGTCCACACTTCTCCTGGGAACACTGCCTTCACTGGACTAGACAGGCACCCACCTTGGTCTGGGTTCTTTGCTTCTGTACAAGTAGAGTCTTGCTGAGGAAAGGAATAGTGTATGGGCAGAGACAAAGCGCAGGAATGACCTGCTTTTTTAATTTCCTACTAAAATTGCCTCCCTGAATTCCTGTGTCTCACACTGCTTGCCTCGTAGCTGTGCCCTATGTAACAGGAGTTCTAACTTGGCACCTTTGTTATGCTTCTCTACCACCTCTACCCTTAGACCAGGGCTCAGGCAGCCTCCTTCTGGCTCTGACTAACCAACAACCTTGTTTAGGGGGCTTCATGTGGCCGCCAGTGGGTCATCACCACTTTGTCCTATTTCTATGCGTGTATCCGCTACTCCACCTGCCTCCTTATCACAACTGGTATTTTTCCTAAACTGGGATCTTTTAAGGGAAGATGAGGCCAGAAAATGCAACAGACTCAGTGTGACACCCACCACCCCCCACCTTTCTCTAGACCTGGGAAGACTTACTCAGTGCTCCTGCCTTAAGAAAAACAAATCGGTCCATGAAAGAAAGACATTCTGGGAGTCTGCCCCAGGTTAGCCAAGAGACCTGGGCATGAAACTGAGCTCTCTGGCTTCCTGGGCCCCCTGTGCTGTCTATATTTAGCCAAGCTGCCCCAAGCCTTGTCCACCTTGACTGAAAGCCAAAGCAGGCAGTTTGCTTATAAACATTCTGTGCCTGCCAGCTCATGCCAGCCAACCATTTAGATATCGGTTTTAAAATGTGAGGCTCCCCTTGCACCCAACTCTGAGGGTCTGCAGAGAATACACACCAAGGGCTCCACAGCCCAAGTTTTTCCCAAGGCCAAGCGTGACCTCAGCAAGTGCCTGAAAATGAAAGGCGTGTCTCTGACCGCTTCATCTTGGCAGGGCTCAGCCAGCAGCTCCCTCTCAGTCCCACTGTTTCTGGTCACAGTTCTTTGAGTGTGTTGACCTACTTTCTCCCCTTCAGAGGGAAGACAGAAACCAATAAATGTCTCGCGAGAACTCTTGTTCTCAGAAATGGTGACTCTGTCTTCTGGGCCCTCATCCTTTCCCTGCTCCGTTATCACTCTGCTCTGCCTACTTCAAGCATGACTGGAGAAAAACCCTGAGTGTTGCTTGCTGTCCCCATTTTACAACTGTATTTTCAGAGGCAGCGTGGCCCACATATCACAGGGATGGGGACAGAGCCTGCCCCCCTTTCCTTCCTTTCTTTTTTCTTCTTTAAAAAAAAAAAAAAACAATTTATTTATTGAGCTGTGTTTGGGTCTTAGCTGTGATGCATGAGATCTCCACTGTGTCATTTGAGATCTTCCCTTGCCATGCATGGACTCTCCAGTTGTATTGCGTGGGCTCAGTTGCCTCATAGCATGTTGGATATTAGTTTCTCAACCAGGGATCAAACCTGTGTCCCCTGCATTGCAAGGCAGATTTTTAACCGATGAACCACCAGGGAAGTTCCACCACCCTTTCTTTCCCTAGTATAGCCCCCACTGTTAAGTGCCATGTGCTGTAGTGAGCTTGCTTCTGCATAAGAACCTTTTGGAGATCTGCAGGGTGTCTCTGATTTTGTGACTGGTGGCATGATGAACTAAGAGATATCCAGCTTGACCATTTCCTACATCTGGCTTGGGCCTCTGAAAAGTGGCTCAGGTGTCTCAACTCTGTAGTTGCCTTAACAGGCAGAATCCTTCTTTGGACAGTGTACACAGGTGACTCTGCAATACCCTCCATTGAGATTTTTAGTGGCAAATTGATCATTTTAAGCTGTCTTTACACTTCCCAGTCTGCATGCCATTGCCCACTTCCTC
Source organism: Ovis canadensis (assembly GCF_042477335.2). Taxonomy (NCBI): domain Eukaryota; kingdom Metazoa; phylum Chordata; class Mammalia; order Artiodactyla; family Bovidae; genus Ovis; species Ovis canadensis. Next base: position 117,547,556 of record NC_091727.1, on the reverse strand, counting down.
TAGCCATCAGTTAAAATCAGCTTGGAAAATATATGCCCATTTTAATATCAGTCTGAGAAAAATCAATTAGGTGGATAAGTCTGCTGGGGTTCAGAGGTAGGGTGGGGCTGCGTCATATAATGAATTCCAGAGTGCCTTTGGGATTATCAAGGAGCTTTAATAAGCTGCCGTGTCTATTCTCCATGACTGTAGATAATCAAATGGATCTTATTTAGCTCCTCTATTCCTGCCTGCTTTGTCTCCTTTCTTCCCAACTTGTCCCTGTGTGCATAGCAGATTATATACAACCAGCCTGTCTTCTAGCATCCTATCAGATTTCATTGACATTGGGTAACATGTGGTTTGAGAAAGATTACAGGTCTTTTTCACCAGCTCCAAAATAATATTAAGAGTCATGGTGGCCACAGGATCCTGCACCTCTGCAGCCAGCTGGGCCAGGGGTGGGGTGAGCCCTCCCCCCGGAGAGCTGAGCCAGCAGCAGGTGAGGAAACAGGGCATAGTTGCAGACAACAGTTGGGGATCTCTGCTTTTTGGGGACCTTTCCTAGTTGTGGCTGTGAAGTGTCTGTCCCCCCACCCGACCATCTGGGTTGATTGGAGGCAAAATGAGAATGAATAACAACAGGACCTCTGTCTCCCCATGACTGGAGAGGGGAGGGGGCAACTGGGATGAACTTTGGGCATTGGATAGAAAGGGTGATGTTACTGAAGAGGTGAATGATGGAAGGGATGATAATGAAAGTTATTACCTTAAAGGATACCTCAGAGTTTCCTCAAGACTCTGAAGTGAGAAACGCCAGATTGGCAGGGTAGAGAGAAGGACACAACACTTGGAAGAAGCTTGCAGAGCCTGTCTTGTCATAGGCAGCACACTTTGGTGCTTTACTGACCTAGGAGACCTTCTGTAATGAAGGCAGTGTTTCTTTGTGCTCTCTAATATGGTGGTCAATAGCCACATGTGGCTTTTGAGCACATAAAATGTGGCTGGTGTGACTGAGGAACTGAATTTTTAGTTGTAGTTAATTTTAATTAAATTGACCTACATGAAAAGATACTCATCATCACTAATTATTAGGGAAATGCAAATCAAAACTACAGTGAGGTGTCACCTCACACCAGTCAGAATGGCCATCATTAAAAAGTCTAATAAATGTTGGAGAGGGTATAAAGAAAAGCTAACCCTCCTACACTGTTGATGAAAGTATAGGTTAGTACAGCCACTATGGAAAACAGTATGGCAGTTCCTCAGAAGACTAAAAATAGAATTAACATCAGATCCAGCAATCTCACTCCTGGACATATATCCAGACAAAACTCTAATCTGAAAAGATAACATGCACCCTTATATTTGTAGTAGCACTATTCACAAAAGCCAAGACATGGGAATAAACCTAAATTTCCATTGACAGAGGAATGGATAAAGATTTGGTGTATATATACAGTGGAATATTACTCAACCATAAAAAGAAGGAAATAATGTCATATGCAGCAGTTGAACGAATCAGAAGATTATTACACTAAGTGAAATAAATCGCGAAGACAAATACCATGATACCACTTATCAGTTCAGTTCAGTTCAGTCGCTCAGTCGTGTCTGACTCTTTGCGACCCCATGAATCGCAGCATGCCAGGCCTCTCGTCCATCACCAACTCCTGGAATTCACTCACACTCACGTCCATCGAGTCAGTGATGCCATCCAGCCATCTCATCCTCTGTCGTCCCCTTCTCCTCCTGCCCCTAATCCCTCCCAGCATCAGAGTCTTCTCCAATGAGTCAACTCTTCCCATGAGGTGGCCAAAGTACTAGAGTTCCAGCTTCAGCATCATTCCCTCCAAAGAAATCCCAGGGCTGATCTCCTTCAGAATGGACTGGTCGGATCTCCTTGCAGTCCAAGGGACTCTCAATAGTCTTCTCCAACACCACAGTTCAAAAGCATCAATTCTTCAGCACTCAGCTTTCTTCACAGTCCAACTCTCACATCCATAAATGACCACTGGAAAAACCATAGCCTTGACTAGATGGACCTTTGTTGGCAAAGTAATGTCTCTGCTTTTGAATATGCTATCGAGATTGGTCATAACTTTCCTTCCAAGGAGTAAGCATCTTTTAATTTCATGGCTGCAGTCACCATCTGCAGTGATTTTGGAGCCCCAAAATATATGTGAAGTCTAATATATGACACAAATGAACTTATTTACAAAATAGACCCACGGACATAGAAAGCAAATTTATGCTTACCAAAGGGGCAAGGGAGTGGGGGAGAGAAGGATTGGGAGTTTGGGATTAGCAAATGCAAACTATTATATATGGGATGGATAAACAATAAGGTCCCACTGTAGAGCACAGGGAACTATATTCAATATCCTGTGATAAACCATGATAGAAAACAATGTGGAAAAGAATGTGTGTATATGTATGCGTGTGTGTGTATGTATATATATATAATGTATGTATAAATGACTCCCTTTGCTGTACAGCAGAAATTAACACAATATTGTAAATAAATTATACCTCAATAAAATTTAAAAAATAAATACATTAATTGACCTAGCTGCATGTGGTTAGTGTTTGTCCAGTGGGGCATCACAGCCCTAGAGTCACAGTTGACTCAGGCAAATGGGGCAGTCCACTGCAGAGCTGTAAAGTACTGACTACAGCCAACAGCCCTGGCATAAATCCTGGTTTGCCATTTATTAACTTTGTAACTTTGCAGAAGTTACCCAACCTCTTTGAGCCTATTTTCTCATCTGTAAGATGGAGAGTCTAACAGTGCAGAAACCACAGAAGGCTGTTGGAAAGATTGAATGAGGTAATTCATGTAAAACTCTCAGCAAAGTGCCTGACATCTGTGACGTGCTCACTAAATGGTTACTGTCAGGATGTTTTGATGTTAAGATGTAATGATGTTTAGACCTATCTTATTTTTCTGTGCTTTGGCCCTAGTCATTGAACATCAGTAAATCAGCCTGACTTGCTAAGTGCCTGGAGGTGTGAGGATGATGACATTTGCCCTTATTGGCTCCCTTGAGCTCCATAGCACAGGATCTGTTATTTGATTCTGTAGCTTTATTGAGTCTGAGCTCTGAATGAAATGAGGTTTTTTAATGAAAGAAAAGATGAAACTGTCAAGGTCAGAATAATAACATAAAAAAAATCACATGTCCCACGTTCCCAATTTTCCATTCATTGAACAGGCATTTATTTGCTGAGAGACTAGTGATTACAAGCACAGACATTGGAGCTAGACTGACTGGGCTTGTATCCATTAGTTACTAGCTGTGTGACTTGGACAAAGTTACTTAACCTCTCTGTGTCTATTTCCTACTTCTCAGTTGAGCATAGTAATAGTACCTGCCTCACAGGGTTGTCGTACATATTAAATGAATCATACAATGGAATATTGTTCCACCATAAAAAGAATGAAATAATGCCATTTGCAGCAACATGGATGGACCTAGAGATTGTCATACTGGATGAAGTAAGTCAGAGAGAGACAAATATAATATGACAATACGTATACATGGAATCTAAAAAAGTGGTATAAATAAACTTACTTGCAAAACAAATAGAGTCACAGATATAGAAAATTATGATTACCAGCAGGGAACTGGGGTGGCGTATGTGTGTGCTCATTCACTCAGTCATGTCTGACTCTTTTGCGACCCCATGAGGCTCCTTTTGAAATCTCCATGGGATTCTCCAGGCAAGAATACTGAAGTGGGTTGCCATTTCCTTCTCCAGGGGATCTTCCTGACCTAGGGATCGAACTCAAGACTCCTGCATTGGCAGACTGATTCTTTATCACTGAGCCACCTGGGAAGCTGTATATACTACTGTATACACTACTGTATATAAAATAGATAACGAATAAGAATCTACACAATACTCTGTAGTGGCCTAATGGGAAAAGAATCTAAAAAAGAGTGGATATATATCTATCTATAACTGATTGACTGGCTATACACCTGAAACTAACACATTATTGTAAATCAACTATACTCCAATAAAATTTTTTTAAAGATTAAATGAATCAGTGCATGTAAAGCACTTATCAAATTACTTAGCACTAATAATAAACTGTGAAGAAAGCTGAGTGCCGAAGAATTGATACTTTTGAACTGTGGTGCTGGAGAAGACTCTTGACAGTCCCTTGGACTGCAAGGAGATCCAACCAGTCCATCCTAAAGGAGACCAGTCCTGGGTATTCATTGGAAGGACTGATGCTAAAGCTGAAACTCCAATACTTTGGCCACCTCATGCAAAGAGTTGACTCATTGGAAAAGACCCTGATGCTGGGAGGGATTGGGGGCAGGAGGAGAAGGGGACAACAGAGGATAAGATGGTTGGATGGCATCACCGACTCAATGGACATGAGTTTGGGTGAACTCTGGGAGTTGGTGATGGACAGGGAGGCCTGGCATGCTGCGATTCAAGGGGTCACAAAGAGTCAGACATGACTGAGTGACTGAACTGAACTGAATAATAAGCACTTGATAAATATTGGCTGATGTAATTAACTATATGCTCAGCACCATATTAAGTGCTGGTAAAACAAGTAAGTACCATCGCTGCTTAAGGTTATTGGCTAGTAGAGGGAGAAAGCTACATGGACATAGAAATATAATAAAATATAGACAATAAAGATGGAAGCATGCTTAGGATACTGAGGGGACATCAAGAAAGAAGAGATCCAAGTTGGCTTGGAGGGCAATCTGAAAACTTTTCATAGAGCTGGAGAACAGTTAGTGGTGGGGTGCATTGCAGGTAGGTACATGTTTGTAGAAATAAATAAGAATGATGTGTCCAGAGAACTAAAGGCAGTTGATCAATTGGTATGCCTAGGATGTAAGGGAGAGGGAATAAATGGAAGATAAGGTTGAAAAGGTCAGCAGGAAACAAATCTTAAAAGACCTTATACATTAGGTTTAAGAATTTGTACTTTATCTTGAACAATGGAAAATCATCAAAAGGTTTTAAGTAGGGAAATACCATGATTGGGCATTTTAGAAGGACCCTACTGGCATCAATTGGGGGAAAATACTAGAGGCAGAGATGCCAAGCTAAGAAACTACTGTAGTCATCCAGGCATAAGATGATGAGGTTGATGACCGAAAGTAACTGTCATGGGGATGGAAAGGTGGGGAATAGTACTGGAGATTGAATTGACTGATGAATACAGAAGGAGGACCGGTTTTGAAGAGGAAGTCGATGGAATCATTTGGGGCCATATCAGGTTTATGTAAGGCATTTGGAACTCATGGAAGAAGGAGGTTAGCACTAGACATACAAATATGGGAGACATTAGAACTCTGCATCAGGCCCTTTTTTTTCTCATTCTCCACTTTCTTCCTAGGTTATTTTTCCCAGGGCTTTAAATACTATATCTATGTTAATAAGTGCAGTTTCTAAACTTCCATCTCTAGCCCTGACCACTTCACTGAGGTCTATCTAGACGTCTATAGCCAGCCATCTACTTAGGATCTCCAGCTGGATGACTCACACACATCTCAAATTTAATATGTCCAGAACTCGCTTGCTCCGCCCCTTGTCTTCCAGTCTCAGTGGCACCCACTGTCTGTCTGTTTGCTAAGGGTCAGACACTCTGGTTGTTCCTTCAAGTTGCCTTTGTAAAAATTCCTTCCTCTTAGTCCAACAAATGGACTTAGGAACAAACTGGACTTACAAATGTATTCTTGGAATGGAATTCATTCATAGGTAGGGGTCTTACTGTATGTTTATTGGAGAGGGGACTGGTGGAATTTGCTGGGTGAAGGATGGGAGGTGAGGGAAAGGAAGGATCAAAGGTACTCGTACAGTACCTGGTAGGTGCTCAATGAATATTTGCTGAATGAATGGGTCGGGATATGGATGGAAGTTGAAGCTGTGGGAAATGTGTGATCTTAGGATCACTTCAAGGAGAGCCTGAAGAGTAAAATGAGATTCTAAAGAGATGTGTAGAGGAAGGGATGCTTACAAAAGCAACTTGAAGGAACAACTAGGGTGGTAGGAGGAGAAGCCAGAAAGTGTGAGAGTACAGAAGGCAGTCCTGCTTCCCTCTCCAGAAGTAACCAATGCTAACAGATGGGTGGGGAGCCTTCCAAATCATCTTCTATATATTTACATACATTCACAAATGTTTATATTGCATGCATATGTAGTTTGGGGTTTTATGTAAATGAACTCATAGTACATGCATTATTCTAGCACTTGCTTTTTAAAAAAAAATAACAGCTTTATTGAATTGAGCTGTACTTCGCACACCATACAATTCACACATTAAAACTGTACAATTCAGTGGCTTTTAGAACTGTACGATTCAGTGGTTTTTAGTATATTCATGGATATATACAACCACCTTCATAGTCAGGTTTTGGAACATGTTCATCACCTCAAAACGAAACCCTGAGCCCTTTAACTGTTACTCACTTATCCCCAGTGCCCACCCACAGCCTGAAGACACCACTAATCTCCTTTCTGTCTCTATAGATTAGCCTATTTTGGACTTGCCTATAAATGGAAGCATGTAATCCATGGTCTTTTGTGACGGGCCTATTTCTCTTAGCACATGTTTTCGAGCCTTATCTATGTTATAGTATGAATGAGAGCTTCATTCTTTTTACTGCTGAATAACGGTCCATTGTACATGTACACCACATTTTTTTTTTACCAGTTCATCAGTTAGTGGACACTGGGTTTCCACATTTTCAGTTCAGTTCAGTTCAGTTCAGTCACTCAGTCGTGTCCGACTCTTTGCGACCCCATTAATTGCAGCACGACAGGCCTCCCTGTCCATCACCAACTCCCGGAGTTCACCCAAACTCATGTCCATCAAGTCAGTGATGCCATCCAGCCATCTCATCCTCTGTCATCCCCTTCTCCTCCTGCCCCCAATCCCTCCCAGCATCAGAGTCTTCTCCAATGAGTCAACTCTTCGTGGCCAAAGTATTGGAGTTTCAGCTTTAGCATCAGTCCTTCCAAAGAACACCCAGGACTAATCTCCTTTAGGATGGACTGGTTGGATCTCCTTGCAGTCCAAGGGACTCTCAAGAGTCTTCTCCAACACCACAGTTCAAAACCATCAATTCTTTGGCACTCAGCTTTCTTCGCAGTCCAACTCTCACATCCATACATGGTCACTGGAAAAACCATAGCCTTGACTAGATGGACCTTTGTTGGCAAAGTAACGTCTCTGCTTTTTAATATGCTATCTAGGTTGGTCATAACTTTTCTTCCAAGGAGTAAGCGTCTTTTAATTTCATGGCTGCAGTCACCATCTGCCGTGATTTTGGAGTCCAAAAAAATAAAGTCTGACATTGTTTCCACTGTTTCCTCATCTATTTCCCGTGAAGTGATGGGACCAGATGCCATGATCTTCGTTTTCTGAATGTTGAGCTTTAAGCCAACTTTTTCAGTCTCCTCTTTCACTTTCATCAAGAGGCTCTTTAGTTCCTCTTCACTTTCTGCCATAAGGGTGGTGGCATCTGCATATCTGAGGTTACTGATATTTCTCCCAACAGTCTTGATTCCAGCTTGTGCTTCGTCCAGCTCAGTGTTTCTCATGATGTACTCTGCATATAAGTTAAATAAGCAGGGTGACAATATACAGCCTTGGCGTACTCCTTTTCCTGTTTGGAACCAGCCTGTTGTTCCATGTCCAGTTCTAACTGTTGCTTCCTGACCTGCATACGGATTTCTCAAGAGGCAGGTCAGGTGGTCTGATGTTCCCATCTCTTTCAGAATTTTCCACAGTTTATTGTGATCCACACAGTCAAAGGCTTTGGCATAGTCAATAAAGCAGAAATAGATGTTTTTCTGGAACTCTCTTGCTTTTTGATGATCCAGCGGATGTTGGCAATTTGATCTCTGGTTCCTCTGCCTTTTCTAAAACCATCTTGAACATCTGGAAGTTCACGGTTCACATATTGCTAGCTGTCATGAATAATACTGTTATGAACATTCAATTTCAAGCTTTTGTGTGGACGTTTATTTTCATATCTCTTGAATATATACCAAGGAGTGGAATCGTTGGTGTTTTGCTGAAAGTTTTAACTTTTGTCTCAGGTTCAAAGGAGTTGTTAACAAAATAAGCCACTTATTATATACAAATAAATAATACAGATATTTATTAGAGAATTATCTAGCTTACTTTCAACATACTAGCATTAAAAGAAAAGAGAACTAGAAAGAGCGGAGAATACATCACAAAATTGGATTTTGATCAACATCCAGACTTAAAGTCCTGTGTCACAGCACATCTGGAGTCCCGATTGGGAAAAGAGTCCCAGGCAGTGTGTCCACTCCATGGGTGAGACGTCAAAGATTGTAGTTCAGGGTTCCCACTTATAATCATAGGATGGATGCAAACTGATATCATTATCAATCTGTGACCAAATTGCAAGCCTAGTTTCCTGTTAATGCTGTTTGTTTTGTCTTGTAAAACTTGGAATGTTGCTAAGCCTATAGCAACATTTCTATAAAGAAAGCTGAGCACTGAAGAATTGATGCTTTTGAACTGTGGTGTTGGAGAAGACTCGAGAGTCCCTTGGACTGCAAGGAGATCCAACCAGTCAATCCTAAAGGAAATCCAACCAGTCAATCCTAAAGGAAATCAGTCCTGAATATTCATTGGAAGGACTGATGTTAAAGCTGAAACTTCAATACTTTGGCCACCTGATGCGAAGAACTGACTCACTGGAAGAGACCCTGATGCTGGGAAAGATTGAAGGCAGGAGGAGAAGTGGATGACAGAAGATGAGATGGTTGGATGGCATCACCGGCTCCATGGGCATGAGTTTGAGTAAGCTGTGGGAGTTGGCGATGGACAGAGAAGCCTGGCGTTTTGCAGTCCATGGGGTCACAGAGTCGGACACGGCTGAGCAACTGAACTGAACTGAACTGCTAAGCCTGGGGCTTGGTTGGCCAGGCCCCCCCTCCAGGTTCTCAACAATCTCAAGATGCCTCCCCCATCTTATCTATGGTGCTGCAAGTCTTGCACTCATAGCAGGCAGTCACTCCCAGTCAGGGCAGTGTCCAGGCAGGTTAAAAGCAAGGTCAGAGGCCTGCTCTGCTTTGTCTCTGAAGCCTATATAAGAATGTTCATTTAATTTCCCTGACACTGGATCATACAGTATCTCTAGGTTTGAAATTTTGAGAAACTGCCACACATTTTCAAAGTGGCTGCACCATTTTACATTCCCACCAGCAACCCAAGAGGACTGCAGGTTCTCCACATCTTCACCGACATTTGTTATCTATCTTTTTGATGATTGCCATACTCAGGGTGTGATATCACTTGCTTTTTAATTTAAGGTGCCTTGAATATTTGTCCATATCAGCACTTATAGATTTCTTGCATATATAACCACCATGTAATATTCCACAGAGACCATCCTTTTCAAGATGATCCTGTCCTGTACCACTGTGCTCTTTCCTCCCCAAGGGCTCAGCAGCATGGACACAGAAAGAGCAGTGGTGGCTGATTGCATTGATCCGGATTTGGAAGTTGTTAAAGCAGAAGGATAAGGTGAGAATGGTATTGTGGTAATGGTGAGAGAATGCTTGAAGTGAGTTACCAACCCTGGTGCATATCGTGATGGTGACAGCCACAGTGACAAAGAGCTGGAATGGGTGACATAGCACAGTGGTCAGTACCTTAAAAGTAGGGGTTCTGCCCATGTTCATTGCAGCACTGTTGACAATAGCCAAACACGGAAGCAACCTAAATGTCCATCAATGGGGGAATGGATGAAGAAGATGTGGGGGGTGTGTGTGGCAGGGGGTGGTGGAATAGTATTCAGCCATAAAAAAGAACACAACAAATGCCATTTTCAACAATATGGATGGACCTAGAAATTGCCATACAGAGTGAAGTAAGTCAGACACAGAAATTATATGATATCACTTACACACGGAATCTAAAAAGCAATGATACAAATAAACCTACAAAACAGAGACTCACAGACTTAGAGAATGAATGTATGGTTACCAGGAGAAAGAGGGGGGATAGTTAGAGAGTTTGGGATGGACATGTACACACTGCTGTACTCAAAATGGATAACCAGCAAGGACTGACTGTATAGCACATGGGACTCTGCTCAGTATTATGTGGCAGCCTGGATGGGAGAGGGGTTTGGAAGAGAATGGATACATGTATATGTATGGCTGAGTCCCTTTGACACTCACCAGAAACTATCACAATGTTGTTAATCAGCTATACTCCAGTACAATATAAAAAGTTTAAGAAAAAAAGTAGGGGTTTTGCATGACACTGGAAGCATAGTTTTTTGTTTGATTTTGCATTTACCCATTTTCTTTGTTGAGGTTTTCTTTCTTTTTTTAATTGCATCATTCACTGTTTACCTTCTTAAACAGATGGTTCAGAACATAATATAACCTTGCTTTGTGACTCAGAGTGGCCATTATGACCATCTGCTTTTGCCCTGGACCTCTGAGGCATGTAGTAATATGTCTTTCCCTATTAAATGGGTCCCAGATTTCTGTGCTTTTGAAATTCTGTCTTGTTTAGTTTCCAGCTTTACTCTTTTTGTGTCAGAGGCTGAGACCAGTATATTCTAGGTTCTTCTAATGTACAGATGTTTCACCAGGGGCTGACCTCATATATCTCCTGTGAAGTTCATAGATTTTATGATAGCAGTTTGACAGGCTGTTTAGATGATTTTTCCTCTTCTAGGTTTGTGCTTGTATTATGGCAGAGGTTATGAGAAATCTGATCTCCAGAGAAGTGTTGGTGCTTCTTTAATTTGATAAAAGCTGTTTTTGGCAAGCTAGTTATCTTGCATTGAAGAATTGAACGAATAAGTTTGTATTTACCTTATCCACACTCTTTTTAATGGTAGAGACCTGCTTAGTCCAATACAAGTAGCCATTAGCTACATGAAACTTTTGAAATTTAAATGTAAGTTAATTAAGTAAATCAGATTAAAAATTCATTTCCTCATTAGCCCTAGCCACATTTCAGGTTCTCAGTAGTCACATGTGCCTAATAATGGCTATTGTATTGGAGAGTGCAGATACAGAACCTTCCCATCATCATAAAAAGTTCTAATTTTCAGCCGTGGTCTAGACTTTAAATCAGTCTCCTCTCAGACTGGAGTTTTAAATGTGAAACTTATGCAGCAAACATTTAAACAGCAGCCCTGTTCCTACTACTCTACAGTACTCTCTGACCTTCCACCCCCATCATGACCCTTCCTTGCCCTCCGTCAGTGTATTATTACTTCCTGTTGCTACTATAATAAATTACCACAAACTTCATGGCTAAAAACAACATAAATTTATTATCTTACACTTCTGAAAATCAGAAGTCTGAAATCATCCATTTTTCAGCTTCCAGAAGCCACGGGCATTCCTTGGCTCATGGCCCCTTCCTCCATCTTCAAAGCCAGCACATAGCTTCTTCAAACCTCTCTTTCGGTGTCTGACCCCTGCTTCACATTGCCTTCTTTAATTCTAACCCTGCTGTTTCTCCCTTATGTGGACTCTGTAAATAGATTAGGCCCACCTGGATAATCCAGGATAATGTCCCCATCTTAAATCCTTAACTTAATCACACCTGCAAAGTCCATGTAAGGTAACATCTTCACAGATCCCAATGATTAGGATGTGGACATCTCTGGGGGATCACGATTCAGTATACTGGAACAGGCAGTCTTCTCCAGTGGCCTCTTGTTTTCCTTGAAGATCAGTGCTGCACAGAGTACACTGCACACTGATATGCCAAGGTTTGCTGCAGAGAAAGGAGAATATTTTAAAATCTTATTTTCGGATTTTCTGCCTACATCCTGTCTGGAAATATTAATGCCAAATTTTGGTTGTTCTGACTCCTCAAAATATGATGTGTGAGTACAGGGCCACTGGAGTGTCATGTAGGCCAGACAGATCCACAGCTGACTCAGCCTCCAATCAACAGTGTTTCCCTATGGTAACACAGTTGCTGCTTCAGGGCTGGTCTCTGCCAGCCTTTCTTTTAAAAAACAAACAGACCACAGATATAAACAGAAAAAACCCTCCTGAACTGAGAACTTGTTATATTACCCAAAGCAAAGCCTCCTGAACATCTCTTTACCAAGAGAAGGGTGGAAGATGAAAGCCAGAGTCATTCCTAGGAGAAGCAGCAGCAGAAACCAATGTGAAATTGGATTTCTACTTTCAGTCTGGACAAGATGGCGTAGACTCACTGCTCCCTGTTCCTCTCAGCTGAGTATAATTATGAGTCCTAGAAATAATTCAAGAGGCAACCAAAGAATTCTAAAAGAGGTAAAGAGGAAGGCAGAGTGGCTGGAAATTCCAGGACTGGAGGAACACCGTGGTAGCCTTATGACTTACAGAAGGCGACACAGGCCCAGCATTTCCCAGCTCCCAACCTAGCAACAGATGGTTGCTCGGGTAGGCTCCTCTGGATTGAATGGGAGTCCTGCTGACAATACCAAGTGAGCATGGCAACTCCAGCAAGGAAATGTAGCAGGGAGCCCCACTGACAATAAGCAATCAGGAGAAGTGCTTTCCTTTCCCACCAGGCCAGAGACTCCCCTAGCCCATGAAAAGATACTGTGCAAACAGGGCACCATCAAGGGGAAATGCTATTGCAACAAGCAGTCTGGCTCAGGAAGCCTTTTGTCCTTATGATCTTAAGGATTCCCCTCTCCCCAAAAGATATACCAGGCATACAGCACTGGCAAGGGGTGGGGGAGTTGCCACCAGAATAAGCAAAGCCAGGTAAGATGTGCTGTTTTTTAAGACTAGAGACTCACCTCCTCCAGCTAGAGACATGGGGCAGCCCAGCCTGGTGAAGCACCTTCTGCTCCCTCAGGCAGCACCAGCAGGTACCAGTGAGGGCCCCGTCAGCACCATGTTAACCAAGCCAAACAAAATTGCACCACAGAGGCTCTGAAAAGTAAATTGTCATTGAAACTGCAGCCTACAAAAGTAGGTTAGGAATTGTGTGCTAAAACTAAACATTGTCCACTAAAATAAAAGATTTAAATTGTCTCCTAACATAGTAGCCAAATGTCCAGAATACAATGAAAAATCACCCATCATACCAAGAACCATAGAATCACAACTAGAGTGAGAAAAGACAATCAACTGACATCACTATCAAGATGAATCAGATGTTAGAATTATCTGACAAGGATTTATTTTTTTATTGAATGATAATTGCTTTACAGAATTTTGTTGTTTTCTGTCAAACCTCAACATGAATCAGCCATAGGTATACATTTGTCCCCTCCCTTTTGAAACCCCCTCCCATCTCCCTCCTTATCCCACCCCTCTAGGTTGATACAGAGCCCCTGTTTGAGTTTCCTGAGCCATACAGAAAATTCCCTTTGGCTATCTATTTTTACATATGGTAATGTAAGTTTCCCTGTTTCTCTTTCCATAATCTCACCCTCCCCTCCCCTCTCCCCATGCTGCTAAGTCTGCTGCTAAGTCGCTTCAGTCGTGTCCAACTCTGTGTAACCCCATAGATGGCAGCCCACCAGGCTCCCCCGTCCCTGGGATTCTCCAGGCAAGAGTACTGGAGTGGGGTGCCATTTCCTTCTCCAATGCATGAAAGTGAAAGTGAAGTCACTCAGTCGTGCCCAACTCTTAGCAACCTCATGGACTGCAGCCTACCAGGCTCCTCCGTCCATGGGATTTTCCAGGCAAGAGTGCTGGAGTGGGGTGCCATTGCCTTCTCTACCTCTCCCCATGTCTGTAAGTCTATTCTCTATGTCTGTTTCTCCATGCTGTCCTGCAAACAAATTCTTCAGTACCATTTTTCTAGATTCTGTATATGTGTGTTAGAATACAATATTTATCTTTCTCTTTCTGACTCACTTCACTCTGTATAATAGGTCTAGCTTCATCCACCTCACTAGAACTGACTCGAATGCATTCCTTTCTATTTCTGAGTAATATTCCATTGTGTATATATACCACAACTTCTTTATCCATTTATCTGTTGATGGACAGTTAGGTTGCTTCCATGTTCTAGCTATTGTAAATAGTACTGCAATGAACAGTGAGATACATGTGTCTTTTTCAATTTTGGTTTCCTTAGGGTATATGCCTAGGAGTGGGATTGCTGGGTCATATGGTGGTTTTGTTCCTAGTTTTTTTAAGGAATCTCCATACCATCTTCCATAGTGGCTGTGTCAGTTTACATTTCCACCAACAGTGCAAGAGGGGTCCCTTTCCTCCACACCCTCTCCAGCATTTATTTTTTGTAGACTTTTTGATGATGGCCATTCTGATTGGTATGAGGTGATATCTCATTGTAGTTTTGATTTGCGTTTCTCTAATGAGTGATGTAAAGCATCTTTTCATGTGTTTGTTAGACATCTGTATGTCTTCTTTGGAAAAATGTCTGTTTAGGTCTTTTTTCCACTTTTTGATTGGGTTGTTTGTTTTTCTGGTATTGAGTTGTACGAGCTGCTTGTATATTTTAGAAATTAATCCTTTGTCAGTTGTTTCATTAGCTATTATTTTCTCCCATTCTGAGGGTTGTCTTTTCACCTTGCTTATACTTTCCTTTGCTGTGCAAAAGCTTTTAAGTTTAATCAGGTCCCACTTGTTTACTTTTGTTTTTATTTCCATTACTCTAGGAGGTGGGTCATAGAGGATCTTGCTTTGATTTATGTCATCGAGTGTTCTGCCTGTTTTCTTCTAAGGGTTTTATAGTTTCTGGTCTTACATTTAGCTCTTTAATCCATTTTGAGTTTATCTTTGTATATGGTGTTAGGAAGTGTTCTGATTTCATTCTTTCACATGTAGCTGTCCAGTTTTCCCAGGACCATTTATTGAAGAGGCTGTCTTTGCCCCATTGTATATTCTTGCCTCCTTTGTAAAAAATAAGGTACCCATAGGTGCATGGGTTTATTTCTGGGCTTTCTATCTTGTTCCATTGGTCTATATTTCTGTTTTTGTGCCAGTACCATACTGAGAATTATCTGACAAGGATTTTAATGCAGCACCACAAAAATGCTTCAATAAGCAATTGCCATGTCCCTTGTAAAAAGTGAAGGAAAAAAAAAAGAGGAAGTCAGAGCAAAGAAACAACAAGTTATAAAAAAGAAACAGCAATTATAAAACTGAAGGATACAATAGCAGAAATTAAAAACTTGCTGGTTAGGCTCAATAGTGTAGTGGAGATGACAGAGGTTAGAATCAGTGAACTTGAGGATACACCAATAGAATTTACTCAATCTGAGCAACACAGGAAAAAATAGACTGGAAAAAAATAGAGCCTCTAAAACCTGTGGGAAATTACAAAAGATCCATATCAGAGTCCCAGAAGCATACCAAAATCAAAGACAGTGCAGAAAAGGGAGAAAGCTATAGACAAATATCTCATGAACTTAGAAAAATGTTCAACAAAACATTAGCAAAATGAAACCAACAATGTATAAAAGAATTATACACCACGACCAAGTGAGATTTATTAAGGTATGCAAATCTGGTTCAATATTTTTAAAATCAACATATAAAAACTTGAAAAAAATCAGTCAACATAGGCTACCATATATATCTGACTCTTTGCAACCCCATGAACTGTAGCCCACCAGGCTCCTCTGTCATGGTATTCCCCAGGCAAGAATACTGGAGTGGGTTGCCCTTCCCTTCTCCAGGGCATCTTCCTGAACCAGGGATTGAACCCAGGTCTCCTGCATTGCAGGAGGATTCTTTACCTCCTGAGCCACCAGGGAAGCCCCATCTGTATGCCCATATCAATTAGCAAAGAAAAACACATTTGATAAAATTCAACACTTATTCATGATAAAAACCCTCAGTATACTAGGAGTAGAGGGGAACTTCCTTAACTTCATAAAGAACATCTAAACATAACAGCTAACATTATACTTAATGGTGAAATACTGAATGTTTCCCTCTTAAGATTGGAATGAGGGAAGCATGTCTGTTCTTATCATTTCTAGTCAACATTGTGCTGGAAGTTCTGGAAAGTATAACAAGATAAGAAAAAGAAATTTTAAAAATACAGATTAGAAATAATCAAGGAAAATTGTCTCACAGAAAATTTGACCATCTGCACAATAAATCACAAGAAATCTTAAAAAAAAACCTTCTAGAACTAATAATTGAACTCAGCAAGGCCATATGATATAAAACTAACACAAAAATCAATTGCATTTCTATATAATAACTGGAAATCTAAAATAATACCATTTACAATTGCTCCAAAGAAAATGAAATATCAATATTTAGGCATAAACTTAACAAAGCTGGTACAGGATTTGTATGCTGAAAATTACAAAACACTAGTGAAGGACCTTGAGATTGACTGTGTTCGTGGACTGGAAGATTCAACATACTAAAGATGTTGGTTCTCCCCAAATTGATTTATAGGTTAATGAAATCTCTATCAGAACCCCAGCAAGGATTTTTATAGATAGAGATAGGCTTATTATAAAATTTATATGGAAGAAATTCCTTGATTGCCTAGTGGTTAAGATTCCATGCTTTTACTGCCGTAATTTGGGTTCAGTACCTGACCAGGGTACTGAGATTGCACAAGCCACTTTGTGCAACGCCCGCCCCCCCAATAGCAAAGAACCTAGAGTAGCTAAAAATGATTTTTATAAAGAATAAACCAATGTAAAGGCTTACTATATAGCTACAGTAATTAAGCCAGTATGATAAAAGTGGAAGGTAAACACACAGATAAATGGAACAGAATAGAGAACCCAGAAACACACCCACACAGATTTGTTCAATTGATTTTTGAAAGTTGTAAAATCAGTTCAGTGGAGGAAGGATAGCCTTTTAAACAAATAGCGCAGGAACAATTGACATCCATGGGCAAAATAAATGAATTTTGACCAAACATCACACTGTATATAAAGATTAATTCAACGTGGATCACAGACTTAAAGTGTAGAACTATAAAACTTGTAGAACAAAAGCCACAGGAGAAAATCTTCATGGTCTAGGGCTCAACAAAGTGTTCTTAGACTCAATACCACAAGCATGATCCATAAAAGGAAAAACTATTGTATTTCATCAAAATAACAAAGTTTTGTTCTATGAAAGATCCTATAAATATGAGCTATAAACTAGAGAAATTATTTGCAAAGTACTATCTGAAAATGATTTTTTAAGTTTATTTATTTTTTTGGAGGCTAATTACAATATTGAATTGGTTTTGCCATACATTGACATGAATCTGCCACAGGTGCACATGTGTTCCCCATCCTGAACCCCCCTTCCACCTCCCTCCCCATCCCATCCCTCTGGGTCATCCTAGTGCACCAGCCCTGAGCACCCTGTCTCATGCATCAAACCTGGACTGGCGATCCATTTCACATATGATAATATACATGTTTCAATGCCATTCTCCCAAACCATCCCACCCTCACCCTCTCCCACAGAATCCAAAAGACTGTTCTATACATCTGTGAAAAGGATTTTTATCCAGAATATATAAAGAACTCTCAAAAATCAAACAATCCTGTTAGAAAATGAGCAGAAGATATAAACAAACTTTGCACTAAAGAGGATATACAGATGACACATAACACATGAAAATATATTCAACATCATTAGTCACTTTAACCTCTGAGCCACCAGGGAAGTCCTCATTAGTCATCAGGAAAGTGCAAATCACAACCATAGTGAGATATTACTACACACCTATCGGTTCAGTTCAGTTACTCAGTTGTGTCCGACTCTTTGCCATCCCATGGACTGCAGCACGCCAGGCTTCCCTGTCCCTCACCAATTCCCAAAGCTTGCTCAAACTCATGTCCATTGGGTCGGTGATGCCATCCAACCATCTCATCCTCTGTCATCCCCTTCTCCTCCTGCCTTCAATCTTTCCCTGCATCAGAGTCTTCCAATGAGTCAGTTCTTCCCACCAGGTGGCCAAAGTATTGGAGCTTCAGCTTCAGGATCATTCCTTTCAATGATTATTCTGGACTGATTTCCTTTATGACTGACTGGTTTGATCTCCTTGCAGTCCAAAGGACTCTCAAGAGTCTTCTCCAACACCACAGTTCAAAAGCATCAATTCTTTGGCGCTCAGCCTTTTTTATGGTCCAACTCTCACATCAGTACATGACTACTGGAATAACCATAGCTTTGACTAGATGGACACACCTATCAGAACAGCTAAAATAAAAAATATTGACACCAAATGCTGGAGAGGATGCAGAGAAACTGGATCATTCATACGTGTATTCAACATATTAATGTTTAAATAAACTGTAGGACATACATGCCATGGAATACTACTCAGCAATAAAAAGAAATAGGGTATCCGTTCATGTAATAACTTGGATGAATCTCCCAGGAATCCTCCTCAGTGAGAAAAATACATCTTAAAAAGTTACATACATAAAAAGTTGTTTATATAATACTAATGAAATGACAAAATGTATGGTGATGGAGGACAGTTAGTGGGTGCCACAGCGGTTAGAAAATGGGGCAGATAGAAGGTAAGTATGAATGCATAGGGAGCAGCTGGAAGGATCCTTGTGATCATACAGTTCTGATCTTATTGGTGGATTCTTGAACCTACACATGTGATAGAATTGCAAACAACTCAGTCCACAGACATATACAAACAAATGATTACAGGTAAAGCTGGGGATATCTAGGGAAGATCAATGGTTCATGGGCAGTATTGATGCCATGGTTGTGGTATTGTACTACAGTTTTATAAAATGTTCCCACTTTGGGAAACTGGGTAAAGTATACATGGTATATCACTGCATTATTTCTTACAATTGCATGTGACTCTACAATGATCTCAAAATACAAAGTTCAATTTTTTTCAAAAAGAAAAACAATTGGGGCCTTGAATATTTTGCCAGAAGCTGAACTATGGAATCTGGCTCATTTGTGGGCATAAAACTGGTTGGCCATCTGACTACAGAGTAGATAGTTATAAAGAACAGTGACTCCTCCACCTTGGGGATATAGCCCCTTTGGGAGCCTGTAATAATCCAAAGAGGTATTGTTCACCTTCTGGAAATTCTCAATAACCAAATTTAATTGAAAATCACTTTCATGAAATAACAAACATTTGCTATGTAAATCTTCATCTCAGAGAACCACACTAGAAAATCAAAATAGGGTATCTCTAACCTCTCCACACCTTGGCCCTTCCAAAACAGGAATCACCAGCATGATCATTCTTTATACAGTCAATGTCTGAGATGTGAATGGGCCTGTTAAGTCTGTATGGTGAACAGCTGTCACCCCTAACCCTGGGTAACCAGAAGGCTCAGACCATTGAGAAACGCTGAGGGGGAATGAGAGGCTGTGGACGATCGGCTGCAAACCCCATTCCATTGCTCGGCCAAGGGCTCCAAACGGATGCACCACCATTAGATTCAACATCTTCCTTAAGAGGAGCTTAGAGGGTTTTTATGATCTTTTCCTAAAAGCTCTTTTCCTGCTTGTTCTTTAGACCTGGAACATCTTGAACTTATCACTTGCTTTGATGAAAGAGAAACTTGATTTCACAGAGGACTAAACAAACAATGGGGAAAGCACATTTCCCCTTAATATTAGTTTTTTTTCTTTAGTGACTCAAATTTAATCTTGTCAAGTTGGCTTAAAAAAAAATGTCCTCACAAATTTTTTGTCTGCAAAAGAGATCATTTGGAAGTTTGCTTTGGTTTTATGATTTAATATCGAAATTACTAAATTGGCCAGGTTAAAAACCTTGACCTTCCTTAAGGTTTAAGTTCTGAGGCAAGAATACTGGAGTGGGTAACCATTCACTCCTCCGTGGGATCTTCCCGACCCAGGGGTCAAACCTGGGTCTCCTGCATTGCAGGCAGATTCTTTACTATCTGAGCCACCAGAGAAACCCTATATCAGGATTCCCCCCAAACTCCCTCATGTTGCCCCTTTGTACTTACACCCCCCCAACCCTGGTGACCACTGGTGTGTTTTCCATCACTAGTTTTCTCTCTTTGAGAAAGTCATAGAAATGGAATCATAAAGTAGAGAACTTTGAAACTGGCTTCTCTCTGCATCATGTCTTCAGGATTCATCACATTGGTGTATCTATCAGTAGTTCATTTAAGATCCTTTTTTACTTAAGAATTACTCCCCAATTTCATTAATTAGTTTTCTAAGCAGGCTTTGTAATAGTGTAGCAACAATATAATCTGTGTGCAGTGAAATCACCTTTGGTAAAATGACTGACAGTTACCAAGGTTTTTCTTATCCAATTCTTCGTCTGTTTCTGCTGATAAAAAAAAAAAAAAAAAAAAAAAAGCAGAGAGGCAAGAAGTAGATAATAACTTCTAAACAAGCATCATAGAGTTCTAAAACCAGCAAGTAGCACCCCTGACTGCCTGAACTGTTCTCAAACCACTTCTCTCACCACTTAATAAACCTACCAGGACAGTAGTGGCCACTGGACTTCTAGACATATGCCTCCTGCCCAGGAGCCTTCCTGTTGATTCTCAAGCCAGCTTCACACAAAAGAATGAGTACAATTGTCTAGAAAGTAACATCCCCCCACCCACCCACCCACAGATCACACCCATACCTCCTGATCGCACCCACATCCCCTGCAGTGAAATCATGGAGTTTCAACCACTGGACTGCCAGGGAAATCCCTAAGGTGACATTTTAAGAAATTCTTGAACTGCCCTCCTGAGGAACCCCAAATGTCTTTTACTAAAGATTTGTCATACCAGAAACTTCTACCATTAGAATCACTCATTTAGGGTAAGGAGTTCCAGAAGACCTCTCTTTAAAAAATGCAAACATGTCACATAGGAGGATATCCCGTTATGAAGTTGGGCCCTGAAGGGCTGAAACAAAACCTTCTGACCTGAGGCAGAGGCCAGATTTGGAGTGGAGCTCAGTGCTAAGGGCTGGGACCCCAGCTTAAATTAGAGGTGAGGTCAGATGACTGCAAGGCCAAGTGGCAGTGGTGTAACAAGCAGGGCTTTATGAGGCCTTCCCAGGAGAGCTCTTCCCCCATGTCCTCTGCTTTAGCTCCTCTCTGAAGTACCTAGATGATAGTATTTGACGCAAATTTCCTGAGTTGTTTTGCAGATGTGAAAATTCAGTTCAGTTCAGTCGCTCAGTCATGTCCGACTCTTTGCGACCCCATGAATCACAGCACGCCAGGCCTCCCTGTCCGTCACCAACTCCCAGAGTTTACTCAAACTCATGTCCATAGAGTCGGTAATACCATCCAGCCATCTCATCCTCGGTCGTCCCCTTCTCTTCCTGCCCTCAACCCCTCCTGGCATCAGGGTCTTTTCCAATGAGTCAACTCTTTGCATGAGGTGGCCAAAGTATTGGAGTTTCAGCTTCAGCCTCAGTCCTTCCAATGAACACCCAGGACTGATCTCCTTTAGAATGGACTGGTTGGATCTCCTTGCAGTCCAAGGGACTCTCAAGAGTCTTCTCCAGCACCACAGTTCAAAAGCATCAATTCTTCGGTGCTCAGCTTTGTTCACAGTCCAACTCTCACATCCATACATGACCATTGGAAAAACCATAGCCTTGACTAAACGGAACTATGTTGGCAAAGTAATGTCTCTGCTTTTGAATATGCTATCTAGGTTGGTCATAACTTTCCTTCCAAGGAGTAAGCGTCTTTTAATTTCATGGCTGCAATCACCATCTGCAGTGATTTTGGAGCCCCCCAAAATAAAGTCTGCCACTGTTTCCACTGTGTCCCCATCTCTTTCCCATGAAGTGATGGGACCAGATGCCATGATTTTCGTTTTCTGAATGTTGAGCTTTAAGCCAACTTTTTCACTCTCCACTTTCACTTTCATCAAGAGGCTTTTTAGTTCCTCTTCACCTTCTGCCATAAGGGTGGTGTCATCTGCATATCTGAGGTTATTCATATTTCTCCCGGTAATCTTGATTCCAGATTGTGCTTCTTCCAGCCCAGCGTTTGTCTAGATGTACTCTGCATATAAGTTAAATAAGCAGGGTGACAGTATACAGTCTTGACCTACTCCTTTTCATGCAGATGTGAAAACCCCCCACCAAATTGAAAATATTAACTACTTGATGACCAGGAGCACATAGCCCCAGGCCTTCCAGAGCCTAAGGACTTAACCCCTGTGACACTACCCTCTTCCCTCACCATCAGAGAATCCTGTGTGAGTTGATCACGTACCTGTCGATCCCCTGCCCCACCTGACTTAAAAATGCTTTGCAGAAACCCTTCAGAGAGCTCGAGGCTTTTTAGGGCAGGAGCTACCTGCCTCCTGGCATGGCCCTGCAGTAAACCTTTCCCTATTCCAAACTCCACCTTTTCAGTTTGTTTAACCTCACTGTCAGGTGCACGAACTTGCATTAACAGCAGGAGACACTGGGACCCAGGGAAGTGGGCTGAAAAGGGATGGGGGTAATGTGTCAAAGAGGCAGTGGGACATGCTGAGAACAAACATTGCCTGTGTCCTCAGTACAGCCAGGCCATGGCCTGGTGGCCCCACTCTGGAGTCAGATTGCTAGATGCTGTGTTTGCTTCTGTCTTATCTATCTGCTAAGTCAACACGAAGTTGAAGCTCTGAAACCCAATTCAATAAGAGTGTTTATGAATCCAGGGTACTTAGCCAGCGCGAAGGAGGAAGCCACCTTCCAACTGCAGGAGGGCTTTCCTTTTTTATTCAGTTTCCCTTTCTTTTGTGTTTATAGTCTTTTCCCCTTCTCCCCAAAGGCACGTCACTCTGAAAGTCCTGCCTGTATTAATAAAAGCAACTCGATGGCCAAGAACCAGAGACTCTAGGTGGAGGGTAAACCAAGTCATTTCCTGTGAGGGAGGGGAGTCAGCCTCAAGTGGTCAGACTTACCCCGAACTGAGGGCAGTCGGACGACCCTTGCACACCTATTTAGGAAGGCAGGGCCGCCTTAGCCTGGGGTTAGCTGGGGCCTTGGTCTTCTTCACCGCTGTTATTTTACAACCTCTTGCTCCACGCAGACACGTACAACTAATGAAGTAACTGTTGGCGCGTCTGCCAGTAACACAGCTCATTTCTGTTGATTAGTCATAGACCAACAATCACTAAATTGGTAGACTGCACTTGAGCTGACACATTTTCAATCTAACGGTTCATAAAACAGAGGGCTGCTTATTTTATGTATATATAAGTGGCTCTTAGTGCATCAAAAGGATGTTTAAAACAACAAAGGAATAGTCAAAAGCGCAGTTTATCATCTTGGTAGCATTCAAGGCAGCCCTTGGTTAAATAAGCAAAGCAGCACACAGGCAGAGGGTGGAAGTGCTGGGGCAAGTGCAGGCTCCTTCCTAAGGGCTTCTGGCCATGGCACCGGGGGCTCCAGGCAGGTGTGCTGAGGGGCTGCCCAGGGAGCAGGAGAACTGAGTTGCAAGATGGTTCAAACCTTTGCAAAGAAAGAATCACAGAGACAGTGCTTTCTGAGAAAGAGCAGAAATGAAGTAGACCTAGGAAGCTAGTTGGGCGTCCCTGGTGACTCAGTGGTAAAGAATCCGCCTGCCAATGCAGGAGGTGCGGGTTTGACCCCTGGGTCAGGAAGATCTCCTGGAGACTAAAATCACAACCCACTCCAGCATTCTTGCCTGGGAAATCGCATGGACAGAGGAGCCTGGCGGGCTACAGTCCACGGGGTCTCAAAGAGTCAGACAAGACTTAGCGACTCAACAAAAGGAAGCTAGTTAAGTGTTTGAGACCCAAATGCCAATGGAAAAAGCTCTGTGTCTTTAGACCTGATGCAATTGGAGCCTTTCATGTTGAGGCATGGACATTTACAGCTGGGCAGCAATCGCCCCTACATTTCTGTTCATCTGATTTTCAATTTCAGTTGTTCATTCTCTATTCCCAGCCCCACTGTGGGACTGCGTATTAATTATCTCATGGTGGTGATACCATCTGCTGAAAAGGCTGGCAGCTGAGCCATTACCATCTTCCTGCCTCTACCTGCCCTGGTACATGAAACAGAAGGCAGTGTACTGTCCCCTGTGCCCTACTCAGGGGACTGACTCAGCTTCACAGATTGAAGCAGAAACTGAGAACTTGACCCATGCTCCAGACTGGAGCCTTTGCCTGTGATGTTTAGTACTGAAGTTGGGGGACTCAGCCTGTGTATACATGTGGCCTGGGTGGTGGAGCAGGTGACACGGGCCTTACTGTGAAATATTTGGCTAAACTACCTTCCTCTGTGGGTCCACGAACCTGTGATTGATTCATGGGCCTGGGTCTGATCTAAACGAACAAGTGAATTTCTTGACCACCACTTTTACCTCTCTCCCTGGCCACCTGGACACAATTAAAAGCCATCTGGTCACAAGAGGGTTGAGGTGTAGACAAGACTGAATAATCCCATCCTTGACCCTGGGAAAAGAACTGAAAGGATCTGATGTATACACAAATCAGTTGTACCATCTTTTTGTGGAAATGGCAGCATGATCTTTCTTTGTAATCCCACTCAAAGTATTTTTAAACTTCAGAATAGGAGTGAGGAACCCAGGTGTTGACTCTAGTAAATTGTCGCAAGCAGGCAGCATGGAAGAAGGTGGACAGGGCATACGGTCCCTAGTCTAATCTCCCCTGCCCATGAAGTTCTGAAAGTTTGGTGAGAATAACTGGTGAGTTAGAATAATAGTTAAGCATCTATTCTTTTATATATGTTAAAATATTCTTAATGCTTATGACAACTGTGAGGGATGTTACAGAGAGAGGAACATATGCATTGTGTCCTCAAAAGTTAGCAGGGACAGGGAATAAGTCTTGATTTCTTTTTAGTTATTCTTTATTTTTACTTATTTTAAATTTTATTTTATATTGGAGTAGAAAGTCTTGATTTGACCAGAGAAAAAAGGTGGTTTGTTTTCCACTTTTGAGCCACTGATTTGATCTCCAGGGAACACAGCCTTACTGTTGCAGAGCTGGGCACTGACATTAGTAGCAAGAAGCCAATCAAATTTTTTTTCCTTTTGACTCTCCTTTTCTTTTACTGATCGTATTTTGTGATTGTTCAGGTTCCTTGGATTTTTTTCCCTGTTATCAGTTCAGTTCAGTTCAGTCGCTCAGTCGTGTCCGACTCTTTGCGACCCCATGAATCACAGCACACAAGGCCTCCCTGTCCATCACCAACTCCCGGAGTTCACTCAGACTTACGTCCATTGAGTCAGTGATGCCATCCAGCCATCTCATCCTCTGTTGTCCCTGTTATCATTAGCTTGTAAAAGAATGTGGTCAGCTTCCCCCATTTGTATGAATGTAGGAGAATATTAATACAGCTACAAGAAAAGCAGAGATAAGCCAGAAGTCAAAGAATCAGTGTTCCAGCCCCAGAGGAACCATAGAAACAACTGAGACCAGCCCTTCACTTGTTTATGTGTGGTTTTTTTTGTTTGTTTGTTTTTTGCCGCTCTTCCTTCGTAGCTCAGTTGGTAAAGAAACTGCCTGCAATGCAAGAGACCTGCGTTCAATCCCTGGGTTGGGAAGATCCGTTGGAGAAGGGAAAGGCTACCTACTCCAGTATTCTGGCCTGGAGAATTCCATGAACTGTATAGTCCATGGGGTCGCAAATAATCAGACATGACTGAGCAACTCGCTTTCATTTTCACTCGCTTTCATTTTCACTCGCTTTCATTATTATGGGGGATCTCAGTTCCCCTAGCAGGAATTGACCCCCTGCAGTGGTAGCTCAGAGTCTTAACCACTGAACCACCAGGGAAGTCCCAGCCCTTCCCTTTCATGGTGGGGAAACAGAGACCCAGAGAGGGAAGGTGGGTCATAATTCCCATTTCTGTCCTCTTTCTGGAATGCGATATATGATGTTAGTGCTCCATACTTGGCTTTCTAATGATAGTTTGTAAAAGTTATTATTAGGCACTCCTGGGGCACAAGGCCAATTAGGTTAAGGAGTGGTACAGAGCTGTATGATGGTAGGGAAACCTAGACCCAAACTAAACATTCACCCTGGACCATCAGATCTGGAGTTGACCCTCGTTTGTGTTGTGTTGGCATTCCCCTAGGTACTAGGTACTGTCCTTGGCCTGCTTGTCTTCTGTTGGGTTGGCCAAAAGTTTCATTTGGTTTTTCTGTAAAATGTTACTTCAATTCTTAGGCTGTTCTACCTGTCTCAGCGAATAACTCATCCCTTCTCCAGTTCAACACCCACCTTGTCACCTGTCCATCTCTTTACAAATCTCTGCTCTTCCCGTATACCCTGCTGTACTTGTAACTGCAACAAAACCTCTGTTTTGTTTGAATAAAAAAACAAGCAAAAATCTTTTCAACCTATGTCTCCCTGCCCTCCAAGCCTTGCCAGCCAAGCTTCTTGAAAGAATGGCTTATATTTGATGTTCTAAGTCCTTCCTTTTTGTTAACCCCAGTGCCCAAACTCAATGGGTACCTTTTAAGTCTTTATTTTACAGGATCTTGCTCTGCAGCATTTCTCACTGTACTTGTCTGCCTGAAACTCTTTTTCCTGACTTTTCTTCTCTGGATTCTTCTACTCCTCTGTCCCTCAAGGGTCTTAATCGATAGTAGTTACAGTAGTTATATCTTGGGTTCACACCCAGCTTACATCTCCTTTACCGCAGTACTTCCCAACCCATCATCTCTCAGGAAGGGATGGTAAAGCCCCCGACACAGTCAATAGGTCTAGTGATGGCTCTCTAATGGGAGGTGGACACCGTACCTGTGGGAGTCCATTCTCTCTCCCTCAGAATGCAGTGAGATAGAGGAAGCAGACGGTAGGGAACTCGGCTGAGGGGTCACACCGGCTCAGAGGCTGACCCTACGGTTGTGACTGCGTGAGTGGATGAGTGACTAGGAGACACTTCCGGGCAGAGGAGGCAGCATGAGAAATAAAGGCAACTCTGCCTGAGAAACAGGGGAGAGATCCTGAAACAGGGAGGGGTGTAGAGGAGAAGAGAGGGGAAGCGTGGTGAGAGGAATAGGAGGGAGACGGGAGTGAGGAGAGGAAGCATGGGAGAGGGCACCCAGGGGAGTTCTGACTCTCCATGAGGGGCTGCGGTGCTGGCTGCACTACATTTCCACGTGACTCCCTGGATCCTTGTAATGACTCTGTCTTCTCACTACCTTATTTTAGTGGGGTTTTGTTTCTTGCCACTTTTATCCTAATGTACCTCTTCTTTTGTGCTGCTGGAGAAGACTCTTGAGAGTCCCTTGGACTGCAAGGAGATCAAATCAGTCAATCCTAAAGGAAATCAACGCTGAATATTCATTGGAAGGACTGATGCTTAAGCTGAAGCTCAAACTTCAATACTTTGGCCACCTGATGTGAAGAGCCGACTCACTGGAAAAGACCCTGATGCTGGGAAAGATTGAAGGCAGGAGGAGAAGGGGACCACAGAGGACGAGATGGTTGGATGGCAACACCGACTCAATGGGCATGAACTTGACAAACTCTGGGAGATAGCAGAGGATAAAAGAGCCTGGTGTGCTGGGATCCATGAGGTCTCAAAGAATCAGACATGACTTAGCGATTGAACAACAACAACAATCTCTTCCACCACTTCCTCAACCTCACCCTGAGTGATCTCCTCCACTCTTTTCAGTTTAAAATATTTTTATTCAATGCATATAGTTTTTTTTTTAAAAAAAGCATGCCAAAGGCTTATACAAAAGGCTTATACAAAGTGATAAGCAGAAGACCCTATGCCCATCCCTTTCATGCTTCCCAAAAGCAATATCTCTTTGAAGTATTCCTTACAGTGTTTACCTCAGTCATTGAAAATAATATGATTATCCCACTGTTTCTTTATTTTTATTCCAGTAAAATATACATTGCACAGATTTACCATTTCGACTAATTTATGTGTACAGTAGCATTAAGTACAGTAGCATTAAGTACAGTTGTGTTGTGGTACAGACATCACCACGAGCCATCTACAGAAGTTTTTCATTCTCTCAAACTGAACTTCTGTATCCAGTAAACAGTAACTTCTCATTCCCTTCCTGCCCAGCCCCTGGTAATGACTCTTCTAGGTCATGTCACTATAAATTTTATTCTAGGTACATCAGATAAATGGAGTCATACAATATTTGTCCTCTGTTGTCACACTTATTTCACTTAGCAAATGTCTTCCAGGGTTGTCTATGTTGTAATATATATCAGAATTTCATTCCTTTTTAAAGGTTGAAACATATTCTATTTTGTATACATAAACATCATATTTTATTTGTCTTTTCATTCATTGATGGACATTTGATCTATTTCTATCTTTGGCTATTATGAATGTGCTGCTATGAACTCAAGTGTATAATATCTGTTTGAGCCTCTGCTGGTATTTCTTTGGGACATATCTATATCTCCAGAAATGGAATTATTGGATCATATGGTAATTCAGTGTTTGCTTTTCTAAGGAGCACCGTGTTGTTTTCCACATTCTACTGTTTTCTTATCAAACACTTTTTAAACATCATTTACTGATTTTGTGTTATGGTACCTGATGATCTATCCACTCTTAAAGTATTCTCTAGGCCTTGTGTACTGATGACTTCCCATCTATATTTCCAGCCCTCACTTTCCCTTGAGCTTCAGGCTTATATTATCCAAATGCTTACTGGACATCTCCATGTGGATGTTAAGCTCACCGTATGCAGAGCATAAATAAAATGCTTACCCCTGCTCTTACCCAGACTTTCTCTTCCTCTGGTTATTATACTGCCCCTTCATCAGTGAATGTCACTAATGTCTACCCAATAACTCAAACAAGAAACCTGTAGAGGGGTGGGTGGGAGGGAGACTTAAGAAGTAGGGGATTAAAAAAAAAAAGAAGAAATAGGGGATATATGTATACTAATAGATGATTTACTTTGTTGTAAGGCATAAACCAACACAACATTGTAAAGCAATTATCCTTTAATAATAATAATAACAAAGAAACTTGGAGGTTATCGCAAATTGTTCCTGGACCTTACCATCCAATGGCTCACCAAGACTTCCAGATTTTACCTCTGAAATATTTCTAAACTCCATTCTCTTTTCTTCTTACTCACTGTCACTGCCCTAGTTGAGATCTTCATCATCTGTTGATTGAACCACTTGCAGCAGCCTCCTCCTAACTTGTCTCCCTGCCTCCATTCTTGCCCTCATTTAATTCTATTGCAAACTGATCTAGGCCAGTTTAGCCTCTAGCACCATCAGGTATTTTTCAGTGAATATCAGTAATTTCCAATGTCTGGAATTATCTGTGGGTTGTAGTCTTCATCCCCCGGAGCCTCCATACCAGGTGGTATGTTCCACTGAAAACAGGACTTTGACCCAATTCTGCCAAGCATACATTTATTAGCAGTTGGGCATAGCCCTGCAACCTGTCCTCATAAGCTCCAGGAAGCCCCACGCAGGAAAGGTTCATTTGAAGCACATTGAGCAATTCTCCAGCAATAGCATTTTAGCTAAACTTCTGGCCAAATCAGGCAGCAGACTCATCCATCAAGTGTCAGGAGCCAGGACCGAATGGATTTCTAGACCTAGAATGCCACTTGGAAGTACCAGTGTTTTAGGCCCCCTTGATGCAAGGGCAGACAAAAGCAACAGTCCATAAATCTGGAACACTATTTATTTAACAAGTGAAAGTTTATTTCCACCATCCTGTATGTAATGAGCAAACCCTCTAGTGTAGATTTAGGTAGAGTGGTTGAAGCTTTCCAGTAGCTGCTTCTGGAGCATGAACTCATAATTAAGAGTCCTTCAGATGCAAACTAAGCACTGCTAGAATGTGTTCCTCTTTGAGGTGCTTCAGACAGTAACTGTCCCTAGAGTTTATCTATATGTTGATGTATATGTATAGGTGTGTGTGTATCTTGCATTGTCTGTGCTGAGGTTTTTGTTGTTGTTATTTTGTTTGTTTTGTTTTTTGGCTGCATGGCATGTGGGATCTTATTTCGCCAACCAGGGATCAAGCCTACAGCCCCTGCAGTGGAAGCGCAATCTTAACCTCTGGATCACCAGGGACGTCCCTGTGCTGAGTTTTTTCAAGGTAAATTTCAGGCTATATAACAAATCTGTCCTCCCGTGGACATCTGTCCATATTGTTCCCCTGCATAAAACCCTTCCCTTTCATGGTTCCCTGTTGCCTATAAAATCAAGTCCAAACTCTTTCAAGTGACATGCAAGGCCTTGTCAGACAACCCTCTACCACTTTCTTTTCTGTACTTTACACTCTAGTCTAGAATTACCAAGCCACGTGTAGTGAAGCCCCATCCAGGATGCTCTCCCCACCTGTCTAGCCCACCTTCGCACTTTCCTTCACCTGGCTAATTCTCACTCATCCTCTATGACTCAATTCAGGCAATTAGCCCTTTTAAGAAGTCTTCCCTGGAACCTAATGGAGTTAAGCACAGAGCCGGACTTGAATAGCACTTATATATGCCAGGAACTATTCTAAGCACTTTTCAACCTCAAAACAACTCTGTGAATTAGGTTCTATTATTATCCCTCTTTTTAGATAAGGAAACTGAGGCAGATGAAGGTTTAACTTGTCCAAGTTCACATAATTGATGAGTGGCAAGTCACACTTCAAACCCAGGGTGTCTGGCTCCAGAGTCTGTGTGTATAGAAATCCATAAGCAATGCTCTGTATTTTCATAGCACCATATACATACCTCTATCTCAGCATTTAGCATAGTAGTTTGACGTTCTTTCTTTGAGTATGTGCCTGCCGCTTTGCCATCAGGACCTTAAAGCTTAATAGTCTCTGAAGTATGGTGTAGGGTTAGATCATGAAGTTTGGAATTAGCCGTACCTGGGGTTGAGTCCCACCTCTGCTCTGTACTAAGCTGTCTAACCTTACTCAACCTTTCTATGCTTCCTTTTCCTTATCTGTAAATTGAGAATAAGAATACCTCACGGGGCAATGGAAAAATTGAAATGAGATGATATCTCTAAAGCACCTAGCACAGGGTCTGACATAGCTTAAAAAAAAAGAAAAACTTTTGGTAATGCTTAACTATTACAAATAGTTATTATCTCTGCATCTCTAGCAACTGGCACAGTGCCTGAAAAATAAACATTTGAGAAATATTTGTTGAACTGAACTATTATGGAAATCAGTAGACTGACATAGATATCTGAAGTATATCTTGTGTGTACGACTTCAGAATTGCTCCCCTGTAGTTAAAACAGAATGTGCCATCTCTCTTTGCTAGGGAACTTATGAGTTTCACCTCCAAAGGATAGATAGCCCTAGAATTCTCCAGTCATATAATGAACAAGCATACCATTCTGGTCCTTGCAGCCATCAGTTTTATTGTAACTAAAGCTCAAATAGGGTAGCTCATCACCTTGAAGTGAGTCTTGTTATCCTAAGTCATCTCATCATCTTTCAAACTGAAAAGAGAACTCCATTTCATTTCCTTTTCTTAGAAAAGGCTTCAGGAGTTCCCTGATGGGCCAGTAGATAAGAATCTGCCTGCCAGTGCAGGGGATATGGATTTGATCTCTGGTCCTGGAAGATCCCACATGCTGCAGGGCAGCTAAGCCCAAGCACTACAACTAGTGAAGCCTGCATGTTCTAGAGCCCGTGTTCAGTATCAAGAGAAGCCACCGCAATGAGAAGCCTGCACACCACAACTAGGGAGTAGCCCTTACGGCAGCTAGAGAAAGCCTGCGTGCAGCAATGAAAACCCAGAACAGCTAAAAAATTAAAATGAAAAAGACCAAGAGATTCAGAACTTCCCAGGGCTATCTATTCTTGTCAAATCTCTGACCTTTTTGGCTTCTGAAATTCCTATGTAAATTTCCTTCCCAGTATCCCGGAGATTTGAATTGTTGATGAAAAAATCCAATAGTCAATCTATGAACAGAATGGAAAATTTTAAGCCAACCTGAGGATTATAACCTGGGAGACAGTCTCTCTCAGAGAACTCTGAGAACTGTTCTGCCCATTAGAGGTCAAAGAACAGTTATATCCATTTTTGAGACAAAGGGTTATACATCAGATGTATTGATGGTTTACATAATTCGGATGTGTACCTATTAAGTACTGGGTTAGTGTGACCCCTTACGGTGTTAAGAAGGAATATTATCCCCTAAAGGAGTTACCGAGTAATATGTCATCATGACCCCTTACAAGATTAAGAAGGAATGTTGGTCTCCTAAAAAGTGATTTTGCCAGCATTAAGAAGGAATATTATCTCCTAAAGGAGTTATCAAGTAATATGTCATCATGACCCCTTACAAGATTAAGAAGGAATGCTGGTCTCCTAAGAAGTGATCTTGCCCACACCAGGAGAACATTGTTCTTTATGGTTGAACAGGTATTTCTGCCACTGGGGAGATCTGGTTGGTGCATAATGCACACTAGATGTGAGGGAGGAGGTCAGAAGGTGGAGAAAAATTTTATGTTTATGCTTTTCTTGATTTGCCTTAAAATGTGAATTTTTATTTCATCAGTATTAATCCTGGTCATAACCTAAAATCTTACAGTTTGATTAAATCTCTGATTGTTACACTATCATTTTTCTCTTTTTTAGAAGAACCTCACCCATTAACACAAAAAATGTGCAACTAACTGAGGATTCTGGATTCTTAGGTGCTAAGGGAATAATGCCTGGAGTGTGGGTTTGGTCACGGCAGGCTGCCCAAAGAAGGTCTCCAGGCATATGGTGAAGGGTTGGTAGATTTCTGATGGCAGGGGCTTCCCAAGTTGAGGAAAAGGCATTGGGCATGAGTCAGAGACCACAGAGCATGTAATAAACTAGAGGTGAGGCTAGCAGTTTTATGCTTAGAGCAAAACCTGGGATTCCCCTCTCTTTTTCTGTCCAAATGATCAGAAATAAATCCTGGAGGGTCCAGAAACACAGAGATCAGAAATGTTCATCTCTAGAAAAGTGCACTGGGCCAGACATGAGAAGATACGGTCCCTCATTCTGGTTCTACCACCAGTTTGTCCCGTAATGGTGGGCAGGTCATATAAACCCATTTTAGACCATTTCCTTGACAGTTAATTAGAGATAGATATGTAATCAGGCTATCACATAGAGCTGGTGGGAGGATTCAGTGGAAACTTACAAATATCCATCAGATATAAGTTACTGAGATATTACTATGAAAATGTAGATACCACAGGAAGAGAGACCACTTTCAGCCTTGCCATCTTGCATGTTATTAAATAATAAATGCCAGCTGCTCAGAGACTCCAAGAAATAGGTGTCAGGTGCACTGAAGAGAAAGGATTCTCTTTAACAAATGAAGAAGCCAAAGTTCAGAGAGGTTAAATCACTCCTCAGTTATTGAGCAGGAACTGTGCTAAAGCCGAAAGTGAACTACTTCACTGCTTTGTTTTCAGAGCCTGAAAACCTAGTTGGATTCCTTTGGCAGGCCCTTTAAGAGGGAGAATTGGTGAGAATTTTAGGAATAGTGGAGAACTAGTGAGGGCAGTATTTTGGAGGTTGGCAGCTGATCTCAGATACAGGTAGCTTAATCTTTTTGTGTGCCTTAATCCACTCTGACCCCTAGAACTAGAGGTTCATAGATCTCTAGTACGTGTGACGGAGAAGGCAGTGGCACCCCACTCCAGTACTCTTGCCTGGAAAATCCCATGGGCGGAGGAACCTGGTAGGCTGCAGTCTATCGGTGGTGAAGAGTGGGACATGACTGAGGGACTTTACTTTCACTTTTCACTTTCATGCATTGAGAAGGAAATGGCAACCCACTCCAGTGTTCTTGCCTGAAGAATCCCAGGGACAGAGGAGGCTTGTGGGCTGCCATCTATGGGGTCACACAGAGTCGGACACAACTGAAGGGGCTTAGCAGCAGCAGCAGTACGTATGAAATATGTATCACTCCTTTTCAGCCTCACTTGGAAGAAGGAACTGGGAGTTGATAACACTGAAAAAAGTGGCAATATCCCTTTAAATCAGTAAGTATTTCTGAAGTGAGGTCTCGCAGAGAGAAAGCAAGTAAAAGGAAAATGAGCTGGTGTGGAGAAGATCTGCACTCCAGGGGATCAATGAGCAGAGTGGGAATTCAGGTCTATACAAGAGAGCCTGTCCATGGCACTAGTGGTGAGAGGGAGAAAGACAGAGACATTTTCATTATCTTCCAAAACAGAGTTGTACAGTTCTGGAAGACCTTTGGGCTACTCCATGAAGACACTGGTATAGATCCTCTTTCCATTTTCTCTGGCCTCTTTAGCCAACACTCAACATGAATATCATGAGAGGTTGCTGATTGTCTTTCTAGAAACATATTTAACCAGTTTCTTCATGCTATTTCAAAATCTGAAAGTAGAAATTCTAAACTTTATAACCATCTAAAAAGGAATTTAGGGCAATCTTATGACATTGTTGTGGAGGTTCCAGGCTTCCTCTTGTAATGCATGGAAGGTTTTAAAGCAACTGTTCTCTTTGACTAGCTCAAAAAGTCCTCTTTCCTCCATCTCCTGTTTTTTAATATTTTTTTTTAATGTGGACCATTTTTATAGTCTTCCTGAGCACCACAATAAAAAGCAGCCCCTGCTCACCACAACTAGAGAAAGCCTGAGCACAGCAATGAAAACCTAGTGCAATCAAAAATAAAAATTAATTAATTATCTTTAAAAAAACAAAGATTGGGAAAGTCCAGAGGAACTGGCAGTGAAAATATAAGCCAGTCATGGGTATATCATGACAATGGCAATAGCAAATACAAAGGCCCTAAGGTGGCCTTCACTGATGGATGTTTTCCAGATGTGGCCTCAGTGAGGACTCCATCACACTGAGTAACTGGTAGCATTAGCCCAAGGTTTCTAGATCAGCATCTTGCTGAAATGAGCCCAGTTTAAGCCAATGGTCTGGTGGCTCAGATTCAGTAAAGAATCTGCCTGCAATGTGGAAGACCTGGGTTCAATCCCTGGGTTGGGAAGATCCCCTGGAGGAAGGCATGGCAACCCACTCCAGTATTCTTGCCTGGAGAACCCCATGGACAGAGGAGCCTAGCAGGCTACAGTCCGTAAGGTAGCAAAGAGCTGGACACAACTGAGCACAGCACACAATATTGCTTCTGTTTTCTGTTCTTTGGGTTTTTTGGATGGAAGGCTTGTGGGATCTTCACTCCCCATCTAAGGATTGAACCTGCACCTGCTGCACCACCAGGGAAGTCCTTCTCCATCTCCTTGAATCTAGTCTGCATATCTGATAGAATTCTGATTATAATTTACGTGACAATGGCATCTGCTCCTATCACTTCATGACAAATAGAAGGGGAAAAGGTGGAAGCAGTGACAGATTTTGTTGGCCTCCAATCACTGCAGATGGTGACTGCAGCCCTGAAATTACAGGATGCTTGCTCCCTTGGAAGGAAAGCTATGAGATAGCTAGGCAAGGTATTAGAAAGCAGAGACATCACTTTGCTGACAAAAGTCCGTGTAGTCAAAGCTATGGTTTTTCCAGTAGTCATGTACAGATGTGAGAGTTGGGCCATAAAGAAGGTTGAGCACCAAAGAATTGATGCTTTCAAATTGTGTTGCTGGAGAAGACTCGTGAGAGTCCTTTGGACAGCAAGATCAAACCAGTCAATCCTAAAGAAAATCAACCCTGAATATTCACTGGAAGGACTGATGCTGAAGCTGAAGCTCCAATACACTGGCCACCTGATGTGAAGAGCTGACTCATTGGAAAAGATCTTGATGCTGGCAAAGATTGAGGGTGAGAGGAGAAGGGGACCACAGAGAATGAGATGGTTGGATGACATCACCAACTCAATGGACATGAGTCTGAGTAAGCTGCAGGAGTTGGTGATGGACAGGGAGGCCTGGAGTGCTGCAGTCCATGGGGTCGCAAAAAGTAGGACACAACTTAGGGACTGAGCCACAACAGCACTGGTGCACCATAACACTGGTGCCCAAGGGCCATTCCCATAGCGAAATCCCACCTTTTACACCTGGGTTAAATGAAGGGGTTGGTGGGAGTTCAAATGCATGTTAACATATGACTTTAATCAGAGACTGAAGATGACCCCTTGTTAATAATTTGGCATATGAATCATTTGAAAAACAAAACACTTTTGTTGTGGTGAAGAGAGGTGCTAGAATTCACCCTCATCCCCTCATCCTGAATGTGCATTTTACATAAAATTACTCAGATTTTCTAACAAGTTTAATAGTATGCTGTTATAACATAATTGCAATATAATACCAGAAGCATTATCAATGCTAAGTACTCTCCAATTTAGAATACATGAATAAATTCTCTAAAACTCTTGAGAAGAGTATGCATTT
Source organism: Ovis canadensis (assembly GCF_042477335.2). Classification (NCBI taxonomy): domain Eukaryota; kingdom Metazoa; phylum Chordata; class Mammalia; order Artiodactyla; family Bovidae; genus Ovis; species Ovis canadensis. The sequence continues at coordinate 117,511,393 of NC_091727.1, read as the reverse complement.
TCCCAGCTAAATAATCTTTAAGTTCAAAAGGTAAAAGAAATATTTCTTCTTATATGGAAATGGATATATATGGGAGTAGAGTTTTGATAAGCATTTGTGAATTCCATGCTGGTAGATTTAAAAACCTCCTTGGCAAGTTCAGCTCAGTGCTCTGTGATGACCTAGAAGGGTGGGAAGGGTGGTGGGTAGGAGGGAGGCTGAAGAGGGAGGGGATATATGTATACTTATAGCTGATTCACGGTGTTGTATAGCAGAAACAAACACAACATTGTAAAGCAATTATCCCCTAATTAAAAATTTTTTTAAATGCCTCCTTGGTGACCTCATGGCAACTAGGGATACTATGCCCATTTCTACTTAGGTGCCAAAGTAAGAGTGTCTGCAGAATTATGTATCCATTAAGGTAACAAGGCTATGGTTTTTCCTGTGGTCATGTATGGATGTGAGAGTTGGACTGTGAAGAAACCTGAGTGCCCAAGAATTAATGCTTTTGAACTGTGGTGTTGGAGAAGACTCTTGAGCATCCCTTGGACTGCAAGGAGATCCAACCAGTCCATTCTGAAGGAGATCAGCCTGGGTGTTCATTAGAAGGACTGATGCTAAAGCTGAAACTCCAGTACTTCGGCCACCTCATGCAAAGAGTTGACTCATTGGAAAAGACCCTGATGCTGGGAGGGATTGGGGGCAGGAGGAGAAGAGGATGACAGAGGATGAGATGGCTGGATGGCATCACTGACACGATGCATGTAAGTTTGAGTGAACTCTGGGAGTTGGTGATGGACAGGGAGGCCTGGCATGCTGCGATTCATGGGGTCGCAAAGAGTCTGACACGACTGAGCGACTGAACTGAAGGTAACATTAACTTTGTCATTTCAACATACAGCATCCAAGGTCACCCTGGATGCTGACAACCAGCCAATAGATGGGAAAAACAGAGAGTAGAGAAGGGAGGTGAGCTTTTTGGATTGGCCTAATTGTCACCCACACCCCTTCCACCAGCATTCCATTGGCAAGAACTTGTCAGGAAGGCCCCACCTAAATGCAAAGGGAACTGAGAAATGGTAGTTCTTGTCTGTGGAGTCACTTCCCAGTCACATCTCAGGAATGATGGAAGGACAATACAGATATTTGGAGGCTAGCTAAGTGACTTTGTCAAAGTTGTACTGTGGTAGTAACCAAGTTCTTATCTCAACTCCAAACTCTGCTTTGTAATGCCAGCAGTAAGGCACTACAAGCCACATTTCTGCTTTGCTGGCCAACTCTATGTTGTTGTTGTTCAGTTGCTCAGTTGTGTCTGACTCTTTGAGACCTCATGGATGCCAGGCTTCCTTGTCCATCACTATCTCCCAGAGTTTGTTTAAATTCATGCCCATTGAGTCAGTGATGCCATCCAACCATCTCATCCTCTGTTGCCCCCTTCTCCTCCTGCCCTCAGTCTTTCCCAGCATCAGGGTCTTTTCAAATGAGTCAGCTCTTTGCATCAGGTGGCCAAAGTATTGGAGCTTCAGCTTGAGCATCAGTCCTTCCAATGACTATACAGGACTGATTCCCTTTAGGATTGACTGGATTGGATCTCCTTGCAGTCCAAGGGACTCTCAAGAGTCTTCTCCAACACCACAGTTCAAAACCATCAATTCTTCAGCGCTCAGTCTTCTTTATGGTCCAACTCTCACATCCCTTCTTGACTACTGGAAAAACTGCAGCTTTGTTAGGTTCTGCCAATAGGGGGCAGTAGAAGGAGACCGCAAAGCTGGAGAAGGTAGAGACTTCCTGCCTGTTTGCTTACCGTGGATTTTCCTGTCTGTTTGTGGTTCCTGTATCACTGCAGCCTTGTGTGTTTCACCCTGCAAACAGCAGTGCCTTCCTGTAGCATCAGCTGAATCTGGTTGCAGTTTTTCCAACACTTGGAAGAATCTGCCTCATCATGTCTTCTCAGAGACACTACCAACAATCTGTCCCCTCTCTTCAGAAGTCTTGGTTCCAGCAACACAGGCACCTTCCTCTAAACTCAGACATCTTGGCACCAGTTGGCAAGTATCTCCTTTTCAGAAGCCTGAGGTTTAGCTCCAGGGAGCCCTTCTCCCAAGTTCTAGTAATTACAAACTCTTCTCTTCCCACACCCCCAAAGCTCCAGGGTGATAGCTGCTCCCTGCAGTTTTTACCTCTATGATACCTTAGAGAAACACTATCCAATAGAAATATGATGTGAATACTAGTTTTTAATTTTCTAGTAGCCACGTTAAAAAAGTTTTTAAAATGGTGAAATTAATTTTAATGATGTATCGTGTATATCAATCTGATCTGCTTTCATTTCAGTATATGATCACTGTAAAATTAATGAGATATTTTTATATGAAGTCTTTGAAATCTGGTGTGTCTTTTATACTTACAGCACGTTTCAATGTGGAGGATAAATTTCACCAGGAATATTTGATCTATACTTAGAGTTCATAAAATTTACAGTTGAAAATATAGATTCACCAAATCAAGTTGTTCCAAACATATGTCAAAGTTTTCTAATAATTTAATTGAGTATCAATTTGTAATTTTTATTTGGAAATAACTGTGCCTCTACTTAATTGTATTGTGCCAATTAATTGTCTTGTTTTGACAATGACTCTAATTATGGAAAATATCACTGATGAGGGACGCTAGATGGTCAGTACATGCAACCTCTCTGTAGTATTTTCTGGCTGTTTTTTGCAATTTCTTGTGAAGGCACAGTTGAGTTTTAAGAGTTCTTGACATATTCTGTATACAAATCCTTTGTTCGAGATGTGATTTACAAATATATTTTCCCAGTCCATAGCTTGTCTTTTTATCTTCCTAACAGGGTATTTCACAGAGCAAAAGTTTTTCATTTTGAGGAAGCTCAATTTATTGATTTTTTTTCTTTTATATGTTGTGCTTTTAGTGTAATGTGTAAGAACTCTTCGCCTAACCCTAGGTCACCCTAGGTCATGAATATTTTCCGCTATGTTTTCTTCTAAAATTTTATAATTTTATATTTAAATCTGTGATCCAGTTTGAGTCAATTTATATGTAAGGTATGAGGTTTAGGTCTAGTTTTATTATTATATTTAATACCTTTGCCTATGGATGTCCATAAAAGAAAGATTGAAGCAGGAGGAAAAGGGGGTGACAGAAGATGAGATGGTTGGATGGCATCATTGACTCAATGGACACGAGTTTGAGTAGACTCTGGGAAGTCCCTGTAATACACCTTAAAATCAGGTAGTGTAAACCGTCTGAATGTGTTCTTTCCTCAAAGTTGCTTTGACAGTTCTCAGTCATTTCCATTTACATATGACTTTTCAAATCAACTTGTCATTTTCTATAAAAGTTCCTACTGGGAATTTGAAAGGGATTGTATTAAATCTATAAATCAATATGGGAAAAATTGTTGTCTGAACAATATTGAGTCTTCTAACCCATAAATAAGGTATAAAGCACTTTTTAGATTTTCTGTAGTTTCTCCCAGCAAAGCTTTATCGTTTTCAGTATACAAGTTTTGCACATCTTTTCTTGCCCAAATGCTTTGACCAGAACCTCTAGTCAGTGCTAATATAAACAGTGAGACTGGACATCTTGATTTATTACTGATCTTCTTATAGGGGAAGAACTCTGTCTTTCAATATTAAGTATGATGGTAGGTATAGGTTCTTCATAGATGCTCTTTATCAGGTTGATGAAGTTCCTTTGTATTCCTAGCTTGCTGAGAGTTATTATCAGTAATAGATGAAAGAGCTGAGAAGTGGAGGCTTTAGACCTCACCCTACCTTAGTCAGAGTTGTTCTGTTTTATGTTTTAAGTGTGGATTTTCTCTGTGAAATGTGTTTACAAAATGAATTCAACTCCTAATAAGAAAAAAACGTTTGAATGACACTACCTTATACAATAGGCAAATGTATTAGTCAGGCAAATTCTATTAGTCCAGAAAAATAGAACCAATAAGATAGATAGATAGATATGTGTGTGTATATAATATAATGAGGAATTGGTTCACAATATTATGGAAGTAAGAAGTCACAAGATCTGCTGTCTGCAAACTGGAGGCTCAGGAAAGCCAGTGGTGTAATTCTTAGAGAATGGATGAATTCCAGTCCAAGTCCGAAGGCCTGAGAAGCAGGGAAGCCAGTGCTGTGAATCTCAGTACAGGGGCAGAAGATCAATGTCCCAGCTCAGTCAAGCATACAAGAAGCAAAAGGGATGAGTGCCTCCTTGTACCTGGTGTTCTATTCAGGCCCTTGATGGATTTGATGATGCCCACATTGGGGAGTTCAGTCTCCTTTCCTGAGTCCACCAATTCAAATGTTAATCTCATCCAGAAACACCCTCATAGACACACCCAGAAATGATGTTTAATCTGAGCACCCCTTAGGTCAGTCAAGTTGACACATAAATCATGTTGATGTATGGCAACACCAATACAATACTGTAAAGTAATTAGCCTCCAATTAAAATAAATAGATTTATATTTTAAAAAATAATAAATTTTCCAGTGAACTAGGAACACATAGGGAAATCTTTTGTAAGACTATTCCTACATCCTTTGTAAAATCTAAAGGATTCTGAGGCCATGCTTGAAAACGCAGGTTCTGGGGATTCCCTGGTGATCCAGTGGTTAGGACTGTGTACTTTCACTGCCTAAGGCATGGGTTCAATCCTGGGCTGGGGAACTAAGATCTTGCAAGAAGTGTGGTACGGCCCAAACAAACAAAAGCCAACAAAAAAACCCCACTGATTCTCAGCCTCTTAAGTAGAGTTGTAAGACTGAGAGGGAACTTTCCAGAGAAGATTTCTGTCACCTTCCACCCCCAGGGATGGTAGTGCTAGAGAGAGGATGTGGCAAGTCTAGAGAAGACATCTCTCACTGTTCTATATCTTAGCAACAAGACAGAAGTTCTGCACAGCCCTGGAGTCCCTTGGGATCACAGACTGCTTGAGGGCAGGAACTGTATTACTTTCTTTTCTGCAGCTCCAGCTGTCTCTCACATTTCTTTAAACATTTCATGTGCTCAATGGATAAATAAATGGTACATGAGCAAATATTTTTTCCATCCTACCATCTCTTGCCCCCTACTTTTTGAGCTCACTGGGCCCAGCTCTAGACAGACCTGTGAAACAGATCAAGTTTGCCTTTGGTGCTCTTTGCTGAGCAGGTGGTCCAGTCTCCTGAGTGCCCATTGTGTCCTCTGACTCATGATGGTTTCACTCTCAAATCCCAGAAAGGCCTGTTCTTCCTAGGCAGCATCGCATACCTCACTTGAGCTTCCTCATTATGTGTCCCTTATCTTGCATTCTTCAAAGGTTTCACAAAATTAGGGTTAGGCCACCTGGCCAATGAGCATTACAGAGAAGAGAGCCTTCAAACTCTTGCCTCCGCATGCAACTTGGGTATCCATAGCACTTTCCTCCATCTCTCATCTTCTTTAAGCACTGAGCCCACCCATGGTGAGCAGTACTTACCCACCTCCTAAGCCCCTTTTTCTCTCTCTGAGGACAGTTTTGTGTGATCCTGGGGTTGTTTGGTTTTTAAGGGCAGGTAAGCCTCAAGAACAGAGCAAGCCCTGCTTGGATCAGTGTATCTTTGTTATTTGTTGGGAAAATAAGGTATTCATCATACTGAATGACAATGTCTTTAGTTAAAATGACCAGTGATCACAATGTATTGATTACTTTTCTTCTGAAATTCATAAACTGGCTTTGAAAACAATTCCAAAGAAGGGATTACAAAAGGTTTTGAGCAATAGAAGCGTCCCAGGGCAGTATCTTTGAAAGACCAGTTCATTTATATGTTTGAGTTTAAAATGTGTTTAGAGAAAACTCAAATATTTCTCTTGAAAATTATTGAACATCTACTCTAGGGAGCAGAGTGCGCTATTTAGAGGTTAAGAGCATTACTCTGGAGCTGGACTGCTTGGGTTCTAATCCTGTGTCTGTACCTAAGTTAAATGTATAGTCTTGGACAAGTTACTCAACCTGTTGTTTCCTCATTTGTAAAATCAGGATAGTCCTTCCCACATAGGGTCACTGTGACAAATCAGTTGAGTTAATCAAAGCACATAAAGTGCTTAGAATGCAGGACCTGGTACATAATAAGGGCTTATTTTCTTGTGCTCCAAAATCACTGTGGATGGTGACTGCAGCCACAAAATTAAAAGACACTTGCTCCTTCGAAGAAAAGCTATGACAAACCTAGACAGCATATTAAAAAAGCAGAGACATCACTTTGACGACAAAGGTCTGTCTTGTTAAAGCTATGGTTTTTCCAGTAGTCAGTCATGTATGGATGTGAGAGTTGGACCATAAAGAAGGCTGAACACTGAAGAACCAATGCTTTTGAATTGTAGTGTTGGAGAAGACTCTTGAGAGTTCCTTGGACAGCAAGGAGATCAAACCAGTGAATCCTAAAGGAAATCAACCCTGAATATTCATTGGAAGAACTGATGCTGAAGCTCCAATACTTTGGCCACTTGATGCAAAGAACTGACTCATTGGAAAAGATTCTGATGCTGGGAAAGATTGAGGGCAAGAGGAGCAGTGGGTGACAGAGGATAAGATGGTTGGATGGCATCATCAACTCAATGGACGTGAGTTTGAGCAGACTCTGGGAGATAGTGATGGACAAAGGAGCCTGGCGTGCTGCAGTCCATGGGGTCGCAAAGAGTTGGACACAACTTAGAGGCTGAACAATAACACATAGTAAGGGCACAATGAGTTGTTATTATCATCATAACAATGTTTGAGGCATTGTGTTAGAAAACACTTAAGGTAATACTTAAAAGACATATCCCTACCTTCAGGAAGTTCACAGTCTAATAGGAAATACGATGTATAATTTATGTCATAATAAAATTTGATAGGTGCTCTCAGAAATGCCAATGGTCATGATGGGAGGAACAGCTGACACGAAGAGGGCTCTAGTAGGGAGAACATCTCAGTACAGTTCTATAAGTGCCGAACACCCTCCACTTCATTCAGAACATTGTGTCCTGAGAATAAGAGTGTCAGTACAACCAGATGCTTGATATTCATAGTAGTGATGAGAACAGAAGGACCTGAGAGTAGAGATCATACTTTTTACTAAAATGCTTCCCCCTTAAAAACACACACACACACACACACACACACAAAAGAATGGTTTGCAGTGTCAGTCCCTGTGAAAGTATTTAGTGCTCATCCCTTCACTCCGAATAGAAACCTGTCTGGACAGAGAATTCATAGACTCTATCATCAATATATCTCTCTGTTTACAGTTCCCATTTCAAAAACTAACACATAGTATTGCTCTGATCCTGAAAGAATTGAATAGTCTGGAAGAATTTGCCTTTTTACCAAGAGAGTTTAGTGATTTACTCTGGATTAGAATTGCATCAAAATTTAAGAATAGTAACATTAAATAATGAGATAATTTACACTTGAGGAGTCCATTGTTTCATTACTGTATCACTTTTTATGGTTCAGAAATTAGTTTTTTCAATTAAAATATTGATTGCCTTTTTTTTAAACCAGAGTTTCCCCCTCTCAGAAATAGTTATGAAGATGACAGTTTGTGTTGCAATCAGTTATTTTGTATGATTCATGAAGAAACACTTTAAAAATAACTTTGTAATAAAGATGGAAAACTGTTTCTTCACGATTGTGATTCATCATAATTATTTTTGAACATTTGGTAAATCCTATTTCTGGGAATTTTAAGAAGTGCTTTAAAACTCTCTCAACGCCTGTTTAAGGCCCTCAATTATGAATTCTGCAAAAGCTTCACTTTGTGAAGATATGGGCTTGAGGTCGTAAGCATAGTATGAGACAGTGTGGTTAGATGTTTCTGCCCTCTCCTCATCTTTTCAGTTTCTCTTCTGAGAATTGGAAAGTCAAAGGATTATTTGGGGGAATTAAAGTAATTGCAAAGAAAAAGAGCACAGGCCTGCAACCTTTCCAAAATGGCATGTTCTGTGCTTCTGTGCCCAAGGGGCAAGCAATGGGTGGGGTGTGTACTGAAAGGTTTCTCTTTCACAGGAGAGAAAGGTGAGATTCCCTTACCAGTTCTTAAGAGAACTGTGATGGAGCCACAGATGTGTTTTCTTAAGAAAGGGAGAGAGAATATGGCAGTCGTCACTGGAGCCGCCACATGCTATACTTGGTGTTTGTTCCAGATTTGCTAGGTTGAACTGAATTTCCTGCTTAAAGTTTGTAATTACTATTTGGAGAATGGGCAACATACCATTCCAAGTTGTACAGAATGAGCATACAGCTGTCATCTTCATTTTCCTCCAAAGGCTATTTCCTCCAAACTGTTGGTCCTAAACTGAAGGATTTTATTCTGCTCTGTAGCTCATAGAGTAGAGCAATCATAAAGTGTATTGATGTTGGCCAGAAAATCTGCATTCTGAGCATGTGTATGATTAACACCCTTATTGAATACAAATGATGCCAAGAGTTTCCAACCTTACCTGGAACTTCCTAAGGGTAGGGAAAATGAATTTTTCACCAACTATGGCTGCTATAATTCCTGGTGCACTACTTTTTTATTTATCTTACTTATTTTTGCCTGTGCTGGGTCTTTGTTGCTGCCCGGGCTTTCTCTAATTGCAAGGAGTAGGGGCTTCTCTTATTGTGGAGCACAGGCTCTAGGGCACTTGGGCTTCAATAGGTGCAGCACATGGGCTCAGTAGTTGCAGCCCCTGGGTCTAGAGCATGGGCTTAATAGTTGAAACAATAGACTTAGATGCTCTGTGGTATGTGGGATGTTCCCAGACCAGGGATCAAACCCTTGTCTCCTGCACACTGGCAGATGGATTCTTTACCACTGAGCCACCAGGAAAGCTATACTGCTTTTATTTTTTTTAATCTATTTATTTAACTATAGTTGATCAATAGTATTGTATTAGTTTCAGGTGTACAGCTTCCGATTATTTTTCATTATAGGTTATTACAAGATATTTAATATAGTTCCCTGTGCTATACAGCAAATCCTGTTGTTTATTTTATGTACATTGATGTGTATCTATTAGTTCCATACTCCTAATTTATCCCTCCCCTACTCTTTCCCCTTTGGTAACCATAAGTTTATTTTCTATGTCTTTGAGTCTGTTTCTGTTCTGTAAATAAGTTGATTTGTTTTTTTCACATTCCACATATAAATTATATTATGTATTTGTCTTCCTCTGCCTGACTTATTTCACTTAGTATGATATGCAAATGGAAGTATTTCATTTTTCTTGTGGTTGAGTTATATTCCATTGTACATATGCGTGTGTATACACACATATACCACATCTTCTTTATCTGTTCACCTGTCGATGAACACTAAGATGTCCATGTCTTTGCTATTGTAAATGGTGCTGCAGTGAACACTGAGGTGCATGTATCTTTTTGAATTAGAGTCTTCGTCTTTTCCAGACATATGCTCAGGAGTGGGATTGCTAGATATGGTAGTTCTATTTTTAGTTTTTTAAGGAACCTCCAGATTGTTTTCCATAGTGGCTGTACCAATTTACATTCTCACAGTGTAGAAGGGTTTCCCTTTCTCTATATCCTCTCTAGCACTTATTATTTATAGGCTTTTTGATAATAGCCATTCTGACCAGTGTGAGGTGCTACTTCATAGTTTTGATATGCATTTCTCTAATAATTAGCAATGTTGAGCATCTTTTCATGTGCCTCTTGGCCATCTGTATGTTAACTTCAGAGAAATCTCTAATTAGGTTGGACTTAGTGACTTTATTCTAATGTAGAGAATATGGCAAAATGATGGGATGGCACTTCTGTGATTAGGTTACAGAAGATTGTGACTTCCATCCCACTGGCACTCTCTTTTGCCCTCTTACTTTAATGAAGCTTGATGCCGTATTTCCACGTGCTGTATGGGGAGACCCACATGCCAGAGACTCAAGGAGGCCTGCGGCCAACAGCTTATGAGGAACTGAATCCTTTGTCCAACAGTGTATGACCGGAATCCTGCAAACAACCATGTGACTGAACTTGGAAGCAGATACTTCTCAGTAGAGCCTTCAGGTGAAGCAGCATCCCTGGCCAGTGCCTTGATTGCAGGCTTGTGAGAGGCCCTGATGCAGATGACCTAGCTAAGCCATGCCTAGATTCCTGAAAGTGTGTTTTAAGCAGCTAAGTTTTGGGAGTAATTGGTTATACTACGTACTAATATACCTCCCAAGAGATAACCACTATGCTAAGTGTGCTATCATCCTCATGTGTGTTAGTCACTCAGTTGTGTCTGGCTCTTTATGACCCCATGGAGTGTAGCCTGCCAGGCTCCTCTGTCCATGGGATTTTCCAAGCAAGAATACTAGAGTGGGTTGCCATTTCCTTCTCCAGGGTATCTTCCTGACCCAGGGATTGAACTTAGGTCTCCTGCATTGCATGCAGACTCTTTACCATTTGAGCCACCAGGGAAAATCTTAACATTCCCATACATGTGTTTATATATATGCTACATTTGCATGTATCATTTCTATGTATGCCTGTTCACACATTTTATATATATATATGCATATATATATATATACATTACTATATATATAGTATGTATATACATGTAATACAATTACTTTTACAATTAAGAACATGTAATACAATTACTATATAGATACATGTGTATATATATATTGTTGTTCAGTCACTCAGTCGTGTCTGACTCTTTGCAACCCTGTGGACTGCAACATGCCAGGCTTCACTATTCTTCATCTCTCAGAGTTTGCTCAAACTCATGTCCATTGAATTGGTAATGCCATCCAACCATCTCATCCTCTGTTGTCCACTTCTCCTCCCTTCAATCTTTCCCAGCGTCAGGGTCTTTTCCACTGAGTTGGTTCTTTGCATCAGGTGACCAAAGTATTGGTGCTTCAGCTTCAGTATTAGCCCTTTCAGTGAATATTCAGGATTACAGTATTACCCTTATGCCAAAACCAAAGACATCACAAGGAAAGAAAATTATAGATTATTGTCTTTTATGACTATAGGTACAAAAATCCTCAACAAAATACTAGCAAACTGAATCTGACAATATCTAAAAGACTTATGGAGAAGGAAATGGCAACCCACTCCAGTACTCTTGCCTGGAAAATCCCATGGACTGAGGAGCCTGGTAGCCTACAGTCCATGGGGTCGCAAAGAGTCGGACACGACTGAGTGACTTCACTTCACTTCACTTCACTTCACTTATGCAATATGAAAAGTGGGATTTATCCTACGAATATACAGTTGGTTTAACATCTGAAAATAAGTTAATGTAGTGTATTGTAATGATTGAATAAAAAACAGAATCACATGATCATCTCAATAGATTAAAAAAAAGAATTTGACAAAATCCAATAGCCTTTTATGATAGAAACACTCAACAAACTAGAGATAGAAAAGAACTTTCTCACCTTGACAGAGGACTTCTATGACCCACAGCTAATCTACTTAATGGGGAAAGTATAGGTGCTTTATACCCTTACACTTAGAAACAAAACAATGTCTGCAGCTCAACAATTTAATGGAATTCTATCCAGGGAAAGTAGGTGGGAAAAAAGAAATAAAAGGCAGCCACATTGGAAAGGGAAAAGTAACATTATCTCTATATGCAGATGACATGATCTTGTATGTAGAAAATCTCAAGGAATCTGCAAAGAAAACAAAACACCTATTATAACTAACTATAAAGTTCAGCATGATTGCAGAATACAGGATCAATATACAATAATCAATTGTGTGTCTGTATACTTAAAATGAACAATCCAAGAAGATTGCAAAGACAGTTTAATTTACAGTAGCATCAAAAAGAATGAAATATTTAGGAATAAAGCTAAGAGAAGGAATATACAACTTATACCCTGAAAATTACAAGACACTATTGAAAGAAATTATTTGGGAACACATTCTATGCTCATGGATTGGAAGACAATATTATTAAGATGGCAGTTCTTTCCAAATTGATTTATGGATTTGATGCAATCTATATAAGAATCTCAGCTGGCTTCTCTTTAGCAAATGGCAAGCTGATTTTAAAATTCACAAGGAATTGCATGTGACACAGAATAGTCAAAGGAATCTTGAAAACAAAGAACAGGGAGGGGACATATGAATACCTATGGCTGATTCATGTTGATGTTTGGCAGAAACCAACACAATTCTGTAAAGCATTTATCCTTCAGTTAAAAAAAAAATCCAACAATTCTCCTCCAAGAATTGAAGAATATCTTCCTTCCAAGAGAAAGGAAAATATATGCCCACAAAAAACCTTGTGTATAGCAGCATTATTCATAATAACCAAAAGGTAGGTATGTGTGTGTGTGCTCAATAGTTCAGTCCTCTCCGACTCTTTGTGACCCCATGGACTGTAGCCTGCCGGGCTCCTCTGTCCATGGAATTTTCCAAGCAAGAACACTGGAGTGGGTTGTCATATCCTACTCCAGGGGATCCTACTGACCCAGGGATTGAACCTGTGTCTCTTGCGTCTCCTGCATTGGCAGATGGATTCTTTACTACTGGCGCCACCTGGGAAGCCCCAAACAACGCAAATGTCCATTAACTGATGAATGCATAAATTAAAGTGCTATATCCATACGATGGAACATTGTTTGGCCATAAAAGGAACAAAGTGCTTACTGATACAGGCTACAACATGGATGCATCTTGGAAAACATTATACTGAGTCAAAGAAGCCAGTTACAAAAGACCACATATTATATGATTCCATTTATTTGAAATGTCCAGAATAAGGAAATCTATAGACAGAAAGTAGATTGGTAGTTGCTTAGGGCTGGAGGGAATAGGGAATAGAAAACTAAAGGCTATGAGATTTCTTTCTGAGGTGATGAAAATGTTCTAACATTAGTGATGATCACACATGTTGGTGAATAGACTAAAAACCATTGAACTGTATAATTGAAATGGATGAATGTGAATTATAACTAATTATAATGTTTATGGATATGCATTATATCTCAATAAAGTTGTTTTAAAAATAAGCTGGTCATTCATAGGGCTCATCTCATTTGCTTTCCATCTCTCTATGATCACTGTTCTTTGTTGCCTAATATATAGTGTTTTGAAAATTGTTGCTTCATACTGTCTGGATTTTTTTTTTTCTCGGTTGTTTCATGCGGGAGGGTACATACAAATTCTGCCGTGCTGTCTTAGCTAGATTGTAGCAATCTCCCTATTTTTTAATTGAGGAAACTGAGGACAAAAGCAGCTAACTGGCTTACCAAAGTTCATACTAGTTAGTGGCAGAATCAGATCTATAACCAGGATTTCCTGATCTCTCAATCTGAAGTTGAAACAGGATTGTTTCTCACCTCTGCAGCTTCTAGAGCAACTTGAGAGCTGAAGGTTCTCAAGGTTAGTTACCCAGTCCAAGTGAATGTCTGGGCCTTGTGGATCCCTAAAACGTCCAATCAGTTTTCTGCCTTCCCTTAAATCAGCAAGTATTTACTGCACACCTGTGTGCATTTTCCAGTTTATTGTGATCCACACAGTCAAAGGCTTTGGCATAGTCAATAAAGCAGAAATAGATGGTTTTCTAGAACTCTCTTGCTTTCTTGATGATCCATTGGATGTTGGCAATTTGATCTCTGGTTCTTCTGCCTTTACTAAAACCAGATTGAACATCTGGAACTTCACGGTTCACGTATTGCTGAAGCCTGGCTTGCAGAATTTTAAGCATCACTTTACTAGCATGTGAGATGAGTGCAATTGTGCGGTAGTTTGAGCATTCTTTGGCATTGCCTTTCTTTGGGACTGAAATGAAAGCGGACTTTTTCCAGTCCTGTGGCCACTGCTGAGTTTTCCAAATTTGCTGGCATATTGAGTGCAGCACTTTCACAGAATCATCTTTCAGGATTTGAAATAGCTCAACTGGAATTCCATCGCCTCCACTAGCAACAGTTAGCAACAGAAGCAACAGTTAGAACTGTACGTGGAACAACAGTCTGGTTCCAAATAGGAAAAGGAGTACGTCAAGGCTGTATATTGTCACCCTGCTTATTTAATTTCTATGCAGAGTACATCATGAGACACGCTGGGCTGGAGGAAGCACAAGCTGGAATTAAGATTGCTGGGAGAAATATCAGTAACCTCAGATATGCAGATGACACCACCCTTATGGCAGAAGGTGAAGAGGAACTAAAAAGCCTCTTGATGAAAGTGAAAGAGGAGAGTGAAAAAGTTGGCTTAAAGCTCAACATTCAGAAAACGAAGATCATGGCATCTGGTCCCATCACTTCATGGGAAATAGATGGGGAAACAGTGGAAACAGTGTCAGACTTTATTTTTCTGGGCCCCAAAATCATTGCAGATGGTGATTGCAGCCATGAAATTAAAAGATGCTTACTCTTTGGAAGGAAAGTTATAGCCAACCTAGACAGCATATTAAAAAGCAGAAACATCACTTTGCAACAAATGTCCATTTAGTCAAAGCTATGGTTTTTCCCATAGTCATTTATGGATGTGAGTGTTGGACTATAAAGAAAGCTGAGCACCGAAGAATTGATGGTTTTGAACTGTGGTGTTGGAGAAGACTCTTGAGAGTCCCTTGAACTGCAAAGAGATCCAACCAGTCCATCCTAAAGGAGATCAGTCCTGGGTGTTCATTGGAAGGACTGATGTTGAAGCTGAAACTCCAGTACTTTGGCCACCTGATGGGAAGAGCTGTCTCATTTGAAAAGATCCTGATGCTGGGAAAGTTTGAGGGCAGGAGGAGAAGGGGATGACAGAGGATGAGATGGTTGGATGGCATCACCGACTTGATGGACATGGGTTTGGGTAGACTCCGGGAGTTGGTGATGAACAGGGAGGCTTGATGTGCTGCAAAGAGTTGGACACGACTGAGCGACTGAACTGAACTGACTGTGTGCATTACATTTTGGGAAACATTCCTGGGCACAGAAAAGCAGGGGCTACCATCTCTGACTCACCAAGAGGTTCACCATCTCTTTGGGAGAAAAGGCCGCACATGAAACATCTCTATGATTCAAACACATTTACCGATAATATAATGAATGACTCACTCAACTGTGTAGCCAGGAGAGGTAGGAGGGGTCACTGTGTGAGGGCTTTTCTTAGGGAAGTCTTCCAAGAGGATGGAGAGCTTGAGTTTGAAAAGATGGTAGCATCCCCTGACCAGAAAGGCAGGATGTTGTTTCTGCAGGGCTTGTGTTAAAGTGCACATGATGTCTCAGAGTCTCCTTGGCTATAATAAAAGCCTGAGTCTTGGGGTGGGGGAAGGAAGAGGGTTATTATAGGAAAACAAGTGTCTTCTCAGGTCATGAAAAGCTGGGTTGTCCATTTGAAGTTACAAGACAAATGTTCCAGACCCTAGCTATTCAGCCATTCGCTAAGCATCTACTGAGCACTTACTGTATACTGGGAGTTGTCCTGGGGGCTGGGGATTGACAGATATCCAGGATTTGTGACTTGCCCTAATTCGTGGTCTAGAGGGGAAGACACTTGGACATCGATGACAGATTTCCTTAAGGGAAGGTGCTTGCTTTCCCCACCCCACTCCCCACTGGTCAACAGAAGTGGCCACATCCTTTCCCTTTGCAGATCCATCATCAGAGTCGGGAAAGGAGAAACAGGGGAAGGACCCAGGGCCACAACAGCTGGAAGAGGTCTCTGCTTCCTGGCGGGCGTGGCAGGGCACACTCCCTGATCAGTCCTGAGCTCTCCTTTACAGCCCGGCCCCAGGCCCACCCCTCCAGGAAGCCTTCTCTTCTGTATCTGCTCCCCCTGCGACCCCCACAGGCTCTCCTGGTTGCACTGAGATGTGTGGACACTGTTTGGCTCCCCTGGAAAAGCACAGGCCCTTTAGGGGAATTGTCCAGACCTTCTTCAAATTTGCGACCCCCCGCCCCCCGACGGAGTTTGCACAGGTAGGTGTCTGTTGACTGAATCACGGGGCTTTTGAATCCGTCTCTCTGTCAATGGTGCTTCTCTTCTACCTGCCAGGCCTGACTGTCTCCAGAGGGTCTTCCCGCCCTCTTCCCATCTCGCTTTGGCTCCTCTGCAAGGCCTCCCGGGAGGTTTCCGTACCTGTAGCCAGGTGTGATGCTCGTGCTGTGGTGGTGGGTACAACGAGGGCCTGCGCCCCCAGGTGAGGCCCCACCCCACGCCCACAGGGAGTGACTTGTGCTGTCATTGGCCTCCTAGACCACGTGTCACGGCCAGACCGGGCTGTGGGTGCTCACCAAAGAGAAGCACCGACACAGGGGTGCCATCTCCCTAGGAGAGACGAAAGCCCTGGGGTAGAGAGCACAGGGTGCTGAGTCCCAGCCCCTCCTCTGTTCACGGAAACTGAAGAAGGCAGGGAGCCAGCAGGCCTGCGGGAGTCTCTGGACTCGACCTGGCCTGCACATCTCAAGGGGGTCACTGCCCAGGCCTGTGGCCTGGAGCCCACCCCTACCCCTGGGAGTGAGGTGGAGTGTCAGGGCTCCATCCTTCCTGCTGAGCAGAAGTTCGGCCCTGAGGGGCCCTGGTCCTGGCTGAGTTATCACTGCCAATGGCCCCTTTTCACTCACAGGCTCCCCTAGCTTGTGGGGTTTGAAGCAAGAATAATTGTGTCATCTCACTGGGTGGAGAGGGTCCCGCCATTCATAGACACTGCTCCTCCCCCATGCCTCAGGATAGGCATAGTGCCGGGTAGGCTTTTTCCATAAATTGTAAACTCACCTTCTTCATTTTTCCTCTTCCTGCTGGCTTTATAACAAAGAATTGCACTTCCCCCAACCAAAAAAAAAAAAAAAATCTTAGCCAGTACAAGTGTCTGAGAGAGAACCAAACATTCCCATACATCTTGGTCGGCAGTTTAAGTCTGATAACACCATGCTCAGCAAGTACAGAGCAGGGACATAGGCCCTGCTGAGCAAACAGTTGGGTTTCAGGGCAAATCCCTAATATCTATGAGCATCTTATGGGGTTAGAAACCCACTTGACCCAACATTCATGACAGAGTGGTTTTTCACAATTTAAAGGAATGTTTATTTAAAGAGATTCCACAGTTATTGAATCTGAGTGACTATGCATTTGCTTGTTCTCTTCCCCTGGGTTTTCAAATAGGTGTTTGTAGAAAGAAAGTGACTCATTCTATCCCATAGCTAATTCATGGCTAAGCCTAGGACTTGGGCTCACTCTTTCTGAGTCCTGGACTCTTCATCTGAGCCTCCCTGGGATTTGGTCAGGGTTTGTTTCCAGGCTGAGGTTTAAACACTAAGTGGAATGGAAGGAAAAGAATATGTCTTAAAGCTCAGAGGTGTGAAGCCTTAGGACATTGACAACCAATGAAAAACTCAGATAAAGTGCCTCTGAGAGGATTATATGCTGCAAAGCAGTCAATGGGGAAACAGGACTTGAGTTCCTGCAAGGGGATTTATACATAAAGATCTAGGGACTCATCTAACAGCATATTTGGGAGGAGTGAACAGGAGATGTCAGGGTGGAAAGTCAGAGTCCTGATAAGATTCTTTCTGGCTCTGGGACCTCGTACAAATTATTTCACCTTCTTCAGCCTCTGCTGCTCATCTCAAATGAAGGAATGATGCTAATACCAGAGTTATTTCCAGTCAATTGAGGTCATCCCATCAGTCCCTACATCTGCTCCATGTTATTCTAAATGTCTTTTGAACCCCCCACTTCTCTCTGCCCTTGTGGTTCCTTCTTCAGTTCATCTTTCTACCTGGTCTGCCCCAGGCCGCCTCCTTTACATTCTGCTCTACACACTGCGGCCAAAGAGATCTAGCTTTCTAAAACTCAAAGCCAGTTACATGGCAAATCTGCTTAGAACCCTTCAATAGCTTCTTATTACTCTCAGGATAAGACCCAAATCCTGGCCCTGGTCTACAAGGCCCTTTATTTTTTGGCACCTGTCTATCTCTCCAGGCTTATCTCACACTGCTCCTCTCTCTTAAGTTCCAGGCTCAAGCCACAATAAACTAGTAGCTATTCCCCAATGAGGCAGCCTCTCTCACCTCCAGTTTTTGCATAGCTTTTGCTTCTAGCTAGAACACTCAGCCTGCTCCAGCACCCTGTTCTCCCCCTAACCCTGTAGTCCTGTGGAATCCAGTAACCATTCCACCCGCCTGGGAAGTACTCACCTGCTCCTCTGTGCTCCCCAGCATCCCATGCTTCTGACTCCTTGGCACTCATGGCCCTGATTGAAATGACCTTTTACCTTGCTTTCTCCAACTCAGCTCTGCAGGATTGTAACTTATTCATCATTATGTTTCCAGCAAAGACAAGTTGAATGAACGATGTATGTTGAAATGATTCATAAACTGCAACTTGCTACACCAGTGTTAATAAGTATTATGTAATATTACGGTGTTCAGGTTGGTTATTTAATATTGTTGGCCTACTCACCCATTTGATAATAACTAATATCAGATTTCACTTACATCATCCTGGTCCCTTATTATGCCCAATACTAACTAATAAAGGTTACCACTTATTGAGCAGCTAATCTAGGCTAGATTCTGTGGTGAGATTTTAGATGTGATCTCATTTATTCCTCATTATATTAGGTTGGCCAGAAAGTTCATTCAGATTTTTACAGAAAAACTCAAATGAACTTTCTGGCCAATCCAATAGCAGGCTAGGTGCTATTATAAGCATTATTCCCATTTTTCAGATGAAAAAAGTAAGGCAAGCTCAAAGAGGTTAATTAGCTTTCCCAATATCAAATAGCCAGATTTTGAATCCAGAAACTTTGAGTTCATGATCCAAACCCTGGTTCTAATGATCGCCCAGTTCTGCCAAAGTTTCAGATAAGGACACCATCAATGGAGTGAGAAGCAGCCCATGGAATGGGAGAAAATATTTACAAATCACATATTTGAGAGGAGATTAATATCCAGAATACACAGAAAACACTTAAAACTCAACAACAAAACAACAAACAACCCAGCTTTTTTCATTCTTTTTTTAAATTGAGATATAGTTGATATACATTATACGTTCAGTTCAGTTCAGTCACTCAGTCGTGTCCAACTCTTTGTGACCCCATGAATCACAGCACGCCAAGCCTCCCTGTCCATCACCAACTCCCGGAGTTCACTCAGACTCACGTCCATTGAGTCAGTGATGCCATCCAGCCATCTCATCCTCTGTCGTCCCCTTCTCCTCCTGCCCCCAATCCCTCCCAGCATCAAAGTCTTTTCCAATGAGTCAATACTTTGCATGAGATGGCCAAAGTATTGGAGTTTCAGCTTTAGCATCAGTCCTTCCAAGGAAATTCAAGGGCTGATCTCCTTCAGAATGGACTGGTTGGATCTCCTTTATATGTTACAGATGTACAATACAGTGATTCATAATTTTTACAAATTATTTTTCATTTATTGTTATTATAAAATATTGGCTATATTCCCTATGTTGTGTTATATATGTCCTTGTAGCTTATTTTATACCTAATAGTTTGTGCCCCTTGATCCCCTACTCCTATGTTGCCCTTCCTCCTTTCCCTTTCCTCACTGGTAACCACTAGTTTATTCTCTATATCTGTGAATCTGCTTTTTTTGGTTATATTCACTAGTTGGTAGTTTTTAGATTCCACATATAAGTGAGATCATACAGTACTCGTCTTTCTGTCTGACTTATTTCACTTATCACAATACCCTCTAATTCCATCCACATTGTTGCAAATGACAAAATTTCATTCAGCCACATACAATCTTATTTTTAAATAGGAAGACTTAATAGACATGTCTTCTAAGAAGATATACAAATGGCCAATAAGCACGTGGAAAGATGCTCAAATCACTAATCACTGCTGCTGCTGCTGCTAAGTCGTTTCAGTCGTGTCCGACTCTGTGCAACCCCATAGATAGCTGCCCACCAGGCTTCCCCGTCCCTGTGATTCTCCAGGCAAGAATACTGGAGTGGGTTGCCGTTTCCTTCTCCAGTGTGTGAAAGTGAAAAGTGAAAGTGAAGTCGCTCAGTCGTGTCCGACTCTTAGCGACCCCATGGACTGCAGCCTACCAGGCTCCTCTGCCATGGGATTTTCCAGGCAAGAGTACTGGAGTGGGTTGCCATTGCCTTCTCCCACTAATCACTAGGTAAATGCAAATCAAAATTGCAATGCTATGCCACCTCATACCCCCTAGGGTGGCTATTATAAAAAGAAAACAATAGAATATAACAAATGTTGGCAAGGTATGGAGCAATTGGAACCCTTATACATTGCTGGTAGGAATATAAAATGGTGCAGCCACCGTGGAAAATAGTATAGTGGATCCTCAAAAACATTAAAAATAGAATTACTGTGCATCCAGCAATTCCACTTCTAGGTATATATCCAAAGGAAGTAAAAGCACGGTCTGGAGGAGATATTTGATACTCGTGTTCATAGCAGTATTATTTACAACAGTCAAAATGTGGAAATAATCCAAGTGTCCACTGATGGATAAATGAATATACATACAACAGATTATTTTTGGCCTTTAAAAGGAAGAAAATTTTGACACATGCTACAACATGAATAAACATTGAGGTCATTATACTAAGTGAAATAAGCCAGTCCCAAAAGGACAAATACCACAGGATTCCACTTACTTGAGATACTGAGAGTTGTCAAATTCACAGAGACAGAAAGTCAAATGGTAGTTGCCAGGGCTGGAGGGAGTGGGGAATGGGGTGGTTACTTAATGGGGACAGAGTTCTGGCTTTGCAAAATGAAAAAAAATGTTCTGGAGATGGGTGGTGCCAATGGTTGCATAAGGATATGAATGAACTTAATACTGAACTGTATGCCTAAAAATAACTAAAATGGTCAATTTTGCATTTTGTATATTTTACCACAATTTATAAAAGAAGATCCAAGCCTTGATTTTAACCATTTCCCAGTCCTGCCCAAGGCTTCTGATATTTTCCTGCTGATGAATGCTTGCTGCTTTTCCTCCAGATAACCTGCCTTTTCTTTCTTTTTCCTCCTGACACTAGGCTGCTCTCTACCAAGATCTCCAGAGCCTCACATTGGTCAGTGCCCTCAAGGAGGCAGAGTCTGGCTTCAGGCCTCTAGTCTTCTCTCTTTTGGGGAAGAAAATACCTCTACTCTGAAGGCAGCCAGCACATATT
Organism: Ovis canadensis; assembly: GCF_042477335.2. Classification (NCBI taxonomy): domain Eukaryota; kingdom Metazoa; phylum Chordata; class Mammalia; order Artiodactyla; family Bovidae; genus Ovis; species Ovis canadensis. The sequence goes on along the minus strand of NC_091727.1, from coordinate 117,490,327 downwards.
TTACTCACAACAGTCAGCAGATGGCTGTGGATCCCAGGAATCACATCAGGACAAAGCTCGCTGTGCATTTTCCATCACTGGTAGCTATCCCAACAGTGACGTGGGGCATTGTTATTAATAGGTGAAGGACAAAGAGAGAGGGGAAGTGGCTTGGGTTGAGTCACACAGCAAAGTTAGAACTCCCAGCTCCCAGCAACTGGCCTCACCCTGGGCTCTATCCCGCACACCTGGCAGCTCCAGAGACTTGCTCCTTTTTGTACTTTGGGCCATGAACTCTCTGGTTAACCAAGCGGGTCCAACTTGTCTTGCAGAGAAATGAAGCAAAATCTTCCTTGGGACGGTATATTGTGGTCTTCCTGTTTCTATTGATTGGCAGGAAATTGAGTGCCCCCTACTTACTGAATGACTTTGAACATGTCATTGAAAGTCCCTGGACCCTCAGGTTTCCCTTCAGTAAAGTGTAGACAAGAGTTATTGGTGCCTACCCCCAGAGAAGCTGCGGATGAGCTAGGGAGAGGATCAGGGTACCCTTATCCAATTTATTCTGCATTATCCTTTACACGGGTGAACTTCAGTCCCGGCTGAGCATAATCACATGGGTGGGCTTTAAAAATACAAATTCCTGGGCCTTGACCAACCTGGCTTACTTGGATTTCTTCTATGTTCTTCTGGCCAAGTGGCCCCCAGTGTGAAGGGAACCCCCTTGAGTTAAGCAGTGGGGTGGTCTTTAACCTTTCTGTTTAAATCCTCTCAACTCAGCTTAAAGGAACCTTTGGTACGAGATGGGAGACATTGCGTTCTGTCTCAAGCTCCCCCTTGGACTCTCTGTTCTCCCAATTTTGGCACTTCTCACATACTGCTTGTTATTTTTACTTAACTGTTTCAAATCTTTGCCTCTTATTTCCTCAGTTAGCTATCAGAGGATAAAAACAGTGTCCTGCCTTTCTCTTCTTGCCCCCCCAAAATGCCAGCTCCATTAGCACCTAGTAGCTCTTCAATAAATATTTGTTGAATGGCAGATCTTATAATTCAGAAATCTGAAATCATTTCTTATTTATTTGGGAGGTGTTCTGTGTCCTTTGGAAGCTTTCTGGTCACATGGAAAGAACTTTAAACAAAGAGGCAAGAGCCCTAGCTTCCAATCTTGGCACTGTCACAAACTCCCATTGTGACCTGCAGCAAGTCGCCTGCCTTCTCTAGCCCTCAGTCCCGCACTTGAGAAACCAGGACCGATATATAAGTTTCTTTCAGCTCTGGATTTTTTTCACTACTCTGGTTAGCCAGGGGCAGCCTTTTTCGTGTCAATGTCTTTAATGTCCACCATGCCTTTTTTTTTTTTTTCCTGTAAGAACTATGTCATTGATGGATCACTCCCAGTTTATAAAATGAGAAACTCAACTAAAGAACAAGTAAACGCTTTGGCCAAGCTTCCACCCCTAGTGTGTGTGTGGGGGGGGAGTGGGGGTGGTTGGGGCGAGGGTTGCTCATTCCTCACTGCAGCTCCCTGGCTAGGGCTGGATTCTTCCCTTCCAGAGCTGTTACCAGTCTTTCCCAAGTGTAGGACTGTTAACCCCAAGTGTAGGACTGCCCACCCTCTCTGTGAACAATCCAGGGCAAAGGTGTGACATAGACCAGCTGGGTTTTCCTCTTGTCCCTCTGCTCACTGCTATCTAGGGCCAGAATGTCCACTGCAATGTTCAGTAAAATCTGTTTCCATGTTGTTCCCTGAGGAGGAGATGAAGGACATGAGGCCAGTCCTTGCCCCCTAGCCGGCCTGGGGAAAGCTGTGCTACCATATGTAAGGGAAGACCTGGGAGTCAAGTGCCTGGTCCAGAGAAGATGCTCAACAAATTTGTTAAAAGAGATGAAACTTGTCAACGTTTTAAAACTTTTTAACTTTAAGGACGGGAAAGCCTTTCTTCAATGAAATCATCCCCGAAGCTCACTAGGTAAAACTGGTGAATGCCCAGTTGCCCCGGTTGAGGGGAGCTGGAGTCAAGCCCTGACTGCTCTCTCCTCTGGGCCCCAGAGAGGATCCTCAGAGCTCAGGTGGGAAACTTGCTGTGAGTCAGCTGAAAAGAAGGGGCAGATCAATTCGTAGGCTTTTTCCTGGTTAACCTTAGCTAGGAGGGAATCCTGGCCAAAAAAAAAAAGGAAGTTTGAAGGACCCAGCCCTCTAAAGGGAATATTTGCATCTAAAAAGAGTCATCCATTTCTCCTCTCTCCTTAGCTTCATTAAGTTCTAGGAACTTCAATTATTAAGGGCAGAGGAGAAGAAGTTTTGAGTAGATTTGTTTAAGTTGGTTCACCAATGAATATCAATGGAATTGTTTAAACAAAGAAGGAAAGAGAAGCATTGTGGTAACATTTTCCAGTGTTTAATAGAAACCCATTTGGTGTCATCCTGAAGGCAGTCTTGATTTGAAAATACAATGTAAAACTCTCATGGAGTCTGGTGAGTGGATGGTGTTACCTTTTGCACCATTGCTCCCTGCAGTTTGAACATTCCTAACTTCATGGTTAGCCATGGGAACCCACAGCTGCCCAGAGGGGCTACCTAATGAGAGCATCTCTATTCCAAGTCTGCAGGCCTGCCTGACTTGGGCTTCTCCTTGTCTCTCCACCCATGACAGGTAAGGGAAGGAAGCCAACCCAGGGGATGCTGACTTGTCAAGGTGGTCCAGGGAACAAAGCACATCCCAAATCTGCATCTGGAAGACAATTTTGGATAACGAATATCTAGTTTTAAAACTTGTCAAAGGGATATAATTCTTGAAGTAAAAGGTTTTCGTTATTATCCATCTCATGGCCCTTTCATATGAATTTCTTTACCTGCCCCACAGACTGTCCCACCTCACAGGTGCCAGAAGAGGCAGGCAGATAATTAATGCTGGGCACCCTGATACAGACTGTGTCCTCTGCCTGAATTCATATGTTGAAACATAATCCCCAATGTGATGGTATTTGGAGATGCGGCCTTTGAGAGCGATGGTGTGATCACTCATCTAGAGCCAGACATCCTGGAATGTGAAGTCAAGTGGGCCTTAGAAAGCATCACTACAAACAAAGCTAGTGGAGGTGATGGCATTCCAGTTGAGCTATTTCAAATCCTGAAAGATGATGCTGTCAAAGTGCTGCACTCAATATGCCAGCAAATTTGGAAAACTCAGCAGTGGCCACAGGACTGTAAAAAGTCCGCTTTCATTCCAATCCCAAAGAAAGGCAATGCCAAAGGATGCTCAAACTACCGCACAATTGCACTCATCTCACATGCTAGTAAAGTAATGCTCAAAATTCTCCAAGCCAGGCTTCAGCAATACGTGAACCGTGAACTTCCAGATGTTCAAGCTGGTTTTAGAAAAGGCAGAGGAGCTAGAGATCAAATTGCCAACATCCGCTGGATCATGGAAAAAGCAAGAGAGTTCCAGAAAAACATCTATTTCTGCTTTATTGACTATGCCAAAGCCTTTGACTGTGTGGATCACAATAAACTGTGGAAAATTCTTCAAGAGATGGGAATACCAGACCACCTGACCTGCCTCTTGAGAAATCTGTATGCAGGTCAGGAAGCAACAGTTAGAACTGGATATGGAACAACCGACTGGTTCCAAATAGGAAAAGGAGTACGTCAAGACTGTATATTGTCACCCTGCTTATTTAACTTCTATGCAGAGTACATCATGAGAAATGCTGGACTGGAAGAAACACAAGCTGGAATCAAGATTGCTGGGAGAAATATCAATAACCTCAGATATGCAGATGACACCACCCTTATGGCAGAAAGTAAAGAGGAACTAAAAAGCCTCTTGATGAAAGTGAAAGAGGAGAGTGAAGAAGTTGGCTTAAAGCTATAAAGATCATGGCATCTGGTCCCATCACTCCATGGGAAATAGATGGGGAAACAGTGGAAACAGTGTCAGACTTTATTTTGGGGGGCTCCAAAATCACGGCAGATCGTGACTGCAGCCATGAAATTAAAAGACGCTTACTCCTTGGAAGGAAAGTTATGACCAACCTAGATAACACATTCAAAAGCAGAGACATTACTTTGCTGACTACGGTCCGTCTAGTCAAGGCTATGGTTTTTCCAGTGGTCATGTATGGATGTGAGAGTTGGACTGTGAAGAAGGCTGAGCACTGAAGAATTGATGCTTTTGAAGTGTGGTGTTGGAGAAGACTCTTGAGAGTCCCTTGGACTGCAAGGAGATCCAACCAGTCCATTCTGAAGGAGATCAGCCCTGGGATTTCTTTGGAAGGACTGATGCTAAAGCTGAAACTCCAATACTCATGCAAAGGGTTGACTCATTGGAAAAGACTTTGATGCTGAGAGGGATAGGGGGCAGGAGGAGAAGGGGATGACAGAGGATGAGATGGCTGGATGGCAGCACTGACTTGATGAACGTGAATCTGAGTGAACTCCAGGAGTTGGTGATGGACAGGGAGGCCTGGCGTGCTGCGATTCATGGGGTCGCAAAGTCGGACACGACTGAGCGACTGAACTGAACTGAACTAGGTCATGAGGGTGGAGCCCTCATGAATATGATTCGTGCACTTAGAAAAGACCTCACAGAGATCCTTGCCCTTTCCACCATGTGAAGTTACAGCAAAAAGACAACTGGCTTGAGTCAGGATGATGATTCTTACCAGACAGTGGATCTGCCAGCACTTTGATCTTGGACTTCCCAGCCTCCAGAAATGCATTTCTCTATAAGAAATATCTTTTTTTGTTTGTAAACCACCCAGTCTATGACATTGTGTAATAGCAGCCTGAACAGACTAAGATGGACCCCACTGAATAACAGGGGAAACTGAAAGATAAAAGGAGCTCCCCTTAGACAGCAAGATAGGAGGAGCCCCAGCTTCTCCCCAGCTGCCCGGCACAGCCCTCTCCTCTGCCTCCTGGCCAGTCCCCTGACTTCCCTAGCTTCAAAATCTGGCTCAAGCCTGACCTTGAAAAAGAGGACAGCCATCTAATTACCTGCCCTTCCACCAGTACTGCTGACTTCACCCCCTTGTCCTACCTCCTATAGCATCTGGACTAGTCTTTTGTACTTAATTAGTTGAGTTGAGTATCATGACATCTAGTCTTAGGATAGAAGGCACTCAAGGTTCAAGGGGAACTTGGTCATTAGGACCAAGATCTCTTGTGGGAGGACCGGCCCAAAGTCTCACATCAGTTCAGTTTAGTTCAGTCGCTCAGTTGTGTCCGACTCTTTGCGACCCCATGAATTGCAGCACTCCAGTCCTCCCTGTCCATCACCATCTCCTGGAGTTCACTCATACTCACGTCCATCGAGTCTGTGATGCCATCCAGCCATCTCATCCTCTGTCGTCCCCTTCTCCTCCTGCCCCCAATCCCTCCCAGCATCAGAGTCTTTTCCAATGAGTCAACTCTTCGCATGAGGTGGCCAAAGTACTGGAGTTTCAGCTTTACATCAAGTTATGACAAAAAGCCAGGGCTGCTAGCCAAGTTTTCCTATGTGTGCCTTCTTGGCTATATCCTGAGTTCCTCGGTTTCTTTTCTGGGTCCCCTCCCCCTATGTGCCCGTGTCCCTTCTCCCCTTTGACCCTCTCCCCCTTTCCTGTCTTAAAAGGAGACTCTAAGGATCGCTGCAAAGTACCTGTTCTCTGGGACCCTGGGGTTGACTCAAGGGGAATTAAAGAGTGGAAACAGACATAGCCTGGATGGATACTGTGGTTCTTAGCTCCGCAACATAACCTGTCATTCTTGACATTGGTTCAGAAGCCAAAACGTTGCCTCTCAGAGTCTTAGATCACTTACCCAAGGTCATTCAGCTCAGAAATGGCCATAGCAGGAACCCATTGTAGATCCTCAGGCCTATGGGACAGCACTTTTCCCCAGGCACCGCTCCAGGCAATATCCAGGGCCCGTTGACTCCCGAGGCCCACTGAGCCAGAGGCGAGCCCAGACCCCTACCTCCCTGCTCAGAGCAGCGGACCCCGAGGGAAGTGCGTTATTCCTTTAAGTCTCTGAGCCTGTCTGCTTATTTGTGCTTTTGGCTCCCTTCCGAAGTGTGGGGGCGGGAGGGAGACACAGTGTGGGCGGTTCACTCTGGCCTTCTGGAAGTAAGCGGGGCACCGTCGACACAGTAAGCCAAGCACTTAGGCTGTGCTCAACCCCCTGTCCCCGCCACCCCCACCCCACTGTGACTTGCCAGTGTCAAAACTCTCCGTTCTGGAGCAGCGGACCTGGAGGCAGCTGAGCCTGCTGCTGGAGCGCGCCGGGACTCGCAGACTTTCTCCTGAGCCGCGCTCTAGGTTCCTGTCTTCCCCTCGCGGTTCTCCCACGCCCCCAGAATACCCACTGACCCGGCAGCCCTTGTGCTTGCGGCCGCGCCCATCCGGCCAGTGGCCCCCAGGGCCTGGGCGCCGGCCGCCCGCCCAGGCGCAGGTTCCATCGCTGGAGGGGAGAGAGGTGAAGAAGCAGGGCACGCTGGGGGCCTCTTTCCCGATCCGGGCCGGCTAGTGCATCTTCTCCGCTTGTTCTTTCCACTCTGCGAGCGCAGCCAAAGTGCTGAGCCCGCTGGGCCGGCTGCTCGGAGTCACTCGCAGCACAGGAGACCAAGCGCCCTCGGATAACCACACTTACTACCTTTGGGGGATTCCCTGGGGAAGGTGGCCAGGGACCCCGCATGAGAGGAGCCGGGGCAGGGACCCAGGTGAAGGGCTGCCCTGAACACTCCCAAGGTGCTTCCTTTCGCAGACAGCCGCTGTCGCCCCTGGGAGCGCAAACCTCCTAAGTCCCTAAAGACCTGGAGGACTGTGCTTCTCGAGGTACCGGCCTCTGGAGCGGGGAGGGGGCAGTTAGTGAGCGGCTAGCAGAGGGGACCTGTTTGCTGACGGGTTTGGAGGTGGGATGGAATAGGGTTTGGAGACGGAGAAGCCCAAGAGTAGACATTGGTGCTTTTTTTTTTTTTCCTTCTTCTTCACTTTTCCAAAAAGAAACCACATCGCGAGGGGAGAAATAAGACAGAATGTAAACACAAACAACTGCAAAAAGAAGCCAAGAAAAGCGAAGCCAAAAGAAGCAAGCGCAACACTGTTACAAAACTGTCTGGTTTTGTAACAATCGCCCCGCCGCCGGCCAATGAGCGGCGAGGCGGCGCATCACGTGGTGCCGTTTTATATAACACTTTGCTGAGACAAGACAGTTATTAGGCGGCGCGGGGCGGCCGGCATGGAGCTAGCGGAGGCGCGGCAGGGACCGGCGCGCGGCAGAGCGGCGGCGGTGGCAGCCCCGATTCCCTCCAGCCGCCGCTTCCAGCTCCGCGTCCCCCGCCCCTAGACGCCTCTTCTCCACCCGTGTCCCTCTCCCCATGGATTCATTTCAGACTGGACAGATGCTGAGCTTGCCCGCCGAGCTCGGCAGCAACAACTTAGAGCTGGCGGAACCGGCGGCATCAGCGGCCCGCGGAGACACGGGCCCCCACCCGGAGGCGGCTGCAGAAGGCCCCGCACCTCTACCGACTCGGCCGCCGGAGCAGGAGCAGCCTCCGAGGGCCTCGACGCCGGAGTGCAAAGTCCTGCTCACGCAGGCCGACGCCCTGGCGTCTGGGGGGCGCCTCCGGGAAGCCCTCGAGGTGTACCGACAGCTCTCCGAGCGGCAGCAGTTGGTGGCCGAGCAGCTGGAGCAGCTGGTGCGCTGCCTGGCCGAGAACGTCCCGCAAGCCGAGGAGCCGGCGCCCGAGCCCCCAGACGGGAGCCGCGCTGGGAGCTGTGCGCTGGCGGCGGAAGAACCAGGGGGGGTGACAGCTGCCGAGGCCACCGAGGTGTGGGACGGCTTCAAGTGCCGGAAGTGCCATGGGTTTCTCTCAGACCCCGTGTCCTTGTCCTGCGGCCACACCTTTTGTAAACTGTGCCTGGAACGCGGGCGGGCAGCGGATCGGCGCTGTGCGCTCTGCGGCGTCAAACTCTCCGCGTTGATGGTGACCACCGGGCGGGCGCGCGGGACCCGGCGGGCTGGGCAGCAGGCGCCGCCGCCGCTGCGGGTCAACGTGGTGCTCAGCGGCCTCCTTGGCAAGTTGTTCCCGGGCCCGGCACGGGCGTCGCAACTCCGGCACGAGGGCAACCGGCTGTACCGCGAGCGCCAGGTGGAGGCGGCCCTGCTGAAGTACAACGAGGCAGTTAGGCTGGGTGAGCGCACCGTACCGCCGGGGCCGGGGCGGGCGGGGGCTGGAGCCCGGAGGGGAGCTGGGGGTGACTCCGGCGGAGGAGGGCGCGCAGACCGTGGGATGCACCGCGGCCAGAGTGGGGGGCGGGGAACTCTGGAGTTCCCTCTCCGACTTTTTCTCTGTGTCTGCTCTTGTTCTGGGTCTCTGTATGTCTCCCTGCTCTTTGTCTTCTGTCTCCTGTTAGCTCGTGTGTTCCTGCATGTCTCAGTCCCTGCTTCTCTTTGTGTCACTCGGTTTCCTCTGTCTTTTCCTTTCTCTCCGCATCTTTGCCACTCTGGCTCTTGCTTGTTGTCACCGTCTCTGTTTCTCGGGCTCGCCTTCTCCTTCTCCCTCTGCGTGCCCCAGCCCCTCTTACACCTGCCCACACCTTGCAAACAGGGAGGTGAACTTCGCACCCTTCCCACTCGCGCGCCGGGGCCCCTGCGCTCCAGACCGCCGGGGATGTTCGGTCGGCGCCTGTGTCTGCCGCTCCCTCCCGGTCCGGGGCCGCCCTGCCGGCCGGGAGTTGTCCCTTCCGGGGCCGCGGCTCCCGGTGGGGTGGGTCCGGCATGGAATTAGGTCAGGAGAGCACTGGTTGCATAAGGGCCGCGAGCGGCCCGGGCCGGGCAGCCCCTCCTCCGCGCGGGCGGGCGGGATTGTGTAACGGCTGAGGTAACCGAAGTGGGCCACGCTCGCCTCGGAAACCATCCCGGGAGCGTGTGCGGGCGGGGGGGGGGGGGGCGGGCAGGAGCTCTCGCGCCCCGCTGCCCTGTGACTCATTGTCACCGCTTCCTATCACACGATCCTCGGCTGAAATAGATGCCCTCCCCGTCCCCCCTCCCGCGCCGCCTGCCCGCAGCCTGCGCCCTCGCTTCGAACCCTAGCGCTCCAGCCCAGAGGGCGACGGGCCGGGCGACGGCTCAGGGATCCCTGAGGACACTGGACTGGCTGCCAAGGGGGCCGCCTCTTCCCAGCTTTTCCGTGCCGCCTGAGGACGGATGGGTGGGCTCTGCGGCCTCAAGGGCAACATGGGCAGCCCCGCGCCTCTGGCCGCACTAGGGCGCCTGAGTTCCCTCAGGGAACGACTACCCCCAACCCCCCACGTCTGGACCCAGGAAGTGGCCGCCCAGCGACAAGCGACGGGTATTGCCCAGCTCGGGCCGGCTGCCAGGAGCTCAGCGGTGGGGCGCGGTGTCTGGCGAGGCGTGCCAGGGAGAAGGCGACAGGGCTGGGCAGACAGGATTCTGGGATCCGAGGGTGCCCTGAGCCCTGCTTGGACGGTGGAGGAGGGGGTGGGCTGCAGTCTCCACGTGTTGAGTCTTCACCCGAGCTTGCAACAGGTAATGGGGGAGGGGGAAGAATGAAGGTGGACTGGGGAACACTCTCACCCCCCAACCCCCGACCCATGTGCCCAAGCAGAGCACCTTGTCTGCTGCCACCAGGCTGGCTTGTGCTGCAGGAAATGAACAGAGGAGGCTGTAAACTCTTAACTGATGTCTTAAGAGCAAGTAATGGGCACCCATGCAAACCCTCTGCACACCCCTGGGGGAAAACAACAACAAAGCCTGTTCCCACAGCAGAAGCTGGAGCCCAGTCTCTAGGGAAGAGCAGAACATTATGAAGGAGACAGGTAGAGCCTGCTGAAGCCAGAATCTCAAAGGAAGGTTCCATTCCTGATTGAACCTAGGTCTCCTGCACTGCGGGCGGATTCCTTACCAGCTGAGCCACAAGGGAAGCCCCAGCCCTCCCTTAAGAGCCAGGAAAGCCCTTTCCTTCCCTCTTCCTCCTCTGTCTTGGTTACTGTCATCACTTTCCCTGGGGGTTCATCGTTGGACCACTTAGGATCCGGGGTGAAAATGTGAAGACCTCTTCACCCTTCAAAGAGGAAAGGGGCCTCCCCAACAAAGAGTATCTTTGTGCTAGAAAGTGGCCAGTCTCTCTTTCTATTATTCTAAGTGCTATACTGTCCTTCAGAAAAAAAAGGAACCTGTCTCTTACCCCAGATTCAAAGTCTGTCAAGGTAGCAATGACTCTGACCAGCTAGCTAGGCTTTGAGCAAATGCCTTCACCTCTCAAACTTGATTTTCCTTGAAGATTGAACCAGGTGATCTCTAAAGACCTTTCCAGCCCTGGGTATACCGATTTAGAGTATTGATGAGAGCTAACCTCACTCTATTCCCAGAAGCCTTGTTCCAGCCCATTCATATCTGCCCATCTGTAATGAGATGATGGAGCCTTGCAAATGCATTTCTGTTTTCTTAAGAGAAACTTCATATGTGTTGGGGTTTGTAGACAAAGATGTTGCTGAGAAGACTAACTTGGACTTGTCTTCCTGGTGGCAAGAATGGGGATCACATCCAGCCACCACCTCTCCCTCTTCCCTGGCCTGTTTCCTTGTGGGCAATACCTCACTCAGAAGCGAGGCTGCCAGTTCCTAGCCACAGCTATGAAGCAGGGCGCCAGAATTTGCTCTGTGTTAGAATTGCTAATAATGCACTACTGACCCCACAGGCCCTCTAAGGAACTGCTTGAGAGAGGGGGGATAATGACTTCCTTATAGTTGGGAACGCTCAGACCTAGAGTGGCTGGGGGTGTGGTAGGCAGGGCAATACTAGGGCTGGAGATTAAGCTTACACTTTTGGGTCTCTACTAGAGAAGTCCTAGAAAACTTGCCATTTTGCTCAAGGTTTTTTTTTCCTCTCATTTTGGCAGCTCCAAATGACCATTTGCTTTACAGCAACCGGTCTCAAATTTATTTCACCTTGGAGTCTCATGAGGATGCATTGCATGATGCCGAAATAGCATGTAAGCTCCGCCCCATGGGGTTTAAGGTGAGTGTGGGATGGGAAGGATGGGAAGGAATTGTACTGAGGACAGGAACTGGCAGGGAGGACTGCCACTGGGGGTTTGGGGGGGAAGCGGTGGGTAGGGGCACTAGAGCTCACTCAGAGCAGGGGAAAGGCTCTTCATAGGAGCTGGTGGGGGGAGTCCCTTGACAAAGGATGACAAGAGAGCTGAGTTCTGTCCCAATTTGATCTTAAACTGATGACTTGCAAAGCAGCCTGGAATTTGTGATTCTTTAGAACTTGAACTTGGGAGCCAGACTGCCCGAGTTTCTGTCCTAGCCCTGCTACGTTTACTAGCTGTGTGGCCTTGGCCAAATTACTTAACCTCCTTGTGCCTCATCTCCTCACCTATAAAATGAGGATATTCAAAGCATCTACTTAACAGGGGGAGACGACCTGTTGTGAGGACTACATGAGCTAATGCAGGGAGAGACTTAGAACAATGCCTGGCATATAGCATTGTATGTATTTGCTAACATCATCATCATCACCATTATTTTCCCAGGACGCTAGAGAGAGGAGGGGAAGAGAAACATTGCGGTTTGGTTCTGCCATCTTAAGTCCTTAATGTAGTCAGTCAGCCTGCTGCTTTCCCTAAACATGTAGGTCACATGAGGGTGTGGGGTGGGAGTGGGTGGGGGGGGGGGGGGAGAAAGACAGGTTCAGCCTCTTTCAAGATGCCAGGATGCACAATGTCACTTCCTGCATCTCTGTCCAGCCTTCCTCAGGACTAGCCTTCAGCCACATGTCAATAGTTGGTTTAGAAGATTAGATTTGAGCCTGGATTCTATACCTGCAAGCTGAATGACCATAGGGAAGTCACTTCACTCTCAGAACCCTAGGTGTCCTTGTTTGCAAAACATAGATCTTGCTCTCTGCCCTCATCACCTTGCAGGGGGGCAGTGCTGGTTCCAGGCCAGCTTGACCAAGAGTCTGTTCTGTGAACCATAACGTTGTAGTGCTCTCTACACAGCCCCAGGATGCTGTCCTCTGAAACCCACTTCATCCAAGGCCAAGTCCATAATCCCTTATCTGAATCCCATAGAGCTGGATATGTTCAGAATCCAGAATGTTTCCAGTTTCACTAAGACCAGGTATCAGCCCTGGACAGTGCCCCATAGTCAAACACAATAATATTTCTGCAGCATATTACATGAAAATTCACACTAAGTGGGAAGAAGACTGTAACACATATCATTTTAGATCAAGATTTGCCACCTAATGACTTTTGATGTCAAGCTTATGAAAATGTTGGATTATCAGCCTTTTTTTTTTTTTTGGATTTGGGGAACTTCAGATAAAACACTGGGGAGCTGCATACTGAGGTCATTAATGTCAGAGTGAATCTCATACTCTTTCATGAGAAAGTTTTCATGAGTGATGATAGATTAATATATCCTCTTTCCCAAGGAACACATTTACGGTTTATTCAAACTCACCAATGTCTTAACCCAAAGGAACTTCACTGGGAGTATTTCAGGCCTTGTAGCAGTGCAGGCCAGTGAGCGACCTGGGGGTAAGAGGACATCTCTTGTGACTGTTTCTGCTCCCATTCTAAACAATATTGAGGCAGGGACCTCGATAGTGCAGTGGGAAACAGGGCTAAGTAAGCAGTGGACCATTTTGGATGAAACGGGAAAAGTGACTTCCCCAGTGAAGGAAGAGTTGGTGAAAATATTTAACAGAAGTTCACTTTCCCTAAGTGCTGGGTTAAGCAGAGAGGCACTGATGATAGAACTTTATGGACTTGGGAATTGAAAGAAGACTGGAACTGATGCCTCTGATTCAAAGCCACCTCACACCCCAGTTTATGGATTTCCCACCATTTCTGTATGAAATGCTCCTATGAGAGGTGTTCACTTCTTACATCCCTATTCCAGCCACCCAGCCAGGGCTGGAACTCTCCTGAAAGTATGACAACTGAGCTGGCTGCCCTGAGCAGGTGGAGTATATGGGTTGCTACTTGGTATGATTGGTCAGATCCCCCAAACTGCCAGTCTCCCCGCACTTAACACCCTCTAGCCACCTTGAAATGTCAGGCAGGCCTTTCTCCAGAGGGCCCCTGGCAAGCACTGCTGGGAGCATCCAGCTCCGGAAGGAGAGGGAGGGCACAATTCAGGGAGAGGCCCCCAAGAGGCTTGGAGCAGGGGCCACTGCTCAAGAAGGCAGATTCTGGCTGGCTCCTGTAAGCCAGGCCCAAGCCAGGAGGCACCAGGGCCCCCAGAGGCATGTCCGAAGGGGAGGTCCATGTATTAGAGTGCCCAGCCGCCACAACCTGGATTGTTGCCTTCCCTAAGTTAGACTTGGGGTCAGCGTGTAGACAAAGGCCTGGGGAGCAGGCCACTGAGGGGCAGCCTCTAAGCCAAGCTGCCAGGCACAGAGAGAAGACAACCCTCTTCTCACTTCTCTTCTTTCTCCTCCATCTTCCCCAGGATGCTCCTCTCCTACCCCTTAAGGTTTCTCCCCCAGGGCAGTTTGATTTGGACCCTCAGAAACCCTAAAACTTCTTATACGATTTCAAGATGTGGTGAGGGAGCAGAAATGAGCTGAATCCATTGGAGCCAAAGCGTTTGTGCAGCCCCTGGTTAGCGTTCGGAAGGGCTTGGTGGGGAAGCTCCCAGTGCTAGTTCCAGATTTGCCACTAGCTGCCTTCAAGGTCTTAAAGAGGTCACATGCCTTGGCTCACTTGGGCCTCTTCTAATAAGTGATCACTGAGTGTGGGTGGTCACTCAGCCAGCAACATGGACTAGGTCTCTGCTTGACAGACTGGTTAACAGGAAGGCCCATCCAGGCAGGTCCTGAAAGCTGGTTAGTGTGACCTCAGATGGGAGTTCTTACTACATCTGATGCCTCCTCCAATACAATGGTGGGGCAGGGGGTGGGGGGTGGTGGTAGTATGGCACAGCGGTTGTGAATCTGGTCTTCTATATCAGTCATTCCCAGGCTGTCAATCTGATTCCACAATTTTCCAGCCAGGTTACTTCAGGCAAGTCACTTCTCTGGGTCTCAGTTTTATTTTCCTGAAAATGGGCTTCAGAACAATTGCCCACACCAGCAGTCCCCAACCTATTTGGCACCAGGGACTGGTTTCATGGAAGACAAATTTTCTACAGATGTTGGGGGGTGTGGGGGGAAATGGTTTGGGAATCATTCAAGTGCATTACATTTATTATGCTGCCAGGAGAAGGAGCTCAGGCAGAAATGCGAGTGATGAGGAGCGTCTGTAAATATGGATGAAGCTCTGCTTGCTCACCTGCTGCTCACCTCCTAATGTGTGGCCCAGGTCCTAACAGGCCACAGACTGGTACTGGTACAGTGGCCTAGGGGTTGGACAGCCCTGGCTTACACAATAAGGCTGTGGATAAGATAGTCCTTTTAAAGCCCTCACATGACGGTAAACACCCAGGAAGTAATTTAGCTGATGTTATGAATGATAGCAATGTCAAGAGGTGGAGAAGAATGGGACTGAATGCTCATGTTTTCTTCCAGGCACACTTCAGAAAAGCGCAAGCCTTAGCCACCCTTGGCAAGGTGGAGGAAGCACTAAGAGAGTTTCTATATTGTGTGTCCCTCGATGGAAGGAACAAAAGAGCAAGAGCTGAAGCCCAAAGGGTGAGTTGAGATGACGTCAGGTCCAGCTGCCCAATGGGCTTCCAGCCTTCTGTCCTCTCCAGGGCAGGGAATGAGGGAACTGCCTTCCCTAGGGTTGGGGGTCCAGAGTGGATGGTTTCCTAGGTTGAGGGGACAGGAGCAAGACACAGATGCCAGTTGATGACCCAGAAACACCATCCTTTTGGCATGTACAATCAGATTGAGCAGTTCCTACATTTCTGTAGGAGCCTGTGAGGAATGTGTTTGCCTCTTTGACTCAGAATACAAACAAACAAACAAAAAAAAAAACCAAATAAGTTAACATGGAGATGGAGGCCCACAGAGGAGACTGGCTGTTGGCCAGAGATCCCGGGTATGAGGCAGTTTTAGAACTTTCCTTGGGCTGAGTCACAGCTTCACCAGCCACACAGGGTGGCCAGCTCCTCACAAAGGGTGTTGGGTCCCATCTGCCTTGCCATATGCAGAACTCCAACCTTCAGCTTCTTTGCTAGAAATGAAACACATATGTGATATAAGTTGGGGACCATGACAGTATAATCCAGTCATCCCGATTCTTGAGTCGCTGGAGGATGTGGTTGTTTTTTTTTTTTTTTTTTTAACTGCATGAGATACTGGGCACATTAGTGAATGCTCAAGCATCCTCAATTCGTAGACTTTGTTGCCTATTGTTCTGCAGTGTGCTCTCTCAGTGTCTGGCTCGTTGGCCTGGAAATGGGATGCTGACAGTCAGCGGGAACCTCTGCGATGTTTGTGCCCCAGCCCCTGTTCACCACTGCTCCCCAGGTGCCTCTGTCCCAGGGTGCTTTGGCAGAGCAGTGGATGAAGAAAGGGAGCAAGAGACAGGACTGGTTTCTGAAGGCTCCAGAAAGGAATCTTCAGCAAAATCATTGAACTAGGGGCAGCTGAGCACTGGAGGTTCTGGGAAGTTACTTTGGGCTGGTTAGTAGGAGCTAACCAGCTGGTGGCTGGTGGCAGAGAATTGCTCCAAGCTGTGGATCCTTCCCCAAATCTTAACTGTAGTCCACAGTGTGAGTAATAATAGTAATAATGGCAAACATTTACTGAGCATTTCTTGTGCACTGAGCACTGTTCTGTGGACTTTATGGGGAAGCTATAATTAAATCCCCACAATGTCCCTATGAGAGTAGGTACTATCATTTATCCCTATGTTACAGATGAAACAGATGAGGAAGCTGAGGTTTGGTGCCTTTCCTGAGGTCATGAACCTAATGATCGGTGGAAGAGCAACCAAACCCAGCTCCCCCTGCTTCCAGAGTCTGCCTTGTGAGCTGCTCCACTATCCTACTGGCCCGGGAGGCTGAGTCAGGAGTCTCAGCACCCACTGCTGAGACTGGGGGAGAGGAGCAGTGGGGTTATCCAGCTCTGGGACGTATGCACAAAGGTGGTTAGAAGAACAGAGTGTGCAAAGGCCAACAGAGGCAGGTGTGGAGCCGGGAGAGAGTGATTTCTTTACTCTCATTTGTCCATTTCCCAGTTGGCCTGAGAGGCTCTTGGTGTCATCATTTGGGTTGATCCCATTTCCCACCCACTTTATAGACCACCTAGTATCATTTCCCAGGTGGCTGAGTGGTAAAGAATCCGCCTGCCAATGCAGGAGATGCAGGTTCAATCCCTGGGTTGGGAAGATCCCCTGGAGGAGAAAATGACAACCCACTCCAGTATTCTTGCTGGGGGAATACTATGGACAGAGGAGCCTGACAGGTTACAGCCCATGGGATCAAGAAGAGTTGGACACGACTGAAACGACTTAGCGTGTAAGCATGCATGCAGTGTCATTTCCACAGCTGCCTTAATGGGATGGGGCAAGAACTGTGCTAAGCTCTGGAGACCCAAAGAGGCATAAGCCACAGTCTCAGGCCTCCAGGACCTTATACTCTTGCACTGGTTCTATAATATAATATAAATGCCAGATAATACAATCGAACATTTGCCTGTGATGAGTGTTCCAGAGTTCTGAAGCTAGGGTGAGAATTTAGAGGCGAATTTCGATGGAGTGAGGTGAGGACATGGCACTTAGTTAAGAACGCTGAGGACCCTCTGTGCTTGTTTGCTGGATTGTTCCCCTTTCCAGGGATAAAGATGTGACAGAGATGGTCTAGGTTCACTTGGCATGACTTAGCTGCCTTTGTCACTTACAGGCCTGGGTTTCTTTTCAATGTTTGTCTTTACCTCAGATTCTTTTTGGACTTCTTGACCCACCTGGGCCTTTCCAAGGCTGATGCTGAAGTGAAATTGACTTCCATTCGTATGTGGAGTGCTCATTTTCACTGAGAGTTGACCCCAACTTTTGTTTTCCAAAGCCACTGGGAAGGCCTTCAGTGAGGTCTTAGGTTGCGGAGGAGGAAGCTCAGTGCTGCTGTTCCTTTGCCTAGTTTCCTCTAAGCTTCCCTCTCTGCCTCTCTTCCCCTCCCACCACACTCTGCGCTCGTATCCTTGTACCTGGGGGTGCCCTATGGCTTGCTACGTCTCTCTGGGGGAGAATTCCAGGGGGAGCCCTTCAGAGGTGGTTCCCAGTGGGTCACTCAGAGGCCCCTGAAAGCCAAGTTTGGCTCCAGCAAAGAAGGAGTCTCTGAAAGTTGGCATTTACAGCCCTGGTCAGTGTGAGAACCTCCCGTCTCATTCCTGTACCAACTTAGAACTGGAAGGAAACAGAGACATCTGTCATCTGGAGGCTTTGGGCCTGAACCCTAGGCCTCTCTCTGGGCCCTAGGATGGCTGGTGTCTTAACTCAGTTCCATTCAGTGTGATGAGTATTTATTGGACATCAGTCATGTGCCCACCAGAAACTGAGCATCTGTAGAGAGCAAGACTTACATTGGCGATGCAGTTTGAGGCTAACACCAGACTGGGGAGGGTAAGGCACTATCTTCTGGTGCAGTTGAGAACACGGAAGGATGGGAGAGA
Organism: Ovis canadensis; assembly: GCF_042477335.2. Taxonomy (NCBI): domain Eukaryota; kingdom Metazoa; phylum Chordata; class Mammalia; order Artiodactyla; family Bovidae; genus Ovis; species Ovis canadensis. The sequence goes on along the minus strand of NC_091727.1, from coordinate 117,472,773 downwards.
TCAAGGAGACTGGAGGAAGAGAAGGGAGCCCTGAAGCTGAGCCTTGAAGGATGAGCAGGGCTTGGCCACGTGGAAAGTGCTGACATCAGAAGAAGCATCGTGAAGGAACTGCTGGGGCCCAGTAAGGAAAGAAATCAAACTGGAGAGAGTTTGATCCCAGTTTTGGTCAGATTCCCCTGATCAGTTAATACCCTGTTACCTAGAGGAAGGGGTGGGGCTCCCTTTAGTTGGTCTCAGCAGAAAACATGTGAATATGTTTTAGAAGCAAGTGACCTGCCTTCCTGGGTTATGTGTTACATACAAAAATACCTATGTATACAGATAATTGGCACTTTCACAGGAGAGAACTGAAGCAAGGATGCGGGCGGGTTGATGGGGCAGCCTCTACCAGATCACGTATCTTTGACTCCCTTTTGGATCTCGTATCTGCCCCACCCTCATCCCCAGCTTACTCAGTTGCAGAGGAAGCCAACCATAGACTAGAACCAGCCTGCCGTCCCCCACCTCCACCCCAATCATTGAAGTGACTTGACATTCTCTGGAAAGTGAAGGCTAGAAAGTAGGAAGAAAGGCTGGGAGAAGAGGGAGGAAGACTCGGCTCTGCTTTTACTAACACATCACTGCTGAAGGGATTCATGATCCAGGGCTGGTGGTCAGGGAGCAGAGGCAAAACAGGCAGACGGGGAGGGGCAACATACAGAGGAACCTTGGTGACATTTGTTGCCTTCTACCCAGAGGGGCGTCTCAGACACGACTCCAGGTCCCCCAGCTGATGTTGGTCTCCTGCCTTCTCCTCTGCCTCTTTCCTCCTAGACAGGTTTTGAAATCCCCCTGCACATCTTTCTGCGGAAGGGTAGCAGCGGAGTGGTGGTAACTGGGAGACAAAGGCAGATCTGTAGTGCCTTTTCCAAATTCAGATTCCTGGCCACACTTCAGACCCAGGGGAGCCAGGCATGGGAACTTGGAACCTGGAATTCTCATAAGCTTCCCAGGTGATTCTGATGAGCTGAAGGAGGATCCCTGCCCCGCTGTGTTGGGGTCTTTGGTCCAAGTCTTCCTCCCTGGGGTTTGGCCCCACAAGCTGTACCCTTTGTCCCTTCCTGCCCTCCCACCCCTGCCCTTCACCCGAGCACCTGTAGAAACTTAAGTAGTGAAGTCTTCTGTTTTATGTCCCAGCTTCTCCTTAGTTTCTTTACACCATCATTCCCGGGGGCCTCTCAGGAACATTCTCCCGATATACTGAAGCTGTTGGCACCTCACCCTAGATTAAAGGAACACGTAGAGTCATTGGCTACTGAAGGCACCAGCCATAATCTACCAAAGTTGTCACAGGTAAAACTCCACTCACCCAGCTCGCTCCTGACGCTTCGTTTGGCTGTTTTGTGGGCAAACATGGAGAGTGAGCCCTCACCCTCCTACTTTGTTTGGTTCCCAAGAAAGAAGAAATGGAGTTGCTAGTGGCTGTCTTCTTTGCTGAAAGGCTATTTAAAGATAAAACTAGATTTCAGGCAGGGGCCCAGGTTGATGATTTATTATGTTCAATTTTCAATTCTTGATCAGGTCCAGTTGAGAGAGGTGACAGAGCTAGAAAGGCCCACTTCCCCAGGAGCCATTCAGTTGGGGTGAGCTTAGGGGCAGAGCCTGGGAAGAGGGCCTGACAGCCCCTCCTTTCCTGCTTTTTGTTTGTTCAAGCTGCTGGTCTTTGAGTACCAGCTGAGTTCCTTGTGCAAAGACATCTCCATTTGATCGCCAAGTGGAGGTCATTTCATATTCCTGCACCTGTCTTACACATAAGTAGACTTCCAGCACATGTGTGGAGCCAGGGAGAGGGAAGCAACTTAGGAAGTGTTAACTTTATGGGATTTGAGTTTTTGAAAACCATGGTCTCAAGACCCCAACTTTCCAAGCAGAGGGCAAGTGGGCAGAAGCTGGGGCTCCAAAGCACAGATGTGTGGACAGAGGTGAGTTCTGAAGATCTAGGCCACTCGAAGCATCTGCCTGCTTGCTATCCATGCCCGTGTCCTCCTCTATGTGTGAGCCCTAGGGTCTCCATGGCTTCTGGGATCTCTTGACAGGTGAAAATCTTATATTTCCCTGACTTCTTTCCCTGCTCTGGAGAATGAACAAAATGCAGGTGTTCCTGACTCAAAAAGGCTGGGGGGTGGTGGTGATGGGCAGAACTTAGAGTATATCCTGAAATCAAAGCAGTACTACGTGCTAAGTCACTTCAGTCGTATCCAACTCTTTGCAACCCTATGGACTCTAGCCAGCCAGTCTCCTCTGTCCATGGGATTCTCTGGGCAAGAATACTGGAGTGGGTTGCCAGGCCCTCCTCCTGGGGATCTTCCAGACCCAGGGATCGAACCCGCATCTCTTATGTCTCCTGCATTGGCAGGCAAGTTCTTTACCGCTAGCACCACCTGCATTTCAGTACTTCTTTGAGATCATTATTATAGGATTGAGAACCATAATACTGGACCCAAGTGCCTGGAGTGACTTCTAATTGCAGCCCAATCAGAAATGAAGAAAAAAAAGCACCCCTGGCTTTCTTGTATGAGGAAGCTGAGGAGTAGGGACTGGGTTTCTACCCAAACTTTGCCTTGCAAAGCACTGTACTGTGTAGACTCTGCTGAGGGCTCGTGGAAAGCTGAGGATGCGACAGTGCCATAGTGCTGATAAAACCCTGAACTCCCTGGGTTAGAGACTCAGAAAAGCCTTTTCCTCCTCACCTCATCATTTTCTCCTAGCTGTGTGCTCCCCATTTTTCATCTATCAGGTGTTTTGTTTTGTTTTGTTTTTTTGGTTGGAGTTGGAGGGAACACAACAACCTGAGCATTTTGACCCATGCACGTTGAATGTAGGGTAGAGAGGGGTTCTCCAGGTAAACCTGCATAAACACTTTGTCATTGGATTTCTTTTTCTAGATCTCTCTCCTGGACAAAAATTCTTGAAAAGGCTAGAGACGTTATTGATCATTTTGCCAGATGATCTTGTCTCTTTTTCAGACTTTTTGCCCAAAATCTAGTGAAAGGATTCATTTGTTCCTAGTTCCTTTGACCAGTATAACATAGCTCTGGAGCGTGAGGGCACTCAGCAGGCCTGTGAGCACACCTGCACCAGAACCTTCCCGAAAGTTCTTTGGAAGCTGGGTGTGGGACTGGAGGATGGCTGGGAATGGCAGTGAGGGTGAGAGGAAGGGCCGAGTGGCAGGATCTACCCTCACTTCACTGCATGCCTTGGTGTCCCTCAGGTGGTGACTGGGGTCTGACTGGAGAGGAGTGGAGACCGGCGCTGCACTTGGCATCTTGCCTTCACTGCTGCCCAAGGACTGTCTCCCTGCATGCCTTACTCTGCCCCAGCTGGGCCTTCTGTGCCTTATGACTACCGCCCAGTTAAGCTACCTGTCCTCTAGATGGTCAGGACTGGGCAGTGTTTTCTCCTCGTCCCTTCTGGAGACAATTATCAGAGGATGATGTTGGGCCCCAGTAGATTCTGATGTTTGGCTCTCTCTTCCTCCAGGAAACGCCCGAGCGCCCACATTGTTCCAGTCAGGAGGGGGCAGCAGCCAGGGGCCAGGGGGGCAGCCTGATGGACCTGGCCACAGTGACAGGGGATGGGCCACAGGACCATACGGAAGACTCGGCTGGAGCGGAGGAGGAGAAGGGGGTCGCTGCCTCTTCCCAAGCTGCCTCCAGTAAGACTGGCAAATGCCAGGAGAAGAAAAGGAAGCACTGCCAAATTGAACCCCAAGATCCAGAGAGGCCTAAGAAAGCATCTAAGCCAGGTGCAGACTCTACCCAGGGAGTTGGGGGCTTGGAGGGGAGCCCGGGCTCAGCAGTGTGTGGAGGCTTCTCCCCTCCACACGACGGCTCCTCTGCTCTGCCACTTCTAGGGTGGCTGTGGGTTTCTGTGAGAGCCAGCAGTTCCTAGCATCCTGCTGGTGCCCCATATGAATTCTAAGGGAAAGCCAGGGCTTATGGGCCAGCACAGTGTCAAGTAATGACATCTCACGCCCTTGATGGTGTCACTTCCTTCCAGGCCAGCCTCTCTGCACCCCCTTCCCCATTCCGGGGAAGTCGGACCCGGGCAGCTCCATCAGGCCTCATCCTGCTCGTTCCCAGTCGTGTCCCTGTAGGTAGGCATCTGAGAAGCAGCAGCTGCAGCTTGATATCTTTCCAAGAGTGGCTGCCAGTGCCAAGATTCAGTGTCAGCTATAGGCCTGGCTCAGTCCGTGGAGTCGTTGCAGCTGTTTGTCAAGAGTGAGGTGCCTGTTCCATTTGAATTAAGCCCCCCCAGGGCTCCCAGACAATCCCTGACCTAGGCGTTTCTTTCTTTGGGGCTGCCGGAAGCCTCCACGTGTCTGTATCAGGGTACCCCATTCTCAGTGTCTCACTTGGCCACTAAATCAATTCTTGGGGAGGTGATGAGAGTAGCTGACTGAGAAAAAATAATTGGGTTCTTTGGCCTTAGAAGTGCTGTCTTGTGACACCAAGGTTGGTTCCCCTCTGACTTCTGCTCTCTACATCACAGATCCTTCCACTGACCCCCGGGCCAAGCCTGCGCTCAGTGTCCCACTGGCATCTTTTGACGCCTCTGACCTTGAATGCTCCCTCTGTATGAGGTATGTGAGGTGTCCTGTCGCTTACTGCCTGAGAGGTCTTCCCCTCTGGTGTCTGCACCTCTCTGCTAGTGACCTATGGCTTGGTTGGTTAGCACAGAAAAACATGGTTCTAACAAAATGGAAGTCACGTTGACTGTCACACGGGCGAGCTCGTGTCCCTTGTTTACGGATCACATGCCCCGCACTCCTGCCTTGGGAATACCTAGAGAGCAGGAAGGAAACTGTCTACTCAGAGGTCAAACTGACGGTCCACAGGCTGGATGTCTTTTGTTCAGCCCTCATGGGATTTGGGGGGTTGTTGTTAAGGTGAATGTTTAGAGATAGGACACTCACTCTAGTTGGTCACGGCCCCCCGCCCTCGGCCACTGCCTTCCTCTCACATTTGCATCACTTTCCTGGCCTCTAAGTTTGGGACCCTGGAACTAACTTCTACTGGCTGCTAGATCAAGATCTCAAAGCGTGAGTGCCAGTGTCAGCCTCACAGGCCTATTCTCTGGAAGCCAAAGAGGGGGCTGGACTCACTTTTTGTCTGTACCTGCCTGCGCAGTAGTCAGTAGTGGGCATGTACGACTTGGCTAAGAGTCTCTCCTCCACCCACTGCTACATTGTCTGTACTTTCTCAGATCTCTGGAGATACATGCCTCCCCCTACCCCCACCCCACAACATATACAAATAGGAAACTGCTGCAGTAGTGGTCTGCAAAAACAAATGACTTTCACTTGTTTCATTTCACAACCCTGGCTTTGTGGCTAAGAGGTCTCCAAAAACAGATGGCCTGGGTTTCCACCCAGGCTGTGCCACTTACTGGCTGTTTGACCTGGAGCAAGTGAATTTCTACACCACTGTTTTCTCATCAGTAAAACAGAGACCAGTGGTACCTATTCTATGGTGGTGTTATGATTAATTGAGAAAATCTATTTGAGACACTTAGAATAGTGCCTGACATATAGTAAGTATTCAATGAATGTTAACTTTTTTTCCTAGACCTAGGTTCTTTAGCTTTAGGTCCATTGACCCCTGAGGGGGTTCTGTGTATGGATTCTAGTAGATCTATGGATTCCCTGATGTTATATGTTAAAGTATGTGTCTGTGTAAGAGAGAGAGAGAGAGAGTTTTCCAGGACAAGGTCCACAGCTTTCAGTAGATTCTCAAATGTGCCTTCCCCTTGGCAAAAGAGCTTTAAAAGGAGGCTGAGATATTTGCACAAAAGTTGTTAAGATGACTGAACCAAGACAAGAGAGGTCAAGAAAAATCTTTTGGTCCATCACACAGATGGATGCAGCCAATGGAGGCCCCTCAGATGTCTCCTTGCCCTTTACAAGCACATATGCCTTCCATGTCAATCCCAGGCATTTGTCACTGCTTAAAGTGACTTTTCTTGTCCTCTGAATAAAAATGAGTAAGGCAGCTGTTACCTGAACATGTACTTTTTCTTTCTCTCTCTCTCTCAAAAAAAGAGAATTGTCAGATTTGCTTGTAAGCTCAGACAAGATTTGATAAGGAACGTAGCAGCACTTGAAGCAAGCCCTGCATATATTGTCAGAGTTCTAGGTGAAGTGGGTGAGGGTGGGACCAGCTGTATAACCCGGTCCCTTGTGCCCCCTCCCCATCACAACGATGTAGCAGGTGGGTCAAGCCAGAGCCAAGGTGAGACAGACAAGCTCTGCTTTCCAAGCTGAGGTGTGGGCCCCCACAGGTAATGCCATTATGGTGCTCAGCCAGCGATGAGAGCCAGGGTCTTTCAGATGTCAGACTTTGATAGACTTGATTCAGCTTATCCTCCTGGACACGCCTCCCGACATCCCGGGGATGCAAAATCAAACAGGCAGACTCATCCTGTTTGTGTTTTCCCTGAGGGCTAAGAATTCTGAGGTTGAAGTTCTTTTGTTCCCTTTCGTCTGCTTTCTCCCTTTCATCTTGTTTGTCCCTGATCTCAACAGGGGGCTTCAGAGAAGGGTTAGAAATTTGGTCCAAGAAATAAACACCAAGAGGATAAGACCCCCTTCGAGTTTGCTCGCTCTGAGTTGAAAAGCCATTATTTCCCTTATCCTTCCCCTCTGTTCTAAATGAGAGTTCAAAGCAAAAACCCATCTTTGCCTGGAGCAACTATTGTATGGGCTGCTGAGTTACATGGGGGACACTCAGGAGCTGCTTGATGGCGAAAAGAAACCTGCCAAGTCTAGAGAACATTTCTAATCTCAAGGCTCTTAAAACTGGAGCCCTAGTTCAGAAACATGTGGTTCCCCTTCCAGCAGGGCTTGTCTCCAAGTCAGAAATCACATGTTGACAGAGGCCATTTCAGATACATGCTTTAGTTTGAATTATTGCAGTCTTGAAAAAGTTCCTGTTTCCTGTAGTGTTTTTATTTTTCTAATCATGATTAGAAGTATTCTTAGGTTCTGTCATGACTGTCCTGTGTCTTTGGTGGAGAGGGTTCATGGTGAGAGAGATTTTCAAGCAATCTGCCGGGTCATGAAACTGCACATGTGTACCTCCTGTGCAGGTTTCAAGAATAAAATCCAGTGCCATGGTGCTGTTTTGGTTGAAGACGAGTTAGAGTAGGAATTGATCTGTTCTGAGTCTAGAGAGAAAATCAGGAGCTGCTTATAAATTCCTCAGGGGAAAATGGTGGAAAGAGTGAATGGAACAATCATTGGAGGGTGAGCTAAAGAGAAATTTCCCAGTGTCCGAGTCCCCCTTGCTGGACAGGACAAGGTCTCCTGGGGGAAGTTGCTCTCTGATTCCAACACCTCAGAACTCTCCCCCTCCATCTTTAATGACTGCCAATCCTCCCTTCAGATTCACCTGCTCTGGATACCCTTGCCTTGGGGTCACCTCTGGGCCTGCTGTGGAGCAGGAATGTTGGATATTTGAACCAGTTACCTAATGGCCCAGTGGCCCCTTTGTCCGCTGAAATGAAAAGCTTTATATTTAACCTAGTTTGAGCTGCTCAAGTAGCTGGGTGTTACGGAGTCGGTTCACTGCTCTCTCTCTCTCTCTCTCCCCACCCCCTCCCTCCTCCTTGTTCCCCCTTTGCTCTCATTTGATAGCCACACAAGAGCACAATACAAGGATGTAACTGGTGGGAAAAGATAGCTATTTCCAGACAAGCCAAACATTTTATCCGGGCTGACATCTAACTGAAAGCATTTATTATTACTATTGTTTACTCCATCACCCTGACAATGTAAAATGCTTTCTTGTGAGAAAATCTGGCCCTACACTGATTTATAAATCCCTCCCTGAAGTGTTTTCTGAAATCATTCCTAAAGTGATAAATAAAAGGGAGAGGAATTTGAGTATATATTTCTAACTCTATCCTCTATATACAGAGTTTCTCTCTCACTCTCTCTGGTGGTGGGGAAGGGAAGGGAGAGAGATAGAGAGAGAAGGAGAAAAGGGTGTGTTTGTGTGTGAGTGTGTATCTACACGTACACGGATGGTGTTTGTTCCAAGATCTAGATTCACACACAGTCATCTCTGTGTCATCTAGTGGAGAAGGAAGATGGGCTTGAGAATCACGTGTGACTTCACATCCCGAGTGCTGCTATTTACTAGCTAGCTATGTGGCCTTGGGCAAGTTATTTAAACATAGTAAAACAGAGCTAATCCAATTAACTACTGCGTATGACTATATAAAGCTAATTTATATGAAAAACAGCAATGCACACATTCCTGATAGCAAGAGAAATGCATTCCATCTGTTCCCAGTCTCTTTACTCAGTCAGCCTGAATAGAAGTGGGTTGAGTATTGAAAGATGATATATTCGAAGCATCTGAACCTTGAATTATTTCAGAGCAATAATTATGCAGCATCTGTGGCAGCATTCTTGTTTGTGACCACTCAGATCAGGGGCATTTTAATCATAGCTCTTGCTAAGAGTTGCTGTATCCTTTTGTGTCTGCTACATTCATCTGCTCATTAAATGTCAGTAGTTATTGCAATTAATTGGCTAGCTATATCATTATTATTTGTATGTGGATTACATTCTTCAGTGAACAAAAGGCCCAATTTTGAAATTCTCAGGAAAAATAGTTTCACAGATACAGGTTCATCAATCAGTCTTCATCATTAGTGTCATCAAATAATGTATAAAAGGCATTCAGATTCACAGGTTTCAAATTACTGAGGAAATGAGATCGTCTGTCTTGGCTGCTTCTAGTAGTTAGATCACAGCAGTGGTTCACAAAGTCAGCCTGCAAGTCACAATCTTGAGAAATACCTTAAATTGTGAAATAGATACACTGGGAAAGTACATAAAAATAGGAATGGATTCTCATAAAATACTGTAAAGAGGCTACTCAAGCAATCCCTTTCAGCCCAAGAAAGAAAACGTTAATTACCAGGACCCTGGAAGCTGCCCATATGTCACTTCTAAATCACCACCCCCCACTGCCCCTAAAATCACTATCTTGACTTTTGTCTCTTCTTTTTTTTAAAAAAAAAGTCTTACCACTCTTGTGTTTATCTCTAAACAGTGCAATTTCATTTTTTCCTGTTTATAAATACTTAATATAAGTTGAATTATCCAGAATGGATTCTTTTGTTGTAACTTCTTTTCCTCGGGATGAAGATTTATCCATGTTATTGCATGTTGGTGAAATTTGTTCATTTTAACTAGTGTATAGTGTCCCATTGTATGAATCTAACAAAATCAGTTATATTCTAGATGGATATTCGGGTTGTATCTAGTTTAGGGCTATTACGGACAATGTTACTCTGAACAGTTTTAATGTCTACTAGTGTATATATGTGTGTGTTAGTTGCTCAGTTATGTCTGACTCTTTGTGAACCCATGGACTGCAGCCTGGTGGGCTCCACTGTCCATGGAATTCTCCAGGCAAGAATACTGGAGTGGGTAGCCATTCCCTTCTCCAGGGAATCTTCCCAACCAGGGATCGAACCTGGGTCTCCTGCATTGCAGCCATTGCCACATTCTTTACTGTCTGAGCCACCAAGGAAGTGTATATATAACTCTCCCCGTTTTCAGTTGGGTTCTCTCTCTTTTTCTTACTGACTTGTAGGAGCTCTACGTATGTCCTAAATGCAAATCCTTCATTAGTCACCTGTGTTGGAAATATCTTCTCCCACTCTGTGACTTGCCTTTTTGCGCTCTTAGTGGCACCTTTCTTTTTTTTTTTTTTTTCCTGTTTGGCCTTTAATTTTTAATTTGGTTTTTAAATTTTTATCAGAGTTGTACATGCACATAGTTTAAGGAAGAAAGCCATTCTGTGAGGCTTATTAAATAAAGACATTTTTCAACATGAAAGCTCTCTTAATGGCATCTTTCAATACACTAACAAGTTCTTAAATTGAATATGGTAACAATGATCAATCTTTTCATTTACAGTTAGCATTTGTGTGTGTGTATGTGTGTGTGTGTTGTTTAGGCAATCTTTTTTCCCCCTTGAGGTCATACAGATATTCTATCTTGTATTCTAAGAGCTTTACTCTTTGTCTTTCACATTCTTTTTTACAGCCCACATGGTGTTGCTTTTTGCGTATGGTATGAGAATCAGTCCAACTTCTTTGCCCCCTATGGATAGCCAACTATCCCAAATAGCACGTATTGAGAATTCTATTTATGTGTGGAAAATCTTCTGTTTTGAAGTGCCACATTTTAAAAAATCAAGAATCTGGGTCTGAATCTATTTCTGGGTTTTGTATTCTATTCTGCGGATCTGTTTGTTCCTGTGCTAGTCTTTCTGCTTTTCAATCAGTACTGTTTTATAATAAATTCTCATGTCTGGTGGAGCAAGTTCTCCCACGTTGCTGCTCTTCAAAAGTGTCTTGGCTCTTCTTGGCACTTTGCCTTGCCTTATGAAGTTTAGAAATCAACTTGCCAAGCTCCACAAAACAAACAAACAAGTGAAATAACCCAATGGGGTCTTTCATTGGGACTTAGTTAGGTCTTCTTTTACTTTCAATGAAATGTTTGCAGTTTCTTATAATAGAGGTCTCATAAGCTTTTGTTAGATTTATTCCTGGGCACTTGATTTTCTTTTTCATTTTTTTATTGTCTTTTTAAAAAGATTTTTATTGGAGCATAATTGATTTACAATGTCACGTTAATTTCAACAGCAAAGTGGATCAGTTATATGTATACATATATCCACTCTTCTAAAAATTCTTTTCCCATATAGGCCGTTCTAGAGTATTAGGTAGAGTTCCCTCTGCTATACAGTAGGTCCTTGAACGCTGTGTGCTAAGTCACTTCAGTCGTGGTCCAACTCTTTGTGACCCTGTGGACTGTAGCCTGCCAGGCTCCTCTGTCCATGGGATTCTCCAGGCAAGAATACTGGAGTGGGTTGCCACTCCTCCAGGGAATCTTCCTGACCCAGGGACAGAACTCGTGTCTCCTGCATCTTCTGCATTGGCAAATGGGTTCTTTACCACTAGTGCCACCTGGGAAGCCCCCAGTAAGTCCTTATTAGTTATCAATTTTATATATAGTAGTATGTATATGTCAACCCGAATCTCTCTCCCCACCTTACCCCCTGGTAACCATAATTTTGTTTTCTATGTCTGTGACTCTATTTCTGTTTTTTGAATAAGTTCATTTCTACTTTTTTTTTTAGATTCCACATTTAAGCGATACCATTATATTTGTCTTTGTCTGACTTCATTCATGGGCACTTGACTTTCGAAAGCAATTGTTAATGTCATCTTTAAAAAAATGTATTCTCTCACGCTTCTTGCTGGTATGTAGAACTACAGTTGTGTGTGTGTGTGTATTTGTCTAGCATTCTTGCTAAATACCTCAATTCCTATTAATTCTAATAATCATTCCAAGATTCTTTTAGATTTTCTAAGTTCATCATCATACCATTTATGAATAACAGCAGCTTTGTTTTTTTCCTTTTCAGTCTTCAGACTTTTTTATCCCTTGCCTTAGTACACTGGTTAGGACCTCCATTAAAGAGGTTTTTTTTTTGAAAATTAATTTTACTTTTTGGCCAATTTAGTAAAGAAAATTTATTAACTCAGTTAGACACATTAACTACTTTTTAAACACATTGATACTATTTAAAAAGTAGAAAACAGTAAATATATGAAAAACTTCTTCCCAGGTCCAGACCTTACTTGGCTTGTTAAAAATAACAAATCTGAATTGCAAACTTTATCAAGTGAGACTTTTCCATGTCTGTGTTTTTAAAGTTCCACAGGGGATTCTCATAATTAGGTTTAGAGACCAATGGAGATTTGTCCATGCAGAGTTTAGTAGGATTGTGTAATTCAGTGACTCCCAACTCTGGCTGCACATTAAAACCACCCAGGAGCTTTAAAAATCCTGATGCGTGGCTCTTACCCTGGACCAACTGATCTGAATCTCTGTAGGTGAGGTCCAGCCTCTATAGTTTTTGAAAGTTCCCCAGGTGATGGGGGAGGGTGGTCTAGGGAGGAGCAAGAGGGAGGGTTTGCCCAGGGACACAAAGGAGACATTTGGGGGTGACAAGTATGTGGATTATCTTGATCTTGGAGATGGTTTCATAGGTGTGTACATGTGTCAACACTTATCAAATTGTACACTTTAAGTATGTGCAATTTATTGCATGTCAATAATATATCTAAAAAGGTACTTAAAGAAAAAACAATCCACGTGATTCTCGAATACAGCAATGGTTGAGAATCATTGTTCTTATAGAAAGGGCATACGGCTGGAAGGGGAAGTTGGAAAGACTTTCATCTGCCAGCAGTTGGCTGTGTACTCTTAGATCAGCGACTTCATTCACTCTGGATCTGTTTCATTCTGGCCAGTGGGCTCGATGTTTTCTCAAGTACTTTTCAGCTCTGATGTTTTGATTCTTTTGCTTGCCTGGCTGTGTGGCTCAGGCTGCTGGTGCACCTCCTGGCCACACGAGGGGGCTGTGCAGCTTGCAGCCTCTTCCTCTCAACTGAACACTCTAGTGAGGTCAAAATAGGCTGTTCTGGCGTCTTTCCCTTCTTTCTGTCCTCTTGGAGAGTGCGAGCTCCACTTCTGAAGCATCATCTTCAGCTGCCTCCATCCAGTGGTCCTACTGCAGGTGAGACTTTCATTAAGCAAAATAAATCCATGAATCTCTGAATATACAGAACAGCTTTTTAAAAGAGGCTCAGATTGCTTTGAAAAAAATAGCCAGTTCCTGCAAAGCAATGAAAATAGGATCTAATTAGAGAATGTGTATGTATACACATGTATCTATGTATGTGTTTGTCTGTCTATTAATAAGCACAGTAATAATCTTACTCTACTGCCCCTGGGCAAACGATCCATCCATGTAAAAGGCAGTATGTTTGTTACAGGTGCAATTTAGAGATCCTTCAGACTGTAAACATTGTTTAGATGAAAAATGGAATCAAGGTTAGCAAATAAACCTCGTCTTTTTCCATTTAATATTATATAAAGTGCTTAAATATGGGAGTGTGTGTATTTATCTCTGTGTCTCTTTATCTATGTGTTTACGTATATTCAGGTGAACAGGTTGGCTAAGTATTTTAGAATGGAATCTAATCAGACACTCTGGGCATTCATCTTCATTTTTCTGGGACCTGACAGGGAAAAAATCTGGATGCTCTGGAAGAGACTGACTAGAACTGATGTTATAAAATGATCTAGATATGTCCTAAATTTTAATGAATGCATTAGTTGATGCTTTTAAATCCAGCTCAGAAATAAAAAGCAAATGGTTTTCCAAAGTGTAAGGGATTGTTTTTTAAAAAGGAAAAAGAACCCTCCTCTTACTCCCACGCATAGACTTTCTCAAATAATACTGTAAAAACCTTAACATTCAATAGCTTTGTCTTTTATGTTTGGTCTGATTGCAATTTTCTTCCATTTTGATTCCTAAATTTCAGATTATTCTACGAACCAGTCACAACACCCTGTGGGCACACCTTTTGCTTAAAATGCCTTGAAAGATGTCTAGATCACAATGCGAAGTGTCCACTGTGCAAAGACGGTCTTTCCCAGGTAAAACGTTGTTTCTTTCTTGATCGGGTTAGCTTATTTGGAATTGGGTATGAAGACAGTATCCTATTGGATCCCAAGCCACTGCACTGTGCTAGAGCAAAACATCCCTTCAGACCATCAATTTCTCCTGTCTTCGAGCCACCCCTCCTCTCTCCACAAAGTCCTCCAGGGAAATGAGGCAACAGCTCGCTTTTTATGAACTGCTAGCAGTGAGATCAATCTGTGTTGGAAACAAAAGTATCAAAATGATGATAAACATGAATCAAAATGGTGATAAACATGGATCAAATTGATGAAAAACACGGATCTTGGTTCTAATCCCATCATGGCCTCTGATTCACTGGTCTTGGCTCATTCATCTATGAGCTCCAGTGTTCCTTTATCATCAATGTTTATTCCATAGTTTGAAGAGATCACTCCCAGGTTCCCAGGAAAACCTCACAGCCCTTCACTGTGGTCCTTGTCCCTCTCCTCAGCTGCCTCCGTTATTATTAGCAGGTATTTGTCTGCTTGAAAATCTCTGGGGGTTCCAGGTCCTCTCAAATGAATCACACAAACACCCACCTTTGCTTTTCAAGTGGGTTTGCTGTAATTTTCTATAGCACAAGAAGATCCGGGAATCCATCTTGTCAGCCCCTCTCCCCCTGCCAGGGACTTGTCTGCCACATTTACAATTAGTATTCATGTTCCTTGACCCCTGTCATCCCTGAGGAGAGGCTGGAGATGATGCAAGACTCTCTCTTGGTGAATGTAGATCCACAGAAGTCACATGTTGAGCTTTCCCAGCACCCCACCATTTAAACTAAGGGAAGGAAGTGAGATAATCACCCAGGATAGCCCTGAGGGTGTGTGTTGGCCTGGGGGGAGGGTCAGTGTCATGTCTGGCCTGGGTAAAGAGGTGGGATTGCTGTCCTGATTGTAGGTGAGGAGCCCATGGCCGTTATACTTAAATAATGCATTCGCGTTGTGGGAACATTACAACATTCAGAACAGCAGAAAGAAGGAAAATATACTGTTGACATTTTAATATGTGCCTTTCCTGGGTTTTTGTTTTAGCATCAGCAGAGGTGTCACCTCCTTCTTGAATAGGCTACCTTCTGGGCCATTGCTTTCTCCCAAAGACTGGGCAAGCCTCTGATTTTCCTGCAGCCAGGCAATAGCAGTGGCTAAGAAGGCATCCTGGAAGCAGAGGCTGTGGGGTCCTGGACTTAGGGGCTAGAAGTTATTTCCACCTGTCTCTGGGTATTCACCTGGGGTCACACTCGCACCATTTTCCAGAGAGAGACATATCTTATTCTGATCATGTTCACTGCGGAACAGACATACGTTGGCAAAGGAAAAAATGTCTGAAGCCTGCCGTGTTATACTCAGGAGCTCCCCCTGCTGGGTCTGTGTGGGTAGTTTCCATAACCAGCAATTCTCTGCAGATGTTGTCATCCCCATTGTCTGGTTCACGCCGTTAACACCCACTCCTTACAGCTCCTTGGATATGCATAGACTAGGGCTGTTTGGGATGCGAGTAATAGTGACAGTTGAGCCTGAGTTAGGTTCTGAAATCAGGGTTTATAATGTAAATTCAGTGATATCTAGATGTTATAATTTAAAAAATAAATAGACAAATGAAATCACCAGTATTTAGTTTATTTTAAAAATACTTAAGTTAGAGGAGAAAAATAGTTATAATATATAGACTCAAAGTATCCAGAAGCCAAGCACTGAGAGTGTGGCAGGGCAGGAAAGGATGAATGATTTTAAAATTGCTTTCTCGTTCCCTGAACCGTTTGACAGTGGACTTTCAGCATATCTCAGGTGGAGAACATTCTGGGAGCTTATAAACACAATAATCAGAAAAAAGGAAAGGAAAAGATTGTCTCCCTTAATTGACAAGAAACATGATCATAATCAATTTCAGTGTTTTAGGAAAGCTATGGCATTTTAAAAACTTCAATGCAGGTGTTTTTCCTTGTTAAAATATTTTTTCTAATTATACAAGTAATTCATTGCATGTGTTTTTTTTAAGGTAAACTCTAACCTCCAGAGATTATATACATTATGACCATATGAGCTGCCAATGTGTCGATCCACGTAACTCCAGTATGTTGGTCACTGAACTGTTCTACTGATTACATCAGAAGTGCTTTGTATTTCTCTGATGACTGCATAATATCTAACTGCCTTGTTCCCCATGTAGTGCTTGGCATCAAGAAAGTACAGCAAAAACGTCATAATGGAAGAGCTAATAGCTAAATTCCTTCCAGAAGAACTCAAGGAACGAAGGAGGCTTTATGAAGAGGAAATGGAAGAACTTTCTAAGTATGCACACTGCTGTTTTCAGTTTCATTCACACCAGCTCATAGAACTGAAAGTGCACATATCTTCCCCATTTAATACCATCAGCTTTAATACCATGCTTATAGCTTGAAATTGGCCACAGTGAGAGTGTTGACAGCATGAAAAATTGGCAAATGCAGTAACAAGGACTTCCCCTCCCCACCCTAGAAAGCTGATTGTTCATTTACCAGCTCACCACTGAAGAAACTTAAGTCAAACCACTGACCAGGTTATTGGCACTAGTAGCTGGGTGTCATGGGCAGGATTCGATTGGAATAAGTTATCAGGGGAACTGAATGAAGTATAGTTGACCCTTAAACAACATGGATTTGAATCATGCAGTTCTACTTATATGTGGATTATTTTCAGTAGTAAATACTGTAGTACTGCATGATCCAATGTGTGGTTGGTCAGATCCATGGATGCTGAACCATGGATAAAGATCAATGAAAGTGAAAGTCACTCAGTTGTGTCCAACTCTTTCCGACCCCATGGACTCTACAGTCCGTGGAATTCTCCAGGCCAGAATACTGGAGTGGGTAGCCGTTCCCTTCTCCAGGGCATCTTCCCAACCCAAGGACTGAACCCAGGTCTCCTGCATTGTGGGCAGATTCTTTACCAGCTGAGCCACCAGGGAAGCATGGATAAAGAGGGCTGGCTCTAAGTTACATGCTGACTTTCAGCTGTGCAGAGGGTCAGTCCCTGTAACTCCCAAGTTGTTCAAGGGTCAGCTGTATTCTGAAGACAGTCTTCAGATACATAAGGAGGTTCTATGAGGTTAAGAACTTTGATGTCAGTCAGACCTGGGCTTGTGACACAGTTTTGCCACAAAGTGAGTAGACTTCATGACCTTAGGCAAGTCACTTAATGTCTTTGGGCCTCAGTTTCCTCATCTGTAACTTGGGGATAACAGTAGTTCCTACCTCAAGGACTCATTATGAAGATCAAATGAGCTGGTGCAGAGTAAGCACAATAAAAGTAATGGTAAGAATGCTTCTGAAAAAAAAAAGAATGCTTCTGGTTATTATGATTCCTCTTCCATCACAGGTGTTGTGAGAGGTAGCGAGTAGGGGTGAGATGGAAGTAGGGCTCCAAACTCTCTGCCTCAGGTAGCAGAAAAAGCAGTGGGAAGCCACTAATTTCTGCCTCTCGTACTGCTGCCCACTCATCTCCCCATTCCCAGCAGAATTCTTACAGTGTTCTGAGGGTGAAGTTCCCGAGGAGGCTGTTCTGGTTTTATGCCCACCCCACAGAAAACATTGTTAAACTGAAACCAGTTTGTCTGCACCTCTCCCCTTGACTAACATGTTTTCCTGGGAAGCCAGAAGTGCAGTCCTTCTTTTCTCATTGACATGTTAGATCTCCTGCAGGAGTCTTTATCTTTCTTTCTGATATTACGTTCACCTTGAATCTTTCTGAACCCTCTTCTCACGTATCATTTAATGTCTTATTAATAAACACTGGAATTTACTGGGGGTATTCCTTTAGGGGAATCAAATTTAATCCTTTTGAGATTTGGGCAGACAATCTAATATTTGTTGGCAGATTTAGGTTCAGATGTCCCTGTGTTGGATTTACTAGACAAACAAGAGAACTGTGATCGGGAGGAGCTGGCCTGGTTGGTGGTTCCCCATCAGGCTGTGTGTCTGAATCTTCATGGGCACACATTGAGAGGCAGACTCGTAGGTCTTGATTTCAGAGCCACTGCACCAGTGTCTCTGGGAGGCGAGGTGCAGTGGCCAGGCTGTCTGTGTTTAAGGGCCTCCAGTGACTCCAATGCACAGGAGCATTTGAGCATCAATGGGCTGTATTACTCTTGCCTCTCTACTGCTCCCTCCTTCCAGCTGGACCTGCCATGCACATCCTCTGGGAGCTTTGCAAATGGGAGATGCTCACAGGGATCTTGCAGAGATTTTCCCACCATCCCTCTGGAGAGCTGGGTCCACTTTTACCACCAGTGCCCTTCCCCATACTGCCAGCAAGACACCTGGAGAGATTGTTTGGAGTGGAGAGTATAAAAGAAAAAAATATGAGCTATAACTGTCATCGACAATGTTAAGGTACTAGAGAACTTCATTACCCAAATTAGAATGTATAGAATATCCATTTTAATCATAGCCGTTAGGCTAACCTGTGCATCAGGTAATGGGACTCAGCCTACAGCATCAGATGCATTTTACTATTTTTTATCAGCTGTCCACACTTTATGCCTCCTTGTCTTCCTGTGGGGGATCCACACGGTGAAATTCGACCAGCCTTTCTCTGTTCTGCTCCCATGCTGTGAGATCCATGTCATTTGCTCTTCCTGACAGCTTAAATAAGAACGTGCCTATTTTCGTGTGCACCATGGCCTATCCCACGGTTCCTTGTCCCCTGCACATCTTTGAGCCTTGCTACCGTCTGATGATCCGTAGATGCATTGAGACAGGCACACGACAGTTTGGCATGTGCCTTGGAGATCCTGTCAAAGGGTAAGCGAGGAGTCAGGTGCGTCAAGGGAGGTTGGGTGGAAAGGATTTGTGGTTTTACTTCGGGGCCCTTCCAGGTGCGTTTGTAAGGATCAGGGTCCCTCCGGCCCCTAGTTTTATCGTGTGAGAGGCTGCCAGTTTAAAGGCACCTAAGGATCAACCTTTTATTAAATAGCTGATACATATTCTAAAACTTGTTTTATAAGAGTGTGAGCCCTGGAATTAAACTGACTGGGCTCATATTCTGGCTCCAGCCTTGGAGGAAGTTTGACTTCAGGCAAATAACTCAACCTTTCTGTGACTCAGTTTCCTTATCTGTAGGGTGGGTACAATAATAGTACCTACTTCTCTGGTTTGTTGGAAGGATTGGGGAGTTAATAATGCACATAAAGTACTGCTGCTGCTGCTGCTAAGTCGCGTCAGTTGTGTCCGACTCTGTGCGACCCCATAGACAGCAGCCCACCAGGCTCCCCTGTCCCAGGGATTCTCTAGGCAAGAACACTGGAGTGGGTTGCCATTTCCTTCTCCAATGCATGAAAGTGAAAAGTGAAAGTGAAGTCACTCAGTTGTGTCTGACTCTTAGCAACCCCATGGACTGTAGCCTACCAGGCTCCTCCGTCCATGGGATGTCCCAGGCAAGAGTACTGGAGTGGGTTGCCAGTGCCTTCTCCGATAAAGTACTGAGTACAGTACAATAAACGGTAACAGTTACACATTAAGATCAGTTTTCACACAAGCATTGCCTGTGGTGTTATTACAGCCATAGATCCTGGGACAGACAAGAAGGCAGAAGTCCCTCAAGATACAACATGGGGTATAGAGATGGAGCAGGGATAGCGGGAAACAGCTTATCAAGAATTTCCTTTCTTAACTCCATTCCCTCTAAACAGGTTTGCGGAATATGGCTGCATCCTAGAGATCAGAAATGTTCAGTTCTTTGCTGATGGCCGCTCAGTGGTCGACAGCATAGGCAAGAGGCGCTTCAAGGTCCTCCATCAGGGCCAGCGGGATGGTTACAACACAGCTGACATCGAATACATTGAAGACCAAAAGGTGAGGGTGGCCAGTGCCAAGAATTCTGAAGCCAGGCTCGCCATGTAGCTTGGCAGATGAAGATGATTGCGGGAGGATTTCTCAGCACTGATGGGAGCCTGGGGATTTCTTCCCCATCTGCTGCAGCCACATTGAATGCCTCCGGGTTGCAGTTCGATTGTGGAACAGCAGTGCACAGCCCATTGTCCAGCCTTCCCCTGCTTAGTTGCTGAGTTGTATCTGTGCATGAGAGGTGCCGAGCCAGATCAACCCTGCAGCCCATTCAGCACTGGAATTGGGTCTCTGCCAGAGATACCAAGATCTGGAGCTGGATCTACATATATATTATTTATTTATTTATTTATTTATTTATCTTTTACAACTTTTCTTTTGAGATAATTGTAGATTCACATGCACATTTCTATTTTTAAACGTGCAGCGTGGCCAAGAGCCCTTCCCAATAATCCATCATTCCATAAGTGAGAAAGAGGACATGTCCAGTTAATCCTGGGTTTTCTGAATTAATGGGTAAATTATCCTGTAATCATTGATATTTATATTCACTTCTTAGTACAAGAGTAATAAACATTTGCTCAATGAATAAATGTATTTGCCTTGGAAGATAGAGTTACACGCTGAGACACAGACACATTCCTGTCCCTCTTCCCAGGGAGCAATGGGAAAGCAGATGTCAAAAATGAAAAGGAGAGAGTTGTGAACTAGCACAACCTAGGTGAACAGCACACATCCACTCAGGCCAGTTTGCATCGCTAGTTTTCTATATGTCTGGCTGTTTCAGCTCATTTACCCAGTTGAACCTTTCTCCAATCCACCACTCTCAGCAGTATTTCCACACAGTCCATCATCCAGCTGAAGAGCCTTTCACACATCACACAGCCCACAACCAGAAGGGTGAGCCTTCCCAGAGGGTGGCAGGAGGGATGCTCAAAGAGCCACGTGTCATAAAGGGTTCTAGGTGTGATGGAGAAGGTACAGAACGCTTCATTCCACTTTGGTACTTTCAGGTTCAAGGAGAGGATTGTGCTGAGCTCATGGGATTACATAGCTGTGTCTATGAGCAAGCGTCATCATGGTTCCATTCCCTCAAATCATCTTTGAAGAACCGGATACTCAATCATTTTGGTCCAATGCCAGAGAAAGATGCTGATCCCCAGGTATATGAAAATGTCTTTTTGTAATCAGTCATTCCCACCAGATAAGAGAGCCTGGGTTTTGTGATTAGATGGGTGTGTGGTTTCCATCCAGCAAATTTAGTGTAGAGGGGAAGATGGATCCAAATTGGTCTCATTCTGCTAGGCAGTGGGCATCATGGTTAAGAACAAAAGGACCCCAAGTCAGACTTGAGGTAACTAAAGTGAAGAGTCTTTCATGGGAGTCCAGATGCCCACCGTGGTGATGTGTTAGGGTGACAGGATTCACAAAAGGCCAGGCCTAAAAGAAGGGGATCTAGGGGAACTGAGATCAAAGGCTGCCATGTCTCAGGGGCTTCAGAGCTCTCTTCCCCATTGCTCAGGGCCAGCCACCTTGCAGGGCTCCAGCTGCAGGACCACAGAAACTTTTCATACCCAGCTCCCTTGAAGCTTAGCCCTGGAGGTCTAGACCGTTATCATTATCCTCGTTATGGGATGAGCAAGTTTCCTGAGAAAACTGACCCAGTCCTTAAATCTACCCTTTTCTCTACTAGAAAAGAGCTCACTAGATTCTACCAGATCAATCTATTTCCTGGAGGGATAGGTCCATGTGAGAGATCCAGCTGCAGATCAGAAAAAAGCTCCCCAGGAAAGTGACAGTAGCTAATTTTCATGAAGCTTTCCGTACCTAGTGTAAATCAGGGACTAGGAGTTGGTGATGAATAGGGAGGCCTGGCGTGCTGCTATTCATGGGGTCGCAAAGAGTCAGACACGACTGAGTGACTGAACTGAACTGAGGACAAGATTGGAGATGTTATTGTCAAACATTAATATTTTCACACCATCACCTTTCCACATTCTGAGCTAGCTTCTGCAATATCATCCCCATAACTTCCTTGATTCTTGACTTATACTCAGTCTTGACTCTGTCACAATAGTAAAATAGAGTATGTTGGTTCTGACATCCATGCTAAAAGATTGATCCTCCTTACCTCTAGCTATGTGACCTTGGGCAAGTCCTTTCCCTTTTGTCAACTTTCCCCCATCTCTGAAATGAAGGAGGTAGATGAGGAGGTCTCTAAAGTTCCTTCTTCCTCTTGCCTTCTAAGGCTGTAAAACACCAATCTCTTCCCTAATGGGCTGAAGTGTCTTGTTTTCTCCAGACCACAAATGTGGCTCCTTCCCCCTATTCAAAGGCATCATGAATGTTGGAGGGAGAAGGGCAGTTAATGCTTCCCAGTGATCAGGCTCCTGGCTCTGGGCCAGTGTGACTCATGACTATGACAGAGCTCTGAGAAAGCTCACGATCAAGTTGAATATTCCCCTTCATCTTCTGGAAAGCATTCTCCCCGAGTCAGGCAAAAGATAGAGCTCAGTAATGGTGACAGCATCTTCCATAAAAGAAAACATGGATGCCACAGAGTGATTCATAAGGGATCAGTGACACAGAAAGCTGAAATCTTGGGTTCTGTTTCATTTCGTTTGAGGACTGTTATCATGTTGCTTTGGCAGCAGTGGCAGAAAAAAAAAAAAACATCTAGTTTGAGCCATTCAATTCTATAGCCCCAGCGGTCCCATTAATAAGAATGTTCTAAGGCTCCAGAGGGGGTTTCTTAGAAACTGCCACATGTATTAACATTAGCTTAAATATCTTTCTTAATGATCTTGGGAAATACAGTTCAGGATATGTCGATCTAACATTCAGAACTTATCAGAGGAGGGAGGAGATGTTACAGACTGCAGCGAGGGACAAAAAGAATCCAAATGAATCTAGAGGCATAGAGAAGCAAAGAGGCAGCAAGGGTTGGGGGAAAATCAGGTGACCAGTTTGGAGGCAAATAATCCCATGTGTAGATGGTTTGACCAGAATGTGGTTCTCTGCAGTCCTAAAGCCAACCTTCCGAAGGATGTGGGCAGGAAGCTCATTTGGGGCTTAGTAGGAAATAAGTTGGGTTTCCCTGGTGGCTCAGTGGTAAAGAATCCGCCTGCAATGCAGGAGACGTGAGTTTGATCCCTGTGTGGGGAAGAATCACTGGTAAAGGAAATGGCAACCCACTCCAGCATTTTTGCCTGGAAAATTCCATGGACAGTGGAGCCTGGAGGGCTCAGTCCATGGGGTTGCAAAAGAGTCGGACAGGACTGAGCAACTAAACAACGAGAAAATAAGTCAGCAATGCCTACAATGTGTGCCTGGGACACTGCTGACAAACAGAATTTTGGTGCAGGATTTCTGTGGGGGTGGGAAAGCTCTTTATTTGAGGAAACCTGGGGTGGAATATATTTCCATGTGACTGTGTTTTGCAATTGGAATTTTTGCAAAGTTTTCCTTTGAGACAGTGAACCATTGGCTCTGGTTTTTGGGGAGAAGCTAACTGTGGCCCATATAATGACCTGGCATATATATGTAGACTCTTGCCTTCAGCCAGAAACAGGGAAAGGAAGGGAGGTAAGAGACACACAAAGCGTAAGAAGCCATAAGAACTGAAAGCTCACATGCTTTGCATACCAGGCCTAAGGGCCTAAACAGAATCTAAGAGGTGGAAGAGGCTGAATAGTCATCTCTTGGTCTCCACGGGGGATTGGTTCCAGGAGGCCCCTTCTATAAAGTGATGCAGAGCAATGAGTACAACCAGCCCTCTGCATCTACAGGTTTCATGTCTGCAGATTCAGTCAACCAATTTCAGTCCGTAGTTGGTTGAGTCTGCGGATATGGAGGGCTGACTGCAGTAGCTAGTTCAGCTCATGAAATCACACTGGCTAGAAGGTATGGTGTATTTATTAAGATATCAATGTGTCTGCTTTAGCCACTACCAAAAATAACTGTAGCTTAGACTAGATAGAGAGCAAAAGTCATAGAGATGGGGAGCTAGGGCAGCCGTATTCTATGAGATCATTCAGACACCCAGGCTCATTCCTGACAAAGCTCTACCTCCTGTAACTGCTGCCCTCATCCTCCTGAGTAAAGAAAGTGATCATCACTATGTCCACGTTCTGCCCAGGGGAAAGGGAGAGAAAGATGAAGGCAAGGGCACATGCCCCTTTTCCAGAGAATGACCCAGAACTTATACGTATCAATGCCTCTTACATCTCATTAGCCAGGACTTTGTCATATGGCTGCAAAGGAGACTGAGCAATGTAGCTTCCCCACCCTCGGCCCCAGTGGCTGTATGCCCAGCTAAGATAAAGGGAAATAGATATTGGGGAGGGGGTGTAATTAGCAGTCTCTGCCACACACAGAAGCAGTTCCACCTGGATTGTTTCCTGGCAGCTTTGGAAGCCTGCAGACTGGGATCGCTTCTGTGGGAATAGGATGAACCCATACCATTTCTCTGTTGCAGATCAACCCGAATGGCCCGGCCTGGTGCTGGTGGACGTTAGCGGTTCTTCCATTGGAAAGCCGAGCTCAGCTCCCGTTCCTAGCAATGAGGTCCCTGAAGGATCGGCTGAATGGTATTCGGCGAGTCCTGGCCTTTATATCCCGAAACCAGAACTAGTGAGTGGATTGCTGAAAAGGAGCCCCCACGCTCCCCCACCACTGCGGGGGAGTCATCTTGTAAATATATCTAATTGCAATAACATCTTAGAAGGAAGTATCAAACAGAATCACTCTCCTGCTATTGATCAGAGAGAAATTAAGTGAAAAGACCAGAAAAATGTGATCTGTTTGCAACTTTCTTTCTGAAGATGCTTCTTGACATGCTGCACAACTACATGCACAGCAGAGGTTGTTTAAGAGCCCAGAAGAAAAAAAAAATTTTTGATTTTGACATAAAATTTTCTCAAAGTTTAAAGTGGTTTTGCTTTAATTTTCTGTCTTTCATAGAGGAATGACTGTGTGGTTGAAATGTGATACCCAGTTCCTAATCATGTTGCTACATTATCTTACTGACTTTTGAGATCTCATTCCAAATGTTTCAGATTTTATATAGCATTGTGTAAAATAATGTTCATAGTTCTTTCTGTTTTAATAATTTATTTTTTTGCACTACAATATCTTTTTTCCCCCTACATGTGTGTTTGTAACTATTTAAGTGTGCATAACTGAAAAATACTGCTTTATTTATTGCTGTGGTTTACCATGTACCTAGGGGGAAGTAACAATACTAGAAATGTGTGATTTTTGCTTTAACAGTTTGTGCTACATGTGACCCCAGTTCTTAAACCATTTCAGTATCTATCCAATTAGATGCTTAAAGGAAGTTCAGCATCATGCTAAGATCATCTGTCTTTACAGATTCTATTTTGCTTTCAATTTGAATGCAACAGTAGAAAACACTTATGGGATTCGGCATAGGTTATGGAATGAGCCAGGGTGTGATAAAAATAATCCATTTGCTATGGAGGCAGGATGAAGGAATTATTTTTCTGGACTCAAGAGATGAATTAGAGGAGTATATTTTATTACAATCTCTCATAGGCATTTATTTCAGCAATCTAATTATATCTTAATTTCTCTCCAATTCAGTTAGAATGGGAAGGCGGGAGAATATAAGTCTTCAGAAGTGATGGTTTTCAGTCTGGCACATCACAACCATGCCCAGCTAGCCTCCATACCCCACCTCTTGTCAGTCAGGGTTGTGAGGATCATGGCCTGGCTAGCATGTGTGGAAACACTTGATGAGGATGGATCATTATTAAAAGTGTAAAGAAACCAGGAAAAAAAGATGTAGAACCCTTTTTAAAAAAACCCTCAAACTACCTTTTTGGTTTTTAAAGCTTTTCAAAGGAAGCAGACAGTTAATCCATGATTTTATCTAAACATGATCTTCCCTCCTTGTGATGGGCTAAAGATTTCAACACAGGGGAGGAACAGTGAAAAGAGGGTAAGGGTGAGGTTTTGTTTAGCTTGCTTAGTGCAGTTTGATTTCTTTAGTGCCAGGACAACCTGAAAACAGGAGTGTTATAACAACCAAATGAAAAGATTAGGGCAGGGAAGAAATGAATTGTGTTATTCCTACCTTCATGTAAATAATCCCCCCGTGTGACTCTGGACAGCTGCGACGCGTGACTCATGTGCAGCCCATCCACTCTGTTCCCGTGAGAGGTTATTGCCACAAGTAATCAGGCTGACTTCTTCCATCACCACCTGTGGCCAGAAACAGAAAAGGGAGAATGGGTTGATCCCTCAGAAAAGAGAGTCACGTAAGCAAAAACCAAATAACCTCTTCTGCACTTTCTTAACGAACACCGTGTTGTCAGAACATTGTGGTCCCAGGTTGGGTGTTTGGAGCCCAACTGGGCCAGTAAAAAATGGAAGTATAGGAGTGGTTGCTGCCCAAGCAAACTCTCCCAGGCTCAGGGAGGAGGAAATGAAAGGCTCCTGCTCCCACCTGGTACCCAACCAGATGGTCAGATACAGTCCTAGGACAATAGTTTCCTATTATCTGCATAAATGCAGCAGAGGGCCATAAGTGTCTCTGATTGCTAGATGTGTTACTTTTGTGATTTCAGTTTTTCTGAGAACCAGTTTGTCATCTAGCAAATGGTGATGATAAATACTGCATGTAGGGTTGTTATGAATACAGCATTAAGTGAGATAATATACATATATCACTTAGCATAGTGCCTAGCACATAGGAGTCATTCAACAAATAACTGCTATGATTAGATTATTCATAGTTACAGAATATCATCAGGGGCTACATTTCCATAAAAACCTGCCTTTACATACAATACCCATTTCCAACCCCTTTACAATTGGTTGAGGGAATCCACACCTCTGATTTTCAGACCATAACTTGATGATTTACATGTAATTCCTTTGGGAGTCAAGTCTGTTTGGGAAAATGAAAAGACTGGAAAACAAATGAGGGTTAGAAATAAGGGGAAAATCCCATGCCAGCAAATTTTCCCTCTTTCGAGAAGACTAAAAAGTAGTGTTGTTTGGAGGTCTAGAATTTCTGATATAATGGAAGCCTTAAATTCTAACTCCATAGAATAACCAACTCATCACTTCTTGCTCTCCAAAATGTATAAAATTCCACATCATAGGATATTTCACATTGATGAGGGAGGACCTAACTGTAGCAATAGATCTTGGCTAGGCAGACATGCACTTGCCTCCCAGTACCCTTGATACACATTTGGATTGTTTTATAGCAAGCTTTTGTTTCAGTAGTGGTTGGAGGCAAGGTGCAAAGCTAAGCCTTGACTTTCTTTGATATGTACTTGAATGGGGTAATCAACTGGACATGACCATTTTGCTGTTTGTGACTTGATTTTGCTGCAAAGCTTAAGAATAAAGAGTATACACAGTATAAACATAAAGTTAAATCTAGGCCAGGAGGACAAGACTTCCCCCTTGGTAGTCAGTGACATTTATTCAGCTAGTTTATTGTGATTGACATAGTCTTTTCCTAGTAGGTTATTTTCCCTGTGCGTGTGTGTGTGTGTGTGTGTGTGTGTGTATAAAGATGTATATAGGTGTATATAGATGTGCATATATATATATATGTGTGTGTGTGTGTGTGTGTACTTGTGTGTATATATATGTATATATATATTAGGTACCAAGCAGACATTATGCCTTTCTGCTTTGTACTGTACTATTATTGCTGCTAGCTAATAACCAGCAAAATGTAGAAAATGAAAAATGATAAAAACTAATTTTCTGTAGATAACTCGGAGAAGAGTGCTTGCCCCTTATGTAGTGGGGTAGAGAACTGACTATGTCAACAATTTGCCTTTTCTGAAGGATGACTGCATCTAGTCCTCTGCTGCCATAGCACTCTGGGGCTAGCCAAATCACTGCGCATGTGGCGCTTCCAATTCTGCTTGTGGAGCCGAACTGGGTTCAGATAGTCCCCTGTGACTGAGTGTTAGAGTGGTGGAGCTCTGAGGCTGGTTCACAGCACCCAGAGGTCTCTCACTGCCAATAGATCACATACTGTTGATGGCCTGGAACCCGCTGGGGACTATGTTTCCCCTCACCAATTCCTTTTCCAGGATGGGAGTGTTATTCAGGGACTCGTTCCTTGAGTTCCCAACATGTTGACTTTGCATCTATTTCTGTTTCCCAAGGCAGAATCATAGCAGAGATGTGCAATCGAGATGCAGATAGAAGGCATCCCAAATAAGAGAAAAGGACAGATTTTCAGCCCATTCTTGGGCATGAGGAATGAGGTTTTGATTTGATCAAAGACAGTTCTGAGAAGCAGCCAGCTGCATGGCCTGCGATTTGTGGCCTTTCCTGAGTGCAAGAAAGAAGGAAAAGGAGCCAAGTCAAATGTATGCATTTGGTTCCTCTTAGAATGATAGCTCCCACTGTTCAACTATTTAATAATCTGGATTATGCACAACCAGTGGTGAAATGAAGACATTTCCCCTTACAAATGGGTATTTTCAAATGCGCTAAATTAACCTTGAGAGAGAAGTGCCTGTAATCTCTGTTCCTGGTGTCATTTTAAAGCTTTTGCTTCGTGATTGTGTAGCCGTTTAAAACCTTGTCGCAGCAAATGTGATTAACAAGTTTACAAAGCAACACTGTAGCTTATGCTTCATTTTGAAAGTTGCTTGACATTTATCTATAGTCAAAGCAATGATAATAAACAACAACAAAATCAAAGGAGAGCAAATAGTTCAGTGTGGCATCATAGGCTTTACCTTAGATAAACTAGTTCCGTCATTTTATGCAGTTCTTGGTAATGCCAGGATTAAAATATCAAGCAAGCCATTTAAACAGTGGCCAATGTGTCTTTGTGTTTGTAATTCCCATTGTTTGTTAAGCAGCCATTTTACTCTTGCATTGTAATGACCCAAACGGGGAATAAATATAATGCTTCTTTTTTTTTCTTCCCATATTGCTATTCAACTACCTCTATATGCTTGTTGTCTCTTTAGGGTCTTCTTTCCTCGAAATCTATACAAATGAAGTTTCAGTTCATCTATGTTGTAATAACAATGTGATATAGACAGTCTCTGTGAAAGCTTGTTGTTCATTTAAAAATGTTTCCTATTGTCTCACTTTGTATCTAACACAACTCTACCCATACTGTAGGGCAAGAATTGCCCAAATGACTTCAGTATTTTTTTGTCAGAAGCTGAATTGAAAGCGATCAGAACATCTATTTTGTTCTTGTTCCTATTGGTTGTAATACATTTGACTGGAAGATGTTTCAAGGAAATAGATCTTATGTATGTGACAGCAAGGCAGGTGTGAACTGATTAAACTAATTGTTTAAAAATGCACCAGAAAAGCTTGTTGTTACTAATTATGTTGAAACTTTTTGCTAATAACCTGCCATTACTTTGTCAATCCGTTCATATATTGGGTTTGTTTAAAGCAGAGCACAATACCTAGTATATTTTCTTTGGCATGATAAAATGTTCATGAAAGCAAATTTCATGTTTTTATTTTGATTCAATGGTGTCTCAACAATCGGCTGAAGCTAAGGCCCACAGCATGAGCCGTTTGACAGGAAAACGGGTAAAATTGGCTAGGACAATGAGTGATATTGACTGAGCTGACACTGGCATAAGAGCTTCAGTAACATCTCACCTCCTTTAGCATATGGGTGTTAGTCTCGCACCACTGAGGACTTTACACAGGTTCCATTTTGCTGCTGAAGAAAAAAAAGACATGGGAGTAGAACAATTTAAAAAATGATAGAAAACTCCCCTTGGGCCTGACCATGTTCTTTGTAACAGAATCTTTCCGGTAATTGAGAAAAATCCGAACTCCTACCAGCCAGGTCCCAGAGGGAATGCTTGGTTCTGTTGGACATGTCCCTTCTATGCCTTATTTGCTGCTGTCTGGTTCTCATGAGATAGAGCACACACAGGCCAAAGGCACAGTCTTCCCTTCAAGGCAGGTCTTCTGCCCAGAATGCCACCTAATTCTCTCTGGAGAACTGGATTGAATTATCTTAAAAGAAGGTCTTGTTCGATCAAAGCCAAAGCCAACACTTTCTGCTTTCTCTCTGCTGGGATCCACCCTTTGAGTTCTCCACGGCCAAAGATGCCTCCCTAGAAGGAACTTCTGGTCTCAAAACAAGACAGGAGCCAGAGAAGGGATGGACAAATGCCCCCAACCCACAGGCTCCCAGATGTTTACACTTTCCTGCCCCCTCTTATGTTCTATGATTTCTTCACTCCTAGGAGGGACTGGGGTGGGATGGGAAGGAGCTGATGTCAATACTCTCCATATTGCCTTCTTCCAGGCAATGCATAAACTTCCCAGCAAGACTTGTCCATGGTCAGCCTACTGCAGAGCCATGCCCTAGTCAAGGCAGAGGAGGGGGAGGCCCCAAGGAGCCCTGCTCTAGATCTCAGAGTTCACCTCTCCCACCCTTTCCAGTTTTCTGCTACTGATTTCCCCATTTCAATTGATCCTCACATTGACTGGTCAGCCGTGTTTACTGTCCACACATGTATGACCCAATGTCATGGTTGCATTACAAAGTCCTAAAAACCCCTTTCCTCCACTTAGTGAAGTGCTTCCCACTAGCCCCCCTGTAGAACACCACCTGCGTCTCAATAAGTCAACATCAACAATTTCTGGATACCACAAGTACAACAAAATTAAGTCCCCAAATAGCTTACTTAACAGAAGTCAAGTTTTGCTATAAAAATCTTGCTTCTCTTGGCTATTAGAGGTGCATTATGGGAACATCCAACACAGCCACAGGAAAAGGGGAGATCACTGACCCTTTGGACCATGTGCTTCTCCTACAAGCCCCAGTGAGCACTTTCATAAGAGGACCAGGGCTGAGGGTTGGGAGAGCATGAAGTCTACAAATGGAGTTAAGCACTTTGGTTTCAGCAGTCTACAAGGATAAGTTCCAACTGGAGGAAGGGAAGGAGGAAATGGTTAATCATGACAACTCATGTGACTTCCTTTTACTGCCTTCTGTGAAAAACTTCATGTATCCTCTTCTCATAGTGACTGGATTTGATCTTCCATCCTGGTTGGGGATACCACTTATGCCCAAACCAAGACTGAAGTCATGTCTTCAGGAAGCACAAGTCATGTTCTTACACCCTTAGATGTTCTAAGGCCCAACTAACATACACTGAGTGTTCCCTGCATACCAGGCTCTTTTCTAGGTTTTCAAATATTTAGCGTCTCATGAGATCTTCACTCTAATCTGTGAAGTATATCTCTAGTCCCATGTTATAAGTAGTAAACTATAGCACAGCCTGGTTACAGTACTTGCCTAGGGTCATACAGATGAAAACCTGGGCAATCTGATTCCAGAGCCCCCGACCTTCACTGCTCTTATGAGCTCCCCCCACAGGGTGCCACAGATTCACCTGGTGGCCATTTGGTTGGGGAACCTGCAGAAAGGGTTATAGTAACCTTTTCTGTGTGAGCAGCACCCCTTGACCGATAATAAACGACATGCAGGGTGTTGGGCTCCACATTATCGTGTTTAGTCCTGAGGTGGGTCCTATTGTCATCCCTGTTCTACAGAGGAGGATGCTGTGCTTCAGAAAAAGAATGCAACTTCTTGAAGGCCACGCAGCTGACCTTGGGATCCAGGCTGTCTGACTCCACAGTCCTTAAGCTGCCTCTCATGAACTCCACTGCTCTCATTTCTCAGGCCTCACATTTCTTATATTCTGACAGCTGCCCCCCCACCCCCCACCAAAAGACATCTATCTAATAGGAAGACCAGAAACGAGAGATTTCAGGTTGGTTCTTAGGTCCAATAATCCCATCAAGTGCCTGGTCTGTTTCCATCTTTCCCGAATGTTTTTATTTTGTTTTGTCTTTTGTGTTGGTTTTTGGCTGCACTGGGTGTTCATTGCTGTGCGTGGGCCACTCATTGCGGTGCACGGGCTACTCATTGCATTTGCTTCTTGTTGCAGAGCACTGGCTCCAGAGCGCAGGCTTAGTAGTTATGGCTGGCGAATAGGCTTAGTTGCTCCATGGCATGTGGAATCTTTCTGGACAAGGGATCGAACCCATATCCCCTGCATTGGCAGGTGGATTCTTAACCACTGGACCACCAGGGAAGTCCATCCTGGATGTTTTTAAAGCCTCATCATTAATGAAACAACTTCACAAAGAAGGCTGTCTACCTCATCCTTCCCGCTGGGAGCCAGGTGCCAAAAGGGGTGGGGTTTTGTTGGCCATCTGTAATACAGGACTATAAATCCACAGATGAAAGGATTTTTTCTAAGTTGAAAAAGGTGTTTTGCATTCTCCTTAGAATAGCCTGTGACATCTTACCAGTTCCCTCATTAGTTGTAAGTTAAACACAATCTTTGTGTTTGAAAAATAGATAAGCGAAAAGGGGATGGATCTTTTGATGCTCACATCTCCTTCAAAGTTCAGATGGAAGGGTATTCACCAGAGGCCTTTCCACCTATAGGAACTGGCAGCAAAACAGAGGCTCAGCTATAGTGGTAATTCTTAGTCCAGGTCCCGCAAGGGTAGGACAAGTATTTACAGGACACATTATATGCCAGGCACTGGGCTACAGAGAAGAACACAGGACATCTGTGCCCTTGAGAGGCTCACAGCCTAGGGAAGAAAACGCAGGGTATTACATAGATACACAGAGCATTACTTTCTTCAAAGGAAAAGTACCTAATTTTGCTTGGGGTGGTATTCAAGGAAGGCTTCTTGGAGGAGGTGATACAGAAGCTGAATCCTGAAGAATGAGAAGTTTTCCAGATGAAAGTGTGGAGAGGGATTGAAAAACATTCCAGGCAGAAGAAACACATGAAAAAAAAAATCTATTAAGTTCATAAAGAGAGCATCAGCCAATGGTGTGTAATATTGTGAACAGTTCAGTCCAACAGGACCCAAGGCTTGGCAATTCCTGACAGAGAAGCAGGCCCCAGTGTCTCACACTTTTGTTTTATCCTGATTGAAAGCACCAACCACTGTCTGGGGAGACCTGTGCAGTGAACTTCTGGGAGGAGGTGGGCTAGCATGGGAGAGCCCAGCCCACTGGCCAAGTCAGGTTTCATGGGGTAACTGCCATGGGAGCCCCTTCAACACAGCCTGATTCCTGCTGTTGAGCCCAGAAGCCCTGTTATGATCCAGGCGAGAGAAAGAGAGCTGGGGTAGTTGTGGGAGGGACATGCTTTGGGGAGTGACTGAAACCTTCAGAAGTGGGGAGGCCATGGTAGAGTGGGCTGGAGTGAAGGGTTGTGCTTTATAAGATCTGGAGGCTTTAGCACAATGGACCCAGATGAATCTTCTCACCTTGATCAACCAGACATAAACGGGGCCCCTACAGTGGGGCACTAGAGCTGGCTTATTGTCCTCATGAAAGACAACTGTTAAGATTTCAGAAATTTTACAACCTGGTTGTTAAACATGGCCATCATTTTTAAATGAGTTGTATAAACTTACAATTAAATAAGTTATGTTAAAAACAAAGTAATGGATACTCCAAGTTTATCACTTCCTAATTGTTGGACTACTTTTCACTCTCATTCATGCTGTTGAAGTTATTGAGCCCTCCCGCATCTGTAGGTGGAAATGCTATATCATAGTACGCCACTCACTGAGCACCTCTCGTTCAGTGACATCAGGTTGGTAGCTGAAATCAGCCATGGTGGGAGATGTACAGCACGCTAGAAATTAGGGCTTCTCTTCCAGAGAACAGGTTGCTATATTTTTACCAGCACAGCACCGACTCTGGGTCATTTTCCTTTGTCCATCTCTCAACTTACCCCCAGTGCCAATAGCTATTTTCAGGAAACAGCAATCCTGAAAACTAATGTGTGTGGACATGCAAAGTGTTAGGAGTGCAGATTTCTGGTGGACTCTTAGATAATTTATTCGTGCTTTAAGAGAGGTCTTGGGGGGACGCCAAGATGGTGTGATTGACAAGACATTTTCAGACCAACATTTTCAACCATTGTTGAGATGGACATAATAGACAACAATCCCTTCTATGCTTTTCTTTAAGATCATCCCTCAACATCCACCCCCTTCAAACCACAAGCCTGAAACTATTCTCCTGGCCTAGGATTTCAGTGGAATTAAACAGTTGATTCTTCATCATTCATCTCACTAAGGTCATGACAAGATGGACTGACAGGTCCTTAGCCCAGGTGTTTCCAGCTGGAGTGGTTCATAATAATAGCAATACCAGTTGCAGGTAATATATATTGAGTGCTTACTATGTACCAGGCAGTGCTCTTTAGTGCTCACAACAATCCTGGAGGGCAAATACCATTACCATCCTTACGTTATAGAAGAGGAAACTGAGGCTCAGAGAGGTTAAGGAATCTGTTTAGAGGCACAGAGCATTCAAGCCATGGAGGGAGCTAGGGATCCAAGCAGTCGGTTTCCAGATTGTTCCTTTCTCATCATGGAGGGGAGATTGCTCCCATCAAAGCTGCCCTCATGGTTCTTCCCCTGGCTTGGCCAGGACTCATCCACTCCTCTCTCTGACCAGACTGTACTCTCTCCCTGTTCATTGAGGGATGGCACACCTAGGGGCTTATATGTGTGGCTGAATT
This sequence comes from Ovis canadensis, assembly GCF_042477335.2. NCBI lineage: Eukaryota > Metazoa > Chordata > Mammalia > Artiodactyla > Bovidae > Ovis > Ovis canadensis. The sequence continues at coordinate 117,438,793 of NC_091727.1, read as the reverse complement.
TGACCATTAAGTGAGAAAATCACAGAAGCTGAGAAAGTCCCAGACTGTTTCCATTTTATGATTCTTCCAGTGTAATACAAACAAAAATATGAGGAAATACCAAAGATAAGGTTACAAAATTTGTAGTAACACATTCACGCATTTAATACAGAGAAACGTAATGCAATATAATTTTGTGAGTCATAAGAGAAGTGGGGTGTTTGTCCAATGAGGATAGTTTAAAGATTAAAAACTTCTAAGAATCTGTTGCACAACAATATGAACATAGTTAATATAACTGAACTTTATACTTAAAGTTGATTAAGATGGTATATTTTATGTTAACTGCTTTTTACTACAATTAAAAAAATATAGCAAGTATATGAAAAACTGAGGAAAAGTCAAAGATAAGGTTATAAAAGTCATGGTAACACATTCATATATTTAATTACAGAGCAGTTTAATACAGTATGACTTTGCTATTCACAGGCTAAATCCAGTATTTATATAGAAATTAATTTGTATTGCAGTGTATGTAGTGTCATCTGAAAATGGGGCACAAGCTTTAAGCTATATGGCAAATATTGTGCTTTCCAGACCTATCAATGAAACTCTGTGAATGTATGAAAAATAGCCTAGTTGTGAGATAACCCCAAACACTGAGGTCGGTCGTGAATGTAAGGCGTTGATCAAATGGCTTTCCTAGTTGCCCTGGCCATGTTTTGCCCTGATCTGACATAAGGCTTCTGGCAGTAGAGGACCTCTCACAAGTACTGTCAATTTCACACTCAGTTTCACAGCTCTGACCTATACTGTAGCTTCCAGAGGGATCCCACAAGCTTGAACGTCCTTCCAGGCCAAAACAACCTCATCTTAACTTTTTTGATCATTCAAGCACAAAGTGTAACCTTATTTCATCATTCTTTAAAAAAAAAAGTTTAAAAATTGAAGTATAGTTGATTTATTGACACAATTTGTGTTAGCTTCTGGCATACAGTAAAGTTATCCAGCTTGAATAACTGGCTGTATATTCCTTTTCAGATACTTTCCCATTATACTTCAGTATAAAATGTTGAATATAATTTCCTGTGCTATACAGAAGGACCTTGTTGTTTCATCATTTTTTATATTTCTGTATGTCACAGGTCATCACCTTTACTGTGTTACAAGTGCAGAACATTATGTGTCTGCTCTCTAGAAAAAGGCACACACACTATTTTGAATACACTTTGCATATATGCAGTCTACAGACCTCCTCCAGATCAGTGAAGCCCATTCATGTGCTCTCTGTGGAAGAACTTTCTACACGCTGAAGTCCACACTAATAGTATTTGTTTGAGGTCACCAAGGTTAACATGAAAGCCCCATAATATTTCAGTGATTTGATGCTGGTTCAGCATATCAGGACAACATGCTAAATTTGAACTTGAGCTAAACTCCCAACTTTCACAGTCTGACCAGTTTAGAGACTGCCCCCAACACCTCCCTCTGACTTAGTCTCCCCAGCATGCTGATTATTTGGCTACAGCCTAGAATTGACCCAAAAAACAAGCAAACATAAATACTCATGGACTCTCTCTGGGGCCATTCTGTGTAAATAGAAAATGTATATAAGTCCTTCTGCCTTTGAGAATCTGCTGAAAGCCATATACATAGGCGCATATATTTGCAGACTCTTAGACTCCCTTGACATGCACTTATGGACCTTCCTGCTCTATATATTCTCTGGCTCCTGATCTGGGCCCTTCTTGAAATAGTTTTTCTCTGATTCTAGAGTCTAAGCTAAAGACAATTGGACATTCAGTTCCTGGTTTCCCCTCTGTTTTATTCATCTGGTAGTTTTTGTCCTTGCCCGCTTCCCTACCTCCACACACCCAAGTGCTCCCATCTTGGATCCATAGTTATGTTTCCATTTAGTTTCCCTCCTTTATACTTTTGGCCATTATTTTTTGAGGCTCGCATCACACTGTTCTGGCCTTTTGGTCTCAGTTCCTCTTTTCCCCAATACCCTCTGAACACTGCATGCCTGGCCCAGCTCAAGGTTCCCAGCATCTCCCACAAATGGACTTTGCCTTATTCTCCTGAAGAGTTTCATTATGGCTTCTCAATATATATTTGCATTTTGATTATAATTCTCATTGATTTTGGCTTTGCCAAAATAAAAACAAGACCCACACCTCAGGAAGCCATGCTGATATATTTTTTTAAGAGTCTTGTTTTGGCTCCCCTTCTTTCCTTCACTGGCTTCCACCATTCAAAAACCTGCCTTTGCCAGGAGTAGCTTTACACTTTTCCACTTGTCTTCCATCCCTTAGCTGTGGGGTTAAAGCCTGGACCATTCTGTCTATTTGGCTAAAGAAAAGAGGCCCTAAGATTGAGCCCACAGGTGTATATGTGGGGAGTTCACAAATAAAATGACCGCATTTTACTCTCTTGAAATATAATTTTAGCTAGATTACTTATATTAATAGCCATCCATTGGGGAAAATTAATGACTATCAATTTACAAAACAGGATTATGAAATTTTGCAAAATAAGCATTAGATAGACAAACTCTTGCCTTGACATGCCTCCTTGACCTCGAAGAAGCTTGCACAAAGAATATAGTGTATTTCTGATAATGAAAACATGGCCTCTTTACCTAAACTTTTTTAGGTTCACAGTGGTACATACATGGGGCTTCCCAGAATCACCTGCCAATGCAGGAGATGTGGGTTCAATCCCTGAGCCCGGAAGATCCCCTGGAGTAGGACATGGCAACCCACTCCAGTGTTCTTCCCTGGTGAATCCCATAGACAGAGGACCCTGGTGGGCTACAGTCCATGGAGTCACAGAGAGTCGGCCACGACTGAGTGACTGAGCACACGTGGTGCATATACACTGTGATCCCCTCAAGGCAGCAAGACCACACTCTAAATCATGTTCTTTAGAACTTATGTTGAGGAGCATGATAGGCAAGTCTTCCTAGATATCTCCACCCCTCTGGTCCTTGGGACATGCACTGATATTCACAGAAGAACTAGCTGCCATTAGGGAATGGAATTTAAGGTTCAATAGTTTATCTAAAAGAATATCATATCAGGAGATTTAAGAACTCCAGATCTTTTAATCTGAGTAAGTGCCCCACAAAGCTTATGGGGACCTCAATAGAAGACTAGTAGAGAAAGATACGTAGCTGGCATTAGACAAGATTGTGGGAGGGGAAGACAACCTGGTTTGCCCCTAGAAGGGTCAAGGGGATGGAGTAATGAGCCATTCCAAACTAATAGTGCCCAAGGCAGGGTGGCAAATTCAGGGAAATAAGCATTTGTTTGTTTGGGATTGGGTTTCACACTAATGGCCTCATTTTTACTGTATCCGACTCTATGGGATCCCATGGACTATAGCCCACCAGGCTCCTCTGTCCTTAGAATTCTCCGGGCCAGAATACTGGAGTGGGGTAGCTAGCTGTTCCCTCCTCCACGGGATCTTTCCAACCAGGGATCGAACCCGGGTTTTTCACATTACAAGCAGATTCTTTACCATCTGAGCCACCAGGGAAGCACTTAATTACCACTTAAAGGCAATTTCTTAAATAATAAGCATTTGTTCCAGATGATTTCCCTGGCAGTCCAGTTGTTAGGACTCCATGCCTCCACTGCTGGGGTCACAGATTCGATCTCTGGTCAGGGAACTAAGATCCCATAAGTTGCATGACCCAATCAAATTAAAAAAAAAAAAAGATCTAAAAACAGAACAAGTATCTGTCCCTGAAGAAGCCCTAACCCACCACCCCGTACCTCAGAATGCGACTGTATTTGGGGAGAGTGCCTTTAAAGAAGTAATGAAGTAAAAATGAGGCCACTAGGGTAGACCCCAATCCCATCTGACCAGTGTTCCTATAAGAAAAGGAAGAGACACACAAGGACACAGTGAGAAGGCAGTCATCTGAAAAAGCTAGGGAGAGAAGCCTCAGGAGAGCCAGCCAAGGTGCTGACACCTTGATCTTGGACTCTGAGCCTCCAGAACAGTGAGAGAATAAATTTCTGTTGTTTAAGCCACCCATATGTGTTATTTTGTTTTGAAAGCCCTAGCGAATGAATACCACCACCACCACCCCCCCTTTTTTTTTTTAACTTTCTAGACTCTAAAGCTCCTTCTAATATTTGGAGGAAGTCCGCATTGATGAGGGCTTCCCTGGTAGCTCAGCTGGTCTACCTGCAATGCAGGAGACCCCAGTTCGATTCCTGGGTTGGGAAGATCCCCTGGAGAAGGGATAGGCTACCCACTCCAGTATTCTGGCCTGGAGAATTCCATGGACAGAAGAGCTAGGCGGGCTACAATCCATGGGGTCGCAAAGAGTCAGACTCGACTGAGTGACTTTCACTGTCACTCACTGATGAGTACTGGGGGAGGCAGAGCCTCTCTAGCAGCAGCAATAGTTGGAGTTCAATGTTGAGAGCATTAAGGGGCCAGGCTGCTGTGTCTAGCACGCGTGGAAGATGACTGTAGGAATGTCCTGGGCTGGCTAGCTCGCCCCCAGGGATTCTGTGAGCTACCAAGAACCTATGAATAAGTACTGAATACATTTTCTCCCTTTAATCAGGGGTGGTTTCCGTGGCTTGTAATTAAGACCACTGACCACTACGATTCAGGTCTACATCTATATCCTGAGAGTAAATCAACTGCAGGTGTTCCTAGGTGTCAGGGACATTCAAAGTTGGATGGGTGATGGCCTCAGTGTTCCCAGGATTGAGGCAATTTTGTTTTTTTTTTTGGTTGCATTGCTTCACATGCAGGATCCTAGTTCCCAGACCAGAAATCAAACCCGTGTACCCTACAGTGGAAGCTCAGAGTCTGACCCACTGGACTGCCAGGGAAGTACCCCAGGACTGAGGCAGTTTTGAGCAGTGCTCCAACCATCAGAGATGCTTATAAGAGGACCACTTTCCTCTTTTCTCTTTCCTACTTCCTTTGGTCCTTGTTTGTATTACTACTCATCCTTAGCCCAATGCTTTGGCTAGGTCACTAGACTCCACAGACATTGTTCAGCCCTAGGGCCCTTGGGAGTAAGGAAGCTGTGAGCCCTGCTTAATCTGGGCTGTCTTGGGAGTGAAAGTTGCCTTAGAATGCATCCCCTTCTGCCCCATCTCAGCCCTGCTTGGACTCAGCCATGAAGACTAGTAAATAAGGATAATACGACATTATTTCTGTATAAACTTTGATTTTCTATTACTTTGAAACCAATCATGAGCCTGAGACAGCATGGCAGCTCTAGAATCTGTATAAAGGAAGAATATCTGGCTTCCCTGGTGGCTCAGACAATAAAGAGTCTGCCTGAAATGCAGGAGATGCAGGTTTGATCCCTGAGTTGGGAAGATTCCCCTAGAGAAGGGAATGTCAACCCACTTCAGTATTTTTGCCTGGGAAATCCCATGAACAGAGGAACCTGGTGGGCTACAGTCCCTGGGGTCGGATACAACTGAATGACTAACACACATTAAGGCCACAAATAGTTACTAGTGGGAGGTGGTGAGGTGGGCCAAGACAGAGGGGCACTCTGTGTGGCCCTGTTTGCTAAGTTTATACAGCAAACACATGGTTTCTATTAAGGTGGTATATGGCAGTGGAGGAAAAATACCAAAAGCCTCCAAATATGGTCTTAGTCATACTTTGTGTGTACGTGCTAAGTTTCTTCAGTTGTGTCTGACTCTGTTCGACCCCATAGACTGTAGCTTGCCAGGCTCCTCTATCCATCGAATTCTCCAGTCAAGAATACTGGAATGGGTTGCCACGCCCTCCTCCAGGGGACCCTCTCGCCCCAGGGATCGAACTCCTGTCTCTTATGTCTCCTGCATTTGGCAGGCGGATTCTTTACCACTGAACCACCAGGGAAGCCCTTTTAATACTTTACCGAATATTTAAAAATACAGGTTGTCCTTATCAAAGAAGGCTTTTCATATTTTAATTTGAGAGTAACTTTGAAAGACAGATGGATTTAAGGGGGTCTATATAGCTCTCCCAAGCTACTCATTGGTGGCCCCACTGCTGGACAGGAGGCACCTATGGCCCTCAACCTTATGTCAGAGGGCCGTTATTCAGCCCCAAGTTCAATTTTTGCTCTAAGGACTTAGGCTACTCCTCAGCCACCTGCCTGGGGCGTGACTTCTGGTTGTCTGGCCCCCTACCTCTGCTCATTGGTCTCCCAGGCACAGAATTCAGGGGTTTCATGGCCTAATGCCTTGGGCCTAGAACATACTTTCAGCTGATCATTTTTCAGTGTGACCTCAGGCTTGCCAGGCTTCCATACCTCCAACTCTCTTTTCCATATCTTATCAATTCTCTGGCTTTTCCTCTTCCACTCCAGCCTGTGGAGTCTGGACATGACAGTAAAGTCAGTCCTTTGGCAAGAACATGCACAGTTAGGGGTAATTTTCAGCTTGTTATTTCTCCCTTGGGGGAACTCAATAGGATTATTTGATTGAAAATGTAAAAATACAAAACAAAACCCAAAACCCAAGAGACAAATTGAATTTGTCTGAGGTAGAAGGCTTTCGAGCATTCACCAGTGTGAAAGAACACACTATGCTTAAAATATACCCAATCCCTCATTGGATAGTTGATGTAACTTTGTTTTAACATTTTATTAGGGGGAGAAAAGGTCAGTGGAGCAAAAGTTTCTATAGCAACCTGGCAGCCGCACCTCTTGTAACCTATGAAATCATTAAATTATGAGGTGCAACTAGGTCAGAGAAGGGCCTTATGGGAATTGGCTGACCAATGGTTATATAACTGGATAAGTGAAGGTTACAGCCCACTCAACAAGGAGGAGACAAGTAGGTATTTACAAATGTCTGAGGCTGTATCATATGGCCCTATTGTCAGGAAGGCCTTCAATTCCGAGTGGGGAGTGGAGTTTAGGAGTATATATATTGTGTACATGTCTTCAGGATGAGGTGGGGTTGGGGAGAGTGCCTTAAAGAGTGGGAAGACAAAGAAAAAAAAAAGCAGAAAGCCTAAAGCTTAATTCTGAAAAGCCTGGTGCTACTCAGACTAGGTAATCCCTGCTGGTCTGGTTCCTTGGCAAGAACGGGCAGGCCTCCTTTTTTTTTTTTTTTTTTTGCAGGTGTGGGGTGGGGGTAGAGATGACTACAAGCCAGATGTATTGAGTTGGCCAAAAAATTCACCGGGGTTTGGCCAGACATACCCGAACGAACTTTTTGGCCAGCCCAATACCTGCCCGTAAAGTGATGTGTGGGCAAGAAAACACAGGAAGACCAGGATGGTAGGTACCAAAAAAACCCAAGAAACAACAACAACAACAAAAGACCTAGCCTTGGGAACCTAGGAGTTTTCCAAGGTTAAAAGGGCTAAGCTGCCCAGTAGACATGTTCCCTGCAGCCCTCATTCTCCCCATCCCACGATCTATGACAACAACTGGAAATTTCCATTTATACTTGCTCGTGTCAGGTAGAAAATTGATGATTAATACAGAGACTGCTGGTAGTGAATACCCACCATTAGTGGCTTTGATCTCAGGGACACCTCTGCAAACCAGATCAACCCACTGTCATTTAATGTGGGGGAACTGCGGAGACTTATATAAGGCAGCTATTTTATTTTTGCACCTGAGGATGAGAATGGGGTTTAGCTTAGAGAAATTTGTTTCCAGTCTGGGTCAGACAATGAAGGAGAAAGAGAGATACATTCTATTTTCTCAGCATCCCGTGGGAGGAATGTCTGTCACCTGATCAACCAGAGGGGCCGGGGCCTCACCTACCACGTAAATGCTGAGAGATGAATCTGGGTGGGTGGGGGGCACTGCTTAGTTCCTGGACCCTGGAAATTGATTCTTTGTCACCTTCTCTTGTGTCTCAGAACCCACCTCTACCCGCCCCATCCCCCAAACGGCACACCCAGGCACCTTATTTGTGTCTTTGATCACATTTGTCTGAGAGAAGGTAGGTGTGGGAAGCGGAAGAATTAAGTCCGTGGGAGTGGTGGAAAGGCAGGTCAGTTTGGGATAACAGCCAGCATCACAGCACTCATGTGTTGGCTCCAATACTAAAGTCCAGGGCCATTTCCAAGTTTCTGAGTGACCTTCAGTCTTCTATGAGTCACAGCTGCAGCTGAGTCATAGGCAGGAGAGAGACTGTGTTTTCTGATAAGCCTTCTCCTTACTCCCTCCCTATATTCTCCCTCATTATCCGAGGAAGGGGCTGTGTCTTCTATTATCATTATCACAAATGTCATGATGGCTTTGGAGTCACAGAGACCTGTCATTTACCACCTATGAGGACTTCCTCTGTCTGAGGCCTAATTTCCCGAGGATGATTGTGAAGTTTAAATGAGATCAATCATCCAAAGAAATGTTCAGAGTCCCTGTCACACATAAGTACCGAATGAGTGTGAGTCATTATTAAGTCATTCCCCCAAATTATTTTGGAAATATTTTTGGAAATTCCTCTATTATGAACTTGCTTACTGAGAATCCTTTCCTCAGAACCTCATCACCCTGGAGGAAGAGGTAGGGATACAATCTAACTTTTCACTCCTAAAAGTGAAGGACCGACCCTAAGCATGTGTTGACCACACCAAAGGGCACATACCCCACAAAGCTGTGCATGAAACAACACGTGGGCTTGTCTTTGTGCCTTCCTTGTACGTGATAAGGAGTGAATTATGCATTGACTACCTTCCACTTGTTAGATTTCTGTGAGGGGAGTGGTGGCCCAGATTTCCCCACATTTATGCTGTGGAATGGTTTGCCCAGTTCATATGGAAACACGATGCTGTTCCTCACTGTCAGTAGAACTTGTCCTTTGGCCACCTGGGTGCCCCCTGGGTTCTCTGGACACTTGACATCCCTTACAGGTGTCCCTTGGGTACCCTGACAACACACTCAACCAATGGAACTGACCAGCACTCAGATTGAAAGTATTAATATTTTACTAGTTTCTTTCTCTGGAAACAGCACATTCATCGAGATATTTCCTTCTAAATTTCTTTATCTTTTTATTGTTTTCTTTTTATGTTTTGCCCCCAGAGAAAGGGAAGTCTACCAGTGAGCTTCTATAAAATATTGCTTAGTCTTTTCTACAACAGGTGCAGAGACACAATTTCAGGACTGGGTGTGCTTTTAATATCCCCCCACTAAAAAAATCTGTTAGGACCAATTTCCCACATAGCCTTTCAATCCCAGATGATAACCATGAGAAATCTACATGCTTCCAGACTCTGGAGAGAGCTTTTTTTCTTTTTTTTTTTTTCAGGAACAAATTTGCTGTAATGATTCATCCACACAAAGCCAAAGGCATGTTCAGTGCAATATTTTCATTGTTCCAGACACAGTCATCAAAGAACTACTGTATGGGTGCCTCTGAAGCACCCCCATTTGTTCCAAATGTAAAAAGTAGAGGCACATAAATGTCAGTGATCAGGCGTGGGCTCCACAGCCTCGTTTGGCAGGCTCATGACACACTCCTAGCCTGTGCCAACCTTCTCCTGTAGGTTTCTGCACGGCTTGCACTGTCATCCCCTCATCATGACAGACTACAGCCATGGGCAGAAAAGTGCTGCAGTACAGCTGAGAAGCCTATACAGATTCTCCTCTGATCATCTCTTGAATACTTTTTTGAATCCAGTAATTTACACCTGTTAGTTCTCCTTACTTTGGGGCTAGTAGGAGACAGAGAGAGTGGACTTTTTGTTATAGGGGAGTTATGTATGGAATTTTTGTGGGCCCTTAGAAATTTACAATTGGACAGGCCCTTAGAAATTATCTAGTCCAATGTCTTTATTTTTCACAAGTGAACCAACTAAGGTCCAGAGAGATTTTTGTCATTTTCCCAAGGCCATTACAGCAATTTAGTGGCAGAATCAGAACTAGAATCCAGGACTCTTGCCATCCAGTTCAGTACTCTTTCTGGAACAGCATGTACTTTCCACTGTAATGGCATTTGTTTTACCTTAGACAATAACAGCTAATACTTTTTGACCATTTCCTACGTGCCAGGAATTATGCTAAGTACTTGAGTGCATCATTGTATTCAATCCACAAAACAACACTAAGAGGTCGGCACTTATATTTTCCCAACTTTATAAGACAAAGAGGTGGAAGCTTTGAAATGTGAAGTAACTGAGCCAAGGTTATACATCATACCATAAAACTCTTAATATTTAATTTACTAAACTAACTAATCTAATCCAAGAAGAAAAGTACTCAGACTACAGGCGATATTTTCATTGACCATACTCCACAAGGCAGAATGTCAAATGTTATTTGTACATTTCTTTGGTTGTATCCTGAGTCTGTAATTTTCTGCATTAATACTTACAAAACTATTTCTAGGAGGTTCTTCTCCCTTCTGAATGCTCTCATTGATATTCATGACTATAATGAGCCTTTGCAAATGTGCACACGTTGGAATAAAAAGGGGAAGGTAAAATGGAAGAATTAAAATATTGATTGAATGGTATCCTGAAATGTTTGCAAAGAATACATCCATTTATTCCATTTGTTTTTTCCAATTATTCATAAATCTCACATTGAATTTTGTTGGAATAAAGCCAAGTTAATAAAAGTCACTTGAGGCAATGGATCTATCCTCTCTGTTTGTACCTATCAGGCTTTCCCCCCACAAAATATCTTCATACACACATCCTACCCTCCTCTTCTGCAACTGAGCACTAGGTACCCTCTGTATCACCCAGATAAACCCTAAAGCAATACCTTGAAGCAACTCATTTAATCTCTTATATGAGCAAAAAGTCCTCAAGGGAAACCATGCTGGAATGTACAGGCTATGAGGCCCTGTTTTACTATTTAGTGAATACCTCCTTCAGTTTCCATTCAAATCTCCATCACACTGTCCAGACATTCTACTGTTTCTTGGAAGTAGAGTTTGAGCTAGTGGATGGAGTTTGTAATCTATAGATGGACTTTAGTCTCAGTTATCCTTTCAGAGGCCTTCCCAGGTGGTGCTAGTGGTAAAGAATCTGCCTGCTAATGCAGGAGGTGTAAGTGACCTGGGTTCGATTCCTGGGTTGGGAAGATCCCCTGGAGGAGGGCATGGCAACCCACTCCAGTATTCTTGCCTGAAAAGTCCCATGGACAGAGGAGCCTGGTGGGCTATAGTCTATGGAGTCACAAAGAGTCAGGCACGACTGAGTGACTGAACTGAACCGAACTTAATGTTATGTTAGTTTCAGGTGTACAATATGAGGAGTCAATATTTTTTATATTTTTTAAAGTTATTATAAAATAGTGGCTATATTTACCTGTGCTGTACAATGTATCCTTATCTTTTATTTATTTTATACATAGTAGTTAATCCCCTACCCTTATCTTGCTCCTCCTCCCTTCCTTCTCCCCACTGGTAACCACTAGATTTTTCTCTGTATATCTGAGTCTATTTCTGTTATGAAGAAATAAAATTATTTTTAAGACAAGAAAAATTTTAAACATAAAATTATCTCTCTGTCCATTTGGGCCACTACTCCTTCCTCTTTGGCTTCCCAGGTGGCTCAGTGGTAAAGAATCTGCCTGCAATGCAGGTGATGTGGGTTAGATCCCTGGGTCAGGAAGATCTCCTAGAGAAGGCAATGGCAACCCACTCCAGTATTCTTGCCTGGGAAATCCCATGGACAGAGGAGCCTGGCGGTCTACAATCTATGGGGTCACAAAAGAGTTGGACAAGACTTAGTGACTAAACAACAGCAAATCTGTATTATACATTAATTAGATCCTCACTGAAGACACTGGAAGACCTGCTCACCAGGAAAGAAAAAGGCAAAGTAATTCCTTGGGAGATAACATTTCCTGTAAGGGGTCATGATGACCCACTACGCACCCACTGGACAGTTTACACTGTCAAGATGCTACTTTGAGGTAAAACCTTTTGATGCATAACCCTTTGTCTCCCAAAGTTACATAACTGTGCTTTGACCTCAGAGCTTTCTGAAAGACTGTCTCCTGGGTTATAATCCTCAGGTTGGCTTGGATAAAATTTTCCATTTCTTTATTAGATAGACTATGGATAAATTTTTTCCACTGACAGTTATATTCATCTGTTTTTTATTTTTTAGATTCCATATATAAGTGATAACATAGAGTATTGTCTTTCTCTGTCCAACTTATGTCACTTAACATAATGAGATTATTATGTGTAAAAAGATTAAGTAAAAATTTAGCTATTTCTTCCAGAGATTTTTGTAATAGTTAGATTAAAGAAAAAAAATTTGACAATGTAAGCGTATTTTTTCAATGTAGAGTAGGCACATAAAATAAAACTAAAATATTTCTATGCAGGAACACCTTGCCACTAAACAATTATTCTGTATGCACTTTTTTGGTTTGTTTTTTTGTTTTGTTTTTTTTTTTTTGGTATGCACTTTTGATTTTTTGGTCTATATATTATTTTGATACTGGTGACACTGTTGAAAAGTGACTATGCTAAACACAAGGAAAAAACAAATGGGACAATATTAAAAAACTGAAAATCAACCCAAAACTTTACTAGTTTACACTGAAATAAATCACACTAAAATTAATTTAAATTACTTAAAAAGCCATAGAGTCATCATCCAGAAAAGATAAATTAACACTTATTTTATAACAAATGAAATTAAAATCTATAAAATATGCAAAATATTTTATATTTTAGACTCAATAAACTTTAGTTTTTACTGTGTGATATTCTTTTTCTATGGGTTTACCTTAATATTTTTATGATTTTAAAGGTAGCAAATACTCATCATTGATCGCACTGATCTCTGAGGAAGGCTTTCTTATCTCTCCTTGATGCTGAAGCTGAAACTCCAATACTTTGGCCACCTCATGAGAAGAGTTGACTCATTGGAAAAGACCCTGATGCTGGGAGGGATAGGGGGCAGGAGGAGAAGGAGACAACAGAGGATGAGATGGCTGGATGGCATCACCGACTCAATGGACATGAGTTTGGGTAAACTCTGGGAGCTGGTGATGGACAGGGAGGCCTGGCGTGTTGCAATTCATGGGGTCACAAAGAGTCGGACACGACTGAGCGACTGAACTGAACTGATACTCATCATAGAAAATACACTACTATATATAAAATAGATAACTAATGAGAACCTACAGGGAACTCTGCTTGGTGCTCTGTGGTGACCTAAATGGGAAGAAAATCCTAAAAAGAGGGGATATATGTATATGTATGGCTGATTCACTTTGCTGTACATTAGAAACTGACACAGAAGTATAAAGCCACTATACTCCAATAAAAATAAAAAGTAAAAAAAAAGAATAAATAAGGAAAGTTATAAAAAATAAAGGAGTTTTTGCAATATATGATAACACTGATGAACCTTGAAGATGTTGTTGTTCAGTCACTAAGTCGTGTCCCACTCTTTGCGACCCCATGGACTGCCGCACATGAGGCTTCTGTGTCCTTCACTATCTCCCTGAGTTTGTTTAAACTCATGTCTACTGAGTCAGTGATGCCATTCAACCATCTTGTCCTCTGTTGTCCCCTTCTCCTCCTGATCTCAATCTTTCCCAGCATCAGGGTCTTTTCCAATGAGCCAACTGTTTGCATGGGGTAGCCAAAGTATTGGAGCTTAAGCTTTGGCATCAGTCTTTCCAGTGAATAATCAGGATTGATTTCCTTTGGGTTGACTGGTTTGATCTCTTTGCAGTCCAAGGGACTCTCAAGAGTCTTCTCCGACACCACAGTTTAAAAGCAGCAATTCTTCAGTGCTCAGCCTTCTTTAAGGTTCAACTCTCACATCCATACATGACTACTCAAAAAACCATAGCTTTGACTATACAGACCGTCAAAGGTCTGTGCTTTTTAATATGCTGTCTAGGTAGGTTATAGCTTTTCTTCCAAGGAGTAAGCATCTTTTAATTTCATGGCTGCAGTCACCATCTACAGTGATTTTGAAGCCCAAGAAAATAAAGTCTTTGTCAATGTTTCCATTGTTTCCCCATCTATTTGCCATGAAGTGATGGGACCAGATGCCATGATCTTCGTTTTTTGAATGTTCAGTTTTCAGCCAGCTTTTCCACTCTCCTCTTTCACTTTCATCAAGAGGCTCTTTAGTTCCTCTTTGCTTTCTGTCATAAGTGTGGTGTCGTCTACATGTCTGAGGTTATTGATATTTCTCCTGGCAATCTTGATTCCAGCTTGTGCTTCATCCAGCCCAACATTTCACATGATGTACACTGCATAGAAGTTAAATAAGCAGGGTGACAATATACAGCTTTGATGTACTCCTTTCCTAATTTTGAACCAGTCTGTGTTCCATGTCTGGTTCTAACTGTTGCTTCTCAACCTGCATACAGGTTTCTCAGGAGGCAGGTAAGGTGGTCTGGTATTCCCATAATGAAGGCATTTTACTAAGTGAAATAAGCTAGTCACAGAAAGACAAATACTGCATGATTCCACTTATATGAAGTATCTAAAAAAGTCAAGTTCATACAATCAAACCGTGGAATGATGGCTCCCAGGGTTTTAGAGGAGGAGGACATGGGAAATTAGTAATCAATTGGCATAAAGTTTCGGTTAAACAAGGCCTATAAGTTCTAGAGACCTGTTGAATAAGATTGCACCTGTAACATATTACAGTATGTTACAGTAAGTCAACAGTAACATATTACACATTTAAACATTTTCTAGGAAGGTAAATCTCATGTTTGGTGTTCTCACAACAATAAAATAAAATTGCTTTAAAATTTTTAAAAACTTGGAAAAAAATTATGTTAACAACCATGCTGGAAAGAAGTTTTCACTTTTATTTCATTATGGACATCTTCAGTTCAGTTCAGTTCAGTCGCTCAGTTGTGTCCGACTCTTTGCGACCCCATGAATCGCAGCACACCAGGCCTCCCTGTCCATTACCAACTCCCCGAGTTCACTCAGACTCATGTCCATCGAGTCCGTGATGCCATCCAGCCATCTCATCGTCTGTCGTCCCCTTCTCCTCCTGCCCCCAATCCCTCCCAGCATCAGAGTCTTTTCCAATGAGTCAACTCTTCTCATGAGGTGGCCAAAGTACTGGAGTTTCAGCTTTAGCATCATTCCTTCCAAAGAAATCCCAGGGCTGATCTCCTTCAGAATGGACTGGTTGGATCTCCTTGCAGTCCAAGGGACTCTCAAGAGTCTTCTCCAACACCACAGTTCAAAAGCATCAATTCTTCGGTGCTCAGCCTTCTTCACAGTCCAACTCTCACATCCATACATGGGCATCTTACTATTATACTAAAGAAAATTATACTGTGATCATAAACTGGGCTTATAAAATAACTACACTATATGGAATCCTGTGTATAATATATTTAAAAAATTGAAACCACAGAGACATGCATGGGAACAAAGTATACAAATTGTTCTCTATAAAAATAAGTATATGACTGAAATACATGAACCCTACCAGAATAACTAAAACATATATAGTGACAATGAAGAATGAAGGTGAAAGTGAATTCCATCACTTGTGACAGGTATGGGTTTGTAGATGCCATTGATGTAGGAATTCTCCTTGGCAACTCTTCCAATCAGAAGTTGCAGGTCTTTGCACACTTGTGATTTTGTGGTTTTTTCTAATCTAAGAAAATTCATATTTGATGAAATGTGCAGATAGCTGCTTGGCAACATTTCTCAGGAGAACTAGGATTACAGTAAACAGTGAACATTTTTAGCATTGTTTTTGTGAGATCCTTGTTTGGTTTCAGTGATCTTAAAGGAACACTGCATAATCCCCTCAGAATTAATTAATTATCCCAATTCATTTTGTACTAAAGTCAATCAAAGCATGAAATGCTCCCCTCTCCAAAAAAAAGCCCTTTGCTCTAAAGCATATTTTACCCTCTCTTCTTTCTCTACAAAGCCATCCTAGTCTCACTTGACACATGGTGAGCTTCCTATGAGAATTCTTCCTGCATTTATGAGGTAAGTTCAGGTAGCTTTCAAAGAACCATGTAATTAGCATACTCTTCCATATTCTTATTTTATTTGTCAATGATTTTCTGTCTCATAAGTCAGATGGTACACTCCTTGAGAATAAGGTTAGCATGAGATACTTACACCACCTTGTCCACCCCCTCAGTGGGTTAGGAAAGTTTGGAACCAAACGAATTTTCAAAATAACACTTAAGAATATACTTTGGAATATCATCAACATAATGTTGATGTTCCTCTAAAGCATTAAAAATAGCTACAAGATGGTTCCTGCATGAGCATTAGTTAACAAATTATTTTGGGCTTTGTATTTAACCACCCTGAAGTGTGGACTTGTCTCCCCATAGCCAGAGATTACAGAGAAAAACCAGCTGTGGTTGAAAGTCTTGTTGGGAAGTGAAAAGACACTGCCCAGGTGTTGGTGTAGGAACAACAGCAGATAGAAGCTGAGTCACCTCTGTAACTGGAGCGTGATCAGGACAAAAGGAAGTATGATGCACACTGGATTGGGGAGTTGTGATTTGTTACTAAAAGTAGTCTTTCTCTGTCTCCACAGTGCCTGCAGTTGCTTCTGTCATTTCATTTATCATGCTGTGTTGTATTGTGAATGTTTCAGACGTTTCTTGGATGTGTCCGGGGAATTCTTGAAATGAAACTGAGTAGCAGACCTTCATCCATAGACTTCAATAATTTTAGTGATAATATCAATGTCCTCTAGCCAAAGACTCCCAGGAACATACATATACTGATCAAGCTCTGCAGGAGACCCAGGTTTGATTCCTGGGTCAGGAAGTTCCCCTGGAGAAGGAAATGGCAACTCACTTCAGTATTCTTGCCTGGAGAACTCCATGGACAGAGGAAACTTGCAGGCTACAGTCCATGGGGTTGCAAGAGTCGGACATGATTTAGGGACTTAACCACCATTAACCAAAGACTCCCAGGAACACACATACAGTGATCAAAGTGGGTTTGTCACTTAGTGAGAATCTACACCATGGAGAACTGTGAGGCATCTCAAGAAAAAAACGGTGCCAAACAAACTTATTCTAGGCTTTGAGCTTTGGTTGAGTGACTTGTGGGAGGGTCAAAGGAATCTGTGGTTCAGTCTGGGTTGGGTGCCATCAGAAAACAGAGCCGTCCTGTGATTGAGTATCTCAGGTCAATTTTATCAGGGGTAGGGGACAGACTAGAATGAGACTAATTGATAAAGAAGCAGTGGTCACTCATATTAGTCAGGAAGGAGAAATATTCAGTTATTTCTGTGGTTTGGACAATGTTCGTATTTTGTCTGGGGTTCAGACATTATGGAGTGGTCTTGATTTGTCTTGATCCATCATAGTTGCAGAGTTGCCTGATCTGATACTGATAATCTGTGAAATTTGGGGGGATCAACAGAACACCAAGCTTTAGTTTGGTGTTGCTACTAGTGCCAGGCCAGCACCTACCAACACCAAGGCCAACTGATAGTACTAGGCTAGCTCTTGGATGTTAGGAGATGTTTCTCTTTTTAGTTTGTTGTTTTACCAATAGGCCATGTGAAAGGGGGCTTCCTTAAATGCATTTCAAAGAGGTCTGACCTCCCCCTCCACCCTACATGCATTTATGTCTCTAAGCCCATGTTCTTTTGCCCCCACTGCATTTCTCTAGCTACATCTACTCACCCCCTGGCATATTTCTGGGGCCTATCCCAAGTCCTACATTTTCCATGAAGTCATCTCTGATCACTCCACTCCAAAGGGCTTTCTTCTGCTCTGATCTTGGTGCTTTTATTGTTTAGTCTACTTGATTGGCACTTTTAGGGTCTAACACTACATGCAATCTATGTATGTAATGATAAGAGGTAACATGTACTGTTAAAAGATCTTCTACTGCAAGAGACTTACCTCTCCAACTGAAACCTAAACTGTTAGAGGGTAGGGATCAAATGCTGAAAACTCATGTCTTTTATGTTTCAGGTTCTGTTTCAAGTTTTTGCATATGTTAATTCATTTAATACAAGTCTACAAAGTAAGTGCTATTACAATCTCCTTTTTTCAGGTGAAAACAAAATACCTCTTATTAACCCTCTGTTACCCACCCCCACCCCTTCCCCATCCAGTTAACTAAGAGGCTGGTTAATGATGTATAGCAAAAGGCAGGGGAGTGGTGTGTGGAGATTTTCTCCCCAAATACTTTTCAAGTATAACTCACTTTACATAATACATGCTCTTAAAAACAACATTAATAAATGTTGCTTAAACAGAAGAGCTACCACCACTATGCAGATTATCAAAGCATTGTGAGGGCTTATGAAGATAGATCAACACAATTTGGCATGTGGTATCTCCTTAGACTTTCACAATGCTATTCTTATCCTCATTTTACAGGTAAAGAAACCATGCTGCAGAGTGGTTCCCAGAAAGAAAAAGAGGAAGAGAAGACAAAAAAGGTTAAAAAAAAAAGAGAGACAGAAAAGTGGAGGTACAGATTCAATGCAAGTTCTATTAAAATTCCAATGACATTTTTCATGGAAATAAGACAAATAGTCCAATCATATGGAATCACAAATAGCCAAAGCAATCCTGAGAAAGAAGAACAAAGTAAGAGGCATCACACTTCCTGATCTCCAACTATATTACAAAGCTATAGTAATCAAAATAACATGGCACTGGCATAAAACAGACAAATAGATCAATGGAATAGAAATAGAAGCCAGAAATAAACCAACCTGTATACAGTCAACTAATACTTGACAAGGGAGCCAACAATATTCAATGGGGAAAGGATGATCTCTTCAATAAAAGGTAATGGGAAAACTAGATATCCACATGAAGAAGAATAAAAGCAGACTCCTATCTTACACAGCTCACAAACATTAACTCAAAATGGATTAAAGGCTTAAATATAAAATCTGAAACTGTAAAACTCCAAGAATAAAACATAAGGTAAAATCGCCTTCACAATCATCTTGGCAGTGAATTTTTTTATAAAACACCAAAAGCACAAACAACAAAACCAAAAATTAATAAGTAGGATAATATCAACAAGTAGGGCTTCCCAGGTGGTGTTGTGGTAAAGGACCCGCCTGTCAACACAGGAGCCAAAAAAGACATGGGTTCAATCCCCAGATGGGGAAGATGCCCTGGAGAAGGAATGGTGACCCACTCTAGTATTCTTGCCTGGAAAATGCTATGGACAGAGGAATCTGGGAGGCTACAGTCCAAGGGATAGAAAAGAGTTGGACACGACTGAGCACACACACACACACAAGATGACATCAAACTTTCAGTGCTTCTGCACAGCAAAAGAAATAATAAAAAATGAAAAGGCAACCTACAGAGTGGGAGAAAAGAGTTGAAAGCCATATATCTGATAAGGAGTAATATCCAAATATATAAGGAACTCAATAGCAAAAATCAAATAATCAAATTTAAAAAAAGGCAAAGGACCTGAATAGACATTTTTGTTTTCTAGGAAACACATCTAAATTGCTAATGGGTATATGAAAAGATGCTAAACATCACTAATAATCAGGGAAACACAAATGAAAAACACAATGAAATATCATCTCACACATGATAGAGTGGCTAACATCAAAAAGATAACAAATATCAAGTGTTATTTAAGGATGTGGAGTGCAGTGTGCCTTTGTGCACTGTTGATAGGACTGTAAATTGATACAGCCACTATACAATACAGTATGGAGGGTCTTCAAATAATAAAAAATATAATAAAACTATCATGTGATTCAGCAATCCTGCCTCTGGTTGGGTGTATTTGAAGAAAGTGAAGTCACTATCTGGAAGAGATTTCTGTACACCACACCTATGTTCACTGCAGCATTATTTACAATAACTAAAACATGAAAACAACCAAATTGTCCATCAATGGATGAATGGACAAAGAAAATGCGATACACACACACACACACACACACACACACACACACACACACACACTGGAATATTATTTAGCCATAAAAAAGGAAATTCTGTCATTTATGATGATACAGATGGATGGACATTATGCTAAGTGAAATAAGTCAAATAGTGAAAGACAAATACCATATTATCTCACTTATATGTAGTATCTAAAAAAAGTCAAACTTATAGAAGCAGAGTAGAGTGGTTGCCAGGGAATGGGGACTGGGGAAAATGGAAAGGTATTGGTCAAAGCATACACAGTTTCCATTATAAGATGAGTAAATTCTGGCTACCTAAAGTGCAAGGTGGTAGCTATTGTTAACAATGTTGTATTATATACTTGAAGGTTGCTTAGAGGCTAGATCTTAAATGTTCTCAGAAACAGCGGTAGCTATGTGATGTGATGAAGGTATTAACTAACTTTATTGTAGTAGTCATTTCACAACATATACATGTATCAAATCATCATGTTGAACACCTTAAATTTATGCAGTGTTATGTGTCAATTGTATCTCAATAAAGGTGGGCAGGGGAAAGGAAAATGGAGGGCAGAAGTGAGAGAATGGTGTTGGAGCTTTGTAAGGGAGGGTTAGGAGAGGTGAGGAAAGGTTAGGTAGGATTTGGTTTTTTCTTTTATTGTGAACCTGAAAGGACAGGAAAAGAAACCAGGATTAGCACTTTCCTGGAGGCACTGTCAAGCCAACACTCCTGGAATAAGATCTGAGGTAAGAGTTGCCAACAAACACCCAAAGCAAATCTGCCTATCAGTTCAGTTCAGTTCAGTTCTGTTGCTCAGTCGTGTCCGACTCTTTGTGACCCCATGAATCGCAGCATGCCAGGCCTCCCTGTCCATCACCAACTCCCGGAGTTCACTCAGACTCAGGTCCATCGAGTCAGCGATGCCATCCAGCCATCTCATCGTCTGTCGTCCCCTTCTCCTCCTGCCCCCAATCCCTCCCAGCATCAGAGTCTTTTCCAATGAGTCAACACTTTCCATGAGGTGGCCAAAGTACTGGAGTTTCAGCTTTAGCATCATTCCTTCCAAAGAAATCCCAGGGCTGATCTCCTTCAGAATGGACTGGTTGGATCTCCTTGCAGTCCAAGGGACTCTCAAGAGTCTTCTCCAACACCACAGTTCAAAAGCATCAATTCTTTGGTGCTCAGCTTTCTTCACAAACTTCCAAATGTTCAAGCTGGTTTTATAAAAGGCAGAGGAACCAGAGATCAAATTGCCAACATCTGCTGGACCATCGAAAAAGCAAGAGAGTTCCAGAAAAACATCTATTTCTGCTTTATTGACTATGCCAAAGCCTTTGACTGTGTGGATCACAATCAACTGCGGAAAATTCTGAAAGAGATGGGAATACCAGACCACCTGACCTGCCTCTTGAGAAACCTATATGCAGGTCAGGAAGCAACAGTTAGAACTGGACATGGAACAACAGACTGGTTCCAAATAGGAAAAGGAGTATGTCAAGGCTGTATATTGTCACCCTGCTTATTTAACTTACATGCAGAGTACATTACGAGAAATGCTGGGCTGGAAGAAGCACAATCTGGAATCAAGATTGCCGGGAGAAATATCAATAACCTCAGATATGCAGATGACACCACCCTTATGGCAGAAAGTGAAGAGGAACTAAAAAGCCTCTTGATGAAAGTGAAAGAGGAGAGTGAAAAAGCTGGCTTAAAGCCCAACATTCAGAAAACGAAAATCACGGCATCTGGTCCCATCACTTCATGGGAAATAGATGGGGAAACAGTGGAAACAGTGTCAGACTTTATTTTGGGGAGCTCCAAAATCACTGCAGATGGTGACTGCAGCCATGAAATTAAAAGACGCTTATTCCTTGGAAGAAAAGTTATGACCAACCTAGATAGCATATTGAAAAGCAGAGACATTACTTTGCCAACAAAGGTCAGTCTAGTCAAGGCTATGGTTTTTCCTGTGGTCATGTATGGATGTGAGAGTTGGACTGTGAAGAAAGCTAATAGCAGAGCCCAATCTCTACTCCAAAACACAGTCCCACTGCTCCGCCCAGTGGCAATCTTGAGATAGTGCATAAAGGATATCTACCAGAGCCACTCAGATTACATCAGAACCTTGACATTGCAGGGAGAAGTGGCCATATTCCTATTCTTTTTTAATCTCCTGGGACTCTGATGTGCTTCTGCATTTGAGAATGACTGGCCAAATTTTCACTTTCCCTATGACATAGAGACTTCCTGGTGTGAGCTGGAATGGCAGGTGGCACCTGGGCAAGGTGCTAATGTAGGCTATCACTTTGTTTTTTCCATTCTGTCATCAGGAGGTTAATTATTTCTCATCAACTGCCATTTCTCAGTGAACACTGTGTATTGGGTGCTGGGAATACAATACTACACAAGACAAATAAGGCTTTTGTCTTACAGTGAGGAAGACAAACAAATCTGTACAGATGGCAATAAGCTCTATGAAGGAAAAGGACATGGCATTGAGATAGAAAACAACTGAGGTAAGAGAAGACCTCTGAGGAGGTGACACTGAACTGAGACATGGAGGACAAGAAGTCAATTATACCCCAAATAGCCAAAGCAATCTTGAGAAAAAAGAATAAAGCTGGAGGAATTAGGCTTCCTGACTTCAGACCATACCACACAGTTATAGTAATCAAACCACCATAGTACTGGCACAAAAACAGACACATAGGTCAATAGAACAGGACAGAAAGCCCAGAAATAAACCCACATACCTATAGTCAGTTAATCTATGACAAAGGAGGCAAGAATATACAACGGAGAAAAAACAATCTCTTCAATAAGTGGTGCTGGGAAAGCTGGACAGCTACATGTGAAAGAACAAAATTAAAACATTTCTTCATACCACATACAAATACAAACTCAAAATAGGTTAAAGGCTTAAATGAAAGACCTAAAAGCATAAAACTCTGAAAAGTGAACATAGGCAAAATACTCATTGACATAAATCACACCAGATGTTTTTTTACCCACCTCCTAGAGTAATGAAAATAAAAGCAAAAATAAACAAGTGGGACCTATTTAAATTTAAAAGATTTTGCATAGCAAAGGAAACCATAAACAAGATGAAATGACAACCCTCAGAATAGGAGAATATATTTGCAAATTATATGACTGATAAAAGACTTCTCTGGTGGCTCAGACAGTAAACGCCTCTGCTTACAATGTGGGAGACCCAGGTTCGAGCCCTGGGTTGGGAAGATCCTCTGGAGAAGGAAATGGCAACCCACTCCAGTACTCTTGCCTGGAAAATCCCATGGAGGGAGGAGCCTGGTAGGGCTCCTACCAGTCCATGGGGTCGCAAAGAGTCAGACACAACTGAACGACTTCACTTCACTTTACTTCATGACTGATAAGGGGTTAACATCCAGTATACATAAACAGCTTATATAATATAACTTAATGTCAAAAAAACAAACAGCCTGATTAATAAATGGGCACAACTTTTGCAGCAACATGGATGGACCTAGATAATATCATACTAAGTGAAATAAGTCATATAGAGAGAAATATTATATGATATCACTTATGCATGGAATCTAAGATATAATACAAATGAATCTATAAACAAAACAGAAATAGATTCACAGACATAAAAAATAAACTTACAATTACCAAAGGAGAAAGGAAGGGAGGGATAAATTAGGAATATGGGAATAACAAACTACTATACATAAAATGCATAGGCAACAAGGATTTACTGTATGGCACAGGGAACTATAGTCAGTATCTTGTAATAATTTCTAATGGAAAATAATCTGAAAAATGTATACACATAACTGGTTCACTTTGTAATATACCTGAAACTAACACAATACCATAAATCAGCTATATTTCAATTTAAGGAAAACAACAAAATATGGACAGAAGACCTGAATAAACATTTTTCCAAAGAAGACAAACAGATGGCTAGCAGGCACATGAGAAGATGTTCAGTATTACTAATCATCAGAGAAATGCAAATCAAAACCACAATGAGCTACCACTTTACACCTGTCAGAATGGTTATCCCCAAAAGAACACAAATAACAACTGTCAGCAAGGATATGGAAAAAAGGGAACCCATGTATGCTGTTGGTGGGAATGTAAATTGTATGGACAGCTGTGACTGAAGGATCAAAAAGGATAAGAATTAGAAAAGTGATCCACGACTTTGACCAGATGGTGATCATTGAGGCTCATAAGAAGAAGAGGACCAGACTGGAAAAATAAGAGTGCGGAATTTTTGAAGTTGAGATTTTTGGAACTAATATCGATTTTCATTAAGAAGGTCTGGGACCCTAGGCATGGCACCAGGAATGAGTGACTAAGGTAGAGTGGATGACGAATCATGCAAAATGAGGAAGCTAAGACACAGAGGGTGCTGGCTGTTGCGTGGTATAGTTGTCAAAGATTTGAGGTGGAGTGGAAGTGTAGTGAGGTTGCCAGGCAGTTGTGTGTTTTTTAAGATTTACTTATGTATTTTCTTTTTTGGCTGTGCTCAGTCTTTGTTGCTGCATGTGGCTTTCTCTAGTTGTGGTCAGCGAGGGCTACTCTTTGTTGCCATGTGTGGGCTTCTCATTGTGATAGTTTCTTTCGCTGTGGAGCACAGACTCTAGGTGCCCAAGTTTCAATAGTTGTAGCACATGATCTCAGCAGTTGTGGCACGTGGGATCAGTAGCTGTGGCACACGGGCTTAGTAGCTCTGTGGCATGTGGAATCTTCCCAGACCAGGGATCAAACCAGTGTCCCTTACATTGCAAGGTGGATTCTTAACCACTGGACCACCAGGGAAGCCCCAGGCAGTCTTGAGTGTGCTCGTGATCATAAATTTGTGGTCAGCCCAGCCATACAATTTTTAGTATTTTCAGCTGCTTCAATATAGACAGAGAAGCATGTGGTTCAAGTAGTGCTGTGGATTGCCTAGTGAATATGATAGGGAGCTAAGAGGAGAAAGGAAATGGACTGACTGTAACAAGGGAGAGTGTATTGATTTCCTGTTGCTGATGTAACAAATTACCACACACCTAGTGACTTGAAACAGTACAAGTTTTTTTTTTAATCTGACAGTTCTGGAATTCAGAAGTCCAAAATGTGTTTTACAAGGCTAAAATCAAGGTGTCAGCAGGTTTGCATTCGTTCAGGAGACTCTGGGAGCAAATCTGTATCGTTGCCTTTTCTCTTAATAGCTTCTAGAAGCTCCCTGTGTTCCTTTGCTTATAGCCCCTCCTACATCTTAAAAGCCAGCAACATTGGGCTGAGTCTTTCTCATGCTGCCATCTCTCCAGTTCTCTCTTCCAATCCTCTCTTCCACTTTGAGGGAAACTTGTGATTGCACTGGGCTCATCTGCCTAAACCAGGATAATCTCCTTTTATTCTAAGGTCACCTGATTAGCAACCCTAATTCCATTTTAACCTGAATTTCTCTTTGCCATATAATCTAAAATATTCACAGGATTTCAGGGATTAGGATGTGGACATCTTTGTGGGAGGCATCATTCTCCCTACAAAGTGATTATGATGATGTCAATGCATGGACTCTGTACTGGGTAAGGAGGCAAATGGAGAAAACAGTGGGCAGATGAAAAGCGAAACAGTGATGCAATCAATGAATTGGAGAAGTAACAGAATGAGCTTGAAGAACTGTAGCGCTAGAGCAGAAATTTTAAAAATGATGTAGTCTCTGATGATGACAAAGGCTAGGGTAGGATCACATCATAGAGGTGAGAATCTGATATAAAGTTGTAGAAAAGACCAGATAAAGCAGTCATGAGATCTTGGCACGGATGAGCTAGAGGGTAAACTCCAGGATGGCTCTTGCTGGTCCAGGTGTCCATATGGTGGAGGGAGCTCCCAGGAATGGCTGTCACCAGTGTCTATGTTCCCAGGTGAGCTATGGTTGCTTTTTGCCCTCTGGGACACTTTCTAAGAACAGCAGAATTGTAGAATTACAAACCAAGAGCACAGCTCAGAGAAACAAGAAGCAGCTGATGCATTTCAGAGGTGTTTTGCAGAAACTAGACCCCACTCAAATGGAGAGTGGTGAGTGGTAAGCACGCAGCCCACATTTGGACTGCAGCCTGAACATTGGTAATGATAACCCCTGTGGCCTCATCTGGTTACCTCACCACCCACCGATCAGAGAACTGTGCATAAGGTGAAAACATTCCCCATGATCCTCTCCCTCAGCTTGCCTTTAAATCCCTTCCCTGAGAGCCATCAGGGAATTCAGGTCTTTCTAGCATTAGCTGCCCCTTACTCTTTGCTCAGTATCTTGCAGTAACTGCTGTGCTTGCCTTCACCACACAAACATGAAAAGGATGTAATGGAAGTGAAAGTCTAGGGTGTGCAATGGGTCATCCAAGTGGATGTTAAAGTCACCAAGAATGATGAACGAGCTTCAGCCTAGGGAGGACAACTGAGCCTTGAGGAGAAAATGTAAACCCCACAAGCTAGGGGAGCCTGTGAGTGAAAAGGGGCCATTGGCAGTGACAACTCAGCCAGGACCAGGGCCCCTTAGGGCCGAACTTCTGCTCAGCAGGAAGGATGGAGCCCTGACACTCCACCCCACTCCCAGGGGTGGGGGTGGGCTCCAGGCCACAGGCCTGGGCAGTGACCCCCTTGAGATGTGCAGGCCAGGTCGAGTCCAGAGACTCCCGCAGGCCTGCTGGCTCCCTGCCTTCTTCAGTTTCCGTGAACAGAGGAGGGGCTGGGACTCAGCACCCTGTGCTCTCTACCCCAGGGCTTTCATCTTTCCTAGGGAGATGGCACCCCTGTGTCGGTGCTTCTCTTCGGTGAGCACCCACAGCCCGGTCTGGCCGTGACACGTGGTCTAGGAGGCCAATGACAGCACAAGTCACTCCCTGTGGGCGTGGGGTGGGGCCTCACCTGGGGGCGCAGGCCCTCGTTGTACCCACCACCACAGCACGAGCATCACACCTGGCTACAGGTACGGAAACCTCCCGGGAGGCCTTGCAGAGGAGCCAAAGCGAGATGGGAAGAGGGCGGGAAGACCCTCCGGAGACAGTCAGGCCTGGCAGGTAGAAGAGAAGCACCATTGACAGAGAGACGGATTCAAAAGCCCCGTGATTCAGTCAACAGACACCTACCTGTGCAAACTCCGTCGGTGGGGGGGGGGGGGGTCGCAAATTTAAAGAAGGTCTAGACAATCCCCCTAAAGGGCCTGTGCTTTTCCAGGGGAGCCAAACAGTGTCCACACATCTCAGTGCAACCAGGAGAGCCTGTGGGGGTCGCAGGGGGAGCAGATACAGAAGAGAAGGCTTCCTGGAGGGGTGGGCCTGGGGCCGGGCTGTAAAGGAGAGCTCAGGACTGATCAGGGAGTGTGCCCTGCCACGCCCGCCAGGAAGCAGAGACCTCTTCCAGCTCTTGTGGCCCTGGGTCCTTCCCCTGTTTCTCCTTTCCCGACTCTGATGATGGATCTGCAAAGGGAAAGGATGTGGCCGCTTCTGTTGACCAGTGGGGAGTGGGGCGAGGAAAGCAAGCACCTTCCCTTAAGGAAATCGGAAACCCCAGATTGTGCCAACTTCTTGACTTGGAGAAGATCAGAAGTCATGGCTGGAGACGGAGAGTAGGTGGCAACCGATAGGGGGTTGGATGTCCTGGATGGGTTTGTAGCCACAGGCAGGCTCAGGCAGAGGAATGAGGCCCTGGAGACTGACCCGTGGACTTCTGGGACACACACTTGCCATGAAGAGGGTCCCATGTCAGAGGTGGGAGGAGGTGGGAGGAGATCTCCATCAGTTTTGCTTTACATATTTCCTAAAGGGACACCTCGGAGAAGGCAATGGCACCCCACTCCCTCCAGTACTCTTGCCTGGAAAATACCATGGACAGAGGAGCCTGGTTGGCTGCAGTCCCTGGGGTCTGCAAGAGTCGGACATGACTGAGCAACTTCACTTTCACTCTTCACTTTCATGCATTGGAGAAGGAAATGGCAACCCACTCCAGTGTTCTTGCCTGGAGAATCCCAGGGGCGAGGGAGCCTGGTGGGGTGCCGTCTATGGGGTTGCACAGAGTTGGACACAACTGAAGTGACTTAGCAGCAGCAGCAAAGGGACACCTGCTCAGCATCTTCCTTTCTTCTTTGTTTGCTGGTGCCAATCAGTTCTCCTCCCAGGAAGCTGGACCCAATGCCAACCAAAGGAGATAGCTTGTTGCAGCTGCCAAAGCACCACCTCCTCCAGGGTCCTCTTTACTCCCATCTTTCATAGTCACAGGTTTTCATTGGCAACAGCTTGCTCCATGACAATAGCTTTCTCCATGGCAAGCCTGGTGCCCCATCCCACCTCCCTACACAGAGAAGAGGCTCTAGGTGCACAATTTGTTACCAGAGACTTCCTTATTGACAGCAGACATCCTGTTGTGTTTCTGCCCTACTGATAAGTGGAGGAATCAACAGGAGAGGATATGATTGAGTATAAATAGAATCTTGACAAATATATCAGAATAGCAACACTGAGCACAGCTGGGAGGGCCCAGCTTCCAGAGGTCTCAGCCAACCCCTCCAGCAAGGCCCCAGGAATGATGATGGGGGATGCAGTAGGATGGGGACTGTGGACAGTTCTGCTATGTTTGAGTTTTATGTGTTGAACATAAACTGATACAAATGACAGTTCTAATGGCACATTGCATTGGTACATTGGAAGTTATCCAATAAATTTGGTAGATGTGTAAATATATGATCTGATGAATAAAATTGATGAGTTTGAGTAGGAGGCAAAAAAGATAGGAGGGCACTGCGCTAAGTGAGAGGGGAAGGGATTAATGGCACAAAGAGAAATATGCCCTTATGCAGAAGACATTCTTAGTAACAATTTTAGTAGGAATAATTAATTATTAGTAGCAGTCATTATGACCTCAATCTGCTTTCCAGGCCTATCTGCCACTCTGCCCATCCTGGAGCCATTTCATTCCCTGGACAGGTACACATATATACACATGCACACACACACCTCTCTTCTACTATGCAGGCTGTTTCCCTTCCATGCAGAGACCTCATTCCCTCATTCTTCCTCTTTCCCTGCCATCCTTCATTGCTAGGTAAACTCCTAGAGATCCTTCAGGATCCAGGTGAAATGTCTCCCCTTGAGTACCTTCCCAGTTAATTATTCTACTTCTTTCCATCCCCCTTTTGTCCTCCCCTTTTTCCTTCCCCTCTTTCCTTTCCCCTCCCAATTAATCATTCTCTCTCCCATACTTCCATAGCACTTTGGGTTCATCCTTATTTTAGCACTTGTCACTTGGGTCATTGTTGTTCAAGTGTCTGTCTTCCCCTCTAGACCATGAACTAGAGCAAGTCATTAGTCTTAGGCATCTGTGAGAGAGGCCTCCCTAGCACAACCCTGAGTATATAGATGGATACTCAATACTTGCCTGGTGAGTGAATGACTAGTATCTGTAGTGTATCAACAGATATTATTAATATTGTTGGGTTGTTGTTTATTTAAGGAGTCAAGCTAAATTGTTGTTGTTTTTACATTGTGTTTCTGGGACTCTCCTCATGTATGAGTTTTATGAAGGGCAGAGTGCATTGGACTGGATTTTTCTTAACAAGTCCATATAACTATTGCCAGGCTTCTTGTCTCTCATTGTAAGAAGTAGAGAAACTTTCTGATGAACTAGAAGTGGTGAAGTAGTGTGCTCATTCATGAATAAAATACTTATCTTTGCCAGCTAATTTATTGACAGTAAAATATCACAAAGAGAAATTGCAGAAACCACTATCACTATACAAAAGCCCACATACCCCTCAAGCTTTTCTACCAGTGGATATTCACAACCAAAAATTTTGACAGTGATTTATCTGAATTCCTTGAATGTCTTTTATTTAGTTGCTCTGTGTCCAGTTCATATTGAGTATCACAGAGATCTGACTCTGATGTTAAGCTATGTAGCTGTTTATTGTTAAATCAGAGTGAGCAGTAAGGGACTTGAAGGTAGCTTAGACCCCAAATGAAAGATCACCTTTCACTGTTTGGACAGAGGCACTCTTTTTGCATCATATCCTATATTGGTACTACTGTTCCTTATGTGTGAATTAGTCACTAGTGACTCAGCCCTGAAATGGTTAGTCACAGTAACCTTTGTCATTTAACAGCCATAGTTTTTTATTGGCAGCTTCTTAATGAGCTCATCTTTGGGGTGACAAGTGGTAGAGCTATGACTTTTCTTTAAGAAATTTGAGAGATATAGTCAGTCAACATTTTTATTTACTTTGAGAGAGATTTGAATTCCGAGGCCTGACTGAGGTTTTCCCGATAGTATCAATACTTGCATTGTCTAACAAAACATGTCAAAAATTTCATACTTGTCATCCAATGAATATGGCAATAACAGTATTGGGCAGACTAGGACTGAGAGGTTGCTGGCTGCAGTTTATAATGACTGAAGAATTAGTATCTGTGAACATTCTGCATGTAACTACTCTGGGTTGAATGTTTTTGAAGAAGTTGAAAAAGCACTTAGTATAACCTGAAGTGGAATCTGCTAAGATGTTACAACTGATGATGTTAAAAATACGAGTGGAGAAGAAAAGAGGTAGTGAATAAATACAAAAAATTTGTGAAAATATAAGGTCTTTAACTCTTTGGGTTATTCATTATATTATTTATCAGCAGTCACGTTGCAGACAATATTTGAATCTCTCATGTGTTATTAAACTGACAGTGTTAATGGGGAACACCATTCACTCTCGTGAACTTAACCATCATGGTTCTGTGAACTTTTGTCAGAAACAGAAGTTGGATGTCCTGAATTTCTCTACCACTCTGTGTGTGTATGTCCATGTGTGTGTGATTTTTCAAGCTCATGGTGGAGATTGAATTATTTTTGATTGAGAACATCTCCCTCAATTTACCATTTAACACTGAATGGCTTTGGAAATTAGCTTTTGTTCCAGGTTTGATAATATTTCTTAATGAACTAAACCTAAAGTTACAAAGCAAACAGTGCTTATATTAAAAAACATATTGTGGTAAAGTCATTTCAATGACAATTAACGTTATTTGAATCAAAGTAATGTCAGACTGCTTTATACTCTTCAGATGCTTTAAAAGTTAAATTAAGGGAGCTCTCTATTCACATACAAATTTGGAGTAGATATATATTCAAGCTCATACTAAAATTCCAGCAGCTTTTTTTTCAGTCCTCTATGCAAGTACAAGGGCTCCCCTTATAGCTCTGTTGGGAAAGAATCTGCCTGCAATGCAGGAGACCTGGGTTTGATTCCTGGGTTGGGAAGATCCCCAGAGAAGGAAATGGCAACCCACTCCAGTATTCTTGCCGGGAGAATCTCATGGACAGAGGAGCCTGGCGTGCTACAGCCCATGGGGTCGCAAGAGTCAGACACGACTTAGCGACTAACCCACCACCACCACCATGCAAGTACAAAGGACGTTTCCATATTTCAGATCCACTAAACTGTGCAGTTGAGGAGCTTCCACATAAACTTCAAATGAAAGTGATTACTCTGCAATGTAATGACATGCTAAAAGGCAAATATCAAAAGAACCTAATAGAATTCTATAATTTTCTTCCAAATAACGAATATGCTAAATTAAAATCATATGCTTGTGGATTGATACCAGTATTTAGAAGTACCTGTCTCATGGACTGATACCAGTATTTGCCAATATCTGTGTGAAAAGACATTTGCAAAGGCGAACTATGTAAAACTTCATTACAGAACAGATGAACATATGCAGTTTTGACGACAGAGAACACTTTGATCTTCACCTAAGCAAAATGATATTCTGCCAAAAGAATTTCATTCTTCTCACTAATAGACCTATATTATTTAAACATTGTAAGCAATTATTAATATTTTTTAGTTTCAGCAACATTTTATTTGTTGTGGAATTCTGTTATGTAAGTACCTACATAATAACCATTTTGATTTTACCTTTGAGCACCTCCAAGCTCCAAATGTTAACTCTCTGCCTTTTACAGAAGTTTCCTCAGCCCACGTTATCAATATATTGTACCATTGTGGGTTTTTGCACAATCTTAAAACTAAAAGGACAGGAACCTTCCGTACTTAAATGTAGGCTAGAACCAAACCCAGGGCGTCAAAAGAACCAGGAGACGATTGTGAACAGTTCTACAATCTAAGCACCTTGATTGTTCATTGGACACAGGACACGTCAATCCTCACTTGTCAGCAAATGAGCTCAGAGCTCGTGATGAGGGGGCACGTCCTATTGGCTACTCTTCTGGCCCCGCCCCTCCTCTGTGGCCTAGGGGAATCTATTGCGTCAGGCCTGGCTCCACTGTTGTCTGAGGCCCAGCTTTCAGTGGGACGCTCCCGCCGTTGGCTGCCTACCCTCCCTGTCTTGGGGCCTCTTCTGTCGTCCTCTCTGTGGCCGCCTCGTCCCGTCCTGCCACCCTCAGCCTCCCCTCAGGGCAGCCACTTAAGGCGCCACCACCTGGGCTATTGCCGTCATCACCCGCCCAATTGAGGTAACTGCCCAGTGCCATGTCCACCACGAGAGGTGGAGATCAGGGCCCTGACGGGCAGCAATGCCCAGCAGGCATGGCTGGGGTGCAGGCCGAACTGTCCAGAGCCCGTGAAGGTGTGGACTGCAATTCCGGGCCTCGCAGGGGTGACGCCGTGCCTGAGGCTGGGGCAGGCGGAATCACTGAGGCCTCAGGAGGCCCAAGGGAGGCGGCCCTGGAGGGTGGGAGAGCCGAGGTGGGGGAGGAGGAGCAGGCAGGGGGCCCAGACCTCATGGCGGACGCACACCACTTCCCCATGGCTGGCTTCCGCCTAACATTGCTGGACCTGGTACGCTCGGTGCTGAGCCGCATCTACTACAACGACTACATCCTCGTCTGGCCCCACAACGGCCACATGTCAGTCCAGCACCGGGCCCAGCAGCACTCGTCCGATCAAGGCTCGGCCGCAGTGGCCGAGTTCTCCGAGCTCCGGGTGTCATCGGATGGACCGGGGGAGGGGCCGGCGGGGAAGGCCCCAGCCCAGGAGGTGGAGGAGGCGGAGGAAGCCGAGGAAGCCTCTTTATGGGAGACAGCCGCCGAAGAGTCCGAGGAGTCCAGCTTGTGGGAAGTGGCGCAGGAGCCAGCTGCCCCTGAGCGTGAGCCTTCAGGAGGGGAGGGGGTGAGTTGGGGGGGACGGGGACACTGGCATCTGCAGGCCGGGTCTGGGGACCAGGGATCCCGAGGAGGGGGACAGGCCCAGAGGAGGGCCTCGGGAAGGAAGGCTGGGAGTCAGGGCCTCCTTGAATCGAAGGCCAGAGGGGCCCAGTAGAAGCCCAACTCCATAACGACCTCTCTGGTTTGGGGGTTGGGGTGCGGAAATAAGCTTCCCTCTGCCAGCCTTGGTAAGAGGTCTGAGATGATCGGTGCCAGTTATGAGGCCACAGGTGAAGATCAGTGAAGGCAGGTGTTTGGGAGGGAGCTTGAGAGGACATGGAAGAGAACAAGCAAATGGCGTACATCATATTTGGTTCGTAGCTTTTAAAAATGGTAAGATTCTTGGAAAGTTGATCCCAAAATATTATGAACTGATACAGGAGCACTTGGTCAAAATGAAGTTTCAGGGGGTTGAGGAACTAATGAGCTTCACCATAGAATTTGTCATTGAGGTGAAACATATTTTGATGAGAAAGTTCTGACCGAAACATAGAATGCATCAGACCCAGAGGATTCTGATCTTTGGCCAGAAGTAATCAGTAGCACAGGGTGACAGATTTACTAGAGAAGAAGAAATAATGTGATTGTGAAAATGATCAAGCAGCAACAAAGTGAGGGCCATGGAAGTGTTGTATCCACCAGAAGGAAGGCCCCCAGTTACTCTTTTCTTAGTTGCTCCTATCCTCCTGCTTCTCCTGAGGGTAGAGTTCTGGATGTCTGTTGCTATTCCTTATGAGTTGGGATTTTTTTTTTTTTCTGTAAACCTCTGGTCCCAAAGTCTGTATTATTCTTCACTAAAGAAATAGGTAAGCACCAGGATGAGAACTCCAGAAAAGAGATCCAAGGCACTGAATGTGAGGTGAAAGAAGAGAAGTATAACAAAAAACAAGAAGAACCAGAAAAGAATCTGGACCCAGCAAAGGACAGGCCCAAAAATTCCAGGTATCTGTGTATAGCTTTGAAAATAAGCCAGCTATTCCCAGGCATTTACAAATTTTGTTTTTGCTTTTTAATTCTCCCAGTAAATTAAGAAAAAGTTTGTTTAAAATTAGTTCAGCAATTCAAATTTACCTACGTAATGTTTATAGAACACTCACGCACCTAGTCACTGGACTCCAGGACTCTTGCCTGGAAAATCCCATGGACGGAGGAGCCTGATAGGCTGCAGTCCATGGGGTCGTGAAGAGTCGGACACGACTGAGCGACTTCCCTTTCACTTTTCACTTTCATGCATTGGAGAAGGAAATGGCAACCCACTCCAGTGTTCTTGCCTGGAGAATCCCAGGGGCGAGGGAGCCTGGTGGGCTGCCGTCTATGGGGTCACACAGAGTCGGACACAACTGAAGTGACGCAGCAACAGCAGCAGCAGCAGCATGCACCTAGTAATATAAAGTACATTATGTACTGAAGTATACTTCATGGCTCCTCATTTGTTTTTATGAGGTCTTTTGTCCTCTACCTGTAAGACTACTAACAAGTTGTAAATGTATTAGTACCTAAGACCAGTATTTGTTTAGTAAACAGTTACTAGAAGCAGCAGTGAAAGTAACTGGGCTTTGCACTAGTAGAGTGTTTATTTCTTGACTACAGAAGTCGAGTCTCCTGCACTAAGAGATGACATCTTTTAGAATGTGACTACTTACAAATAGCAAAAAGTTCAGAATTTCAAGTAGGGACCACATTTAGTGATTAGTAGCTAAACATTTGTTCAGTTGTAGATTTTTTTAAAATTTTATGTGACAGTTAAAAGAAGAGTAACTTTGTCATAGTATGACTGTTGCTTATCACTGAGCTGGTAATGAAGGTATAAGATATATCTTGTCTTTAATAATTAACATTTTTCCCTCATTTTCATAATGGTGTATTTCAAAACAGCCTCTTTCTCATATGGTAGATATGGAAACTGAGGGTCTGGGAGAGTAAAGGAGTAACATCTGTGGACTGAGCACAGACTTTTAAGGTGAAAAGAGTGATTTAAGTCCAAGAATAGCCTCTCAAAGGGGAAAAAAAAAAACATGTATAGTGTTGGGCAAGAGGGAGAGAAGGTTGGTAGGATCATATAATTGAAGCCATCAGGTTGTACATGTACCAATATCTATGATGCAGGTTACAAGAGGGAAATATGTTGTTCTTCCCTACTTGTTGAGATAACAGCCCTCAGATATAGATTAGATTAAGAAAGTCTCTGGTGCTGGTAAATACTGTATAATTGTTCATTTTCTCTCATTTCATCCTGCAGTTTGGAAGACTAGAAAGATGGAGAAAGAAGAATCCTGATTTTCAGGGTTTTCATTTTGCAGAAGCCCATGGGAATGTTATTAATGCTGATTCCATTCCAAAATTCATTTCCCTAAAAGTGACATCCAATAACATGACTTCTACCATCTACAGATATGTTTGAGAGTGTTTGTTCTAGTTAAAAATAAGTTTATTTTATATAGGGCTTCCCTGGTGGCTCAGAGGTTAAAGCGTCTGCCCGCAATGTGGGAGACCTGGGTTCAATCCCTGGGTCAGGAAGATCCCCTGGAGGAGGAAATGGCAACCCACTCCAGTATTCTTGCCTGGAGAATCCCATGGACAGAGGAGCTTGGTGGGCTACAGTCCATGAGGTCGCAAAGAGTTGGACACAACTGAGCGACTTCACTTCACTTCACTTCACTTCAAACTGAAATGCAGGCAAATTTTGTTTAGGTAAATAATCCTGACTCAAATCTCTTTCACTTTTGTTTGACCTACTTTACTTTCATTGAAAGGCATCACTTTCCACCATTTGGTAAGCCTGCTTTAAATTCCTTATTGCAGCCTCAAATAAATTGAAATATCAAGTTTAAAACAATTTTTGTAAAGACAGAAATGGAGATCAAGCCTTTAGAACTGAGCTTGTTTACTGCATGATGGTAAAGAATCTGCCTGCAATGCAGAAGACCCAGGTTCTATCCCTGGGTTGGAAAGATCCCTGGAGAAGGGCATGGCACTCCAGTATTCTTGCCTGGAGAATTCCATGGATAGAGGAGCCTGGAAGGCTACAGTGCATGGGGTCGCAAAGAGTTGGACACGACTGAATGACTGACACTTCCTGAAAAATATCCAAGGGACAGAGCTGGTTTCAGAAGGGCACAGACATAATACCGGGTATATGAAGTCTAAGAGAACATTCACTCACCAGGTACGGATGGTAGATATACACACAGAGTAAAAGGCAATGCCTGTGAGGATGTGTGCGTACTCAAGCATACAGGAAGGCATGCAGTGGAAAGATAAAAACTACATTTAGGATGGTGGCTACCCCTTGGGGAAAGAAAAGGATGGTGATCCTACTGGGGAGGGATGCACAGTGGGCTTCAACTATATTTGTAATATTACATTTCTTAAGCTGGGTGGTGAGTACATAGATGTCAACAGTATTATTCTCTATACCTTTGTGTAGGTCTGAAATATTTCATAATTAAAAATGAGTAAAATAGAGGAAAGGGAGAGAATAAGCTTGATATCTAGACTGTTTAAGAGGGAAAAAAGGATAAGTCACATTTGATCAGAGGATCAGAGAAGGCTCATTTCTGCATTTAGTTAAAGCTTGCTAAGTGCTCTCTTGGTAGCATTGATATCTTCTCTCATATTCTGTGGTAGGACATCTTATATTCCAACTTATATTAGCATTTTTAATTGAGGTGAAGTTCACTTAAAATCAACCATTTATAAGTGAACAATTCAATGACATTGACAATTTTGTGCAAGCACATCTTTAGTTCTGAGCATTTTCATCACCCCAAAACTCTGTGCCTATTAAGCAGTCATTCACCATTTCCTCACCCTCCAATTCCCTGGCAACTGCCAATCTGCTTTCTATCTCAATGAATTCACCTATTCTGGACATTTCCTATAAACAAAACCATACAATATGTGAACGTGTGTGTCTGGCTTCTTTCACTTAGCATGTTTTTAAGGCTCATCTACATTGTAGCATGTATCAGCATTTAATTTTAGGGCTGAATAATATTTCTGTTGTATGTATATACCACAGTTTGTTTATCCATTCCTTTTGTTGGTAGACATTTGCATTGTTTCCACCTTTTGATTACTGTGAATAGTGCTGTTATGAACATGTGTGTCCAAGTATTTGTGCATGATTTATATATGTGTGTATCTCCTGCCCCCACCCCACCTCCCCCAGGACTGTGAACTTCTGAATGTTTGGGGCCTTAAGATGTTTTATCTTTCCCAAAGTCCTAGGCACTGAGTTGTCCACTTAGTAGGTGCTCCACTAATATCTGTCAAAGTAAACAACACTTACACTGTCATTTTTTTTTTTGTCACTGATGCTGATGTTTTAAAGTGTGTTATATTATTCCTTATGGCTAGAACCACATGGTGAGACAGAAGGCAAAGCACTCCCTGTCACCATTATTTCAACTAAAAGGGCAAGTCAAGTAGTATGATTTGAGGCCCTTCAAAC
Source organism: Ovis canadensis (assembly GCF_042477335.2). Taxonomy (NCBI): domain Eukaryota; kingdom Metazoa; phylum Chordata; class Mammalia; order Artiodactyla; family Bovidae; genus Ovis; species Ovis canadensis. The sequence goes on along the minus strand of NC_091727.1, from coordinate 117,401,378 downwards.
TGGTTCTGATTTGTTAGTATTTCTACGGTGCTAGTTGTTAAAATAGTATTGTTTCTAGACCCAGGGAAGAGGTATCTCTGTCTTGAGCTCTGTGCTGTAGAGGGCCACTTTAGTCCTCTTTCAGGCACACCCCTCCTGCCAGGGCCAGGAGCCCAGCCCGTGGGAACAAGGGGTGTGTCCTGCTAGCCCATGCTCCAGGTACCTGGCAGCCCTGAACAGTCCCTAGCCTGCTTCCAGGGCCCGTGTGCTCCTCTTAGACCTGTCCTGGGGGGGGTGCTGACTGCACTCACTGCTGGGGTGGGTGCTCCCAGGCCCAAGGAGGGGTTGTAGGCCCAGAAGGGGGTGTGGCCTGGCCTAGGAGCCAGGGCATGGGTGGGGGAAGGGAAGGAGGGCAGCTCTCCCTACATCATCAGGGCAGAACTTAGAGGAGTCTGAGAATTCTAAATCCCACCTGGCCTTTCAGGTCATTAGAAAGGTACATTTGTCATGGAAGGAGATACAACTTATTTAATGGTTTATCATTTGATTTAAACATTTCAAATATTTTTAGACATGTTATGTGGATCCCTACTAAACTTTTTTTTTTTTAACCTTGCAAATAGGACAAATGTTATTTTCTGCTCTATTACTCTTTCCCCTTGCTCACTCTGTGTTACACTTGGTTACCTGAGCACAGCGGGGCCCCTTCCTTTTGATAATGGCTTGTTCTAGAAGCCCATCTTGCAGGAAGACTCAGACCTAGTCCCTGAGCCAGGCTGCAGTACAGCCTCCATCTTGTCCCCTCTACTCACCTGTCTGCATTTTCTCTCCCACCCATCTCTTTGCTCCTCATGTGTTTACACATGAAAACCCCCTCTTTAGTAGTACCACTCCCTCATATAGATGCCCACCTGGAGGCCATCCGCTTGGTCAGGCACACCTGCATAGGGGTCCTTTCTGCTCCACACAACCTCTCAAGATCATTTGCTCTTCTGACAACCCTTGGGTCTAAATTGTCAATAACCTATTTAATTTCCCTCCCCATGTGACAGAGACAGACTATAGAACAAGCTTTATTGAATTTATTTGCTTTGCATACAGCAGAAATCAAAGAAGCTGAAAACTTATCAAAATGTGCCTTTATGCATCAAAAAACACTTAACCTAAAAAAAAGGACTTAACCTCTTTACTTAAAACATAGTTTTTTGTTGTTAAGTGTGAAAAAGAAATTGTTAATGGAGACTTCTTAGAGTGAGAATAACCTAATTATGGTCCAGCCTGAGAAAAGGGGGAAGGGAGGTGTAACAGTTAACCTACCAGGATTACCTGGGTAAAGGCATCTACCTTAATGAACTATTCACTATGGAAATACAACAGAAATCAAACCCAATCAATCAAAAACCTAGCACTATCAAAAAGGCAAAAATATAGTATAAGGAAAAATACTTGTTTTATAGAGAAAATGCAAAATCCAGCAAATGATTGTACAGTATCACATTATACCATCATCAGGAAAACCAAGCACCAAGGGTTGAAATTGCTTCTCCCACCCTATTGCCTCTGAATTTTTCTTGCATAAGGCAGCACCCTACTCAGAAATTAAAGGCACAGTTATGTCTAGGGCTGCATTTCTGTTTAAACAAAGTAGCTCCACAGTGACAGGGGCAGATACCATGAAAGGTGTAATACTAAGACACTTCTGGGTTCCCTGAGAAAATGAGCCAGGTACTGTCCAGGCATCCAGAAGGAGCTCTCCCTTAGGGGGGTGGGGTGGTGTGTGTGTGTGTGTGTGTGTGTGTGTGTGTGTGTGTGTGTGTGTGGCAGGTTGGGGAGGGAGTGGTGGAATGGAGGGCAAGGACTTGGAGTGAGTGGTTCACTGGGGAGGTGGGAGCTCTCCCTTAGTGTTTTGTGTGTGGGTGTGGGTGGGTGGCAGGTTGGGGAGGGAGTGGTGGAATGGAGGGCAAGGACTTGGAGTGAGTGGTTCACTGAGGAGGTGGGAGCTGTCCAGCCTAGTGACTGTTGGGTGTGTGTGCCTCTAGGAATGAGGGCGGGGAAAGGCTAATTCAATCACTCCAGGCTTCCAGTTAGCAGAAAGACCTGTTCTATGGCTTTGAGAATTCAATTTTGCTTTGAGCCCAAATCTTGTGAAACAGAGGCTGCTGAGGGAAAGCAACAAGAAACTGGGCTACTGGGAGCCTGGGCATAAGACAGCTGTCCAGGAGCCCCAGACTTCCTTCGTGGAAGGATTCCCATCTGCTTGACTAAAAGCACAGCTTTCGGTCTCTGCTGTGCTGTGCTGTGCTTAGTTGCTCAATTGTGTTCAACTCTTTGCGACCCCATGGACTGTAGCCCACCAGGCTTCTCTGTCCATGGGATTTCCCAGGCAAGAATATTGGGGTGTGTTGCCATGCCCTCCTCCAGGGGATCTTCCTGACCCAGGGATCAAACCCAGGTCTCCTGCATTGCAGGCAGATTCTTTATTGTCTGAGTCACCAGGGAAGCCCCCATGTGCAAAATTTGAATTTTAAGAGGGCCTTAAGTGCTTTTAAAATAGGATGTATATGACATGTACTATGCTTCTGAGCAACTAGAGAGGGCCACAATAGCATTGGGGTAAGAGGTCAAACACTGGAGGGCTAACCCCTCAGAGGAGTATGATAGTCCCCAAGGAATGTTATGCCTCATAGGAAGGTGCTCACAGCTGCCAGACTTGTGACAGGTTGACATGCGGCATGTGCAAAGAGAGCTCTGTGTAAGTTGCAGGGGTTGGGGGCCCTCAGGGATACAAAGAAGGTGTTTCAAAGGGCATTGGACAGACTGGGGAGCTGGCTGTGCAATTTTTTTCTTGGAAACCCAGAATTTTCACTTCTATCAATACCACCTCTTCTCAGGAGGCTTTACAAAGTTCAGAGCAGCAACGAAAGAACTAAAGTATTTAATTAGGCTCATAAAACATATAAGCCAATCCTTGGACCAGATCATCTGGATATTTCCATTAGAATGAATTTATTTGATCAAGGGAAATGCCTACCTCTTAGTTGCTCCACCAAAATGTTTTAGCTTTTTCCCTTCTACAGTCCATGGTCCAAAGTTAAAGATTTCTCAATTCAACAGCAGTGCAAACATTTTACATAGTTTTTATAAAGGAAATGCTGGGTTTTCAGATGCTGGCAGTGACTGTACTGAAGGTTAGGCATTCATGGGATCTATTTCATTCAAATAATTATTAGCTTTAATGCCCATTTTAAGGCTCTTATGCTTAATAAAAATGGCTACCATAAATAATTCACTACATGGCATTAATATAGCTATTGGCAATTATAATTTGAAATGCTGATACTCCACCCAGGAGCGGTTTATTGCATCATTTCTGCTATAAGGCTCCATGCCTCAGCTTTCTTCTTGGCCAGGGAGAACCAGACCGGTTCAGCCGGCTCAACCGGCTGTGGTAGCATGGCTGGAAGTGTAGCAGACCTGGTTTCTTTTTCCATCGAAGGTACTTGAAATATCTTCTCATGTTCAAATCCAACTGGAACCAAACCATAGCAAATAACACATAAGCAGTAAGAAGCCCCAGAGATACTGAAGTATGTTTATGGGATGCAATAAAAATTTCCCTCCTTTTAGGTTTCCTCTGGTTTCTAAAAGTCAGTGCTATAGGGTGGTATGTGAAAGGAGTAATGTCAGTATGGCTAGAACCACAGAGGCCTGGACATTGGAAGGCCTCAGAATAAACACCTGCCGCTGTAACTGCCAATCTTTGGGTTGTTATTATTGGACTGTCTTACACTTTTGAACTGAGACCAGAGCAGAAACATGTTATATAGTAACCGTTCAGTTTTTAAAATTTCAAATAAGGTAATATTGCTTTTGTTTTTCCAATCCCTTATGTTGTATGAAATCACTGTTGATGGCTCAATAGGTCCACCCAGGAAAAGTCTATGCTAAATAACATTATATCAAGACTACCTCGCTATGCCCCAGTTCTACAAGTACCTCCTTCCCTCATCCTGCTTTACGGTTGATTGACTTAGTGGCTTAGAGTCAGCCAGTGGTTCTCAACTCTGGTCACATATTAGAACCATCTAGGGTCTCTTTAAAAATACAAATGCACATGCTATTTCATGAACTAACTGAATTAGAATCTCCAACAGTGGATCCAAAACCATCTATAATTTTTTAAAAATCACATCAGGTGATTCTAATACATAGTGAGAGTTGAAAACCACTTGATAGGAGTACCGTGCCCATGAGAAGCTATTCACTTGACCTACTGTGCTGCTATATCATGGCCAGACAGTGGATTCCTAAATTCCTAGTCTAATTTCTTCATGAGATGGACTAAGGAAGAGAACAAAGATGACTCAATATAAACCTATCCTCCCCTCTCCCTGCTCCTTTTAGAAAGAAAAAAAATCCCTCTGACACATAACTCTACTGATGAGACCCCATTCGATTTTATCACAGCACAGTGCTTTTCTCAGCTTTCAACATGCCCCACCTCTCATATCCCTGCTCAGAATATGGAGGGGTTGAAACAAGCCTTTTAAATAGTTTTTTTAAGATTCAATACTATTGGGCATCTATACTGGATTATTTTTCACAGTTTCACTGGGAATGTAGAGGGTGAGAAAGTACCACTTTGCTGTGAACTAGAAAGTGGCTTGGTATTCTTTCCTTTTGAATACCAGCCACAGGAACGTTCTAGTGCATGATCACAATTTTGTTCCTATACAGATTCCTTGATGGGGTAAAAGACTGAAAGGCCCTCTGAAAGTTACACACTGGACTGACTTATATTAGTCATAATAGTTGGATTTTCCTAAAACAAGCTAATATCTGTATCTAATGGAAGTACCATGAGAGAATCACAAGCTGATTTGGGGGAAGAGACACGTATTGCCTGAGTTTGAAATGGGAAGTTTCACATTCTGTGAGCGCTCTTTTGGGAGTCGAGGGATAGAGTGTTTTTTTTTGTTTTTGTTTTTTACCTATTTTGGTAGACTTTGGAGGCTTTGTTGGTGCCATCTTCTCTTGTCTCTTGACATCAGAAGTGAGAACCATTCTTGGTTGGCTTTCACTTACAAGGCCAGTTCTCTTTAATACAAAAATGAGAACAGAATGATCTTATAAGTCCTGATATGAAAATAGCAAATTACTTACTCAGATCATAGGTGCACGTCCCATCCTGGGTATTATAAGTTCAACATTAACCAAAAAGAAAGAGAGGTAAGGAAGGAAAGAGCACAGAAAGCACCTAGGTTCAGAATTTAGGATCACAAAATCTAAGCTGGTTCAACTTTATCACCTTTCTGAGCTGGGAGAAAAGGTTATCTAATCATATAAACAGTGTAGTTAACAGGTTAACATGAGAATTACTTAGCTCGACTACAACCTTTTCTCCAGCAGTTTACCAGCACTTAACAGAAAGCTCACCGAAATGTGGTGGTTGCAAACAAATCTTATCAATTAATTGGGTTCCATAGATTTCTACACAACAAAACTTGTTTACATCTTGTGTTCATGCCTTGCATTAGAAAATGATATAACTATAGGTCTTTTCAAAATGGTACAGTTTAAGCTTTTCAAATTAACCTCACCACAACTGATCTAAATTAATTAGTTTACATATCTTAGTATATTTCCCTTTGACAAAATTTTAGCCAAAGTAGACTTTTCTACCTGTATGATCCGGCTCCCATAAAAATAATAATGATGAAATGAAAAGATCTTTAAAGCAAAAAGTGAAAACAGATTTTCACATGATCCTTCAACAAATTCTTTAAGCACTTAAAAGTATAGGAACTTAGACATCTCTTGTTATGTAAACTTCGTTGAGTTTTCCTGAGGCAGTTTTATGCAGTGTTGACAAAAGGGGTCCTCATTCTAAAACTTGCAAAGACATTGCAAATGGGACATTAAAAGCAAGATGTCATCCTATCATGTTCTGATCCATTAGCCTAGTTTATCACATAATTTCACTTTTAGTCTATAGGGAGGTGCCAGACCAAACCAAATCAATATGTGGAAGCCCGAACACTAAACATTACCTTTATTTACATAAAGGTAAATCATTACGTACTGATAATGGAAAGGTGCCCAGAAATAAAATGTTAAGTGAAAAAAAAATAGTTTAATTCCACTCATAGTTTCTTAAATGCATATACATATTTAGAGGCTAAAATATTTGTAAGAATATATTCAACTCACCCCAGTGGTGACCTTTGGGGTTTTCTTATATCTACTTATGCCTCAACCAATTTGGAGGAATCCTATTCTAGAATATTTAGAACAGGATTTGATTTATAGAAGCTTCTCTATGCACTGCTTTTCACAGATCCTTTAGGAACATAAAGTGGGGGCACCTTTCTATGAGTACAAACCAAGTCTTTCCCCTCAAAAGTCCCTTTGCCTTGATTAATGCACCCAAGGAGGTGGGGAACTGCATGTCTGGCAAAGTTCTTAATACAAGCTTAATCAATTGGCTCCAATGACCTTTTGGAGTGTTTTGGAGGCTGCTCGAGGTCCTACTCCATGTCTGGATTCTTTCATCTCAGCCTTGGCTGCAGCTCTACTCTTGGGTCTTGGCTCTTTGGGAGGGATGTTGGCCTGGAAGCTCCTCTGCTCCTGCTTTATCGCGGTTATCCAAGCTGGCTCTGAGGTGGCATACTCTGACCGTCGACCAGGAGCTTTTCCTGAAAAAGGAATGAAAGAAAGTAGAACTAAAGTGAGGCAGGCTGGGTCTTGAGACTGACTAGGACCTACCTGCAATAATGTCTCAAATGGGATCCTTGTTAACTGCCAAATGAAAATAAACAACAAATAGAGAAGGGCCCCATTCTTTAGTGCCTTCCCCACAACTTTGCAAGGCAGGAACACCTTGAGTAGTTAAGCTGCATTTCAGAGTTTGTCAACTGTCCTCTTACTGGTCCCTTTCCCTCCCTTGTCCATCTCTCTTTCTATCCCCAATTCAGGTAGGACAATGGTTGCCAAATGGGCCAGAGAAGTTCCTAGGAGGCCAGATGATTAGGCCACTGATATCATTTCTCTAACTCCAAGGAAAATCTTATTGCATCTGTTACTTCATAGTCTCTAATGAAAGTGTGTGGTTATGGATATGGTTATAGGCATGTACAAGACTATGTGATGATAATTCTGAAGGTACAAAGGCTTTGAGAGAGAGAAATGCTCAAAAAGTCACCTAGCTCTTGATTCTTAGACATTTCAGGTGAGTTAAGAAGCTGTGGAAGTACAAACATTTATAATAAATTAAGACTTCAAGCTGAGAGTCTGAATATTGTGCTCTATTAATGAGTTGGCTTCAAAAATAAACATGGAGGACTCCCCTGGAGGTCCAGTGCTTAAGATTCTATATTTCTACTACAGCAGGTTTGATCTCTGGTCAGGAAACTAAAATCCCACATGGTGAGTAGCAAAAAAAAAATAAATAAATAAATAAATAAATAAAAGCTATGTGGTGTTGAAGGAAGCATAATATATGTAAAGATATTTTGAGAAAGACATAAAATCCCATCTGCATGTATATGGGGTAAGGGGGGTGGGGAGATGGTTACATGTCCATTACAGAATGTGGACAAATGTCCAAAGGAGACCCCATTGGGAAAGAGAAGACTCCAAGTTAACCATCTCCAAATCTATTCATCTAGAATAGAGCATTATTCTGCCCCTAAATCCCCAAGCCAGCCCTATCAAAGCCACAAGGCTAGAACAGACTTCCTCCCATTAAAGATTTTGCTTTCTGGTTCTTCTCGCCTCTTGGTACCTGCTGCCCATCTGGGAAGATAAAGACTCACCTGGAATCCTGTAAGCAGGTTGCTTCTTGGCCATCCTTTCAGATTTGGGCCTCCTCTGTTGCTTCTCTGCAAAGTCAGATACTGTGGTGAGGTTTTGCATGGTGCCCAGGGCCCCCTCAGAAGCTGTTCTGATTGGCTGGGCTGTATCTACAGAGGATGAAATTGAGCCCAATGAGAGTGAAAAAAGCTTGATAAAACCTTGTTTCTCACCCTTATACTTCTGTGAGGAAGAGGTTCTTCTCAGTCGGACTCCAAAAACCTTTTCAACATCAGCCCCGTTGTTGGATGAATCTGAATGGCTGTTATTTTCATCACTCTCAGGAACTTCCTCCTGAGAGGAACTGCTTCCAGAAGTGGGCACTTGCAAGAAAGGAGCATTGGCCAGCATGAGCTTGGTAGGGCCAGCTGTGATGTTCTTAGTGAGGTATTCAGAGCTTTGGCTGGGTTTCTTGATTTTGCTTGGAGAAGCCAGGTCTCTGGGTAGAGACCAGCAGCTAGGTTCACTCTCCAAAGTGGTTCCTTCAGCAGCAGCACTCATGGGACTTGGATAAACCTGTTGCTGATGTTCAGGGTCTGCAGGAGCCTGAAAAATATTTTTGGGAGGCAGATGCTGCTCAGAACTGCTCCGCTTCACAGGTGCACTCACTGGGCCTGTTGAGAGCATCAGTGGCTGAAACTCAGCTCCATCTTTGACTGGGCTGGGGAGTTTGCCAGGCAGCCACTCTTCACAACTCTTCCATTCTTCAGGAGAGCTCTCAGAAGCTGAGGAGGTTTCTTGCTGGTACTCAGACTTCCCCAGTGTCTGGGCAAGATGTCTGGGAGGCAGCTGCTCTTTAAAACTGCTCAGCTTCAGAGGAGCACTCTCTGAATGGGAGAGGACTTCTTGCAGGCCTTTGGGCTTCCCCGAGCTTGGTAAAAGGCTTTTCATGGGCGCTTGCTTCAAAGAAATGGCTGCCTCAACATCAGTACTCTCCCAGCCTGAGGAAACTTGCTGCTCAACTTTCAGCTTCAATGATTTGAAAGGTAGATTTGAAGATGAAGGATCCATGTGAGTTCCCTCCTCTGTACCAGGCCTCTCTGAAAAGACATGCTGTGCCATATACTTCACAAATGACTGAGAAGGACGCTTGACAATCACTGATTTCTTAGGTATGACTTCTTTATCAGCCATGCTCTCTAGACGTGAGGACATCTCCAGAACCCTAGACTTTTTAAGCACTTGGCTGAAATATATGGAAGGCAGTGGCCTTCCAGAAATGCCCACTTTGGCAGCAGCAGTCTCAAAACCCAATGATATTTGCTGGACTTTCTGTCTCACAGTGGAGTAGGGATGTTTGTCAGGCAGCAGCTCGGTAGATGCATCCCCTTCAGTGTTGACACTGTCTGGACCTTCAGAGATTGCCTGTTTGACTCCTGCTCTCATCGAGGCCTGAGAAGTCCTTCTGGGAGGCAGCGGCTCCATGGTAATGCCCCACTTGAAGGCAGCGCTCTCTGGACCTTCAGAGGCTGGTTGCTCAAACATGGGGATCTCCCAGGACTGCTGGATGGTGAGTCTGGGAGGCACAGGCACCCCCGGACCGCTCCACTCTGTGGGAGCACTCACAGACTCCAGTGGAATGATCTGTGGCTGGAATTTAGACTTCACAAAGGGCTGGGGAGGTGGCACCTCCACAAAGCTGCCCTCCCCAACAGCAGTGCTCTCCAAGGTTTTCTGGGTTCGAGGATTTGTCAAGGACTGGGGAGGATATTTGGGGAGCAATTTCTCCACCAGACTGATCTTCTGAGCAACAGAACCCTCCAAACCTGCAAATATACTCTGTTCAGCTTCAGAATAAGTCACAGAGACTTGTTCCTGGGCTAGAGCTCTCATCAGGGGCTGAGAATGATGCTTGGTAAGCAGTGCCTTCATAGAAGTGCTCTTCTCAACTACAGTGCTTTCTGTACCCATGGAGTCTTGGTACTCAATTGCTGGCCTCACCACGGCCTGGGAAGGACATGGGAAAGTGTACAGCAAGTGTACAGGTGTGGTCTTCTCAACATCGGGGCTCTCTGGACGTGCAGAGCTTTCTTGCTGAGCTGCTGGTTTCACTGAAGGCTGAGAAGGATGTCTTGGAGGCAGCACGCCTGCAGAAGTCATCGTTTTAACTGTCATCACTCCTGGGTCCAAGGAGACTGGTGGCTCAACTTTTGGCCTCATCAGGCGCTTAGAAGTCACTCTGGGAGGCAGTGGCTCCATGGAAATGCCCCACTCCATGGCTGCGCTCTCTGGGCCTGTGGAGGCGGATTGCTTGAATTTAGGGCTCACCCAGGACTGGAAAGTGTCCCTGGGAGGCACCTGCCACTCAGAAGCACCCTGCACTTCAGGTATGGTCTTTGAAGCCAGGGAGACTTCTTTGGGGTCTTTAGGCTTTGCCACAGCCTGGGCAAAGGATCCCATGGCCTGGGCAGGGGGTCCGGGAGACCCCCCTTCCTTGGTGTCATTGGCACTGTTGTACTTCTCCACATAACTATTTGATCCCATGGAGACTTTGTCTTCAGGCTCCCCCACAGCCTGAGAAACACATGTGGGAGTCGGCGGCTCATTAGAACCACTCATCTGTCCCAAGGAACCCAATTTTGTGAAGACTTCTTGGCCATCTTTGGACTTGCTCAGGGGCTGGAGAGAGGGTGTGGGAGCCTGGTGCTGCTCGAAATCACTGCCCTCTTTGGAAGTGCTCTTGGAATCAGAGAAGATAGCTGTGGCTTTGGACTTCCCTGAGGACTGTGAAGAATACCTAGGGGCCTGCTGCTGCTCGGGACTGCTCAGCTCCACAGCTGAACCTTTTGATTCTGGGAAGACTTCTTCATTCCTGTGCATCTTGGAGGGTAGGGAAGAATGTCCAGGAGCCAGCTGTTGCTCAGAATCACCGCCCTCCTCTGACATGCTCTTGGAATCTGAGATGATGACTGTAGGTTTTGACTTCCCGAAGGACCATGAAAGGCTTCTGGGAGGTGGTCTCCTGGCACAAAAGGCTCCCTCCACCAAGGCACTCACGCTCCTGGAGATCCTCGCTGTTAAGGCCTGCAGAACACTTCTGGTAGGCTTTTCTTTGAGGGTCTCTTGAGCGGACTTCATTTTAAATTGGACATTTTTCACATCAAAGCCAGAAGCTTCTTCCTTTTCAGGCTGGCTCTGAGAAGGCTCCATAAACATCTGATCATCCACTGCCACTGAGAGAGGATCTTGGGGTGTAGATGGCCTTCCTGCCACATGTTGTAGAGCAGCCCCGGCTTCTGGCTTCTTGGCTCCAGAAGTCCCATTTTCATGGGATGTTGACAGACCACCCACCACGGGCTCTTCCATGTCTTCAGGCTTGAGTTGTGATACTGACGCTTTTCTGGTTTCAGAATCTGCATCAGCAATTCCCCTTCCTGGGTCATCTTTACCTGACAGCAGCTCCTGAGGAGTAGTGCTTTCTGTCTGTGCTGTTGTGAGCTGCTCCATGACTTGCTTCTCTAAGGACAGTTGCCAGAAATGGCAATCCCTGGCGTTCTTATCAGCAGGTGGGGACCCAGCTCCATCACTTAGGCCAAGCACTCCAGTGGATTGTTCAAAGCTTCTTCCTTTGGATCCACACTCGTTCATTCCTGAAGTACTTGAGCTTTTCTTTCCACGGCGTTTCATGTATGCTGCTGGAAATGGGTAACTCTGACTCTCAGTAGCATCTGTGTTTACAGCCGGATCCATTGTCTTCTGTTTAGCAATCTCAATCTTGTTGCTCTGTTCCTGGCTTGAGGCACCTGTACCAAACAGAAGGAAAGGAAAAATGTGTTCTTTTGATTTTCTAAAATAAGAATACTCTGCCTTGTCCCAATGGGTACCTGTTTGCTATTAAATTCCCTAGTGTGGAGAAGTAGCTACTCAGAAGATAAGAGAACGACTAGGTCACTGTTAGCCTTCTGCATTTGGAAATTTTTAAATATAAGTGAAATTCAGTTTTATGAACTGATTCCAAGGTTGGCACATCACCATCATATCAATAGTCTGTTCCACCATTAGAAGTGAGACACATCAAAAAGCAATTTTTGAACTTGTAACAATTACCTTTTAGGAAACTGACTGGGGCAGGGTGAAAGGAAATTTTAGTATTTATATTTTCTACTTAATTCTACTTAATTTTAACATGATATACAGGTATTTTTATTTTTTTTTAAGAAAGGTGTCAACGGGGGTTATCTGCAAGGTAGGATTATGCCTTCCCCACTTCTTCTGCTTTCAACTCTATTAAAATGACCTAACATAATATACATGCAAAGAAATTCTTGAAAAGCCTTAACATTTGCACTGATCCACAGGCCTCAGGTCAAACACAAGGCAGCAGTTCTACAGGCTGATCTTCTCTTCCCTAGTAATATTACTATGTGTGTTCAGTCATGTCCTACTCTTTGCAACCCCATGGACTGTAGCCCTCCAGGCCCCTCTGTCCATGGGATTTCCCAGGCAAGAATACTGGAGTGGGTTACTATACCCTCCTCCAGAGAATCCACGTCTCCTGCACGGGCAGGCAGGTTTTTTCAGTTCAGTTCAGTTCAGTTCAGTCGCTCAGTCGTGTCTGGCTCTTTGCGACCCCATGGACTGCAGCACGGCAGGCCTCCCTGTCCATCACCAACTCCCGGAGTCCACTCAAACTCATGTCCATTGAGTCGGTGATGCCATCCAGCCATCTCATCCTCTGTTGTCCCCTTCGCCTCCCGCCTTCACTCTTTCCCAGCATCAAGGTCTTTTCAAAAGAGTCAGCTCTTTGCATCAGGTGGCAAAGTATTGGTTTTTTACCACTCACTTTAATCCCTGGGTGAGAGGGCCTTGGCCACCACCCCTCCCTCATCATCCACTGGTCTCTAGCTCCATCTAGTGGTTACACATTTAGAATCTAGAACTGGGCATGGTTGGGGTTGCGGGGGTGGAGGGTGCAGGGAGCTGCACTCCAAACCACTCACTCCCATGACGTGGAAAATCAATGTATCTGCCCTCCTGGACACCGAGTAAGTTTTATCCTCTGTGTAAAAGGGACAGCTATGAAAAATAAATATGAAAAGAGGATAAAAAGAAAGTTAAAAGTCACTCACTTAATTTCTTTGTTGCTGTTATATACAAAAGTTTTGTGGTTTTGTTACTCTTCGTGGGAAAATGTTTTTAGAGGTATCCTGACTTTGAACCCACTTGTGAAACCCTTTATGGCAAAAATATGAAATAACTATTTGACTTAATTTGTGGAACAGGAATTTTGGTTTTCCAAGTGCTGCTGGAAATTAGATTGTCATCAGCTGGAGCCAATACACACACACAAACACACAGAGTGATTTTTCACTCCAGTGGTATTTTTTGTTTGGGGGTTTGATAGGTGTTGGCTGCCAAGGGCATCTGCGGCTGTCCAAGCCCTCTTTGTCCATGGATAAGGGAACTGGTCTCACTGTTAACACAAGACCTTTTCTCTCTATTAGAAGAGAAAAGCAACTTTTAAAAAAACAGGCTTTTTTTCCACCAATTCTGTTATTGTTGTCTGGTTTTGTTGCTGTGGGGGAAAGCTGAAGGGGAAATCACTGGCTGCTCTCAGATATCTGGGCTTACTGAAGAACTTGGCATGGACATTAGATGTGGAGAGGATTAAACAAACTGACAAATATGCACAAAATGCCTCTCTGGTTGGAAACTCATTTAGGTAAAATAGGAATCCAGGTATGGCCTTTTACCTAACACAAGTGGCAACTATATTAAATGGGCAGTTCAAACGGAGAAACTTGGACCATATTAATATGCATCTTAAATTTTACGCCCTCAGAAGATCAAGGATAGAGGCCTGGGCAATAATCCATTACATAGTTCTTGTCACATAGCACTGTGCCATTAAGCTTGAGTATGTGTTTATGGATGACGGCGAAGATATGCCAACCTGCGCTGTCTTTTTTCGGCTTCTTTTCGTCAGCTTCTTTTGGTTTGGTTGCGCTTTTCTCTTCAGAAGCCACTGGGAGGCTTGGCTCCTCCTGTTTTGGTTTCACCTAGAAGAGGGAAAGACTTTGAATCAGGCTGAAATGCTCTCCACCCACCCCTGCATGGTTGCCAAAGAAAAAATCATCAGGAAAAAAAAAAAAGTCCTTGCTATCCAAAAGGCTGTGTTGGGAACATAACAATACCATTCACAATGGAAATTATTTCAGTAGTATCCATAACCTGGTGATCATTTTACCTACTGGCAATACTTCATTTAGACTTGCAGTTTCTGGTCTCTGAGTGATATCTGCAGGGAACTCTTGAAAACACCTCAGAAACCACTGACCCACACTGCAAGGCCATCAATCTGATGATGGGGCTGTGGGGCCTGATAACAATCATGACATACATCTAAAGGCAAACATACAGCTCTATGTTACCACTCAAAGTGCCTTGGTAAACAGACTCAGCTCAAAATTATTTCCTTTTGAATGGATCAAGTCAGACAGACCTGGGTTCGGATCTCTGCTCCATCATGTGCTCTCCGTATGATCTTGGGCAAGTTACTCTCTATATCTCTGTCCACATCTATAAATTAAGAATAAGGGGAACCCTCCTGTGGGACTTGCAGACCTAAGAAATTCCAAAGCAGGGAGCCAGTAGCAGCAGCCTCTCTGTCATAAAGGATCCTGAACACTTTTATCTTCATTCATCCATGTGTCAGGGAGAGAGGCAAAAGGAAGAAGTAGATGCCCTGACCTTGTTAGAGAGTGCTATCCAGGCCTTACCTCAATTAGGCTATGCAGAAAGAAGGGTCTTGCTAAATCTTCCTTCATCAACATTCCCTATATGTCCCGGTTTGTGGTGAAGTGTCCAGGTGATCATGCATATACAGGACTTTATGTATATGGCCTAGTGATTGATCACCGTCTGCTTGACATTGAACCAAGGAGATTCTCTCAGTGCTACTAGAAGTCCTCCTTCCTCCTAGGCCCACCGTTCTGCCAGCTATTCTTTGATCTTATACTTTATTTTCTTACTAAAGCAAAACTGCAATGTTTAAGCTAGGGGCAACATGATGGGGGTGAAAATAGAACTGAACAGGAAGTCAGAAGATGGGGTTCTGGTCCTACTTCTGCCATTACCAGAGTGTATGACCTTGGACATCTATTTGTGCTTTAATGTCCTTCCTGGTAAAATGCCTGCAACTATTAAATCTTTTCATCTCCTCCATCTCTGATTTATAGCCATTTACTTATAGCTGAGAGTTACTGAGGCTAAAGACTCAGCCAAGTGAATCTTCCAGCTAACTGACATTCTTTACCAAATTTTAAAAATTCTTTGTTGTTGTCATTCACTAATTAAGTCATGTCCGACTCTTTGTGACCCCATGGACTGTAGCATGCCAGATTCCTCTCTCATTCACTATCTCCTAGAGTTTTCTCAAACTCATGTTTATTGAGTTGGTGATGCCATCCAACGATCTCATCCTCTGTCACCCCTTTCTCTCGCCCTCAATCTTTCCCAGCATCAGGGTCTTTTCCAATGAGTCGGCTCTTCGCATCAGGTGGCCAAAGTATTGGAGCTTCAGCTTCAGCATCAGCCTTTCCAATGAATAGTCAGAGTTGATTTCCTTTAGGATTGACTGGTTTGATCTCCTTGCTGTCCAAGGGACTCTCTAGAGTCTTCTCCAGCACATTTCAAAAGCATCAATTCTTTGGTGTTCAGCCTTTTTTATGGTTCAACTCTCATATCCATACGTAACTACTGGAAAAAACCTTAGCTTTGACTATATGGACTTTTGTCAGCAAAGTGATATCTCTGCTTTTTAATACATTGTCTAGGTTTGTCATAGCTTTTCTTCCAAGGAGCTTTCAATTTTAATTTCATGGCTGCAGTCACTCTCCACAGTGATTTTGGAGCCCAGGAAAATAAAATCTGCCACTGTTTCCATTTTTCCCCATTATTTACCATGAAGGGAAATGCTGATGGGACTGAATGGCATGATCTTAGTTTTTTGAATGTTGGATTTTAAGCCAGCTTTTTCACTCCCCTCTTTCACCTTTGTCAAAGAGGCTGTTTAGTTCCTCTTTGCTTTCTGCCCTTAGTGGGTATCATCTACATATCTGAGGTTGTTGGTATTTCTCCCAGAAACCTTTTTTTTTTAAATTTTATTTATTTTTTAACTGAAGGATAATTGCTTTACAGAATTGTGTTGGTTTCTGCCAAACATCAACATGAATCAGCCATAGATATGTATATCTCCCAGCAATCTTGATTCCAGCTTGTGACTCATCTAGCCCAGCATTTCACATGCCTATAAGTTTAATAAGCAGGGTGACAATATACAGCCTTGACGTACTTCTTTCCCAATTTTGAACCAGTCCGTTGCTCCATGTCTGGTTCTAACTGTTGCTTCTTGACTTGCATACAGATTTCTCACGAGGCAGGTAAGGTGGTCTGGTATTCCCATCTCTTTAAGAATTTTCCACAGTTTGTTGTGATTTGCACACTCAAAGGCTTTTGCAGTCAACAAAGCAGAAGTAGATGTTTTTCTGGAATTCCCTTGCTTTTTCAATGATCCAATGGATGTTAGCAATTTGATCTCTAGTTCCTCTGCCTTTTCTAAATCTAGCTTGTACATCTGGAAATTCTTGATTTAATTCTTAGTTTTTAGTAAAAAAATGTTTTTCAAAGGAATTACTTCCCTATCTTCCTAAACACAGATCAGGGAATATAGTCCAAATTTTCTTGATGATTTGGATGAGTAGTGAACATGACCTATTACACTGGATGCTGATACAGTGTGGCCCTGATAGAGGTGGGCGAGGTTCTTCATCCCTATACTGAAGGACCCCAGATAGTTTGTGTCATTTCTTTCTGCTGTCAACTGTCTCTTTGTCAACTGTCAACTTCTCTTTGGTATCAGATCTGATTTTGGTCTGTGGCCATGTTTTAAACATAATTAGCTTGCCTAAGTGTGCTAGAAAGCATAAGAACTTGGTGACCTGTATGTGACATGGAGAGGTCTTTGGAGGGGTTAATAGCTGAGTTCTAAATGCTTGGCATTGCTGGAAGCCTGACCTCCAAAGAAGTGGAACAGTGCTGCCAATTGTAACTCATGGGTCTTATCTGATTCATAATTAAAAAGAATCCTGATCTGGGCTATGATTGAATATCTTCTACAAAGAACACTGAGTAAATTCCCAGATACTAAGCCAGTAAGCAATTTCTTAGGAGTTAGGTCACTCTTTCTGCTTTCTTCCATCCCTTTTATGTAAGTTTCATCTATGTAGAACATCCCAGGCACTAGACACAAGTATGCTCACCTCTTTCCAGGGCTGTCAAACCTGGGACAGTGTCCTTGACTTCACCATTCCTACTTAGGGTATGGATCCCCCAAACCATACCACTTCCCTAGGAGCAGTTTGCAAAGGTTGGAACTCATCTTTTTTTGGGGTGGGGCATGAGTGCAGCTTGCAGGTTCTGCTTCCCTGACTTTAGATTGAACCCAAGCCACAGCACTGAAAGCCTAGAATCCTAACCACCAGGGAACTCCTATTTTCTTATATGAGAGTGTATTCCCAGGCCTCCTGAAGGACTTACAGTCACCTGGATGCTCTTCTTTTGTTTCCAGGGATTTAAAGCCATCTTGTATTGAGCAGCTGAGGAATCCAAACAGCTCTGGGTGGTGGCTGGGGTGTTGAAGCCAACAGGCACCTGGGTGCTGCTGGACAAGGAGGGCATGGCAAGCGTGATCAAGGACTGTGAGCGAACCAATCCAGACGAGGGCTCAAAGGCACTCTGGAGAGAGTAGGAAAAGAGAAATGAGTCAGCTCTGTATGCTGGCCTTGGTCTCAAAGTTAGAAATTCCTCTGGCTGAAGAAACATTCCTAGAGAACTCCTTCATGATCTGCTGTCCCTTGTTCCTACAGCTAGAGTCAAGCTTCCAGTCAATGGGCCCCTTGGAGGCAAGGTGCACAATTTCAACTGGTTCCCTTGCAGGTGAAAACAAGAAACAAGATGTTCAGGTTGCTCCCCTGCTTACAATGCATTCAGGATCTCCCCTTTGCCCTCAGGATAGGAACCCCACCATTATACAGAGTTTACAAGGTCAGAGGTTTTGCATGTTCTCTTGTCCTGTACCCCTCTTATATTACAGAAGGGGCTGACTGGGGTGAGAGGCACAATCTATGTCAGTAAAACCCGTCAGAGCTCAGCGATTTCTTCATAGAAGTGCTCGGAGGAAGAAATCTGGTTGGAAGAGGGTTTGTCTGAAAGCTACGTTTGCACAGACAGTACACTACCTTATATTTACGGTTTCTGGATGCAAGGCTGATGGCAGTGCCCAGAGGGATGGAGTGTGCCACCACCAATGGGGTGGGGATGGAGCCTGTCGCCTTGTCCTTGCATGGCTGGTCTCTATGCCTCCAAACTATCTGGCCCGGGGGCTCCTAGTTGGCTTCCTCTGTAGGACTTTCAAAGTAGTCTCCTCCAGGCTTCTTTTTTTAATTAATTTTTTTTTTTTATTGAAGGATAATTGCTTTACAGCTCCAGGCTTCTTGACATGGCTTTTTCTATACCTTGAAGAGACACCCCAGAGCACCTCTTCTTTCTAAGAAGTTCCAGGTATTTGTGCTAGCAGAAGCCCCTTTGAAGTCAAGGTGATGACCCCCCTCTCTCCTGGATGTCAGTGGCAAATGATGCACTTTAGCAGGTAGACAGAAGTCCATGTGTGTTTATTCACTAGTTCTTCCCAAACTAGCTTTATGCAGTGCCAGGGTATTTGCAGCTTTCACATCCCTTCACATTTCCCCCTGACCGTCATATGTTGATCCAGTGATAACCTTAGTTACTATCTTAGCTCCCAATATGGTTCTTTTATGGCCTGTGATTCCAATGCCTGGGGACTTAACATAGCTAGCGGGTCAGACTGATGATACATTCAGCTCACCATCCTCTTGTTGATTCTAGGAAAGGGAGCGGAATGATACAGTTATATTTGTGGGATCCATCACACAAAATATAGAGTGGTCCCAAGCCTTTTCTAACTTCTTTAGGTAACTTCCATCCATGAATGTATATAACAACACCTCATCCTGACACTGTTGATTTATCTTTAGCTTGTATTATCTCTTGGAATTATGAACTTAATACTCAGTATACAGACTAATGGCTCTTATTGTTCTGAATATTTTTTTTCATGCTTCAGAGTGGTCTTAGGGTTCTGGTCTTTGGGGACTGGATGGCAACATCTATGCCCCCACTAACTTCACATGATCTGTCTCTCCACTGCCTCTCTGACCGTGGCTTTTACCACTTTCTGTTCCAGACCCATCGTTGGTTTGCTGTTCTTCAAACATTCCTTGCATACTCTTCCCTCAAGGCATTTTCACTTGCTGTTTCTGCACTTCCCCCATGTCAGTGTTAGCTCACCCACTCCCTTCAGGTCTGGATACAAAAGCCCCCTTCTCAGTGACACTTTCCCCGGCCAACTTATTTGAAATGTTAGCCTTCTACACTGACACTTCACAATCTCCCTCCATGGGTTATTTTTTTCCTCCTTGGCACTTTTTATCACTGTCTAACATATTGAGAAGGCGATGGCACCCCACTCCAGTACTCTTGCCTGGAAAATTCCATGAACAGAGGAGCCTGGTAGGCTGCAGTCCATGGGGTCGCTAGGAGTCAGACACGACTGAGCAACTTCCTTTTCGCTTTTCACTTTCATGCATTGGAGAAGGAAATGGCAACCCACTCCAGTGTTCTTGCCTGGAGAATCCCAGGGGCAGGGGAGCCTGGTGGGCTGCCGTCTATGGGGTCACACAGAGTCGGCACGACTGAAGCAACTTAGCAGCAGCAGCAGCAGCAACATACTGTATGTTTTGCCTATTTTCTTGTTTATTGTTGATATCATGCCCCCCACTGCAATATAAACTCCATAAAGAAGAGTTTTCATCTGTTTTATTTACTGCTGTATTCCTAACACCTACAACTGTGCTTAGTACACAGTAGTTGCTCAATGAATGTTTGTTGACCGGGTGAATTAATTATGTTAAAAGCTCCAAAGAGACACTGACCTTCTAAGAGGTCGTCAGAGAAAGCTGCTCTGTTCTCTGTATCATTTTAGTTATTCTTTCTGAGACCCACTAGCTCCAGCCAAAGATAGATGGAAAAAGTCTCAGCAGTCTGTGGATCTAGAAATAAATTTGCTAGAGGATATCATATGATGCCTATTCAGCAAGTAAATACACACTTAATAAAGAAACATGTTCAATTCAGTTGTCATCCCAAATTTTGTAGCATAACACTATAGATAAAAGCACTGTTTCATGAAACACATTCTATAGCATAACAAACAAATCAGGCTCAGCAAAATTCTAGCAATTACTAGATTGAATGTATGCAGGAGATAGCTTATCTGTTCCCAATCACAGCCTAAGTCAAGAGTCCATCAAACTTAATAATGGCCACTAGTCTCCTTATGCCTGATGGACTGTCATTAAGGAATATTTGAGTCTTCAGGCTATGCACAGGCCCACAGCTACCCTCAAACCTGGACTAAAAATGAGAGTGTGAAGCCATCAAGCATCATCTCCACCTGGTTATGGCACTCAAGCTCAGGCATGTGATTCAAAATAGCCGTAAGAGCATCTCTGTGGTTGGGTTTACAGTATGTAAGTTGTATATATTTTACAACTTCCCTTAAACTCACCAGTGAATTAAACTATTCAAATAAACTCTTTGGAATGCTGGGCAATATTTCTCAAAATATGGTCTGGGAATCCCCCCCAGTATCAGAATCACCTGGAGTGAGTGCTAAAAAAGCACTTTTACATTAAGATCTGATGAATAATTCTATCAGGGGAGGGGGCCTTAGAATAGGCTTAACAGGTTCTCCAAGTGAGTCTTCTGGGGGCTAGAGCTGTGAACCACTGTCTAGTCCTCTGCCATGAAGAGAAAGGCTCCTATTTTCAAACAGAAGCACACCAAGCTCTTGAATAATCACATCAGGTGCCTTAGAACAGGAGGCAGCCATATCTGTTCCCTCTGGGAAGCGGGGTTCCTTCTTAGTCTCTGCTTTTCCTCCAGCCACATTAGTCAGGAGAAACCTAGAAAAGTTACCACAGGAATCAACCACAGGATTTTCCAGGCTACCCAGGAAAAACAAACTGAATCCTTTCCTGAAAGAAAAGCAAGTGCAGGAAATGGGACTCCTTCCTCTATTTTTCCTTTGCCATCCCTCCTGCAACCCCACTCCTCCTTCTCTGCACTCTGAGAGCCAACACACCCAAGGTGTATATTACTCAGGAAGGCCAAGACGTTTTCATTCCTTCTCCTGTGATTTAGAGGGGAGTTAGCACAGACAGCTTCTGATTAACAGCTGGAGTGAAGTGAGCTCCTTTCACCTCAACATCTGGGAGATGTGCTAGGCCTGGCAGCTAATAACCCAGAACCTTCCTGGGGAAGGAACCTGGGTCAGGACTTAGGGCAGGGGAGGGGATCCTTCAGCACTGATTGTGAGGGGTGCTGGACAGTGATATGCTGTTAGTGGGGGTAAGGAGTGCTCTTTGAACAATTAAAACACATTTTAGCTCCTTTCCCCTTTCTGTCAAGTTTCTGCACCCTGTATAAAATTGTTCAATCAAACATGCACCCTTTTGATCATCCTTCTGATGGTTTCTTTGTCTGTTGTATGGTACCAGGGTTTTCCCATTTTCATTTAACTATTGATAAGAAACACTTGGGTGGGGATAGAGAGCAGTTTGGCTGCTTCTTAGAATATCAAACAAATCAAGCTCAGCAAAATTCTAGCAATTTCTAGATTCAAAGTGTGCAGGAGATAGCTTATCTTTTCCCAATTGTTATGTCTTAAATAATGGCATTGCTGCTGCTGCTGCTGCTGCTGCTGCTAAGTCGCTTCAGTCATGTCCGACTCCGTGCGACCCCATAGACGGCAGCCCACCAGGCTCCCCGTCCCTGGGATTCTCCAGGCAAGAATACTGGAGTGGGTCGCCATTTCCTTCTCCAATGCATGAAGGTGAAAAGTGAAAGTGAAGTCACTCAGTCGTGTCTGACTCCTAGCGACTCCATGGACTGCAGCCTACCAGGCTCCTCTGCCCATGGGATTTTCCAGGCAAGAGTACTGGAGTGGGGTGCCATCACCTTCTCTGAAATAATGGCATTACCTGGTGGCTATTTAGGCCAGATTTTATCAAGCCTTTGGCCTGAAAAGCTGTCACTTTAGGAAAAAAGCTCACTGTGAAACTATCTGGGAGGTTTTGACACTGGGATGCTAGGGAGCTAGGTTCTGTATGAGCCATTCAGCTGAAAGCTCCCAAGGCAAGTAGTCTTTGGAACATCTCCAGAAGAAGCAGCAGCTCTTGGTGGGAAAAGTGGTTCTCAGTAGGAGACTTCTCTGCCATGGTATGCTGGCACAGGATATGACTGGCTGTTAGGACTTTAATGTCCCAAGTGTGTCAAAGTACAGCATGTGCTCATTCCTGGGAATTCCTGTGCAGCTGCAGCCTTACTCAATTTCTGTTTCATAAAAGGTGTTGTGCCATCTTGCCATCCTGAAAGTTGTAGGAGGTAGAATTTCACATATCCCCTGGAGCTCCCTGCTATCTAAAGCTCCCCAGTTCCTTAAGTAGTATAGAGAATAAGAACATGAACTTTGGAGTCAAAAAGGCCTGAATTTGAGGTCCTAGCCAAGCAATTTTTAAAACTGTTTGAGCTCGGACAAGTTACTTAACCTCTTTGAGCCTCAGTTTCTATGTCTTTAATATAGGGATAATAATAATATATACTTTAGTGTGCTGTTTTTAAAATTAGATGAAATGATACACGTGAAGTGCCTTTCACACAGGAAAGTCTGAACAAGTATTAGCTGATATTGTTATTGGTGGGCATTGGTTGTCCAAATTTGGAGAACTGCTAGAGTGCACATGGCTGGGTGAAAACTGGTATGAATTTGGGGAGGAATCCTCAGTTTGAGTCCCAGCTGTATCTCTGATTGGTGCTGTGGCCTTGGTCAAGTCATTTCACCTCTCTGAACCTCAGTTTTTTCCACCCAAAATGGGAATAATAGTATCTTCCCTATCTACATTTCAGAGTATTTGAGAGAATGAAAGGCACCTATATCTATGCAAAATAACTTTGTAAGCTACAAATTTCTATGCAGCAATGGGGAAGTGGGCATTATGCTCTCTTCTGATGTATCAGAGGATTTTTAAGAATATTGTTCTGAAACTGGAGCCGATTATACAGAGTGAAGTAAGCCAGAAAGAAAAACACCAATACAGTATATTAACACATATATATGGAATTTAGGAAGATGGCAATGACGACCCTGTATGCAAGACAGGAAAAAAGACACAGATGTGAATAACGGACTTTTGGACTCAGAGGGAGAGGGAGAGGGTGGGATGATTTGGGAGAATGGCATTCTAACATGTATACTATCATGTAAGAATTGAATCGCCAGTCTATGTCTGACGCAGGATACAGCATGCTTGGGGCTGGTGCATGGGGATGACCCAGAGAGATGTTATGGGGAGGGAGGTGGGAGGGGGGTTCATGTTTGGGAATGCATGTAAGAATTAAAGATTTTAAAATTAAAAAAAAAAAAAACTAAAAAAAAATAAATAAAACCTAATAAAAAAAAAGAATATTGTTCTGGGCTTCAGAGACCTATTTGTAAATAATAATGATGAATTATGAAGTAAGCCATCATGGGCAAAGCAAGAGACATGATAAGGGGAGAACCTTACAGCAATCTAAATGAACTCTTCATTAGCCAATACAGTGGAATAACTGGAAGCTACTTAACCCCCACCATGTTAAATGTTAGCAACACTTATCCTGCAATGGGACTAAAGTCTAGGCATTTAATCAGCTCAAGCTTTAAGCACCAAAATAACTGATACAGCTCTTTCTCAAGAGTGAAAATGCATGACTTCTTTTCCATACAATTGTTTTTCTCCATAAAAAGCCATATTGAGGAAAAATATTCTATGGACTCATTGGGGAATATGAAGTTGACTCACTGATGAAGATGAACCGGGTTGGAAAGGTAGCAGGGGTCAGGGAAGCTCTAAGTAGGAGGATCCTCTGGTCCGAGGATGGGGAAGAAAGAGGGGACTTTGCTAAACTGGAACTGAAAGGGACAAGGCACACAACTCTTTACCCAGGGAAGTATGGAAGTAGTCTTAGACAACAAGGCCTTAAGGCAGTCCTTCCCATTCTGCCCCAGGGGTTTTGGAGGAAAAAGTAAGCTTTGGGTCCTTGAGAGATAACATGTATTTTTCCCTGTGTCACCAGTAGGAGGCAGCAGCTCAGAAAAGAAAGAAGAAAACAGCAAACTTGGAAAGACTCTGAGAGGGTAGTGTGTGTTAGTCACTCAGTCGTGTCCGACTCTTTGTGACCCCATGGACTGTAGCACACCAGGCTCCTCTGTCCATGGAATTATCCAGGCAAGAATATTGGAATGGGTTACCATTTCCTTCTCCAGGGGATCTCCCCAACCCAGGGATTGAACCCAGCTCTCCTATATTGCAGGCAGACTCTTTGAGAGGATAGAGATTTGGTCATCTTTAGTCTGACTTCATGGTGGAGAAGTCTGACAGAATGTGGTCCACTGGAGAAGGGAATGGCAAAGCACTTCAGTATTCTTGCCTTGAGAACCCCATGAACAGTAGGAAAAGGCAAAATGATAGGACACCAAAAAAGGAACTCCCCAGGTCATTAGGTGCCCAATATGCTACTGGAGATCAGTGGAGAAATAACTCCAGAAAGAATGAAGGGATGGAGCCAAAGCAAAAACAATACTCAGCTGTGGATGTGACTGGTGATAGAAGCAAGATCCGATGCTGTAAAGAGCAATATTGCATAGGAACCTGGAATGTCAGGTCCATGAATCAAGGCAAATTGGAAGTGGTCAAACAAGAGATGGCAAGGGTGAACGTCGACATTCTAGGAATCAGCGAACTAAAATGGACTGGAATGGGTGAATTTAACTCAGATGACCATTATATCTACTACTGCGGGCAGGAATCCCTCAGAAGAAATGGAGTAGCCATCATGGTCAACAGAAGAGTCCAAAATGCAGTACTTGGATGCAATCTCAAAAATGACAAAATGATCTCTGTTGGTCTCCAAGGCAAACCATTCAATATCACAGTTATCCAAGTCTATGCCCCACCCAGTAACGCTGAAGAAACTAAAGTTGAACGGTTTTATGAAGAATTACAAGAGCTTTTAGAACTAACACCCAAAAAAGATGTCCTTTTCATTATAGGGGACTGGAATGCAAAAGTAGGAAGTCAAGAAACACCTGGAGTAACAGGCAAATTTGTCCTTGTAATGTGGAATGAAGCAGGGCAGAGACTAATACAGTTTTCCCAAGAAAATGCACTGGTCATAGCAAACACCCTCTTCCAACAACACAAGAGAAGACTCTACACAAGGACATCACCAGATGGTCCACACCGACATCAGATTGATTATATTTTTTGCAGCCAAAGATGGAGAAGCTCTATACAGTCAACAAAAACAAGACCGGGAGCTGACTGTGGCTCAGATCACGAACTCCTTATTACCAAATTCAGACTCAAATTGAAGAAAGTAGGGAAAACCGCTAGACCATTCAGGTATGACCTAAATCAAATCCCTTATGATTATACAGTGGAAGTGAGAAATAGATTTAAGGGCCTAGATCTGATAGATAGAGTGCCTGATGAACTATGGAATGAGGTTCGTGACATTGTACAGGAGACAGGGATCAAGACCATCCCCATGGAAAAGAAATGCAAAAAAGCACAATGGCTGTCTGGGGAGGCCTTACAAATAGCTGTGAAAAGAAGAGAGGCAAAAAGCAAAGGAGAAAAGGAAAGATATAAGCATCTGAATGCAGAGTTCCAGAGAATAGCAAGAAGAGATAGGAAAGCCTTCTTCAGCGATCAGTGCAAAGAAATAGAGAAAAACAACAGAATGGGAAAGACTAGAGATCTCGTCAAGAGAAATAGATGGGGAAACAGTAGAAACAGTGTCAGACTTTATTTTGGGGGGCTCCAAAATCACTGCAGATGGTGACTGCAGCCATGAAATTAAAAGACGCTTACTCCTTGGAAGAAAAGTTATAACCAACCTAGATAATATATTCAAAAGCAGAGACATTACTTTGCTGACTAAGGTCAGTCTAGTCAAGGCTATGGTTTTTCCTGTGGTCATGTATGGATGTGAGAGTTGGACTGTGAAGAAGGCTGAGCACCGAAGAATTGATGCTTTTGAACTGTGGTGTTGGAGAAGACTCTTGAGGGTCCCTTGGACTGCAAGGAGATCCAACCAGTCCATTCTGAAGGAGATCAGCCCTGGGATTTCTTTGGAAGGAATGATGCTAAAGCTGAAACTCCAGTACTTTGGCCACCTCATGCGAAGTGTTGACTCATTGGAAAAGACTCTGATGCTAGGAGGGATTGAGGGCAGGAGGAGAAGGGGACGACAGAGGATGAGATGGCTGGATGGCATCACAGACTCGATGGACGTGAGTCTGAGTGAACTCCGGGAGATGGTGATGGACAGGGAGGCCTGGCGTGCTGCGATTCATGGGGTCACAAAGAGTCAGACACAACTGAGTGACTGAACTGAACTGAACTGAGTCTGACTTCTCTATTTGATTTGGTTTTCTGCCTAGCTCCCTACTTGATGCTTAGTGAGAAGGCAGTCAGAGCTGGGTTTGTGGGAGGCCTTTGGGGATATAAGAGATGGGGGTGTCATAATTTATGAGACGCTCAGAGAAGCATCCAGGCCAGCACATCTGCTTGGGATGGTGATTAAAGCTCCTTCATGGGATGCTACTGCTGCTGCTATTGCTACTGTTGCTGCCACATGCCCCCTCCTTGTATTCACCCTCCTGAACTAATAAACCAGATCAATAACTTAGCAGAAATAGCTAAGAAACTCTCATGCTTGGGAGAGCATCAAAGATTAGAATTTCTGCCTGTAAGCCCAACATTTAACCTATAACAACTTGACTCAATTCTTGAATTTACTAATAGAGAGTTTACTACATTAAGCAAGACAAATATTTAGACTGATGTTAGGAAATGTTGACTATAAATAGTTTAGCTCTATTCATTAATCTATAAAATATATAGTTAGCCTACTCAAAAGAAAGAGAAAACTACATGTTTTAAAATGTTAATTTTCTTAAGTGTAATCCCCAAGGTAACCACTAAGAAAATAACTTAAAAATATATAAAGAAGGAAATGAGAAGGGAATGAAAATAGTACACTAAAAATTCTAATTAAATCCAAAATAAGGGAGGGCAGTCCTAAGATGGCAGAGGAATAGGACAGGGAGACCACTTTCTCCCCCACAAATTCATTGAAAGAACATTTGAACGCTGAGCAAATTCCACAAAACAACTTCTGAATGCTGGCAGAGGACATCAGGCACCCAGAAAGGCAGCCCATTGTCTTTGAAAGGAAGTAGGACAAAATAGAAAAAATAAAAAGAGAGACAAAAGAGTTAGGGATGGAGACCCATCCCAGGAAGGGAGTCTTAAAAGAGGGGAATTTTCCAAACACCAGGAAACACTCTCACCAGCAGATCTGTGGGGAATTTCGGAATCTCAGAGGGCAACATACCTGGGAAGAAAAATAAATAAATAAAATGCCTAATGGCAACTCCCAGCAGAGAAGTAGCCCAGACGCTGGCATCCACCACCAGCAAGCAGGGGAGCTGAACAGGGAGGTGTGGGCTGCA
The DNA here is from genome assembly GCF_042477335.2 of Ovis canadensis. Taxonomy (NCBI): domain Eukaryota; kingdom Metazoa; phylum Chordata; class Mammalia; order Artiodactyla; family Bovidae; genus Ovis; species Ovis canadensis. The sequence continues at coordinate 117,373,849 of NC_091727.1, read as the reverse complement.
TTGCTTAGGGCAATCTGAGGGAGCTAACGTGAAACAGCAACCCAAACTGTGGGATAGCCAGAGAAAGAGAGGAAAAAAGAGAGAGAGAGAGAGAGAACTATCCTGCGAAAAGCCCTAACCTAAGGTACTGCTGGGCACACTCACAGAACAAAGGACTGAGCGAATACCAGAGGAGAGCTAGCTGGCTGCAGACCGGCCCATCCCCCGCCAGAGGCAGGGAGGCAGGCAGGGGGCAGCCAGAGCCAGAAGGCGAGAGGCAAACTCGGCCCCAGAGGTGGCATCCTCTACCAAACTGTGAGCAGGCTCCCAGTTGCTAACCAAGACTTCCTGGGATTCTGGACGATTGACATCCGCCTGAAGGGTTGCGGCCAGAGACCAGCTCCCCAGAAGAGACACACGGCACACCTGAGATGGTGCACCTGGGAAACTGAGCGGCTGGGATTGGGGAGGCGATAAGACTCACCTCCCCACTTGGGGAGAGTGTGCTCACCAAGCACCTGGTCGACTGAGCTGCTTGGACCTGGGAAGGGCACAAAACGCAGGCCCAACCGAGTCTGTGCCTTTGTGGAGTGCTCAAGAACCTGAACCTGATCGGCTTAGACCTGGGCAGTGCACACAACCCAGGGCCCACTTTAGACAGTTCCCCTGCAGAGCAACCTGGAGCCTGAGCAATGTAGACTGGGAAAGCACACACGCCATGAGCAGGGGCACACCCAGTGTGGCCCAGACATTGCAAGCACTCCCCACACACACCAGTGATATTTGTTTGCAGTGTTCCTCCCTACCCACAGCACGACTGAACAAGTGAGCCTAAATAAGTGACGACCTTCGCCCCCTTGTGTCAGGGTGGAAATTAGACACTGAAGAGACCTGCAAACAGAAGAAGCCAAAATAAACAGAGGGAACCGCTTTGGAAGTGACAGGTGCAACAGATTAAAATCCCTGTAGTTAACATCGACTACATTGGAAGGGGCCTATAGATCTTGAGAAGTGTAAGCTGGAACAAGGAACTATCTGAAACTGAACTGACCCCACACTGCCACAACAGGTGCAGAGAAATTCCTAGATATATTTTTACCATTATCATTTTTTAATTAAATTTTTTTAATTTTAAGTCCTCTATTATTCCTTTATTTTTCATTTTTATAACCTACTATTACCTTGCAAAAAAAGACCCTATTTTTAAAGCAAACTTCATATATATATTTTATAATTTTTATGATTTTGTTTTTTAATATTGTATTTTTGACAGTCTAACCTCTACTCTAGATTTTTAATCTTTGCTTTTTGGTATTTGTTATCAATTTTGTACCTTTAAGAATCCAATCTTCCATACCCATTTTTACTTAGGAGTGTGATTACTGGCTCGATTACTCTCTCCCCCTTTTGACTCTCCTTTTTCCTCCCCAGATCACCTCTATCTCCCCTCTCCCCCTTCTCTTCTCCCCCAACTCTGTGAATCTCTGTGTATGTTCCGGGCTGTGGAGAACACTTAGGAAACTGATTACTGCCTAGATCTGTCTTTCTCCTTTTGATTCCCTCTTTTGTCCTCCTGGTCACCTCTATCTCCTTCCTCCCTCTTCTCTTCTCTTCTCTATGTAACTCCATGAACCTCTCTGAGGGTTCCAGACTGTGAAGAGCACATAGGGAGTTGATTACTGGCTAGACTTCTCCCCCCACACTTTGACTCCCCCTCTTCTCCTCCTGGTCACCTCTATTTCCCTCCTCCCTCTTCTCTTCTCCATGTAACTCTGTGAACCTCTCTGGGTGTCCTTCACTGTGGAGAATCTTTTCACCATTAACCTGGATGTTTTATCATCAGTGCTGTATGGATGGAGAAGTCTTGAGGCTACTGTAAGAATAAGACTGAAAACCAGAGGCAAGAGGCTTAAGCCCAAAACCTTTGAACACCAGAGAACTCCTGACTCAAGGGAACATTAATCAATAAGAGATCATCCAAAAGCCTCCATACCTACACTGAAACCAAGCATCACCCAAGAGCCAACAAGTTCCAGAGCAAGACATACCATGCAAATTCTTCAGCAATGCAGGAACATAGCCCTGAGCTTCAATATACAGGCTGCCCAAAGTCACACCAAACCCACAGGCATCTCAAAACTCACTACTGGACACTTATTGCACTCCAGAGGGAAGAAATCCAGCTCCACCCATTAGAACACCAACCAAGCTTCCCTAACCAGGAAACCTTAACAAGCCACTTGTCCAACCCCACCCACAGGAGGGAACCTCTACAAAAAAGAGGAATCACAAACTGCCAGAATACAGAAAGGCCACCCCAAACACAGCAATATAAACAAGATGAAAAGGCAGAGAAATACCCAGCAGGTAAAGGAACAGGATAAATGCCCACCAAACCAAACAAAAGAGGAAGAGATAGGGAGTCTACCTGAAAAAGAATTCAGAATAATGATAGTAAAATGATCTAAAATCTTGAAAACGAAATCGAGTTATAGATAAATCTGGAGACAAGGATTGAGAAGATGCAAGAAATGTTTAACAAGGACCTACAAGAAACAAAAAAGAGTCAATCAATAATGAATAATGCAATAAATGAGATCAAAACACTGTGGAGGGAACCAACAGTAGAGTAACAGAGACAGAAGATAGGATAAGTGAGGTAGAAGATTGAATGGTAGAAATAAGCAGAGAGGAAAAAAGAAAAAAGAATTAAAAGAAATGAGGACAACCTCGGGGACCTCTTGGACAATGTTAAATGCCCCAACATTCGAATCATAAGTGTTCTAGAAGAAGAAGATAAAAAGAAAGGCCATGAGAAAATACTTGAGGAGATAATAGTTGAAAATTTCCCTAAAATGGGGAAGGAAATAGTCACCCAAGTCCAAGAAACCCAGAGAGTCCCAAACAGGATAAACCCAAGGCAAAATACCCCAAGACACATATTAATCAAATTAACAAAGACCAAACACAAAGAACAAATATTAAAAGCAGCAAGGGAAAAACAACAAATAACACACAAGGGGATTCCCATAAGGATAATAGCTGATCTTTCAATAGAAATTCTTCAGGCCACAAGGGAATGGCAGAACATACTTAAAGTGATGAAAGAAAATAACCTACAACCCAGATTACTGTACCCAGCAAGGATCTCATTCAAATATAAAGGAGAAATCAAAAGCTTTACAGACAAGCAAAAGCTGAGAGAATTCAGCACCACCAAACCAGCTCTCCAAAAAATGCTAAAGGATCTTCTCTAGACAGGAAACACAGAAAAAGTGTATAAATTTGAACCCCAAACAACAAAGTAAATGGCAACGGGATCATACTTATCAATAACTACCTTAAATGTAAATGGGTTGAATGCCCCGACCAAAAGACAAAGACTGGCTGAGTGGATACAAAAACGAGACCCCTGTATATGCTGTCTACAAGAGACCCACCTCAAAACAAGGGACACATACAGACTGAAAGTGAGGGGCTGGAAAAAGGTATTTCATGCAAATGGAGACCAAAAGAAAGCAGGAGTAGCAATACTCATATCAGAAAAAATAGACTTTAAAATAAAGGCTGTGAAAAGAGACAAAGAAGGACACTACATCATGATCAAAGGATCAATCCAAGAAGAAGATATAACAATTACAAATATATATGCACCCAACATAGGACCACTGCAATACGTAAGGCAAATGCTAACAAGTATGAAAGAGGAAATTAACAATAACACAATAATAGTGGGAGACTTTAATACCCCACTCACACCAATGGATAGATCAACTAAACAGAAAATTAACAATGAAACACAAACTTTAAATGATACAATGGACCAGTTAGACCTAATTGATATCTATAGGACATTTCACCCCAAAACAATGAATTTCACCTTTTTCTCAAGTGCACACGGAACCTTCTCCAGGATAGATCACATCCTGGGCCATAAATCTAGGCTTGGTAAATTCAAAAAAACTGAAATCATTCCAAGCATCTTTTCTGACCACAATGCAGTAAGATTAGATGTCAATCACAGGAAAAAAACCTATTAAAAATTCCAACATATGCAGGCTGAATAACATGCTTCTGAATAACCAAAAAATCAGAGAAGAAATTTTAAAAAATCAAAATATGTATAGAAATGAATGAAAATGAAAACTCAACAACCCAAAACCTATGAGACACTGTAAAAGCAGTGCAAAGGGGAAGGTTCATAGCAATACAGGCTTACCTCAAGAAACAAGAAAAAGCCAAATAAATAACCTAACTCTTCATCTAAAGCAACTAGAAAAGGAAGAAATGAAGAACCCACCCCAGGGTTAGTAGAAGGAAAGAAATCTTAAAAATTAAGGCAGAAATAAATGCAAAAGAAACGAAAGACCATAGCAAAAATCAACAAAGCTAAAAGCTGGTTCTTTGAGAAGATAAATAAAATTGACAAACCACTAGTCAGACTCATCAAGAAACAAAGGGAGAAGAAGCAAATCAACAAAATTAGAAATGAAAATGGAGAAATCACAACAGGCAACACAGAAATACAAAGGATCATGAGACTACTATCAGCAACTATATGCCAATAAAATGGACAACTTGGAAGAAATGGACAAATTCTTAGAAAAGTATAACTTTCCAAAACTGAACCAGGAAGAAATAGAAAATCTTAACAGACTCATCACAAACACAGAAATCAAAACTGTAATCAGAAATCTTCCAGCAAACAAAAGCCCAGGACTAGATGGCTTCACAGCTGAATTCTACCAAAAATTTAGAGAAGAGCTAACACCTGTCTTACTCAAACTCTTCCAAAAATTTGCAGAGGAAGGTAACCTTCCAAACTCATTCTGAGGCCACCATCACCCTAATACCAAAACCAGACAAAGATGCCACAAAAAAAAGAAACTACAGGCCAATATCACTGATGAACATAGATGCAAAAATCCTTAACAAAATTCTAGTAAACAGAATCCAACAACACATTAAAAAGATTATACATCATGTCCAAGTGGTCTTTATATCCCAGGGATGTAAGGATTCTTTAATATCCATAAATCAATATAATACATCATATTAACAAATTGAAAGATAAAAACCATATGATTATCTCAATAGATGCAGAGAAAGCCTTTGACAAAATTCAACACCCACTTATGATAAAAAACCCTCCAGAAAGCAGGAATAGAAGGAACATACCTCAACATAATAAAAGCTATATATGACAAACCCATAGCAAACATTATCCTCAATGGTGAAAACTTGAAAGCATTTCCCCTAAAGTCAGGAACAAGACAAGGGTGCCCACTTTCACCACTACTATTCAACATAGTATTGGAATTTTTGGCCACAGCAATCAGAGCAGAAAAAGAAAGAAAAGGAATCCAAATTGGAAGAGAAGAAGTAAAACATTTACTGTTTGCAGATGACATGATCCTCTACATAGAAAATCCTAAAGACTCCACCAGAAAATTACTAGAGCTAATCAATGAATATAGTAAAGTTGCAGGATGTAAAATCAACACACAGAAATCCCTTGCATTCCTATACACTAGTAATGAGAAAACAGAAAGAGAAATTAAGGAAACAATTCCATTCACCATTGCAACGAAAAGAATAAAATACTTAGGAATATATCTACCTAAAGAAACAAAAGACCTATATATAGAAAACCATAAAACACTGATGAAAGAAATCAAAGAGGACACTAAAAGATGGAGAAATATACCATGTTCATGGATCAGAAAATCAATATAGTGAAAATGAGTATACTACCCAAAGCAATATATAGATTCGATGCAGTCCCTATCAAGCTACCAACGGTATTTTTCACAGAACTAGAACAAATAATTTCACAATTTGTATGGAAATACAAAAAACCTCGAATAGCCAAAGCAATCTTGAGAAAGAAGAATGGAACTGGAGGAATCAACCTGCCTGACTTCAGGCTATACTACAAAGCCACAGTCATCAAGACAGTATGGTACTGGCACAAAGACAGAAATACAGATCAATGGAACAAAACAGAAAGCCCAGAAATAAATCCACGCACCTATGGACACCTTTTCTTTGACAAAGGAGGCAAGAATATACAATGGAGAATAGACAATCTCTTTAACAAGTGGTGCTGGGGAAACTGGTCAACCACTTGTAAAAGAATGAAACTAGAACACTTTCTAATGCCATACACAAAAATAAACTCAAAATGGATTAAAGATCTAAATGTAAGACCAGAAACTATAAAACTCCTAGAGGAGAACATAGGCAAAACACTCTCTGACATAAATCAAAGCAGGATCCTCTATGACCCACCTCCCAGAATATTGGAAATAAAAGCAAAAATAAACAAATGGGACCTAATTAAAATTAAAAGCTCTGCACAACAAAGGAAACTATAAACAAGGTGAAAAGACAGTCTTCAGAATGGGAGAAAATAATAGCAAATGAAGCAATGGACAAATCATTAATCTCAAAAATACACAAGCCATTCCTGTAGCTTAATTTCAGAAAAATAAACGACCCAATAAAAAAATGGGCCAAAGAACTAAACAGACATTTCCCCAAAGAAGACATACAGATGGCTAATAAACACATGAAAAGATGCTCAACATCACTCATTATCAGAAAAATGCAAATCAAAACCACAGTGAGGTACCATCTCACACCGGACAGAATGGCTGCTATCCAAAAATCTACAAGCAATAAATGCTGGAGAGGGTGTGGAGAAAAGGGAACCCTCTTATACTGTTGGTGGGAATGCAAGCTGGTACAGCCACTATGGAGAACAGTGTGGAGATTCCTTAAAAAACTGGAAATAGAACTGCCATACGACCCAGCAATCCCACTGCTGGGCTACACACCGAGGAAACCAGAATTGAAAGAGAAACGTGTACCCCAATGTTCATTGCAGCACTGTTTATAATAGCCAGGACATGGAAGTAACCTAGATGTCCATCAGCTGGCAAATCATAAGAAAGCTGTGGTACATATACACAATGGAATATTACTCGGCCATTAAAAAGAATACATTTGAATCAGTTCTAATGAGGTGGATGAAACTGGAGCTTATTATACAGAGTAAAGTAAGCCAGAAAGAAAAACACCAATACAGTATGCTGCTGCTGCTGCTAAGTCGCTTCAGTCGTATATGGAGTTTAGAAAGATGGTAATGATAACCTTATATGCAAGACAGCAAAAGAGACACAGATGTATAAAACAGTCTTTTGGACTCTGTGGGAGAAGGCGAGGGTGGGATGATCTGAGAGAATAGCATTTAAACATGTATATTATCATATGTGAAACAGATCGCCAGTCCATGTTTGATGCATGAGAGAGGGTTCTAAGGGCTGGTGCACTGGGATGACCCAGAGGGATGGGATGGGGAGGGAGGTGGGAAGGGGGTTCAGGATGGGGAACACATGTAAACTCATGGCTGATTCACATCAATGTATGGCAAAAACCACTACAATATTGTAAAGTAATTAGTCTCCAATTAAAATAAATACATTTTTTTAAAAATCCAAAATAAGATAGTAATGGAAGAACCGAGGTACAAAAAAGAGCTAAACAGCAGAAGTCCTTCATTATTAGTAATCACTATGAATGCAAATTAATTAAACTCTCCAATCAAAAGGCAGAAATTAGCAAGATGAATTTTAAAAACATGATCTATTTGTATGCTGTCTACAAGAAACTCACTTTAGATCCAAAAACAAACAAGTTGAAAGTGAAAGGATGATTAAAGGGATTCCAAGAAAATGATAACAAAAAGAGAGCTGGGGTGGCTATACTAAAATCAAACAAAACAGATTTCAAGTCAAAATTGTTATAGGAGACAAAGATGGACATTATACATTGACAAACGGGTCAATCCATCAGGAAGATAGAACAGTCATAAACAAAACAACAGACCCACTCCTGAATACATGAAGCAAAAATTGACAGAATTGAAGAAGGAAACGGACAGTTATACAATAATAGAGATGTCAGTATCCCACTTTCACTAATGAATAAACAGCTAGACAGAAGATCAATAAGGAAATAGAGAACTTGAAACAATAATACAAACCTAACATATATATATATATATGTATGTATAATATTCCACTCAACAAGAGCATAATATGTATTCTTCTGAAATGCACATGGAGCATTCTCCTGTATAAACCATATGCTAGGCTACAAAATAAGTCTTAATAAATTTTAAAAGATTGAAACCACGCAAAGTATCTTCTCTGATCACAACTGAACAAAACTACACAATCAATAACAAAAGGAAGACTGGAAAATTCACAAATAGGTGGAAATTAAACAACATACCCTTAAGCAATGAATGGGTCAAAGAAGAAATCAAAAAGAAAGTTAGAAAATACTTTGACATGAATTAATACTAAAACACAACATAAACTTATGTGGTACAGCAAAAGCAGTCTTTAGAAATGCATAGCTGTATATGCTTGTTAAAAAGAGAAGCTCTCAAATCACTACCCTAATGTTCCACCTTAAGGAACCCAGAAAGATGAAACTAAACCCAAAGCTAGCAAGAGGAAGGAAATAATAGAGATTAAAGCAGAGATAATGAAATAGGGAATAGAAAAACAATATGAAAAATCAATGAAACCAAAAGTCGATCCTTTGAAAAGTAAAACAAAATGGACAAATGTTTAGCTAGATTGATTAGGAAAAAATAAGACACAAATTATTAAAATCAGAATTGAAAGGGAACAATTACTACCAACCTTACAGAAATAAAAAGGATTATAAAACAGTACTATGAATACTTGTATAGATAGCCTAAATGAAATGGACAAATTCCCAGACACATCCAAATTACTAAAATTGAATAAAAAAGAAATGGAAAACCTGAATACACCTATAGCAACAGATTGAATCAGTAATCAAAACCTCAAAACAATGAAAAAAGCAGGACCAGATGGCTTCACTGGTGAATTCTACCAAACCTTTAAATAATAATACCAATCCTTCACAAATATTTCAAAACACATATAAGAGGGAACACTTTCTGATTCTACGAGGCAAGCATTAGCATGACTCCAAAGCCAGATAAAGGCATCACAAGAAATGAATGCTATAACCTAAATCCCTCATGAATACACATGCAAAATACTAGCAAACCAAATCCAATAGCATTTTAAGGGCAATTATACATGATGAGCAACTGGGATTTACCCCAGAATTAGGAGGTTTAACATATGAAAATCACTATATAATATGTGAAAATTAAATGTAATATACCATATTAAAAGAATGAAGGAAAAAATAATATGATCATCATGATTGATGTGGAAAAAGCCAATCCAATTAACCACACAATAGTTTGTGAATGGAAGTGTTAATGAGGACAGTCTACTTATTTTCCAATTGTTGATGGGTATTGTTGGCTGGCCAAAGCTAGATGCATGAAATACACATACATGCCCTCTCATGTCAAATGATTTTTCATATGGATATGTGTTTGTCAAACCATACTATATGCCCTAAGCTTTGGTATTTTTGACATTTGAAATTGTAGAAGCTTTACTTCCATAAAAATCTCTATTAGTTTGCTTCATGAAAGAACTGAAAACATCCGCAAACTTTTTTTTTTCCAGAAATACTGTCTCCCATATCTTACAAATTACAGTGCTGATTATTTGGTTTTTAGAATTGGACAGAAAATGTAAAACAACAGGCAAATCAAAAGCCAAAAATGGCAGCTCCTTCCTCAAACATCCCCTTAGTATTGAGCTACAGCAGGAAAAAAGAAAGGTAAGAAGAAATTATGCCTCTGACTTATGCACCCTCCGCCCCTAACCTGCAACTTTGGCTGGAACCAACACTCACCTCCTTGCTTGTCAAGATGTTGTATGATGAACTCTTCTTAGGTAACTCATAATCAACAGACATTTCTTCAAGATCCTTAGAGATGGAGTCAGATAGAATGAGATGTGAGCTGATGCTGGGTTGGCATGTATGCACTAGTGGGATCTGTCAAGGAAGAGTATAGAAAGAAAAAGTTAAAACCTTGTGTGTCTTCCCCCAAATTACCTGTCGCTCAAAGGTTGAAGGGTTAAGAACCCAAAGTGGGGAAAAAAAAGAAAAATGAGCCAAGGAAAGAATCTCCTACTCCCTTGTCTTCACTTCTTGTACCTACACAAACCAAAGACTAATAAATAGCCTGGGTTCACACTCTGGGTTGCTGCACACTTTTGCCAATCCCAAAGACAGAAACTTCAAATTGCTTCCTTGCTCAAAACCAGAATCCTGGTGTTATCTCTTACTGATGCCAACTAGAAATCTTATTTGAGTCCGATCTTTGTTTTGATTTTGGTCTTATCTTTGGAAGTCCAGATCTTGGGGAGGTGAGTCTTTGGGTTATGTTCTGGGCTTGGCATCCAGGCTACAATCTTTATTTCTATCATTCTCTCTGTCCAGGAATTATCTGGATGGAATCTTGACTGTGTTGGTTGCTTATCTTAAGCCTGTTGAGACTGATTTTCTGGCAATTTTAGAAAATCTACACAACTATTCCTGGTTAGAACTGGATGACTAGTTTTCTGAAGGGGATAAAAGTTGTTCATTTGGTTTTACCTTGAGCTGCAGCAGATTGATTTAGTTGATTCCAGTTAGTAGTTCATGTTATATACTTGAATTTGGGGCACTGGCCCCTGCCATGATCCTCTTGATGTGTATCAGAATCCCTGATTTTATCTTTAACAAATACTGGCTAAGCATGTACAATGTGCCACACCCATTCTAGGCACTGGGTCTATAGCAATAAACAAAACAAAATCCTTGTTGACATGAAGCTGACATGCTGGATTCTGTCATAGGCTCTGCTCCTGCTCAGGACAGATGGATGTCAAACTCTCAAAGCCAGAGAAAAGGAGCCACATTGAGTTTCTGCCTGTGGAGTACTCCTGGCCAACCTCTAAGGTGCCCTCTTATGACTACTACGCCCCACTGGGGGCTCTTAAGAACAGACCTTGGGGATTAAAAATCCCAAAGCACAATTGTAATAATAATCATTGTAGTAATGGCAGTTAACTTTTATGGAAGGCTTTACTTGGCTTTTGTTGTTCACTCACTAAGTTGTGTCTGACTCTTTGCAACCTCATGGAATGCAGCACACCAACCTTCCCTGTCCTTCACTATCACCTGGAGTTTGCTCAAACTCATGTCTATTGAGTCCATGATGCCATCCAACCATCTCATTCTCTGTCGCCCTCTTCTCCTCCTGCCCTCAATCTTTACCAGCATCAGGATCTTTTCCAATGAGTTGGCGCTTCACATCAGGTAGCCAAAGTATTGGAGCTTCAGCTTCAGCATCAGTCCTTCCAACGAATATTCAGGGTTGATTTCCTTTAGGATTCACTGGTTTGATCTCCTTGCAGTCCAAGAGACTTCAAGAGTCTTCTCTAGCATGACAGTTCAAAAGTATCAATTCTTCAGCTCTCAGCCTTCTTTATGGTCCAACTTTCACAATCCATACATGACTACTGGAAAAACCATAGCTTTGACTAGACAGACTTTTGTCGGCAAAGTGATGTCTCTGCTTTTTAATATGCTGTCTAGGTCTGTCATAGCTTTCCTTCCAAGGAGCAAGTGTCTTTTAATTTCATGGCTGTAGTTACTGTCCACAGTGATTTTGGAGCCCAAGGAAACAAAGACTGTCACTGTTTCCATTTTTTCCCTCAGCAGTATGTGAACTGAGAACTTCCAGATGTTCAAGCTGGATTTAGCAAAGACAGAGGAACCAGAGATCAAACTGCCAACATCCATTGGATCATAGAAAAAAGCAAGAGACATCCAGAAAGACATCTACTTCTGCTTCACTGAATACTCAAAAGCCTTTGACTGTGTGGATCACAACAAACTGTGGAAAATCCTTAAAGAAATGGAAATACCAGACCACTTTACCTGTCTCCTGAGAAACCTGTATGAAGGTCAAGAAGCAACAGGTACAACTGGACATGGAACAACAGGCTGGTTCCAAATTGGGAACAATACGTCAAGGCTGCATATTGTCACTCTGCTTATTTAACTTATATGCAGAGTACATAGTGTGAAATTCCAGGCTGTTGAAGCCTAGCTTGAAGGATTTTGAGCATGGCCTTGCTAGCATGTGAAATGAGTACAATTGTGTGGTAGTTTGAACCTTCTTTGGCATTGCCCTTCTTTGGGATTGGAATGAAAACTGATATTTTCCAGTCCTATGGCCACTGCTGAGTTTTCCAAATTTGCTGGCATAATGAGTGCAACACTTTCACAGCATCATCTTTTAGGATCTGAAATAGCTCAATTGGAATTCTGTCACCTCCACTAGCTTTGTTCACAGTAATGCTTCCTAAGGCCCACTTGAGTTCACACTCCAGGATATCTATCTATCTTTAGGCGATAGATGGTAACGTCAATGTGGTTACCATCGTGGTTACCTAAGCCCTTGTTTGTAAAGTTCTGTGTATTCTTGCCACCTCTTCTTAATATCTTCTGCTTCTGTTAGGTCCATACCATTTCTGTCCTTTATTGTGCCCATCTTTGCATGAAATGTTCCCTTGGTATCTCTAATTTTCTTGAAGAGATCTCTAGTCTTTCCCATTCTGTTGTTTTCCTCTATTTCTTTGCACTGATCACAAGGAAGGCTCTTTTATCTCTCCTTGCTATTCTCTGGAACTCTGCATTCAGATGGATATATCTTTCCCTTTCTCCCTTACCTTTCCCTTCTCTTCTTTCCTCAGCTATTTGTGAGGTTTCCTCACACAATGGAGACTAAAGATGTGCCCTCCTTCCTGTTGAGGCAGGGCCAGATAATTTCAACACCTTAGAGACTGGGCTAATGGAAAGACTATAGGTTGGAGGTTGACACATCTGAGTCAGAGTTCCAGGGCTACCTCTAACTATATGGTCAGCTGGAACAATTTCTTTACTCTCTCTGAGTCTTTATTCAATCCTCACAGACAACCCCTTGAACTAGATATTTATATTATACCCATTATAGATGAAGAAAGGAAGGCTCAGAGAGATTAAGTAATCAGCCCAAAGTCACAAGGCCAATAAATAGTAGAGCAGAGATTCAAGCATAGGTCTGCCTGTTTGACTTCGAACAATTCTACTTTATTACCTCGGTGGTCTTGCAGCCTGCAACATGGAATTCACTTCTGGCTGCACCTCTTGGCACAGTTCCAAACATAGCTTCATGCATGCTACCAGTCCCAGCTCTAGGCAGAGTAGTAGAAACATGAGATCTCTGTGGAAGAAAGAAAAAACATGGGGGTTGGAATGCCTGCACATTAATGTCACCATTATAATACTCAGAGCATTTTTGGGGTGCATAAAGAGAAGTGAATATGGTGATCCTGGCCAATACTGTGTGTCAGGCACTAGGGAAGCACATCATATACTTAGATATTCTCTTATTCAGTGTTTACAACAGTGGGGGTGGAATCAGGAGTAGTCCAAGTATGCGCTGATGCTCGAGTTCACCATTACCTGCAAAGGTCTGCCTCTTGGGATCTCTGGAGAGGGGTATAGCTTCCTTTCTGATATTTCAGGGTCAGGCTCCAACACAAAGATACTGTCATGAGACAGGGCTCTGATCTCGATTCTGCTCTTGGCCCTGGCCAGGAAGGAAAAAGTCTTATGAAAGCAGCCAAGGGAACCAAAGATACATGTGTGTCTATACTATGGCCTACCACAGACACCTCAGAAGCATATGTGCTGACACACACAGTCTTCCATGAGATATTGAGTGAAAAAAATAAAGAATAGTATGGTCCCATTTAATACATATACATATATGACATGGGCTTCCCAGGTGGTGCTAGTGGTAAAGAGCTTGCCTGCCAGTTCAGGAGACATAAGAGACTCTGGTTCGATCCTTGGGTTGGCAAGATCCCCTGAAGGAGGGCATGGCAACCCACTCCAGTATTCTTGTCTGGAGAATCCTATGTACAGAGGACCCTGGCAGGCTACAGTCCATGGGGTCACAAAGAGTCAGACATGAATGAAGTGACTGAGCACACATATATTACATACATACATAGTTTGTGATCATAGAGAAAAGTCTGGAAGGATATCCACCAAATTGTTAGCGGTGTTTCCCTCTGAGGAATGGCACTAGGAACAGCAGGAGTACTTTCATTTTATACTCTACATACTTCTGCATAATTTTAATGTTTTCAAATGATCCACACATTTTTTTAATATAATAGCTTTACTGAGATATAGCTTACATACCAAATAATTCACCACTGAAAGTATACAGTTCAGCAGTGACAACACTGTGGAAGGGGAAGGAAGACTCTGAGTCTTGCTATTATTAAGGTGAAAGTTATAAAAGATCTTCCCTCTTCCACCCCACCCTCTGGATTTTAGTAGAGCTAATCTTAGTCTTCCTTATACCTATATGACTGAGTGACTGAACTGACTGAGACCTATAAGGCAATGGTCTGTAATGTATGGTTTGTGAGATATGAAGCAAGCCCCTTGGTGCAAAACCATCTCCCTCCCTAGTAAAGCTATCTGAAATTCCTCACATTCAATGCACTCATTAAGGTCCATTTTAATAAGACCTCTGTGCTGTTAGTAGGCAGTGTAACACATTTGCTAGCTGTCTTATTAGTTCGGTTCAGTTCAGTCGCTGAGTTGTGTCCTACTCTTTGCAACCCCATGGATTGCAGCATTCCAGGCTTCCTTGTCCATCACCAACTCCTGGAGCTTGCTCAAATTCAAGTCCATTGAGTCTGTAATATCACCCAAACATCTCATCCTCTGTCTTCCCCTTCTCCTGCCCTCGATCTTTCCCAGCATCAGGGTCTTTTCCAATGAATCGGCTCTTTTGAAAAGACCCTGATGCTGGGAAATGTTGAAGGCGGGAGGAGAAGGGGACAACAGAGGATGAGATGGTTGGATGGCATCACCGACTCAATGGACATGAGTTTGAGTAAACTCCGGGAGTTGGTGATGGACAGGGAGGCCTGGCGTGCTGCAGTTCATGGGGTCACAAAGAGTCGGACACGACTGAGTAACTGAAATGAACTGAACTGACTCTGCATATAAGTTAAATAAGCAGAGTGACAATATACAGCCTTGACATACTCCTTTCCCAATTTGGAACCAGTCCATTGCTCCATGTCTGGTTCTAACTATTGCTTTTTGACATGCGTACAGATTTCTCAAGAGGCAGGTAAGGTGATCTGGTATTCCCATCTCTAAGAATCTTCCACAGTTTGTTATCCACACAGTCAAAGACTTTGGTGTAGCCAATAAAGCAGAAGTAGATGTTTTCCTGGTACTCTTGCTTTTTCTATGATCCAATGTATGTTGGCAATTCGATCTCTGATTCCTCTGCCTTTGCTAAATCCAGCTTGAACATCTGGAAGTTCTCAGTTCACATACTGCTGAAGCCTAGCTTGGAGAATTTTGAGAATTATTTTACTAGCGTATGAGATGAGTGCACTTGTGTGGTAGTTTGAACATTCTTTGGCATTGCCTTTCTTTGGGATTGGAATGAAAACTGACCTTTTCCAGTCTTGTGGCCACTGCTAAGCTTTCCAAATTTGCTGGCATACTGAGTGCAGCACTTTCGCAGCAGCATCTTTTAGGATCTGAAATAGCTCAACTGGAATTCCATCACCTCTACTAGCTTTCATTACCTCCAAGCAAAGCCTTGAGGCAATGGATAGCAGGACACTTGAATTCTGTTGGGATTTCAGATAAGTCTGGGGTTTAAGGCCAGGGGAACAGGCCCAAGTGGAACTCCATAGAGGGCAATTCAATTGATCCAGAAAGAGCTGGGGGGTACTGGGCGTCCAGATTTTCCACATTTCTAAGATGTGGAATTTGGGCCTTCAAAGATGAAAATATGAATAGGAATGGCAGTGGAGGCTGAGAAACAGTCTTCCCCATACTTTATATGATCAGTTACAGCATTTCCCCCAGTCATTTGGGATAGAGGGAAAAATAGACTTGAGTTCCTTGCTTGCCTGTTGTTGTTGTTGTTTTAATTAACACAGTGATTTCATCCTTATGTCCCAACCCAGCTAGATGGCATCACCATCTAAGATTTTAATCACACATTATGAGATCTGGAGTCTGAGGGCTGGGCAAGCAAATCAGATCAAGGTTCCAAAATGATGGAGACTAACCTTCGCTTATGAAACAGAGGCCACCAGCTCCTCTCTAGTGGTAGGCTCCACATCTCAAGTGCTTGTAGCTGTGACACAGCAGGATTGCCCTGATCTACCCACACCCTCTCACCCAGTGCTCTTAGGGGAATGGGATATGCATTTGGTATGCCCCATCCAACCCAATGAGCTATGAAGCCCAGACAGCAAGCATATATCTATGAGCACAGGGGAAACCCCCTGGGATGTGGCTGCATTGGCAGTGGCTGCAGACCCACCTCCCACAGGCAGGGTGACCAAGAGCCCCTGAGGACCAAAGGCCAGTGATGATTCAGCTGTCAAAGGAGGATCTGGATGTAGCTCTCAGCCTTTTGCCTTGCCCTCAGTCCCCACCCCTCCTGAGCTTACCCTGGCATGGTTTGTTGACCTTGAACTGACTTCAGAAAAGAGATCTCAATACTGCTGCTGGACAAGCTTGGTTTGAGCCGTCTCCCTCCCTGGACACCTTTGGGCTCTTTCTTCTTCTTCTTGCCAAAGAAGCTCTTGAAGGCTTTAAATCTGGATTTCTTTTTTCCTGGAAGTTGTAAATGCAAGTGAGGCAGAGTGTGATGGTGAAAGGGAAGACAGGAGAGGAAATGGCTTTCGTGATGGGAACGAGGAGTAGGATCCCAAAGGCCCTGTGGGTCCTAGCTTTTGCACCAGTGCCCCTGGCATTGTTCATCTGCTTTGTTCTCTTCTTAGGAACTCATCAACAAAGTATCTGAGTTTCTGGTGAAAGCAGAAGATCAGACCCCAGGCTGTGGCCTCTGGGCAGCCTCTATTCAGGCTCAATTCACCCTGCATTCACTTGCCTCTCAATTTCAACTATTAACACACACCTCTTCCCTGGCCCTAAGAAGTTCATTCATACACAGCAACTTTTGAGCCAACATAAGCACTTGGTACCCTGATCACTGGAGTCTTCATGATCCAGCTGGGAAGCCAAGCTTCCACATGTGACAGATATTTCAGGACCTTTGGAAATCCATGTGGGAGCTGGTATTGCCCAACCTGTGTGCTGCAAGGATGCAGGCCCAAGGAACGAGTGCAGGGGGTTGGTGTGGTCATGGAAGATGTCTTCTAAGAAGGGCTTTATGAGGAAGGGAGAGGGCCAGGAATTGGGCAGAAAGGGATGCTGGGCAAAGAAGCACCCTATGCAAAAGGCGTGACAACGTCACCAAAGAATTTTGCAAGGGAGGGTGTGTGTGTGTGTGCATGTATGTGTGGGTGTATTATGCGCACTCTTCCTCAATTATTGCTGATTGGTTCAGATTACCTACAGGGCTGCTGCCCTCTGCACATGCAGATAATTGAAAGTTTGTTCTACTATCATTAAAAAAAAACAACAGGGCAGCAGTGAGGAATGTGACCTTTCAATGCTCTTCAGGCTCTCTCTGGGTTTTCTTGAGTTTCCTAATAAGCACATGCATCTTTCTCCCGGCTCAGAAGAGGGGGAGGGAAGGGGAGTTTGTGCTGCATTCATACGTGAGAAGGAACCTGCTTTTACTGCTTCACATGCAGTAATTTACCAACTCAGGTGTCTCATTCCAATTCCCAACAGCCTGGTCTCTGGAAGCCAACAAGACTGTTATAAGATAGGCTTAGTGGTGTGATGGAAAACACCACCAGAGAGTAAGAAAACTCTGGAATACTGAGCTTGGTTTGGCTCTGCTATTGATTAGCTCTGTAACCACAGGCAAGTCACTCAACCTCTCTGGGGCTCAGCTGGAAAATGAGGGGATCATGCTAATCAATGTCTCCCAAAGCGTGTTCAGAGGGATGCTCATAGGTCTGTTGCATGAAAAGGGGGGTCTGCAGTCTAGTCAATCTGGAAAACGTTGATTAAACACAGTTTAGGGGTCTGTGTTCCAACAAAACTTTTCTGAAACTTCAACATGCCTATGTGGATGGTGAAGTACCATGAAACTGGGTAACAATGCTGTCTCCCCAGTGCATGTATGCAGAACATCTAGCAAAACACACTTAGGCAAATGCTGAAGTAGGGCTCCTTCTAGTGCTGAAATACTATGGCCTGTCTGTGTACTGATTACTCCTGGGCCTGCCTAGTCTAGAACCTTTGGAAAGGTTTCTAAACCTCAAGGCCTGCCTTAAGTCCAATTTTCCACCATCGCTACAATTCATGTTCCTCTTTGCACACTTAAAAGTTGACTGTTGGCACCACACATTTTGCATCTGAATGTTCTCTAGTCTGTGCCTTCATTCATTCATTCAACTATTCAGTGAACATTTATTAAGGTCAAGCACTTACTATGTTTTGTGCATCAATGAGAGGAATAAGATACGGTTCTATGTTTTAGCAACTGTCCCCCAACTCAGGGCTGTAGGCAGGCCCTCTTTAGCATCCTTTTTAGCAACTAGCACAGTGCAAACACATTGTGACACTCCAGAGACAACTGAATCTACTGAGGGGTGCAGAAAACCAACATAGCTTGTCACATCCCTTCCTTAAATTGAGATCACTGTGCAGAGCCATTCTTAAGCATCCATCATTTAAATACTGG
This sequence comes from Ovis canadensis, assembly GCF_042477335.2. Taxonomy (NCBI): domain Eukaryota; kingdom Metazoa; phylum Chordata; class Mammalia; order Artiodactyla; family Bovidae; genus Ovis; species Ovis canadensis. The sequence goes on along the minus strand of NC_091727.1, from coordinate 117,355,206 downwards.
CCCTTATCAGGATTGATATAAATTGTAAATAATGTAGTAGAGTTTGGCATAGGATCTGGCATGTAGTAAATGCTAATAAATGAGCTAGAATTAAGGAATCAATTATTGTCTATTAAAACCAGATTCAATTCTATCTGTAAAACTGATCTATCAATTCTAACCATCTAACCATCTATAGATAAAGAGAAGCACCATTGGGGCAATGAAGGAAGATGGTAGTATGTATGCTTGATAATCCTTGCTTAAGTAACTTCAGTTCTGAAAGGTCTGAGGAATCTCTCATTTAGTAGGATATACACAGGGAAATGGCAACCCACTCCAGTATTCTTGCATGGAGAATCCCATGGACAGAGGAGTCTGGTGGGCTACAGTCCATGGGGTCCCAAAGAGTCAGACACGACTGAGCAACTTCACACACACACACACACACACACACCTACATAGGGTCATGGTTAGGATAAATTTGGCAAGTGTACCTTGAGACAGACAGAATAAAGCATAAAGATGCATTAGGAAATATATATATTTCCCAAGTTCCCTTCTTTAATTTTTTAAGGAAAAAAATTAAATGAATTTCTAGGATAATGAATTATTTAAAATGATGTTTGACCTCATAGAACTACTGTGAGGATTCAATGTGAAAGTGCTGAAAAGTATACAGGACAGAGTAGGCTGGCTCTAAAATAATCTGCATTTTGCTCCCCAGCTTTCTTAATGTTCCCACCCCACCAAGGATACACAATGGAGTATTACTCAGCCGTTAAAAAGAATTCATTTGAATCAGTTCTGATGAGATGGATGAAACTGGAACCGATTATACAGAGTGAAGTAAGCCAGAAAGAAAAACACCAATACAGTATATTAACACATATATATGGAATTTAGGAAGATGGCAATGACGACCCTGTATGCAAGACAGGGAAAGAGACACAGATGTGTATAACGGACGTTTGGACTTAGAGGGAGAGGGAGAGGGTGGGATGATTTGGGAGAATGACATTCTAACATGTATACTATCATGTAAGAATTGAATCGCCAGTCTATGTCTGACGCAGGATGCAGCATGCTTGGGGCTGGTGCATGGGGATGACCCAGAGAGATGTTATGGGGAGGGAGGTGGGAGGGGGGTTCATGTTTGGGAACGCATGTAAGAATTAAAGATTTTAAAATTTAAAAAATAAAAAACTAAAAAAAATCCATGAAATAGGGAGATTTTTATGTAAAATCCTGATTACTATACTCTGTTAATGACTATACTCAGTTTTTTACTGGGATATATTTACCAATTAGATCTCAGGGTAAGTGCTCTTATCTGTAGTATTTGCCTACTTCTGTGGTGAAAATACTCCCATTGTGGTCAATTTCAAGCTAGTAATATGACATTTGGGAAGAGACATGCACAGCCTCTCAAGTCATCATGTGCCAGCTCTAACAGACCACTAAATAATTCCTGCCCAGTGATAAAGAATTGGGCAGTGCCACCTCACAAACAGGAAGGAGCCTTTGTAGGCATTGCCATTTTTCAAACAGAAGGAATGGGATTTATTGATTCTTGACAGGTAGATCTCCTTCTGGCCTTCTGAAATGAGAACAACTTTCTGCTCAGTGTTGGGAACCATAATGGTTATTGTCCTTCTTGCTTAGAAATCCCAGAAGGGAAGGGAGGTGGGTAAAGCTAGAGGATTTCAAGTTGCAAACGTGCTTCTTACATACCAGCAAAGAGAGACAGGAGAGAATCAGCAGGTGGTAGCTAGATCCATGACACAATCTATAAACACTTAATAACTGAATAAAAACACTTCCAGTAAACTTTTCAGGCTGTAAAACTGAGTGTACCAAACATAATTGTACAAAACTTCATAATTTGTACAAACCAAATTATGCTTTAACACATTTTTATGTTCCTAAATTAACCAAACGACTAATGACTTAAGAACTATGCTGCTGCTGCTGCTGCTGCTGCTGCTGATGCTGCTGCTGCTGCTGCTGCTGCTGCTGCGTCGCTTCAGTCGTGTCCGACTCTGTGTGACCCCATAGACAGCAGCCCACCAGGCTCCCCCATCCCTGGGATTCTCCAGGCAAGAACACTGGAGTGAGCTGCCATTTCCTTCTCCAATGCATGAAAGTGAAAAGTGAAAGTGAAGTCGTTCAGTCATGTCTGACTCCTAGCGACCCCATGGACTGTAGCCTACCAGGCTCCTCCGTCCATGGGAGTTTCCAGGCAAGAGTACTGGAGTGGGGTGCCATTGCCTTCTCCGTAAGAACTATAACAGGTGTTAAAAATTAAGTATGCACACATTCCAATTTCCCTCCAATCTTCCGTTTATTCCATTTACAGCTTATTTTCCCATGAGGATGTAAAATATTGGTTGGCCAAAAAGCTCATTTGGGTTTATGAACTTTCCCAATTCCCTGGGTGGGGAAGATCCCCTGTAGAAAGAAATGGCAACCCATTCCAGTATTCTTGCCTGGGAAATCCCATAGACAGAAGAGCGTAGTGTGCTACAGTCCATGGGGTCCAAAAGAGCTGGACATGACTTAGTGACTAAACAACACTTATGTAGGTCACCTATACACTGGGTAACTTATTCCCCTACAAGGCACAGCAGTGATGGTCAGTGAGCTGACAGCTGTCTGGATTTCTCCTGTAACAAAGCCATTGACCTCCCTGTCCAAGTCCAAGGACTACATATTCCCAAACAGGCAGTAGCTTTCAACATCCCCATCCACTGAGGGCCGGCAGTATGTCATATGCCAGGAAACAGCCCATGGAAGCCATCCCCTGACCTTCCCCCAGAGGAAAAAACACAACTCCAATGAAGAAATTATTGCCTCGGATTGTGTATTTGCTTATCTACCATGCACACAGGCAGCCCTTCTGGGTTGAACTTAATGAGCTTTCAAAATGCAAGGCACATAATGGTGACCTTGCTCTCTTGCACTGCTTCTTGGGAAGAAAACTCTTCTAATTAGCCTTTCTTCCCTTCAGCTTCCCAACAGTCACTGTATTCTCTGTCTGGCAATGACTCATACTACAAATGTACCCAAATGTTTGGTCTCTTAAAAAGGATTGTGAATAGAGAAAGGGTATTTCCTTACCTCCACTCTTCATCAAGATGCACTGCATTGCCATCTTTTTTGGTAGACATCTGTCTAGCTCGTATCCAAAAAGATAGGTCAGTTCATTTGGTTGTTGGGGCTGCCTTGGTGAGGAGGCCTATCATTCATTTATTTATTCATTCATTTCTTAAAAACTTTTGAGTGTCTAATCACGCTCTCTGAGGCCCAATACTGAACAATGGTGACACAGAGATGAAGACCCAAGCCCTGCCCTGAGGGATCCGTGCACCATGTTCAGCATCCCCCTACTGACTTCATTAGTGAAGTCAGGCCTCTGGGAAGCCACAAGAAGGTTCCCTGCTCTCTGTCTTTTCAGACCAAGTCTTCTGCCCCACACACTACTAAGAAAACTCAGCAATCATTGAAGAACAACCCAGTGAACTGTTCAATTCAGTTCTGTCTTTAAATTCAATGTCTCACCTTATATCTTTGGGTTCTTCCCCTTTCCCCCACATTTTTTTTTCAGTGTCAGTAAAACTTATCATTGTTTAGTGACCTTTGCCTATTACCCCATTCATGGTCTCCCATCACTCACAGGGGATTCATAGTTTATAATTATAATTTAAATGAATACACATCTAAGTAGATTTTGCAAAAGAAATTTTTATAAATTGTTCCCATTTAATAGAAGCCTATGGTGATGTCTTTTGTTACTATACCCCCTTTACACCTCAAAATTACAAATTTATCTGTTAGTTAAATCTGGATTACTATCTATGGCAAAACCTCAATTGAACCTCTCAGATCATGGCCTGTTCTGGTTTCTTTTTCTGATTAAGCAGAAATACTTCTTTTGCCTTAGTAAACAGAACCTGGTAACCATCTTCAAGGAAGACTGCAAGGTCTAGACAAAACTTTTTAGACTATCAGAGATTAAGATGAAAGAGAAGAGCTTAGAAGATGGAAAAGCAAATATTGACTGAGTCTATTGTCATTAGAAATTTGATATGAACTTGTCTTCTTGTGACTTGATTCTTTCTTCTAGGGGTTAAACACATTAAACAAGCCTAGTTCTAGTTATCAAGATTCTATTGGGATACTTACCCTCATCACTGGTCTCCAGAATTTCCACACTGCCAGAAACTTCAATTAGTGATTCAGACATAATTGGTTCACTAAAATAAAATATAGAGCAAGAAACCAAAAAAAATCATTCGATATCCAGTATATTACACAATGATTTTACCCGACTCATTATCCTCCAGTTAGATTCTTAAACTATGCCAGAAAAGATACATAAAGGGAATTGCCATTAGAGAGAACTATTCTTCCTCTAAAAAAGACAAAAATTCCATTTACATGAAATGTACAAGATAGGTAAACACAGAAAGTGTTTTGCTTAGGGCTAGAGGTATTTTTTGAGTGACAGAGTACAGAATTTCTTTTTGAGGTGATAACAATATTCTAAAATTAATTGTGATAGTCACACAAATCTTTGTGGTTTTTTTTTTCCTAAATTTTATTTATTTGGCTCCATAGGGTCTTAGTTGTGGCACCCAGGATCCTTGTTGTGGTGTGAGGGTTGTGGCTCGCAGGTTAGTTGCTCTGTGGCATGTGGAATCTTAGTTCCCCAACCAAGGATCAAACCCGAATCCCCTGCATTGGAAGGCAGATTCTTAACCACCAGGGAAGTCTCCAAATCTTTGAATATACTAAAAAGCACTGAACTGTATGCTTTAAAAGAGTGAATTGTATCATATATGAATTATAGCTCAATAAGGCTATTACTGGGACTTCCCTGGCAGTTCAGTGGTTAAGACTCCATGCTTCCAATGCAGGGGGTGCAAGTTTGATCCCTGGTGAGGAAACTAAGATCCCACATGCCATGCAGCTCAGCCAAGAATAAATAAATAAAGAAAGCTGTTACCAAAAAATAAAAGACAAATATACAAAACCTGATCTATTGTTTGTGTGGGGGCCCATTAGATTTGGAGGCCTTTTACTATTCATGGGTGTACCCAGGCAGACAGAATTGTATTGATAAGCTACAAAGAAAAAATTGAGATACCCGACTATATAAAAATTTTAAACTTTTGGCCAAAAAAAGTAGAGTCAGCAAAAGAATAACAAACTAAGAAGTAATACAGAAAATATAGACTTCAGGGTCGATTTTCTTAACTGTCAAGCATGCATATAAATCAATAAAAGACAAACAACTGGATATAAAATGGGGCAAATGATACAACAGGAAGTTTATCAAAGAAATACATAAAGAAATGCTCAGTCCTACTCATAATGAAAGAAATATAAATCAAAATATCAAGTCAACATTTTCACCTATCAGATTGTCAATAAGTTTTAATTTTGATGTTCCGTGCTGACAAAGATGGGAAAAATAGACATGTTCATACATTATGGAGTATAAATTGCTCTCTGAATATGCAATTTCACAGTATCAAAATAAAAAAAAATATACCTACCTTTTGATACAGTAACATCACAATTGGAACTTTACCCTGTAGCTATACTCACACTTGCACACAAAAATATACATGCAAGAATGTTTCTTACAGCATTGTTTTAAGTAGCCCCAAATGAGAAATGGCCAAAGTGACCATCAAAAGGATAATTCTCCCTTGACTCTGATTCTATGTCATGGGAGAATTATCTGTCCCTGGCCTCCTTTCCATTAGTGCAGATAATCAACTGAGAGTCTACTGTACATTTTCTTTTTTTTAGGCAAGTCTCAGATTTTTTATTTAAAGAAATGATGCATAATACATAGCAATAATTTCAATAAGCTTTTTGTTTAAAATTTAGCCTCTATAGACTCAAAAGCACAAGTAATTACTTACATATCTAAAAATAATACTCTGAAATTTCTTATTATTTTTCATCTTCTGTACTGTTTTTGCTATCAAGATATAGGTATTCCTATATAATGCTTTTGCCTTCCCGATTGACTCAGTGGTAAAGAAACTGTAGGAGGCCCAGTTTCAAACCCTGGTTAGGCACAATCCCCTGGTGAAGGAAATGGCAACTCACCCAGTATTCTTGCCTGGAGAATTCCACGGACAGAGCACCCTGGAGGGCTATAGTCCATGGGGTCAAAAAGAGTTAGACATGACTTAGCAACTAAAACAACAACAATATAACGCTTTAGATTTTTTTCCTGTATATTAACCTTAATCATAATACATTTTCCATTCATTCTAGCCAAAGCTAGAGATGATATGTCTAGGGAAGCATGTCAGTTGATAATCGCACTTTTTAAATTATGCTGACCTTTTTAATGGAAGTTGGTGTGTGGTGGGAAAGGGTTCTGATCAGTACCATAACCCAGAGAAAGGATGCTATATTCATATACAGCAGGAGCACTGTGGAGAGGCAGGCAGGGACTTATCATAGTTTCTTATCATAGCTCCCCTTGGGGTCTTGATTCAAGTACCATCAAGTTGAATTAAGTAGGTTCTGGATTCCCTCTCCCTACCCTGGATCTCTTCAGTTCAGTTCAGTCGCTCAGTCGTGTCCGACTCTTTGCGACCCCATGAATCACAGCACGCCAGGCCTCCCTGTCCATCACCAACTCCCGGAGTTCACTCAGACTCACGTCCATTGAGTCCGTGATGCCATCCAGCCATCTCATCCTCGGTCGTCCCCTTCTCCTCCTGCCCCCAATCCCTCCCAGCATCAGAGTCTTTTCCAACGAGTCAACACTTCGCATGAGGTGGCCAAAGTACTGGAGTTTCAGCTTTAGCATCATTCCTTCCAAAGAAATCCCAGGGTTGATCTCCTTCAGAATGGACTGGTTGGATCTCCTTGCAGTCCAAGGGACTCTCAAGAGTCTTCTCCAATACCACAGTTCAAAAGCATCAATTCTTTGGCACTCAGCCTTCTTCACAGTCCAACTCTCACATCCATACATGACCACAGGAAAAACCATAGCCTTGACTAGACGGACCTTAGTTGGCAAAGTAATGTCTCTGCTTTTGAATATACTGTCTAGGTTGGTCATAACTTCTCTTCCAAGGAGTAAGCGTCTTTTAATTTCATGGCTGCAGTCACCATCTGCAGTGATTTTGGAGCCCAAAAAAATAAAGTCTGACACTGTTTCCGCTGTTTCCCCATCTATTTCCTATGAAGTGATAGGACCGGATGCCATGATCTTCGTTTTCTGAATGTTGAGCTTTAAGCCAACTTTTTCGCTTTCCTCTTTCACTTTCATCAAGAGGCTTTTTAGGTCCTCTTCACTTTCTGCCATAAGGGTGGTGTCATCTGCATATCTGAGGTTATTGATATTTCTCCTGGCAATCTTGATTCCAGCTTGTGTTTCTTCCAGTCCAGCGTTTCTCATGATGTACTCTGCATATAAGTTAAACAAGCAGGGTGACAATATACAGCCTTGACGTACTCCTTTTCCTATTTGGAACCAGTCTGTTGTTCCATGTCCAGTTTTAACTGTTGCTTCCTGACCTGCATACAGGTTTCTCAAGAGGCACGTTAGGTGGTCTGGTATTCCCATCTCTTTCAGAATTTTCCACAGTTTATTGTGATCCACAGAGTCAAATGTTTTGGCATAGTCAATAAAGCAGAAATAGATGTTTTTCTGGAACTCTCTTGCTTTTTCCATGATCCAGCCGATGCTGGCAATTTGATCTCTGGTTCCTCTGCCTTTTCTAAATCCAGCTTGAACATCAGGGAGTTCACGGTTCACATATTGCTGAAGCCTGGCTTGGAGAATTTTGAGCATTACTTTACTAGCAATGAGTGCAATTGTGCAGTAGTTTGAGCATTCTTTGGCATTGCCTTTCTTTGGGATTGGAATGAAAACTGACATTTTCCAGTCCTGTGGCCACTGCTGAGTTTTCCAAATTTGCTGGCATATTGAGTGCAGCACTTTCACAGCATCATCTTTCAGGATTTGAAACAGCTCAACTGGAATTCCATCACCTCCACTAGCTTTGTTCGTAGTGATGCTTTCTAAGGCCCACTTGACTTTACTTTCCAAGATGTCTGGCTCTAGATTAGTGATCACATCATCATGATTATCTGGGTCATGAAGATCTTTTTTGTACAGTTCTTCCATGTATTCTTGCCACCTCTTCTTAATATCTTCTGCTTCTGTTAGGTCCATACCATTTCTGTCCTTTATCGAGCCCATGTCCTTTGCATGAAATGTTTATGCTTCCAGATATAGTCAACCCACCATTGCTGTTTCATAGGTGGGCTCCAGGCTCAGCCTGCACTGCCCTCTAGCCGTAAGCTCTGATGTTTCTCTGGAGCTAGAGAGGGGTGACCACAGGCTCTGAGGTGAAGGTGAACTTGAGTGGTCACCCATTGAGAGTGACTGAGGCCTTGGCAAGCAAAAGTTTCCAAACCACATGGAAAGCTGACAGGATCCTGGTATCAAAATGACTTGAGACTCTCTCACTGAGAAGTCCCATGGTTCCCCATGGGTGTGTGTTCTTTCTCACTGCAATGAATAATAAAACCAGCTTGTTCAATGGCACATGTGTTCCAGGTGGGCTTTGATTGAAAGATATTGACACTTTATTCAAGTCACACAAACTCTGTGATCCAATATTCACAATTCTGCCTGAAGATGACAACCCAAGATCCACACAGTACTCACTAGTTATGACACAAACTATATATATATATATATATATATATATATATATATATATATATACATACATACATACATACACACAAGTTCCATCTGGAGATCTGGAAGGAGCAAAGGGATAGAGAAATTCAGAAGCCCTTCAGAAATTCAACAGGAGAACAGAAGAATTCCTTAGGCCAGGAACAATTCACATAAACTGGTGAGTCCCTGTGACATCTTAATAAACACGGCAGTATCCTTTCCCCTGCCACTAAGAAAGGCTTCTTAGACACTTGGGAAATAAACTATCTCTGAGCTTTAAAGAAGCCCATGGAAAAGGAGTCCATTTTCCAAAATACCAGGCCACAGCAGGCTAACGTTGCTTTTGACCCACCACTGTCAGGGGTAGAAGAAGGAAGGGGAAGGACAACCAAAAAGAAAAAGATGAAAGACAAAGGGAAAACAAAGAAAGAAGGCATCCTACCAGCTTCTGTGTTCCTAGAGCTCTAAGAAAATCATTTGATCTAAATAACCTTTGAGTTTCAACTGTCTCAAATTCTTTCTGGCATACTTGCCTTATTTCCCCAACTGAGGGCCCTGAGGACAGTACCACCATCAGCAGAGCTGTCTCCCCTTCCAAACCAACAACCACAACCAAACACATGAACCTCCTCTAGATTTGAAATCCTCTTCCTGTTACCACCCATTTCTCTGCATTTCTTTAAAGCCAAACTTTAAAGAGCTCTCTTAACTTACCACTCTTATGTCTTCACTTCTGTGCTTTCTCCAACCAGCTTTCCAAATCCAACTACTTCCAAACCACTGCAGTAAAACTGCTCATGTTCAGTCCAACCGTCTGCTACTTGACCTGCCTTCCCAGCAGCATCTAACACTCCCTCTTTGTTGAAAATTTTATCACTTGCCTTTCTGAACATCACATCATACTCCTTTCATTTTCCTCCTACCTCAGTGGCTATTCCTTCTCACCCTCCTTGGCTGTATCTTCCTCCTTTCCCTGGATGTGAAATGTTGTAGCATTTGAGGGCTCCACCCTTGGCCCTTTTCTTTATCTACAGTGATTTCCTAGACCAGCACCATCACGTGGAAATGTTAACAGGAGCCACAATTGCAAGCCACAGAGGTAATTTAAAATTTTCTAGTAGCCATATTTTAAAAAACAAGAAGAAACAGGTGAAGTTAATCTTAATAATGTATTTTATTTAACTCAGTAGAATCAAAGTCTGGTCATTTCAACACGTAATCATTGTAAAAATAATATCAATGAGGTATTTTATGTTCTTTTTTATTATATATACTGTCTTTGAAATCTAGTTTGTATTTTACATGTCTAGCACTTTTCAATTTGGGCTGGCCACGTTTCAAATGTTCAGTAGTCCCATGGGGCTACCATATTCTGTGTGCTAAGCCACTTCAGTTGTGTCTGACTCTTTGTGACTCCCTGTAGCCTGCCAGGCTCCTCTGTACATGGGATTCCCCAGGAAAGAATCCTGCAGTGGGCTGCCATTTCCTTCACCATCCATATTCTAGATGATTTCATTCATACTTTATCAATACTATCTAGACACTAGAATCCAAAACTTCTGTCTCTAGACTGAGCCTCATCCCTGAACTCCACATTCCTATAGCATCTGTGTGGCCAACATCTCTGGGGGCTTCCCAGTGGTACTAGTGGTAAATAACCTGCCGGCCAATGCAAGAGACATGAGAGACATGGGTTCAATCCCTGGGTGGGGAAGATGCCCTGGAGGAGGGCACGGCAACCCACTCCAGTGTTCTTGCCTGGAGAATCCTATGGACAAAAGAGCATGGTGGGCTACGGTCCAGGGTGTCAGACAGAGTTGGAGATGACCGAAGTGACTAAGTGCGTGTGCATGCAGCCAACATTTCCACCTAACAGTGTGTATCAGATGATTGGGTCCCCTCACACTCACTCCTCCTGGGTTTTATGTGCTCTGGTCCCACAACCATGCCCCCCTTGACCACCAAGCCTGCTACCCTCCCACCTTCTTCCTCTGCTCTAGCCTCACTGGCCTTCATGCTAATCCCCAGCATGCCCAACCTCTTTCAATCACAGGATCTTTGATTTGCTGCTCCCTCTGCCCGGAGGGCTCTTTCCCCAGATGGTTGCACGAATGCCTCCTTTATAGAAGTCAACTCAGCTCCGAGGTTACCTCTCAGACAGAACCTCTGTGATCATTCTAGTTAAAGCCTCTAGTCTCTCTCTGTCACTTTATCCTTTGCTCACATCTTATAGTGGTCATCACTATCTGAAATTATATTCTATATTAATTTAGTTTCAATGTCTTATCTGTCTCCTCTACTAGAATGTAAATTCCATTAGGGCAGGGGCCTTGTCTGTTTTGTTTATCACTGGATCTCCCAGCACCTGGAATGTACCTGGTACATATATAAAGTGAAAGTGTTAGTCACTAAGTTGTATCCATGGACTGTAGCCTGCCAGGCTCCTCTGTCCATGGAATTCTCCAGGCAAGAATACTGGAGTGGGTTGCCATGCCCTCCTCCAGGGGATCTTCCCGACCCAGGTATTGAATCTGGGTCTCCTGCATCACAGGCAGATATATAAGGCACTCGATTAATGTTTGTGGAGTGAATGCCTAGATTCAATAAAAGGAGAAGTAACAAAAGAACCATCTTTGTGGTCAGTAGTTTCTTAGAAGTCGAGGCATGCTACAGGAGGCAAAGGAAGACTTTTCCTGGGAGAGGAACCTTCTTATTCATGAGCCTAGTAGCTCCCAGCAAGGCAGGCCCTGCCACTAGGTTATCCACCTGCACAGAAACAAGCTCTCTTGTCCTTGTCACAGAGACTCCGCTCCCAGGTGTCCCAGACATGAGACGCCTGAGCCCCACTCAGCCAGGCGAGGCCCAGGCCCTCCTAGATGAGATTTCAGGGAAACACAGTCTGCTTCATCCTCCTTTCCAGCCACCACCATAGGCAGAACTTTCCATTTCCCCCAGGCTGACCTTATTAACCAGAGCTTTGTTTCCCCAATATCTCTTCAGAGAGGAGGAAAGGCTGTATTTATTTTTTTAATTTATTTCTTCTGACTGCACCACATGGCATGCAGGAGCTTAGTTTCCTGACCTGGGATCAAACCTATGTCCCCCACAGTGGAAGTGTAGAGTCTTAACCACTGGACCGCCAGGGGAGTCCCAGACTGCATTACTTTCATGTTTCTTATTGTGGCTAATAGAAGTTTAAAGTGAACTGTTTCCTTAATTATACCAGTGCTCTTTAACGGTGGCCTTGGCACTGCTTCTGGGCTGGTCTATAGTTTTATTTATGACGTTTAGCAAAAATTGCTGTCACCTCAGTGCTTTCTCAATCTGACCATGAGCTTAGATGAGTTCTCCCCCTTCCTGTTGCCTGCAGGATCACAGCCAAGACCTTAACAGTCAAAGCTCTCAGTTAGCAGGTGCTCCCCGCCCCCTCTGTTCTCCAGCAGTCCACCCCCACTCGCACCCTCATGATCTGGTCTCCCTGAATCACTCGCCATTGCCTGAACACAGCGTGTTCTTTTGCATTGTCTGTGCTCCACACAAGCTGTCCACTTGGCCCAGAACACCGCCTCCCTTGGCCCTGCATCCTTGAAATCTTACACATTCTTCAAAATCCAGCTCAAAGATACTGCCCTCACCCTACGCCCTTGCCCCTCTGCCCCCACCCCTTGCCCCTTGGACATGTCTGTCGTAGTTGATATCCCCTTGAAGACAGGGACCCCATTTCACTTATCTGGAGATCCCCAGCACATAAGCACCCTAGTGGCTCAGATGGTAAAGAGTCTGCCTGCAATACGGGAGACCCGGGTTTGATCTCTGGGTTGGGAAGATCCCCTGGAGAAGGAAACGGCAATCCACTCCAGTATTCTTGCCTGGAAAATCCCATGGATGGAGGAGCCTGGCGGGCTACAATCCATGGGGTTGCAAAGAGTTGAACACGACTGACCAACTAACACAGCACCTGGCATGATACCAGACTCATGAAGGTGCCCACTGTGTTTCTTTATGGATGGATGAGCGCAGGAGTTAGGGGAGGGGGGATGTAGTGACAAATAGGAATCAGGGAGAAATGACTTTCTTGCTTAAACATATGGGAACAACTTGAGTTACACTCGCAGCAAAAGACCCCTCCACATGAAGTCCTATGAAAAAGCTGGCAAACTGGGTAAGGAAAAAGGAGATAACGTATGTTTTTATCCAGCAAAGGATGAGAGGCCTTCAGAACCGCTTCCAGAGAGCATAAAGTCCTGTAATAATGGTCATCAGGAAGCCTGACCCAGCAGAAATAGAAAGTTTCATTGTGAGTCATTATTTAAACACGGCCTTGCTCTCTCTAGACCAGCCCCAGATGCTGAAGCCCCAGAACAGCCTTCTCCTTTTCAAATCATCTGACTTAAGAGCTGAACAAGGGCTCTGGGGAGGGGAGGGGAGGAGGGAAAAAACAAGTAAAAAGGCCTGTCTTTCAAGGTTGTTGAAATGTTTTAACCACAGCCTGGTCATGTTTAAGGATTCAGTAGACTTTGCTAGACAGCTTTGCTGCCTTCCCAGAGTGGGGAATGCTAATGAGAAGCAGCTGGCCTCATTTTAAAAAAATGATAGATTAAAATGTTTTTCATCTTAGAGTCTGTGGTAGGCAGAATTCTACAATGACCCCCAAGGTTGTTGCCTCCCTGGTTTGCATGCCTTATTAATCCCTGCCCCTTGAGTGTGGGTGGACCTGGCCTAATCAGGTGATCTCTTTTAAAAGTGCATCTGTGCATAGAGAAGGGACTTGTGGACACAGTGGAGGATGGAGAAGGTAGGCAAATTGAGAAAGGAGCATTGACATACATACACTATCATGTGTGCTGGAGAAGACTCTTAAGAGTCCCCTAGATAGCAAGGACATCAAACCAGTCCATCCTAAAGGAAATCAACCCTGAATATTCATTGGAAGGACTGATGCTGAAGCTGAAACTCCAATACTTTGGCCACCTGATGAAAATAGCTGACTCATTGGAAAAGACCCTGATGCTGGGAAAGATTGAGAGAAGGAGAAGGGGGTGACAGAGGATGAGGTGGTTGGATGGCATCACCAACTCAATGGATATGAGTTAAGCAAACTCCAGGAGAAAGTGAAGGGCAAAGAATCCTGGCATGCTGCAGTCCATGGGGTCACAAAGAGCTGGACACAACTTAGTGACTGAAAAACAACAATGTGTAAAATAGATAGCTGGAGGGAAGTTACTCTGTAGCACAGGGAGCCCAGCCTCATGCTCTATGATGACCTTGAGGTGGGGGATGGGATAGGAGGGGGAAGGGAGGCTCAAGAAGGAGAGGATATATATATAATTATGACTGATTTGCATTGTTATATGGCAGAAACCAACACAACATTGTAAAGCAATTTTCCTCCAAATAAAAAACAGTGGGTCTATGGATGTGATCATAAAATTTGACTAGTGTTTCCATATCTCATTTTCTAGATCTCAGTCCTTCACCCCAAAGGTACAACTAAAAAGGTTTTCATATTTCATACAAAACTCTTATATCGTCAATAAGACGTTGGCTTGTCCAATATTTTGATGCTTATCTTTATTTCTAGGTAGTTTGGAAGAAACAGTACCAAAGTCATTGGTCATCAATGGACCCTCTAAACTGGGATTTAGCCAGAAACAAGCCTTACAAACAATGTTTGAATGGCTATTTTATCAACTCCCCTGAGGATCATAAGAAGCTAATTTTTTTTAATTTATTTATTTTAATTGGAGGCTAATTACTTTACAATATTGTGGTGGTTTTTGCCTGACATTCACATGAATCAGCCATGGGATTCTTTATATATAATGTGCCTTAGGACATTAGGGCATAATTTTCTAGCAGAACTTTTGTTAAAAAGGTTACACAATAATACTTTCAAAATGACATAGCTAATATAGTAGGGGCTTCCCAGGTGGCCCTAGTGGTAAAAAACCTGCCTGCCAATGCAGGAGGTGCCTGAGACTTGGGTTCAATCCCTGGGTCAGGAAGATGGCATGGCAACCCACTCCAGTATTCTTGCCTGGAGAATACCATGGACAGAGAAGCTTGGCAGGCTGTCCATGGGGTTGCAAAGAGTCGGACCTGACTGAGAGACTTAGCATGCACACATGCAATACAGTGGCAAGATTTACCTGTACACTGTAATATATGTAATAGTTATTTATTGTCAAACAGACATTTAACAATTATTAAATGTCTCAGATATATGACTGAAAATAATTTCATAAAAATCTGAAAGCATCTTTACCAATATAGTTATCTTAGTGAATAAATGCACTTTGCTGTCTGAAGTAAAAAAAAAAAAAAGTGAGTGTAGAGATCACATATAGAAGTCAGAGAGATTCAAAGCTGCAGTGGACACTCTCCTGTGGGCCTGGAAGGAACAAACTGCCATACTGTGGAGAGGACCAAGTGGCAGAGAAAGGCAGTGGCCAAGGGCAACCCTTGATTGACAGCTATCAAGGAAGTATGGACCTCAGCCCCACAGCCTCAGAGAAACTGCATTCTGCCAACAAGCAGTCAGTTTGGAAGATAACTTCAGATGGGCCCTCAACCCTGTCTGATCCATTGACTGCAGTATTGTGAGGCCCTGAGCAGAGGGCTTGATAAACCATGCCTAGTCTCTTGATTCATAGAAACTGAGAGATAAGTTTGTGTGGTAAGACACTCAAATTTTTGGCATTTGTTACACAGCAATGAACATGAATATGAATAGAATACAAATACAAGTTCTATGGGCCCCAGCTCTAATTGAAAATGAAGTAAAAAGTGGGGCAGGTTTGGAGCCATGCAAGCCACAAGGCAGAATTTGGTAGGAGGTCCATGAGGGGACTGTTTATCCCCTTCCCCAACCCATTCCACCACAAGCACTTCTTTATGAAGAACATAGGTTACCACTCTCTCAAGTGGCCTGTCAGCTGAGCAGGTTAGATAGACCTTGCCAAATATTCAGTTCAGTTCAGTTCAGTTCAGTTCAGTTCAGTCGCTCAGTTGTGTCCGACTCTTTGCGACCCCATGAATCGCAGCACGCCAGGCCTCCCTGTCCATCACCAACTCCCGGAGTTCACTCAGACTCATGTCCATCGAGTCCGTGATGCCATCCAGCCATCTCATCCTCGGTCGTCCCCTTCTCCTCCTGCCCCCAATCCCTCCCAGCATCAGAGTCTTTTCCAACGAGTCAACTCTTCTCATGAGGTGGCCAAAGTACTGGAGTTTCAGCTTTAGCATCATTCCTTCCAAAGAAATCCCAGGGTTGATCTCCTTCAGAATGGACTGGTTGGATCTCCTTGCAGTCCAAGGGACTCTCAAGAGTCTTCTCCAATACCACAGTTCAAAAGCATCAATTCTTTGGCACTCAGCCTTCTTCACAGTCCAACTCTCACATCCATACATGACCACAGGAAAAACCATAGCCTTGACTAGACGGACCTTAGTTGGCAAAGTAATGTCTCTGCTTTTGAATATACTATCTAGGTTGGTCATAACTTTTCTTCCAAGGAGTAAGCGTCTTTTAATTTCATGGCTGCAGTCACCATCTGCAGTGATTTTGGAGCCCAAAAATATAAAGTCTGATGGTGAAAACCCTGAAGGCTCACCTTGTTAAGAGAATGTCACCAACTTCTTTCAAATATGTCTATACTCTGTCCCCTCAGCCAGGTGTGTGTGCTGTGTAACCATCAACTAGTGGATGAAGAGTCTTGGGCCGATCATTCTAAGGCATGACCTGGGAAGGAGGAGGGGAAGCACCCAGCTACTTCTAGAGGAAGTGTCTTTTGCCAGGATGCCAACTCATTGAGGAACCAGGGCTCCCCCTGAAATGAAAGTATGAGAAAGGGCCCCATTTCCCCTTACTAGTTGTAAAATAAGCTAACCTCTAATGGAGTCTGATCATTCCCCTTTCCTCTTTTCCTTGCATGAGATTGGCGGGAGGAAACCAAAGATTTGGCCAATTCTTGAAATGTGGCCCTTGGACTCCATGATGGAGACAGCTGCCCCTTGAATCACATAACAAGCTCTAGAAGTCCCACCTAACAAGCCCACCAGTTATCAGAATGTCTCTGACATGGCCAGTCACCCCACTGACTGGCAGCATTCTCTCGGAGTGGTGCAGCTGTGGTTCCACCCAGGCTCTGACTACTTCCATGCACAAATCAGGGCTTTCTGAGGTTGTCAGCATGACTGGCATTTTCACAGCTGGGGCCAGGGTAGCAGCATGTCTCAGCAGGCTCAAGGCCAACCAGTTAGCTCTGGAACCTCTGTTTGCTCATGCTCCTGGGTCCAGAGGATCCCATCCCATCCCTCATGGGATGCTGGACTTGGGAGAAATAATTTCTTTTTTAAATTTTTATTGGAGTATAATTGCTTTACAATGTTGTGTTATTTTCTACTGTATAGCCAAGTGAGTCAGCTGTATGTATACATATATCTCCTCTTTTTAAAATTTTCTTACCATTTAGGTCAACACAGAGCACTGAGTAGAGTTCCATGCTATACAGTAGATTCTCATTAGTTATCTAGTTTATACATAGTACAGTGTATATATGTCAATTCCAATCTCCCAATTCATCCCACCCGCCCTCTTTCCCTCCTTGGTGCCCATACACTTGAAGAGAACAATCTTGACAGTCATCTATCCTGGCTCTGAGGGCCCTGGGTGGGTCTCTGCCCAAAGCAGAAACTGATGCATGACTTTGAAAAGGAAAGTGTCAGTCGCTCAGTCGTGTCTGACTCTTTGCAACCCCATGGACTTTAGTCCACCAGGCTCCTCTGCCCATGGGATTCTCCAGGCAAGAATACTGGAGTGGGTTGCCATTCCCTTCTCCAGGGGACCTTCCTGACCCAGGAATCAAACCTGGGTATTCCACATTGCAGGCAGATTCTTTACCATCTGAGCCACCAGGGAAGCTTTGGTGGCTCATTATTTGAAAAGACCTCTTCAGCAGCCTCTGCGAAGCCAACCCACAAATGCCCATGGATGTCAACAGGAAGCTGTCCAAGGGCTAGAGGGCTGCTCCTCCACACTCCACGCCCTCACCCGTGGGCACGTGGCCACCAGAACCATCAAACCAACACCCAGACACACCCTCTAGGGGACTCCTGCCTCGATCACCTGCTCCAGAGTAACTGGCCCCCAGGCCTTTCTTCCACGCCTGGAGGCCAGAGGAAAATGACAGCCCACCACTCTCCACTGCCCCATCACATGGAAGCCCGTTTCAGAAATACCTGTCAACACCCTGATCGTCATCATCCAGAGCACATGTCTTTATCTTGGCAACCTCAAAAGAAGAGGTTGTCTTGGTTGGAAACCTGCTCGAAATGTCTGCAGAGTATCATCTCTCCAGTGGGAGAAGGGAGGAACTGAAAAGATCCACTCCTTATCTCCAAGAAGCGGCTGCCACAGCCGCGCTGGCTGCAGGTTCTCCATCCCCCACCCTCCTCTGTTTTGTTTCCTTCTCTGTGCCTTTTCCTCCTCCAGCACTTCCATTTGAAAAGGCTCTGGTTCTGCCTTCCTTTCCCCCTCATTGCACCTCACCCCTCTAGTAAACCAGGAGAAGCACAGAAAGACCCAACTCATGTGGCTCCTAACATCTTAGATCTGCTGGGGATGTGGTGGCACAGGTGGTAAAGAGCTCACCTGCCAATGCCAGGAGATGTAAGAAACGCAGGTTCAATCCCTGGGTCAGGAAGATCCCCTGAGGAGAGCATGGCAACCCACTCCAGTATTCTTGCCTGGAGAATCCCATGGACAGAGGAGCCTGGCCAGCTATGGGCCATGGGGTCGCAAAGTCAGACACGACTGAAGTGACTTAACTCACTGGGGGTGTGGGTTAAAAATGCAGATTGAGCTTCCCTGGTGAGCCAGTGGTGAAGAATCCACCTACCAACACAGGGAACACTGGTTCGTTCCCTGATCAGGAAAGATATCACATGCTGCAGAGTAACTAAGCCTGTGGGCCACAACTATTGAGCCTGTGCTCTAGAGCCTGTGAGCTGCAACTGCGGAGCCCACATGCTGCGGCTACTGAAGCTCTTGTGCCCTAGAGCCCATGCTCCGCAACAAGAGAGGCCACCACAATGAGAAGCCTATGCTCTGAAACTAGAGAAGAGCCCCCAGGGAACAACGAAGACCCAGTGCAGTCAAAAATAAATACATAAAAATGCAGAGAACTTGGCTTCAAAGGTTCATTCTGTCATCTCCCCGGTGGCCTCAGAGCCTAGCTGATGAGGAGTTGTATTCTGTCTTGTCAATCTACATAGACTATGATTAAAAGCTCTGCTCTTGCACAGTCAGGGGGCAATTTATATGACACAATTAATACAATCAAACTGCTGAGTCCTTACTCTGTGCCAGGTTGGCTCTGTGAAAATGGTTTTACATGCATTATTTCATTGAATCTCACAAGAGCCCTAAGAAGTAGGCTGTGTTATTTTGTTTTCTTAAATTCAGCCCCATTTCCCAGATGAGAAAACCGAGTCTCGCTGAAATCAGGTAATCTGGGCAAGGCCATACAAGCAATAAGTAATAGAGCTAGGACTCAAACCGAGTTCTGGTGGATTTCAGAGCCCAAGATTTGACCACTACGTGCTGCTCCCTCCTTAATTAGCAAAATCTGGTATTAAATGCCCCAAAGAATCTCACATCTTAGCTCATTATAGGACTTGAAAACAGGATAACTCGCTAAGTCATTATCAGTCCCTAATATCTTTGCAAAGATTTGCTGGTCATTTTAACAATAGAGTCCTGCCAAAAATGGCTCACTGAGCACATATTGTGATGCGAGATCACACGATATTAAAGGGGATAGGTCTGTAGCATGGATGGCCAGGCTGAAGTGGGTTACCAGCAAGGAAACAGGAAACATGGGGACACTGGGAGATTCAAGGAAGAGCCAGAATGGAGTCAAGGGGCCCTGAGGATAGATTTCACAGCTTTAAGCGTGTGTTGGGTGACAAGAGATCTAGACCCCAACTCCCCTCCAGCTCTCAAGCGCATCCCAAGCAGAGTGTGTCTGGGGCTTTTTATTTTATCCTGTATTTGTTGCAGTTGCTATTGCTCCTAGCAATCCAATAATCCATCAGGCGGGTTGGGGGGAATCAAAAAATCTTCAAGGAGGGAAAAAAGGCAAAAGGAGAAGAAAAGAGGTTAGTGATGCTGGGGCAGGCTGTGAATTCTCTGTTGCTGGCTGGCTCCTGCGTTGGCAGTGGTTCCCTGGTGGGGGAGGCAGGGGAGATAAAAGGAAAAGAACCCAGCCACAAAAATAGGCCCTCGGCACGTGGAAGTATGGCTTCTGGCTTCCTCACTGGGAGGACAGAAGAGGAATTTCCCCAGATACACAAAGACAGTTCAAAAGACACTGGGCAGCACAAGATGAAAAGAGTTCGATGGATGGTTGGTGGCGATGGTTACACAATAATGTGAATGTACTTGATACCACTGAACTCCATGCTTAAATGGTTAAGATGGTAAATCCTATATGTATTTTGCCACAATTTTTAAAAAAAAAGACACTAAAAAAAAAAAAATAGGCCCTCGGCCCAAGCTGAACTATCTGTGACTTTCGTGAAGCCCACTTGTAACTTCTGGGTTTTATCTTAAGTTCCCTTAGCCCACAGGATGGGGCTGGAGAGGCAATCACTTCATGGCTATGACGAATAGCCTTTGGTCTCCCAATTCTGGGGTGAAATAAAGCAAGGTCCCATGTCTCCACAGGGAGGGAATGGAAAGAAGGAAGGGTGATGCTGCCATCACCAAGGGGTCCAGGACCATTGAAATAAATATGCCTCCAAGAATCTGAGAGCCCTGGCCAACCTCAGTCAAGGTCATATTTGGGGGTATCTTTAAAACCCTAGATTTCCTTACCCCTTAATCCCATGGACAGCCCTGAAACAGAGCAAAGAAGCAGCTGCCTACCTAGAGCTGCAGGAAGAGTTATCCAAGCGCTCTCTGGTCCCCAGATCTTTCCATTCTTCTTGGCCTAAAACACCCACCATTAGAATTAGCACCGCTAGCATTAGACCCACCATTAGGATCAGACAACAAAGTCAGACTATTATTTCTTGAGGCCTCTCTGTACCACAAAGTCTTCATGTAGTCCTACTATGTACTCAGTCCTGTTTTGGGGCTATGGAGACAATAATAAAACAGCGAACGTTTACTGGACATTCAGTATGTGCAGACACTGTCTGAAGTGTTTTGCAGACACCATCCCTTTTAATCCTCAGAGCAATTCTGTGAGGTAGGTGCTATTTATTCTCATGCCTCTCCCATTTGGCAGATGAGGAAACTGACAGGCTAAGTAACTGCCCGGGGGTCACACGCAGGTACATGGTGAGGGCAGGATGTGACCTGAGGTCATTTGACTCCAGAGCCCATAAGCGCTATGCTAAAACGACCCATTCCCTGATGACAAAGAAAAAGATACACATGAAAAATGGAGAGCAGGGCTTGATTGGGAATCAAAAGGCCTGGGTCCTGATTCTGCCCTTCTACAGCTCATTGTGGCCTTGCTTCAGTCATAGCTGGGCCTCTGTTCCTGCATTTGTAAAATGAGGTGAGACAAACTGGTCTTGTCTTCTTTCATGATATTTCAGGACAAGAATTCATAAGAAGATGAGGACTCAAAGGCTAAATAAACTCCTGGGTATTGACTCCATATAGGAGGCTTCTGTAGGGCCCAACAGTCATGGCACAGGAAGCCAGAGTGTGTGTCGCCTGCACACGTGTGTGGTACAGGGGACTGGGGGGTAGAGGGAGGCCGAGAGCCAAGGTTAAGCTGGAGAAGTGTGTCCGGAACACATCACAAAGCCAAGGAGGACAGGGAGCAGCAAGGCAGTACTAGAAAGCCGAGATCTAGCTGTAAATGAGGTCAAGGAAGAGGAAGGGTGAGAGCGGTGAAGGAGAACCTCAGAGGGGAGGATTCCCAGGTGGGAGGCAGTGCAGCATAGGAGGTTCCAGAGGGCACTTCTATGGGTGGCTCCATGTTAAAGTAGTGAAAGAGACTGGAAGGGACCTCTCGGTGTAGGGTGGAGTTGTCATGAAAAGCCTGGGAGGGGAAGCCCATACTCGGAAAGCCCATTTGCTAGGCAGAAAAGTTTGACAGCTTGAGGCCTGAGACACTGAGTGTCAGCACAGGTGAGCTGGGGTGGGGGCAGAGAGGGCAGTCACCAGCCCCAGGTGGCCAGGAAGAGTCTGAGGACTCTGGCTTGAAGTGATGTGCTTGGGGCACTGAGGCTTGGGTGGTACCTGGCTCACCTACATCCATTTTGCTTAAGGTCAGGTCTGCTCTCACACCTGACTCTCAAACCTCTTTGGTCCAGTGCCTGCAAAAGAACCCAGAAGTTTCCAGAGAAATGCTGACAGGGCCACAGGAGGGAGATGCCAGGACAAGGGACATCAGATAGCAATGGATTGGAAAATGGAGTGTCCCAGAGCCTGAGGCTAAACAGAATACCAAGAGGGCGGAGAAAGAGGGACCCCCTAGAAGACAGCCTGGAGCTGGGCCAGGCTAGATGGTGGCTAGTAGAAGAGGAGAGAAAGGCCAAGATGGCCAAGGGCAGAAAGGAGATTTCTGGTTCACTGTGTTCACTGCAGGCCTCAGACGCAGAGAGGATCCCCGGGCACAGTGCTCAGGGCATTCTCACGCTCATTCCCTCATTTGGCTGCTGTCACCCCCACGCAAGGAAGAGAAAATTATTGTTACTTTGAAGAAGTACAATACGTAAAATAGATAGCTAGTGGGAACCTGCTGTATAGCACACAGAGCTCATCTCAGGGCTTTGTGATAACCTAGAGGGGTGGGGGGTAGTGGGAGGTCCAAGAGGGAGGGGTTATATGTATACGTATAGCTGATTCACTTCATTGTACAGCAGAAAATAACAACATTGTAAAGCAATTATACGCCAATAAAATATTTTTTTAAAATAGGCTATTTAGAAAAGAAGAGGTAAATGATGTGTGCAACAAAGCTCCTCCCAGCAGGGTAACCACTTCATGGGAAAAGAAAAGTAGCAGTGAGACCCAGGAGAACAGAAATCTACCAGGCTTTCTTCAACTTTAAGGTACAAGAATCTGTGGTCAGAATGGCCTGGCGGGGGAAAAGCCACCATGGGTGCAGTGTCCAGCACGGGCGCTCACATGGCCCCTCCCAGGTGGTCCACTTGAGGATGAGAGGGGAGCAGCAGCATCTGAGAAATGAGTAAAAAATAGCACAGCACCTGGTACAAAGAGAGCACTCAAGAAATAGTAGGGGGTAGAGGAGGAATAAATTGGGTGCTTGGGATTAAATAAACAACAAGGACCTATTGTACAGCACAGGGAACTACCGTCAATATCTTGTAGTAACCAATAATCGAAAAGAATCTGATAAAGAATATATATATGAGTCACTTTGTTGGACACCTGAAACTAACACAACTTCATAAAGCAATTGGATTTCAAAAAAAAAAAAGAAAAAGAAAAAGAAATAGTACACTTTTAAAAACTACTAGTACAGACATGGACCATGGTGCAAAAAATGGATTCAAGGAGGGAGCTGTAAATTACTAACCTACGTGAAAAATCACTGATTCTGGGGTCTTCGCCCCCAGGGATTCTGATTCTTCCATGGGGGTGGGGCCCAGAGATCTGCAGGTTCCATCAGTTCCTGGGTACAGAAGTACAGAGTCCAAACACCCCACTTTAAGGAAACCCCAATGTAAATCAGGGGTGACCACCAGGCCTGGCTGGAACAGAAAAGCTGAAATGGGGAGCCATAAGAAATAGACGTGGTGGTGAAGAAAAAGCACTTGAATGATACTAGAGAGAACTGAGGCCGCAAAGGAAGACATTCTGTTTTTCTAATGAATGTCTTTAAGAATTGAACTTCCAAGGAGTCCTAGAGTAACTTAGGGAAAGTTGACACCCCAGTCCTGCTATTAATTAACTGTGAGGCCTTGGGCACTCCCAGTCCTCTCTCTGGGCTGCAGTTTCCTCATCTAAGAAGTAAGAGATTAGGCTGGACTTGGATCAGGGGTCTTTTCAGCCCAGGCATTCCAGGATTCTATGATTCAACATAGAATTCAACAATGGTTGAATGGTTGTCCATGTCTGTACTAGTAGTTTTTAAAAGTGTACTATTCCTTTTTTTTTTTTTTTGGAAATCCAATTGCTTTATGAAGTTGTGTTAGTTTCAGGTGTCCAACAAAGTGACTCATATATATATTCTTTATCAGATTCTTTTCGATTATTGGTTATTACAAGATATTGACGGTAGTTCCCTGTGCTATACAATAGGTCCTTGTTGTTTATTTTATTTAATCCCAATCTATGAGACAACCATTCAAGGTTCACAGTTCATATCTAGAGAGGCTAGATTTTGCAGAGGTTCCCTATAAGCCTTGCTTGAGTTTGCCAACTGGGGACCAGCCTTCAGAAGTTTCCTCAAAAAATTAAAATAAAACTACCATATGATCTGGGCTTCCCTGGTAGCTCAAATGGTAAAGAATCTGCCTGCAATGCAGCTTATTGGTTCTTTTTCTTTCTTTTTTTTTTTTTTCAGAAAACTCTCCTACTTTTAACTTGTAGAGAAGCCTAAGCTACTTGCCTATTTTTAAAAATACACAGGGTTGCAGTAGACTTGATTTAAAATTCCCCATTCATTTTTTCTTTCTCTTCAAGTGAAACATTAAATTTTTTTTTCAAATCAGAAGTTAATCGCTATCAGAGAATTAACTATCCCATCTCAGAGAGTTTCCTCCAACTCTGAATAAGCAAACATAGGCCATTTCTACATGAAATAAGGTCTTTAGATCATTGACATTTGGCTAAGGAAGCCACAGGCACAGAAGAAACAAACATTCTTCACAAGTGAAAGTAATATTATGTCTTTCAAAAATAGAAGATGGAGGTTTAGTGGGATTTTTTTTTAAATCTCATTCTCTTAAAGGGCTTCTAGAAACCTCCTCCAAGTACCGCTAATGAACATTGAACTAATACAGAAACCTATTCATGTGTTTTATGCAAACCCAGAAGAGTAGACTGTTCCTGCCTTATCTACTAGGCTCTGCTCAAAATGTGAACAGGGAGGTCTGCCTTGGTTCCAAGGACCCTTTCTATTCCCCAACCCCCATAGGGCTCAGAAGAGTTTCCCCTTGACATACTTTCCATTTTTCCAGAACATTCAGGCTAATGGAAAGGGGCAAGCTGGATGCAATAAGGAAGGGGAAGTAACCATGACCCACAGCTTATAGGATGGGGATAATGACCTTATTGGTGTAAAAATCTAACATAACTTTATCAATCTTTAGTAGAATCTTTTCTGAACTATAGTGCCTACTATTTGTTCCTTTTTTCCTATCCATATCTAGACTTTCCCATGTCTTATCTCTTCTGTTTCTCTTCTCTTGTTTGCATTGCTCATTTTGAACATCTACTGCATATACTATAGTAGATATCTGAATTATATTGTTACAATATGTTGTGTTTGTAACAAGAAAAATAGTTCCAAATGTTCAAATGAGAGGTGTACAGTTTTATGTTTCTACTTTTCAAAACAAATTCATGCAAGTTGCTCTGACAATATAGGGCCCTTTGTTTATTTTTTTCCCCCATTTAGCCTTGGCCCAAACAGATGAAACTCTTCCCCTCTCCATCAGGTTCTGAGTTTTTTTGAGGGCTAGAACATCAAACTAATAAGATCCCAACAAGCTGTGTGACTTGGACAACTCATATAATTTCTTCATGCCTCCGTTTCCTTATCCACAAAATGAACCTGTATGGAGACAGAACTAGGGTGATGGAGAAAGTAGGTGGGATAAAGGAGATATGGCTGTCACAGTATCATGTCTTTGTGCAGTGGCCTTGAATCTCTGCTCCAGTAGTTTCTTTTGTTTTTGACTTTTGAGTTTTTTTTATATTCTGAAACAAATGATTTTTCAGAAATGTGTTTTGTAAACATTTTCTCATATTCTGGATTTGTTTTTTCATTCTCTGAACAATGTCTTTCATTGTTCATTGTTTCATTGAGCAGAAGTTCTTAATTTTAATGAAGTCCAATTTATCAAATGTTTTGGCAAATCATGCTTTGATTGTCATATTAAGAAATTTAGCAGATGTTCCTTTGTCACAGAGAGAGAAATCTGGCACCTTGACCTTCTGAGAAGGAAGCATGACATAGTGGCAAAAGGATTAGGCCACAAAGTAGGACAAATCTAGGTGTGAATCCTGGCTCTAATCAATGACTAGCCTGTGATCTTGGGCCAGTCATTGAACTGTTCAGAAATGAAATTTCCTTATATGTTCAGTGGGGCTAAGAGCACCTTCAGCATAAGTTAACTGAGGACTCCTTCACTCAATAACTGTTTGCTGAGCACCTACTATGTGCTAACAAGAAATCAGAATAGTGCTCAAAAAAGAGAAGGGCTTGCTCTTACAGACAGTTTGATGAACTAATTCATATAAAGCTCTTGGCATGAGGGGTAGCACATACTAAGCTCTCAATACATGGTAGCTAAGGTAGAATCAAGATTGCCCGGAGAAATATCAACAACCTCAGATATGCAGATGGCACTCTGATGGCAGAAAGTAAAGAGGAACTAAAGAGCCTCTTGATGAAGGTTAAAGAGGAGAGTCAAAAAGCTGGTTAAAACTCAACATTCAAAAAACTAAGATCATGGCATCTGGACCTATCACTTCATAGCAAATAAATGGGGAAAGAGTGGAAACAGTGAGAGACTTTTATTTTGGGGGCTCCAAAATCACTGTGGACAGTGACTGCAGCCATGAAATTAAAAGACACTTGCTCCTTGGAAGAAAAGCTATGACAAACCTAGACAGTGTATTAACAAGCAGAGACATCACTTTGGAGACAAAGGTCCGTCTAGCCAAAATGGTTTTTTCAATAGTCATGTTCAGATCGAGAGTTGGACCATTAAGAAGGCTGAGAGCCAAAGAATTGTTGCTTTCAAATTGTGGTGCTGGAGAAGACTCTTGAGAGTCCCTTGGACAGCGAGGAGATCAAACCAGTCAATCCTAAAGGAAATCAACCCTGAATATTCATTGGAAGGATTGATGCTGAAGCTAAAGTTTCAATACTTTGGCAATCTGATGCAAAGAACCAACTCTTTGGAAAAGACCTTGATTCTGGGAAAGACTGAAGGCAAAAGCAGAAGGGGGCTGCAGAGGATGAGATAGTTAGATAGTATCACTGACTCAATGAAGATGAGTTTGAGCAATCTCTGGGAGATAGTGGTGGACAGAGGAGTCTGGCATGCTGCAGTCTATGCGGTCACAAAGAGTTGTACATGACTGAGCAACTAAACAACAACAACTATCATTACTACCCTCCTTTCTCCATGGGAAGACTGCCCTTGCCATGGCGTTAATGACCTATGTCCTCCCTATGTCTTCATCAGTTTCCCAGAAGTAGCTGATGAGGCTCCCTGTATTATCTGCATACTCTCCAGCAGCCAGCCCCTTGGTGACCAGCAGTATTGTCAAATGGCTCTGTGCCCTGGGACCTGGGGCCTGGGGCTATGGCCATGGCCATGTGATGACAAAGCCAACTGCATCCAACCTGTGTCCTTTGCTCTTTAGCCGTCACTGCATCAAGTGGCCACAGATATGGTTTGAGTTGAAATTCCAAATGCCTGGGAAACCTACTGTCCCCAGAAAGCCTCTCTCTGGCACACAGAGTATGATGACTTCTCTCAGGGGACTCCCCAGCCCAGGAGAGGCCGCTCAGGCTTCACATTTACACTGTTTCATGACTAACTCAGAGCCCTGTATTTTGGCCTTCATCCTCGTCTACCCCTAAACAGTTCAGACTGCTCTTCCAGACAGGGAAGTATTCAGCAAGGAGAATCCTTTCCCCTTTTCCTCTTCTTAAGAAAGATCGAGGGACTTCCCTGGCAGTCCAGTGGTTAAGATTTTGCCTTCCAATGCAGGGTGTACGAGTTCAATCCCTGGTCAGGGAGCTAAGATCTCACATGCCCCAAGGCCAAAAAACCAAAACATAAAACAGAAACAATATTATAACGAATTCAATCAAGGCTTTTAAAAATGATCCACATGAAGAAAATGTTTAAAAAAAAAAAAAGAAGAAGAAGAAGAAGATCTAAACAATTCTCCCAGGTCACGAGGAGAAAACCTTCATTTTCCCTTTACATCTCAGAAGAACAAAAATGGGAGTAACTCATTAGTTGGTTAAAGTTGTTGTCAACATTAGGTGGCAAGGGAACTCACATTTACTGAGGGCAACCGATGTGCCTGTGAGTTACCTGAGTGGATCTGTGTGACAACCCTACAAGGTAGGGTCATTATCTCCGTTTTACAGATGAGACAACTGAGGCCCAGGAAGGCTCGGGTACTCACCCATGGCCACACAGCTAGTAAGTAGCACTGTAAGGATGCAAGCCCATGTCTGACTCCAAAACCCCTTGTTCTTTCTTCTATATGGTACGGAATACTTTCAATAATTGTACATGTGTATCTCTCAGGCCACATACTATGCCAGGTGGCCGAGCCTTGGGGCAGCATGCCTTTGATAGCACAAGGTAAGCTGCTGGAGGGGCCTTCTTCTCTTCCCTTGGGCTAGATGCCTTGCTCCTTCATTAGTTGCCTGCAAGCCAGGCCAGTCTACACATTGCTCTGATGACCCAATCCCAAACGCCAAACTTCCACGTACCATTAAAGTGGTACCTGGGCCTCCTGCCACGTTACTGGCTAGGTGTTGGACAGAGGAGGCCCTGACATTGTGTGGGGCTCCTGGCTTGTGCCACTCTCCAGCACAAACTCCCTGATTCAGGCACTCCCATCCCAAACTGAAGACAGCTCTACCAAGGCAGAATTTTGCACCAAATCTAAGCAAAAGCACTACTACTACTACTATAAGCATTCGCTCAGTCGTGTCTGACTCTTTGTGACCCCGTGGACTGCAGCCCACCAGGCTCCTCCGTCCATGGGATTCTCCAGGCAAGAGTGCTGGAGTGGGTTGCCATTTCCTTCTCCAGGGGACCTTCCCAACCCAGGGATCGAACCCAGGTCTCCCGCAATGCAGGCAGATGCTTTAACCTCGTGCAAACTCATAAATCATATACTTAGAGAGGGCCTTGTGCTCTTCAAAGCACCTTTACAACCCTTTGACTGTCCAGACAATTCTGTGACATAAACAGAGAAGCAGGACTTGCCTGGTGGTCCAGTGGTTAAAAATCCACCTGCCAATGTAGAGGACACGGGTTTGATCCCTGGTCCAGGAAGATTCCACATGCCGCAGGGCAACTAAGCCCATGCGCCACAACTACTGGAGCCAGTACTCTAAAGCCTGCATTCTGCAACTGTGGAAGCCCACTCACCCTAGAACCCATGCTCCACAACAAGAGAAGTGACCACAATGAGACTCGAGCACCACAACTAGAGAAAGCCCATGCAGCGGTGAAGACTGAGCACAACCAAAAATAAATAAGAAGATAAATAGAAATAATTTAAAGAGGGAAGTAGCATTGTTATTTTCACTATTCCCATTTTACAGATAAGAAAACCAAGGCCCCAAAAAGGCATGGGGACACATCTGTGGTAATGCTGTGAGGGCTGAGAGTCAGGGCTCTCAGAAGTGGCCTTTAAGTAATATCCCATGGGAGGACTCATTTGTAAGCCCCACAGAAGCCCCATTTACTTGATGCCAATTACTATATTAATCATGAATCTCTGGCAATAACTGTTAACATCTCTAAAATGCTTGCTGTGCTGGGCACTGCACTACATGCTTCGTCTCTCATGCATTATTTCAGTGGCTATCCTAATCCTCCAAGGACTAGGTCCCATTATTACCCCATTTTACAGATGAGGAAACCGGGGCTCAGCAGCTTAGATGACATACATGAGGCCACAAAGCTAGAAAGCGATAGACCAGGGACCCAACCCCAGGACCGTCTGATCCCAGAACCATGCTCCATTGGACTATAGTGCCTCTAAAGTTGAGTGCAGGGACTTCCCTGGTGGTCTGGTGGTTAAGAATCCAACTTCCAATGCAGGAGACGTGGGTTCAAACCCTGGTCAGGGAACTGGGATCCTGCATGCCACAAGGCCACTAAGCCGACATGTCACAACTAGAGAAGGGGGCCGCTAAGCCCACGGACTGCAACTAGAGAAGCCCAAAAGCTGCAATAAAAAGGCTGAGTGCTGCAACTAAGACCCAACACAGCCAAATAAATAAAGAAACATTTTAAAAAATAAAGTTGAGTCCAATATATTGAAGCTACCAGCCACATGGGGCTATTTAACTTTAAATTCATTAAAGTGAAATGAAATTAAAAACTCAGTTCCTTGGTCAAATTGGTTGCATTCCAAGTGCTCAGCCATGCGTGGCTAGTGGCTATTGAATTGAATAGTACAGACAGGGAACATTACCATCAACACAGAAACTTCTGTTGGATACTCCTCAGACTTCTATTTCAAATGTTAGTCATTGAAGGCAGGGTTTCTCAGCCTTGACACTACTGCCATTTGGGGCTGGAGAATTCCTTGTGGGGGCAGTCCTGTGCACTTCGGGATGCCGAGTAGCATCCCTGGCCTCTACCCACTAGATGTCAGTAGCACACCTTCCCCCTCGTTCTGACAACAGAGCAAGTCTTCTGACATGACCAACCATCCCCTGGGGGAGCCGAAGTGCCCCCCACACACCTCTGCTGAGAAGCAATCAAATGGCATATCTTATCATGAACTTACCTTGCTGCTGCTGCTGCTAAGTCACTTCAGTCGTGTCCGACTCTATGCGACCCCATAGACGGCAGCCCACCAGGCTCCTCCATCCATGGGATTTTCCAGGCAAGAGTACTGGAGTGGGTTGCCATTGCCTTCTCCGGACCTTACCTTAGCCTCCTGAAAACAAGCCATTTCACTGACACTTATATTTTTCTAGTCAATCACGGTCTACAGTAATTTGCATTGAGTGGGTTTAAGAGCTATGGAAGATTTCCTGAAAGAGGAAGACCATTTAAAGCAGCAGGATGAGCGTGAAGATGCCAAGTGAGGATCACTGCGATTTACTACTGTATGATGAGTCCCTCCAATTTCCTCTCCATTAACCGTGACTATGAAGTTGTCAAGGCAGGATAAGGAATGAATTGGTTTAAAAAGCTAAAGGAGGGACTTCCCTGGCGGTTCACTGGTTAAGACCACTTTCCAATGCAGGGTGTGCAGGTTTGATCCCTGGGATGCGGGAGGAGCTAAGATCCCACATGCCTTGAGGCCAAAAAACAAAAACATAAAATATAAAACAGAAGTAATATTATGACAAATTCGATAAAAACTTTAAAAAAAATGGCCCACAGCAAAAAAAAAAAAAAATCTTAAAAAAAAAGCTAAAGGACTGTCAGCGTAGAAAATCAATGAGGAAACAATAGGAGCAATCACATCACACACTGCATTTTGGCTACTAACTTCCAGAAATAACAAAACACTGTGTTATTTGAGAAACTGGTGAAAGAATCCCCAAAACTCTAAAGTTGGCCCAACAGAATATGGGCTTTCAAAGATTCAAAATAAACTAGTGTAAACATTCCAGTACAAAATGCTGAAATTTTGTTTACTGATGAAATAATATTACTCTTCCACATTTTTCATACATGCCTAAGGAAGCTAAACCTCCCTACAACAAACGCAACACTCCTTAGAAAGCTGTGCTGTGCTTAGTCACTCAGTCGTGTCTGACTCTTTGCAATCCCATGGACTGTTGCCCACCAGGCTCCAGGCAAGAATATTGGAGTGGGTTGCCTTCCCTTCTCCAGGGGATCTTTCCCACCCAAGGATTGAACCTGGGTCTCCTGCATTGCAGGTGGATTCTTTACCAGCTGAGCTACCAGGGAAGCCCTAGAAAGCTGCTAAAGACCAATGGAACCTGCCAACTGCATCCTCAGAGAAATCTCCGAAAGCTTTGAAAGCCATTCACTCCTAAATGAATTTTTGCAGAAAGTTAAATATTTTAACAATGTACTAATCAAAGGAGACAAACTTCTTGTCAGCTGGTAAATGTGGCAAGTAGTTTATTCAAGAACTTTCCAGAGATCTGGCTCTCCCCCATCTCCCCAGCAGAGGGTGAGGCTGGGGTTCCAGGGCGTTGCCTCCTGGGTGGTCACCTGCCACCCCAAGGCTCTCTTATCATGTTTATGAATGGATAGGGCCTCGGGCAGATGCCACAGGGTGAATGCAGGTTAGCAAAATGCAACAGCCAGTCTGTACCCCTGGCCAGGGAAACTGGAGTTAATAGTTTTTCTTCTAAAACTAGAAGAAAAAAAAATGGAAGAAGTGAAGGAGAGAAGGAAGCAAAGTGCCACAGGATCTCTAATGACCACATTGTTGTTGTTGTTGGGTCGCTCAGTCGTGTCCGACTCCATGTGACCCCCATGGACTGGTAGTCCGCCAGGCTCCTCTGTCCATGGGATTCCTCAGGCAAGAATACTGGAGTGGGTTGCCATTCCCTTCTCCAGGGGATCTTCCCGACCCCGGGATGGAACCCAAGTCTCCTGCTTGGCAGGCAGATTCTTTACCACTGAGCCACCAAACTCTTACTAACAGTGAGGAGTGGAGGGTGGATCTGAGCTGGCAAGCTGAATGACTGCAGCTCCACAAACATTTCAGGAGCTTTCTGCTCATCCATGTTTGCCTTCCCCAACTAGAAGGTCAAAGGGAGCCAGGCTTCATGTTCATCACAGCTCCCCTGGTGCCTGTGAGCTTCGGGTTCAGGAGAACAGGCTACAGGTGAGAGGGGAGATGGCCTGGAGAGCATTAGCCACTGGAGGGACCTGGGGGTGGGTTTCCTCTCGTACTTGGGTGCTCAGGGCCAAGAAAGAATACATGGGACTTCTCTGGTGGCCCAGTGGTTAAGAATCCACCTGTCAACGCAAGGGTTCCACATGCAATGGGGCAACTAAGCCCGTGAGCCACAACTATTGAGCCTGTGCTCCAGAGCCCATGAGTCACCACTACTGAAGGCCCATGTTTTAGGGCCCATGCTCGGCAACAAGAGAAGCTACTGCAATGAGAAGCCCGTGGATTGAACGAAGAATAGCTCCTGCTCACCACAACCAGAGAAAGCCCAAACACAGCAATGAGGACTTAGCATACTCAAAAATAAACAAATTTTTATAAAAAAGAATGCATGAGCCCCCTGAATACCAACAACTGGAACTCAGAAAGAGCTAACACGTGTGACCTCTAATCTCAAATATAGCAGCCTCCACTGCTTTGGGGGACATCAGGGAAGTTTTGCAGTGAAGGGGAGAAGACAGGCCCATCAATTACAATAGTTCTTCTCTGGTCGGGGGTCAGGGCTTGTGGCAGGAGTGCTCAGCTTCCTGCATCCTGTCTGAGAGTAGGAGAAGCTGCCCAGCACGATGTGAGGCACTCAGCAACCTGCAAAGTCCTCCGGTTGAGCCCCGAGCATCAGAGTAACACAAACATAGCCAGGTCGTATCGAAACGCACATCGTCAGGAGTAATCCATCCAGGCCTGCCAACGTAGCATCCACCGCCAGTCTGGCCAGGAGCTAGCCCCTGGGCCACAGGATGGCAGTGTGTTAGCCTAGAGGAGTCCACAACCTGGGACACCAGAGGCTGGGGGAGGAGGGCAAGGTGCAGGCCCAGAACACTCAGAGCGGGAAGGAGCTAAAATGGGAAATGGTTGTGACAAGGGAGCCTGAGGTTGCCAAAACCCAAGCTGCTCTAGCTCACTATTTTGCTTTGGGCTAAATCGACCTCTGTGAGAGGTCACAGGACCATGATGCAGGCTTTTCATCCTTTGCTCAGAAGATGGTTTTTCCTCTTTTCCCGACTGTACAGCTCTACACTGGAAGACAGGGTACCCAGGATTCTAATCTTACACTTGTCATTGACTGTGTGACCCAACTTTAGTGACTGGTTTTCTCACCCTTAAAATGAAAACCTTTTCGCCCATTGCACCATCACAGGATCTTGTCTGGTTAAGAAAGATCTTACGCTTTTCCTCCACCTCCTCATGTACTTGCACAAAACAATCTCACATAATTCAAGATGCCTACTACTTTCTCCCTTTTACTAACAAGCACACCTACTGATCCTTGATAATTCACTTGTCACCTGCTGTCATTCTGTGTCTATGAAAAGAACAGAACTTTTAGCTAGCTAATAGCTAGCTATCTCAAGCAAGAACTTAATAGCTAGCTATCTCAAGCAAGAGCTAGATCTAACAAGAACTGGTTTCTGAATTTAAACACAAAATTGGTACCCTAGCAACTCACCTGGTTAGAGTGAGAGGCGAACGGGGTTGGTGGCATGGAGCCATGCCTACAAGGATATGGATGGCTCTGAACATTTTTCCATCACTGGCCAAACAGCTCCCACTCATATCATAAATGTACCCCCCTGTATAAAAAATCTAGAATGCAACTGTGATCTGTAGAGGAGACTGTGAACTAACTCTGTTTCCAGCCAAATTCAACTTTCAAAGCCTACTGGGCTTCCTGGAAAGGGTGCCACCCTCCTAAGGTGGCTAAGTTGTGATTCTAGGAAACCCTCCTGTGGGGCATATGGGAGGGAGGTGTGGAGACAGACAGGAAACCCACGCTCACAGGAGGAGCAGTGAATGTTCCAGCAGCCCAATCTCCCTCCTGGTTTGTCTCTCCCCCTAGCCCTCAAAAAAGCTCAGAAAAGGGACCCTAACACCACATCAAATAAATTGAAGACTGAATATTGTATAGGTTGGAACAAATTTGGAAAATTAAGACAACTCAGAAACTGTAAGGTGATTTTCTCCACTCACCCAAATTCTGTTCTCTGTTGCCATTTATCTCATCTCCTTCTTCCAGTTCCCCCCTCGCCGCTACTTCTCACCCCAGGCTCTTGTCCTCCTTTACCTCTTGTCCTAGGGAGCCTATGCCTCTCACCCCACCTCTGGCAAATTGCTGCTGACTAGGCTGACCACTCCCGCAAAAGGCAAGCTCCTCAAGAGCACCTTGGTTCAGTCAACAACATTCCTTCAACGAATATCAGTGCCAGGCACTGTGCTTACTTAGCTCCAGGAGTGCAAAGCCTAAGTTTCTTCCACAGTGCTCAGCACAGAGCTTGCTACAGAGCAGGTGCACAGTCATTTTGAATGGTTCCTGAGTCTCCATAGGTCCTGTGAGGGACCCCAAGCTTCTTATTTATAGAAGCCTTAACTCCTTTATCTCCTCAAATGCTCTCTTATCATTTCCCCTCTGCCGTCAGCCCAGATTCTATAAATCATCAGATGAGCTTGGCCCTTTAACAGTGGCCACAGGAAGAGGCCATTTGGTCCACTAATCCCCCTTTTCCACCCCGAAGACCTCAGGCTGCATGGAAAGTGGACATTAGGATGAAGGGCCCCACATGTGTTTGCAAGCTGGAGGATCGAACAGAAGCCAGCACTGAGCCCCATGGAGGAAGGGCTTGCACAGCCACCTGGGAGCAATAACAACATCATTAGCATCTTCTACTGTAATGGTTGTCCTCTCCCTCTTCCTCCTAAAGCCTCCTCCATCTACCTGTCCGTGATCTGCTGCTACAGCGAGTACCACAGAGAAAGCCTTGTCATTTCCATGTCATCCATCTGAGGCCCTAGGCTGAGGGGACAACAGTGAGCCCAGGAGCTGGGGTGATAAAACAGTTGCAAGGATGCTTTTCAAGTTTCAAGAGGCCAGGTCCACTCCCCACTGAAAGAACAGGAGCATGCTCTGGTACCCATCTAGAGAAGCAGCAACACGGGCAGCCAGCCTACCCACACCTCCATGCCTAAATCTCCCCTGTTGGGTGCTTCAAATGGAGTGCCACTAAAACTCACATGGAATACCACTGTGGGCCTGCCTGCAGGCCAGAGGCTGCCAGTCGCAGTCCACAATGTGCCTTTCCATAAGGACAGAAGACTCCAGGGGCCAGGCGAAACACCCCACCACCACATCCCCACCTCCTTGGCAATTCTGGACTATTGGATACCTGCCATGAGTGAGGTGAGTTTCTGGCGTGGTTCTGGATTGTGAGAGCTGAGGGAGAAGAGTGTTAGCTTCCTGAATGAAAATGCAAAATAACTGCACACCCACTAATCAATCATATGACTAGATCCATTCTGCTTCTTCCTATTGTCACTGCATGAAAGACGCATGCATGAAATCCAAAAACACCTCCAGGAACACCTAGTGAGAATAAACTGCTTGCAGCTAACGCCACGTCCAGTAACTGGGAGGCTGCGCCTTGAACAGCTGGGAACAGATTTCACAAATCAAGACGGCTCAGAAAATTTGAGGTGATTTGCTCCACTCACCCAAATTCCCCCTCTCTCTTTCCATCCCTCTCTCCTCCTTTCCCCTTCTCTCTCTCCCGAAGGGAGCCCGAGCTCCCAGGGGATTCAGGTGAGCCAGGTGGGGACAGCGGCGGGAGGCGGGAAAGAGAAAGCCTGCAAGTGCAGCCCCACCCCGTCCCGCCCCCTCCGAAAGACCTGAGTCCTTGAAACGCTCGCTGCGCGCCGGGACTACCGCTTTCCCACGCGCGCGCACAGGCACACCTGCACGAGCCCTCCCAGGAGCTTCCTGCCCGACGCGAGTTCGAGCCCCGGAGGCGGTGCGTTCCCGGCCGCGCGCCCTCGGCTGCTTGGCAGTGGCCGCTCTTCGCGGGGGGGGCGGCAGGCTCACGCGGGAAGAGGCGCCCGCACCAACGGCCAGAGCTGTGCCACTCCCTACTCCGTGCAGTCCAGTTGCAGCATTTATGGCGCCCACCACTTACTCTGCAGCCTTCAGGCAGTTGGAACACATAGCCATGGCGCCTCCGAGGGAGCCGGAGGCCAGTTGCGCGCCCTTACCGCTGGGGCGCTTAGGAGCCAGCGCTGGGGGCCTGCCCTTGGGGGCAGCTCTATACGCCCGTGCTCACGCGCACGGAGCCCCAGACACGTCGGCCAGCGCTATCAGCGGACAAATAAAGTTTCTTCTCAGAGGCTTCTTGCTGTCTTCTGAACTGGGTCCAAAAAGGGCCGAGCTTGTTCCTAGTGGTTAGGAACTATTAACTCCCTTTTTCCTCTCCCTCCAACATCCCACAACCACAGCATCCTTAGTGAAAGATACCAGATGCTCTTTCTTAGACTCTCTGGATCCCTGACGAGTGTAAGGAGTAAATTGGAGGAGACACCCTGAGGAGTTAGAGAAGACTTTGATCCAGGCAGGGAACGACACTCCACAGCTTTGGGGAGGAAATGCAAAGAAGTCACTTTCTGGCATTTTAGATCTGCAGACTGAGGGGAGGGAGGGACAGAGGAAGGGGGAGAGAGGTGAAGCCAAAGGGACTGTGAATAGCAAGGGTGCGAGTCTCATCTCAACCAAAACACGATTTTTGACCCATTTGTTCTTGTTTAATCCTAAGGAAAATCATTTACTCCCTAAACAAGTCTGGGGTCACAAACACAAAGAGCAAAAATGTCTTTAATGTTGTGTGATCTCAAGTGATGCCCATGAGATAAAAGTCCCCACCAAAAAGTGCATCTACCCAGTGGATCCCAGTTATATCATGGCTCAGTGGATTCAGAAATACTTGCTGATAAGATTGTGCCTGCCCCAAACCAAAAGGTCTGGAGAGAGCCGCAAAGGGTGACCTAACGCTGGCTACCTGGAAAGTGCAGGAGGGTATCTCTCTATCCCAGTTCTGTGAAGGGATGTCTCCGTCCTGGCATCAGAGACGCAAAGATCCACAAGATTTTCACTTGTGAAGTGGCTGGTGAAAGCATGAAAAGCGAAGCAAGTGCAGATGCGGGCTTTTGGCTTTTTAAAATGACTGAGCTAAATCAAGGATTTTTAAAAGGTCAAGATTTCTCCTTGGCCTGCATTCAGGGAGGTCAGTAAGCACCACAGGACTGGGGCTAATCTGACAGTCTGTCTAAATCTGGCTTCCCTGAATAGAGAGAAGAAAGCCAGGTCAGAGTCCCTCAGGGGCTTTTGGTTGATCTGTAGCACCGGGCCTGCTTTCTCCTTCAGTCTGCAGTGAGCAACACCCTGCTTCTGGAATTTCATTGGGTGAGCAGGGGAGCACATGGAACTCTATCTTCTTAACATAACTAACCAAGGACTAGATCTATTTAATATATTGTAGATACTGAATCCTGATCTGTGGCTAACATGTCTAGCTAGAATTCCTTTTCAGCTGGAATTTGTGGTCAGTTCTCTGTTATTCATATGTGGCTTACCTGCTTAGGGGATTTTCTGCTATTGTGTTTTCATCAAAGAACAACTTCTGGGGTAGCTACCCCAGTTGTAATGTCAGTGGGTGGTTGAAAAATACCAATTTTAAGATTGGCCAAAGAAGAAGCTAATTAGGAAGGCAAATCTATGTCATTCCCCTCCCACCCAAATAGAACACACTCTGAAAACCATGGACTTTGGTTTTTAGATTATGCATGCTTTGCAGCTATTTGGCCAACTGCTTTCTTCCATTACTATGGATAATTAGGATGAGAAAATCCATGGAAAATCCATCCTGTGATTCCCAGACTGCACTGATGGCTCTTTATGCTGAACTCTCACAGAACTTGCTGTTCATGCTCTGGAGTCAGAGCTAGGGTCAAGTCCTGACTCTGGCTAAGTTTGTGAGGTATAATAACTGTATTGTCATTTTGTGGGAAAATGTCTTTTGTTCTTAGGAGATTCATGCTGAAGTATTCAGAGGTGAAGTAGAATGATGTCTGCAATTTATGCTAAAAAAATAGTTCAGAAAAAAATGTGTAGGGGTGTGTGTGTGTATGTATAAGACGGAGACAGAGAAAGGGGATGATAAAGTAAAGGTGGTAAAGTATTAACAGGTGGTGAATCTAGGTGAAGCAATATGCATATTATACTATTCTTTCCACTTTCCAGTAGCTTTGAGGTGTCTACAAAGTTAAAAGTTGGGAACAAAATCTTAGCTCTGCCTGCTTTTATGAAATGTGTAGCAACAAATTATTTACTCCTTGCAAATCTGAGTTCCCTCAGCTCTGCTGCTGCTAAGTCACTTCAGTCGTGTCTGACTCTATGCGACCCCATAGACAGTAGCCTACCAGGCTCCCCCATCCCTGGGATTCTCCAGACAAGAACACTGGAGTGGGTTGCCATTTCCTTCTCCAATGCATGAAAGTGAAAAGTGAAAGTGAAGTCGCTCAGTCATGTCTGACTCTTTGCGACCCCATGGACTGCAGCCTACCAGGCTCCTCTACCCATGGGATTTTCCAGGCAAGAGTACTGGAGTGGGGTGCCATTGCCTTCTCCGCCCTCAGCTCTACAATGGAGATATTCAATAGAGCCTATCTCATAGGGTTGGCAAGAGGATTAAAATGAGATAACGAATGTAATGCCATAAGCATAGTGTACGTTCCTTAGGAAGGTCTCAGTAACTGAGTGGAATTGCTATTATCATGCTGTGGTCATTTAACATTTGGTTATATACTGGTTTTGTTTGTATT
Organism: Ovis canadensis; assembly: GCF_042477335.2. Classification (NCBI taxonomy): domain Eukaryota; kingdom Metazoa; phylum Chordata; class Mammalia; order Artiodactyla; family Bovidae; genus Ovis; species Ovis canadensis. Next base: position 117,316,042 of record NC_091727.1, on the reverse strand, counting down.
GTTCTTCAGTTCAGTTCAGTTCAGTGGCTCAGTCGTGTCTGACTCTTTGCGACCCCATGAATTGCAGCACACCAGGCCTCCCTGTCTATCACCAACTCTTGGAGTTCACTCAAACTAAAGTCCATCGAGTCGGTGATGACATCCAGCCATCTCATCCTCTGTCATCCCCTTCTCCTCCTGCCCCCAATCCCTCCCAGCATCAGAGTCTTTTCCAACGAGTCAACTCTGCATGAGGTGGCCAAAATATTGGAGTTTCAGCTTCAGCATCAGTCCTTCCAAAGAACACCCAGGACTGATCTCCTTTAGAATGGACCGGTTGGATTTCCTTGCAGTCCAAGGGACTCTCAAGAGTCTTCTCCAACACCACAGTTCAAAAGCATCAGTTCTTTGGCACTCAGCTTTCTTCACAGTCCAACTCTCACATCCATACATGATCACTGGAAAAACCACAGCCTTGACTAGACAGACCTTTGTTGGCAAAGTAACGTCTCTGCTTTTGAAAATGCTGTCTAGGTTGGTCATAACTTTCCTTCCAAGGAGTAAGCGTCTTTTACTGTTCTTAAGGTATTTCAAATGCATGTATCCTGTTTCCTTAACTTTGATTGAAGTCTTCAGCGGGTAAGATGCATTTCTTACATTTTTTGTTGTATCTACCATCGCAGCTGGCACAGCACTTTGTGAGTCATAGATAGTGAACAAAGTGATTTTTGAATTGACTTAAAGGTTACTGTTCTGTGGGATCTATGGTCAGTCATAACATTGACCTGAAAATGATCACATGCCCAAAGGCATGTTGTTTATGACAGACCAGTAGAAGAGAATGGTAGTGTTGCATGGTGCGAGCTGAGTAAGAAGATACGACTATAAAAACAACAATTTGGGAAATAGATTTTTTTTAAGTCTGAAAATTGAAGGTAGATACCTTCATGCATATCCAGACTTTGGGGGAAAGTGTCACCTTTTGTCAATACCAGGAAGACATGCGTTCCATTACTTGGCTTTCAGGATGGGGATGATTTCTGCTAAGAAAGGTGGGCACATCCTTAGGATGCCAGGTCAATAAGACAGATTTCCAAGGGTAGCAGGGCACAGCTGCTCCCTCCCCACGAAAGAGGGGTGCAAGTAACTCCCCCAGTTCTTAGATAAATGCCTCCATCACTTTGGGAGGGAATCTGAGCTTCCTGGTTCTAATCAGTGATACCAGTGAGTCTAAAATATGCTGGGTACATTCAGCTGAAACCTTCAGGATGGGCTTTAAAATCAGACCAAGATTTTTAAACATCTTGCTCTTGAAAAAAAAAATCTAATCACTAAGGCCTTAAATAGAGAATAGTGAGACTCACTCACTTCTGAGCAGATGCAAACCATTCAGAAGGTTCCTCTCAATCCCTGTGGCTTGTGGCTTCTGTCTCCTCCTTGCTCTTTCTCTCTTCCCTCTATTTTCTGAGTCTCAATGTATTCTCGCTAAGAATGGCAAAGAAATAGTTTAGGGCTTGGGAAAGAGAAAAACAAAGCAGTTTAGAGTCTGGGTCCACATGACCTTGCTGACCACAGCATCTCAGATGGAGTGATCCCTCAGAAAGCCTGGGAGGATAAGCTAAAGAGCTGACTTACAGCTTCTGTGGAGCCATCCACGCTAACATCCAAGTGCCTTCAGAAAATCTGCCCTCATAGCACCCTAGGGAATCTGGGGGCAGGTGAGATTCAGGAATTAAAGACCAACAGAGCCAGAGCTATCTCTAAGGGAGATGAACGGAGGGAAACTATACTTGGTGGAGCAGGGACCTCCCCGAGTCCCCAACATTTTTAAACAAGTTCAAGTTGGATGCAAATTCACATTCAGGGCAGAGTTGGTATGGATGGGGAGGGGCAAGCCAGAAAGATACTGTGATGGGAGTTGGGGGAGGAAAGGATGCCTTCCTGGAATTGGAGGGCTGAAAGGGAGGCATGCTTACATAATGATGCTTACAAAGCCATTGGTTAATGGTAGACCACAGTCAACTTCTTCCTTCAAATCCTCGTCCACTTTCCCTCCCCTTCGCCTTCCTTCTCCTCTCCCTCCCCCATCAGGCAGTCTTCAGAGTCACTGAATATCTCCTTCTGTCTCTCCACACCTCGGATTGGGGGAGGGAACAAAGAAAGTCACTATCACTTTCCACACTCCAGATTTAGAGGAAGTGTGCACTGTATAGAATGTTTAGAATGTAGTGTTATTGCTTCCAGGCTCTGTATCCAGTAACACAAACCTGTCTCCAGCTGTGGTCCTAGTGGACCCGCTTGGCTGAGTAGAGATGTTTGTAAACAGACCCTTTGTGAAATGTTTCTAAACACACACCCATCCATCTGCCTGCCTGCTTGATCTGCCTGTGTTTCAGATTTTTCTTTTCCTGAGTGGAAACTGGAGCTCAAATGGGGCCAGTGGTGTTGGGAGCAAAGCTGCCAGGAAGTGGGAGACCCTTTCCAGTTTCTTACTGGATGCCTTCATTTCCTTTCTCCTGACTGTGTGAAAACTCTAGAATGACCCCTCCCCACTCTCCCCAGCTCCCTGGCCCTCGAGCCTGAGGAAGCAGCAGTGCTCAGGAAAGAGGAGGAATCCAATCTTCTTTTCCCTCACTTCCCTTTTGGGAATAACGACCTCCAACCTGAAAATCACGGGGAAAGAGAAAGCACACACATTTATCACTCACACTTTCATAAGCCCAGAGCTGGGAGGTGTGAGGCACCTGGCTGCCACCTCCGGGGTCGGAAGCACTACCAAATTGCACCTCCCCTACAAGCATCACGGTCCAGAGCCTGCAGCCCTCTTCCACCCTGCCGTCAGCCCAGAGATGCCACCCCCATTGGAGGAAGGAGACTTGCTTGGCACAGAAGGTGGGATTTTTCACCACCTAGTCAGGCAGGGAACTGTTTTGGCTTCCTTGCCCAAGCAGCTGAGAAGAAAGCAACCCCCTGGTCTGGAATCAGTGATTCACACAGGCCAACCCAAACAGCCTCCTGCTCTCATTTTATTTCCTTCATTGCTTAACATCCTGGAGAAGGGAGTTCCTAACCCTTCCCTCCTAGGCCCCTGGCATCCTGAGTTGAATGACTGGTCAGTGCGACAAGTAAAGGCATGTAGCCAGGGCAGCTGGTCTCCAAAGACTCCCAAGAAAGAAAGAAAAAGTGGTTGAAAAGTTCTAATGGTACACAAAGGTATAAAATGATGAAACTTACAAGCCCCTCTGCCCTTCATTCCCAGCAAGTCCATATCCTACTTCTTGGATTCCTTCTTGCATATATGGTTTGGGTTCTTTTTATTTACAAAAACAAAAGGCAAACAAACACACAAAAATGAATCATGCTCTACCCTGCTTTTTCATCTTTTTCCCACCTGGTAAGCAATCTTGTGGGGGCTGTTCTCCATTTCTATAATTTTGTCATTTCGAGAATGTTATATAAATAAAATCATACAGAATTGTACAAGCACTATGGAAAATAGTATGAAGTTTCCTCAAAAATTAAAATAGAGCTACCATATGATCTGAGCTTCCCTGGTAGCTCAAATGGTAAAGAATCTGCCTGCAATGCAGGAGGCCCAAGTTTGATCCCTCGGTTGGGAAGATCCCCTGGACAAGGGAATGGATACCCACTCCAGTATTCTTGCCTGGAGAATTCCACGGACAGAGGAGCCTGGTGCGCTACAGTCCATGGGGTCACAAAGAGTCAGACACGACTGAGCTACTAACAGTTTCACTTTCTTTCTTTACCATATGATGCAGTGATCCCACTCTGAGTATATACACAAAGAAGAGGGAATCACTATTTCAAAGTCATATCTGCACTTTCATGTATATTATCCACAATAGCCAAGACATGAAAACAACCTAAGGGTCCATCAACAGATGAACAGATAAAGAAAATATCACACACACACAAAAGAATATTATCCAGTCATGAAAAAAGAAAGAAATCCTGCCATTTATGACAACATGGATGGATCTTGAAGGTCTTATGCTTAGCAAAATAAGGCAGACACAAGTACTGTACAATCTCATATATACGGAACCTAAAAAAGTTGAATTCATAGAAATAGAATGCTGGTTGCCTGGGGCTGGGAAGTGGGAGAAATGGGGAGATGTTGGTAAAAGAGTACCAGCTTCCAGTTTTATGAATAAGTTCTGGGGATCTAATGTACTGCATTGCAATTATAGTTAACAAAACTGTATTAGATATTGGGTTGGCCAAAAAGTTCATTTGGGTTTTCAGTCCCATCATATGGAAATACTTGAAAGTTGGTGAGAGAGTAAATCATAAATGTTCTCATCAAAAAACAAACAAAAAAGTAATTATGTGAGGTGATGGAGGTGTTAACTATCTTTATTGCGGTAATCATTTCACAATATATACATGTATCAAAGCATCACATAATACATCTTAAACTTACATGATGTTATATATCAATTATATCACAATACAACTGAAAAAAATAATACAAGACTTCTGGTTTTTGGTTCTGCACATAAGAAGCTTAGGTGTCACCACTCTGTTCTAACAAGTAGAAAGCTGAACAAACTATAAAATCAATGACTCTTCCTAGATCCATAAGAGTGGGGAGGACTCAGGACAAACTGCTGCCCCCAAAACTGGAGAGACAGACAAGCAAATACAGGGAGTGATGGCTCCCCAAAGCCAAGATTCATAGGCATAAACTGCCCCACAAATCAGTGCTGGGGCAGGAAAACCTGAACAAATTATTGCCAGCTTCATGTGGACAACTCTGAGTCACAGCTAGGGCTTACTAAGAAAAATAGAAAGGGTACAAATTACTAGTATCAGAAATGAAAGAAGGACAAGCAATAAATACTGGAGAGGGTATGGAGAAAAGGGAACTCTCCCACGCTAATGGTAAGAATGTACATTGGTACATCTACTTTGAGGAGATACCCCATGTTCAAGGGCAAAGGAGAAGCCACAGCAAGACAATAGGAGGGGCGGAATCACATTTAGAATCAAACCCCATACCTATCAGAGACATTCAAGGGACTCAAACACACCTTGTGTGCAGCAGGGCCCAGAGACCCACAGAGACTGAGACAGAACTGTGTTTGAGTATTTTCTGAGGAGGTACGGGTCAACAGTGGCCTGCTGTCGGGGCAGGGGCTCTGGGTGCAGCAGACCTGGGTATGGCATAAGCCCTCTTGGAGGAGGTCACCATTAATCCCACCATAGAGCTGCCAGAACTTACATAGGACTGGGGAAACAGATTCTAGGAGAGCACAAACAGAACCTTGTGCACACCAGGACCCAGGAGAAAGGAGCAGTGACCCCACAAGAGACTGACCCAGACTTGCCCGTGAGTGTCCAGGAATCTCCAGTGGAGGCGTGGGTTGGTGGTGGCCTGCTGCAGAGGTGGGGGCACTAAGTGAAGCAGCGCATGGGACCTTTTGAAGATGGTTGCCATTACCTTCATTACCTCCACCATAGTTTGGCCTCAGGTCAAATAACACAGCCCCACCCTTCAACAGAAAATTGGATTAAAGATTTACTGAGCATGGCCCCACTATCAGAACAAGACTCAGTTTCCCCCCCAGACAGTCTCTCCAATCAGGAAGCTTCCATAAGCTTTACTCTTATCCTTCTCCATCAGAGAGCAGACAGACTGAAAACCACAATCACAGAAAACTAACCAATCTGATCACATGGACCACAGCCTTGTCTACCTCAATGAAACTATGAGCCATGCCGTGTAGGGCCACCCAAGACAGACAGGTCATGGTGGAGAGTTCTGACAAAACATGGTCCACTGGAGAAGGGAATAGTAAACCGCTTCAGTATTCTTGCCTTGAGAACCTCATGAACAGTATGAAAAGGACACTGAAGATGAACTCCCCAGGTTGGTAGGTGCCCAATATGCCACTGGAGACCAATGGAGAAATAACTCCAGAAAGAATGAAGAGATGGAGCCAAAGCAAAAAAGTACCCAGCTGTGGATGGGACTGGTGATGGAAGTAAAGTCCAATGCTGTAAAGAGCAATATTGCATAAGAACCTGGAATGTTAGGTCCATGAATCAAGGCAAATTGGAAGCGGTCCAATAGGAGATGGCAAGAGTGAACGTTGACATTTTAGAAATCAGTGAACTAAAATGGACTGGAATGGGTGAATTTAACTCAGATGACCATTATATCAATTACTGTGGGCAAGAATCTCTTAGAAGAAATGGAGTAGCCACCATAGTTAACAAAAGAGTCTGAAATGCAGTACTTGGAAGCAATCTCAAAAATGACAGAATGATCTCTGTTCATTTCCAAGGAAACCATTCAGTATCACAGTAATCCAAGTCTATGCCCCAACCAGTATCGCTGAAGAAGCTGAAGTTGAATGGTTCTATGAAGACCTACAAGACCTTTTAGAACCAACATCCCAAGAAGATGTCCTTTTCATTGTAGGGGACTGGAATGCAAAAGTAGGAAGTCAAGAAACACCTGGAGTAACAGGCAAATTTGGCCTTGAAGTACAGAATGAAGCAGGACAAAGGCTAATAGTATTCTGCCAAGAGAACGCACTGGTCGTAGCAAACACCCTCTTCCAACAACACAAGAGAAGACTCTACACATGGACATCACCAGATGGTCAACACCGAAATCAGATTGATTATATTCTTTGCAGCCAAAGATGGAGAAGCTGTATATAGTCAGCAAAAACAAAGAGCTGACTGTGGCTCAGATCATGAACTCCTTATTGCCAAATTCAGACTTAAATTGAAAGAAGTAGGGAAAACCACTAGACCATTCAGGTATGACCTAAATCAAATCCCTTATGACTATACAGTGAAAGTGAGAAATAGATTTAAGGGCCTAGATCTGATAGACAGAGTGCCTGATGAACTATGGATGTAAGTTTGTGACATTATGCAGGAGATAAGAATCAAGACCATCCCCAAGAAAAAGAAATGCAAAAAGGCAAAATAACTGTCTGAGGAGGCCTTACAAATAGATGTAAAAAGAAGAGAAGTGAAAAGCAAAAGAAAAAAAGGAAAGATTTCATGCAAAGATGGGCACAATAAAAGACAGAAATGGTATGGACCTAACAGAAGCAGAAGCTATGAAGAAGAGGTCGCAAGAATACACAGAGGAACTATACAAAAAAGATCTTCACGACCCAGATAATCACGATGGTGTGATCACTGACCTAAAGCCAGACATCCTGGAATGCGAAGTCAAGTAGGACTTAGGAAGCTCACTACAAACAAAGCTAGTGGAGGTAATGGAATTCCAGCTGAGCTATTTCAAATCTTAAAAGATGATGCTGTGAAAGTTCTGCACTCAATATGCCAGCAAATTTGTAAAACTCAGCAGTGGCCACAGGGCTGGAAAAGGTCAGTTTTCACTCCAATCCCAAAGAAAGGCAATGCCAAAGAATGCTCAAACTACCACACAAGTGCACTCATCTCACACACTAGCAAAGTAATGCTCAAAATTCTCCAAGCCAAGCTTCAACAGTATGTGAACCATGAACTTCCAGATGTTCAAGTTGGATTTAGAAAAGGCAGAGGAACCAGAGATCAAATTGCCAACATCTGTTGGATCATCAAAAAAGCAAGAGAGTTGCAGAAAAACATCTACTTCTGCTTTATTGACTATGCCAAAGCCTTTGACTGTATGGATCACAACAAACTGTGGAAAGTATACCTACAGAAAACCTAAATCCAAGATCATACCTGATGAGGAATTCAAAGCTTTCCCACTAAGATCAGGTATGAGACAAGGATGTCCTCTCACACCTCCACTTTTCAACATCATATTGGAAGTAGTAGCTAAATGCAATAAGACAAAAAAGGAAGTAAAACGTATACAAATTGGAAAAGAAGACACAAAACTGCCTTTGTTTGCAGAGGACATGATTGTATAGGTAGAAAATCTGAAAGAATTGACAAAAAGACTATCGGAATTAACAATTAGAGTTAAAGGTAGGGGCTTCTCTGATAGTTCAGTTGGCAAAGAATCCACCTGCAATGCAGGAGACCTGGGTCTGATCCCTAGGTTGGGAAGATCTGCTGGAAAAGGGATAGGCTACCCACTCCAGTATTCTTGGGCTTCCCTGGTGGCTCAGCTGGGATAGAATCCACCTGCAATGTGGGAGATCTGGGTTTAATCCCTGGATTGAGAAGATCCCCTGGAAATGGAAAGGCTACCCACTGCAGTATTCTGGCCTAGAGAATTCCATGGACAGTCCATGGGGTCGCAAAGAGTTGGACATGACTGAGCGACTTTCGCTTCACTTATTGTTATAGATTGTAGGATACAACTCAAAAGAGTTGAAAACTTTTGTCCACACAAAAACCTGCACACACACATTTATAGCAGCATTATCCAAAACTGCAAAACTTGGAAGCAAGCAAGATATCCTTCAATAAGTGAATGGGGGGGGGGGACTTGCTTGGTGGTCCAGTGGTTAAGAATCAGCTTTGCAATGCAAGAGCTGTGGGTTCAATCCCTGGCTGGGGAAATAAGATCCCACATGCCGTGGAGCAACTAAGGCCACATGCCACAACTACTGAGCCATGTGCCACAACTAGAGAGTCAGTGTGCTGCAATGGAAGATCCCACATGATGCAACTGAGACCCAATGCAGCCAAATAAAAAAATATATTTTTAAAAAATGAGTGAATGGATAAATAAATTGTGGTACATCCAGACAATGGAATACTATTCAGTGCTAAAAACAAATGAGCTACCAATACACAAAGAGAACAGAAGAAATTTAAATTCATATTGCTTAATGAAGTAAGCTGCTATGGTCTGAATGTTTGTGTCCTCTCCAAATTCATATGTTGGAAATCTAAAGCACCAGGTGATGGTATTAGGAGGTGGGGCATTTCAGAGGTGATTAGGTCATGAGGGCAGAGCCCTCATGAGTGGGATTAGTGCCCTTATAAAAGAGGCCCCAGGACTAGGTCGACCCTTCTGCCATGTTCAATGACAGACCAAGAAGTCGGCAGTCTGCAACCTGGAAGAGGGTCTTCACCAGAAACCAACTGTACTAACACCCTGGTCTTGGAATTCCAGAACTATGAGAAATGTTCATCAGCCAACCAGTTTTTGGAATTTTGTTATAGCTGCTCAAATGGACTAAGGCAGAAGCCCATCCGAAAAGGCGACATCCTGTATGATTCATGATTCCCACAATATGACATTTTGGAAATGGCAAACTTTCAAGATGGTGAAAAATCAGTGGTTGCCAGGATTTGAGTGAGGGAGCAATGAACAGTCAGAGCAGAGAGAATATTTAGCGTGGTGAAAATATTCTGTATGATACTATAATGGTGGATACATGTCATTATACATTTGTCCATACCCATAAAATGTACAAGACGAGGAGTGAACCATAATGTAAATGATGGTCTTTGGGCAATAATGATGTGTCAGTGTAGGTTCATCAACTGTAACAAATGTAGCTCTCTGCAGGAGGCTGTGCACGTGAGCAGCAAGGGATATATGGGCAATGTCTGTATCTTCCTTTTAATTTTGCTGTGAACCTAACACTGCTCTTAAAAAAGGAAGTCTATACCAAAAATAAACAAATTAAAATAAATGGAAAAAAGTCATAGTGGAAAGTGGCATGGGTGAATTAAAACAACCCATATGCTGCAAAAGTGTTCTGAATGGAGGGCATCAACTGAAAAAATGTCTTGGAGGCTCTTTCACACCTATTCTGTTTAATCTGGAGAGTGCTCACTTTATCTCTAGCCTGGTCTTATTTGACTGAGCATAGCCTCAGGAGTCCAGACATTGCCGGCACCCTCCTCCACCAGACTTTTTATCTGAACTTTTTTCTCCTGTACACAGCAAACTAGCTTCTGATGGGTGACAGTGACAGGCACATATGGGTCAATCAAAATCAATCAAATAACAAAAACCCTGTTAGGGTTGGTGCTAAAAAGCTCCGAAATCGCAGTACCTTAAACCTATGGGAGAAGACACATTTTAGGGTCTTAAGGAAATCCTTTCTTTCCTAAAGGAAATCAACTCTGAATACTCATTAAAAGGACTGATGCTGAAGCTGAAGCTCCAATACTTTGGCCACTTGATGCGAAGACCTACTCATTCAAAAAGGCCCTGTTTCTGGGAAAGTTTGAAGGCAGGAGGAGAAGGAGATGACAGAGGATGAGATGGTTGGATGAGATCACCGATTCAATGGACATGAACTTGGGCAATTTCTGGAGATTGTGAGGGACGGAGGTCCAGCACGCTGCAGTTCATGGGGTGGCAAAAAGTCGGACACAACTTGGCAACTGAACAGCAACAATGGACATTTTAGCCACTGCAATAGATTTTTCAGTTAGGGCAATTTTCCACTGCCTTATATTGGAAAAGTTGGATATATAAGCAGATAATAACGAGATCATATGGTGTATGACAATAGAACTGTGACCCATACCTCTGTAACAGCCAGCTGGGACATCAAACCATGAGCTCTCAATAATCAGCCCAGATTCCCTATTTTTGCCACTATTCCACCTCCCACACCCTCAACACTTCCAACTCAGGAATAGCCAGAGGAAGCTAAATAGGCTTCACAAACCAATTGTATAGGATATCCTGCTTCTAGTTAGCCCACCTCCAGCTTCCCCATGGAAACAGCCTCTAGTCCGGTTGTACCTGAAGCCTTCCCCTCTTTTCACCGTAAAGCTTTCCCCCTCCTCTGCCGACCTCAGAGTCTCTGCCAGATGAGGATGGCTGACTCCCTGGTGTAGTGAGCACTGAATCAGTAGTGTCTTTGGTTCTCACTTGGGTGGTGTTTATTTATTTGCACAATGCCATACCACATTGCTGGCTGCCTGCTCCAAGCTTGCTATGTGCTATTGGCCAGGGCAGCCCAGAATGTGTATACTGGCACACTTGAACCAGCACAACCACATCATAATACAGAACTTTAATGGTTAAGTCTGTAACCATTAACCACCCCAGGGGCCTTTTGGCAACTTGCTGTAGTGATTTTAAAAATATACTGATATTGAAGGCAGATCCTTCAGCGTTTATTAGCAGCATGACCTCAGGCATGTTACTTACCCTCCCAGGTGTCAGTTTCCACAACTATCCATGGAGGCAGTAGTGTCCTCTGGACTTCTTTCATAGAGTTGTTACATCACAGAAGGGACACAGTGTCAACCTAGAGGGGTATATAAGTGCTTGAGTTCCTGACCCTCAGAACCATGGTCCTAGCCAGCTGCTGATCCGTGGGCTGAAAAGGAAACACTTAGTGACCTGCAGAGCTTTCATGTGTGAGACCAGGGGTCAGGCTCTGGCTCACCTCTCTCTGGGAGAGGGAGAGGTTAGCACACATAGCTTTTCCTGCCTATTTGGCCCCCGAGCTAGGGAAAGAATAGGCTCCTTTGTGTGCAAAAAGATTTATTGAATGAATGAAAAGAAGAATGAATGAAAGAAGAAGAACTAAAGAACCTCTAGACGAAAGTGAAAGAGGAGAGTGAAAAAGTTGGCTTAAAGCTCAACATTCAAAAAATTAAGATCATGGCATTTGGTCCCATCATTTCCTGGCAAATAGATGGGGAAACAATGGAAACAGTGAGAGACTTTATTTTGGGGGGCTCCAAAATCACTGCAAATGATGACTGAAATCATGAAATTAAAAGATATTTGTTCCTTAGAAGAAAAGCTATGACCAACCTAGACAGCATATTAAAAAACAGAGACATTGCTTTGCTGACAAAGGTCCATCTAGTCAAAGCTACGGTTTTTCCAGTAGTCAAGTATGGATGTAAGAGTTGGACCATAAAAAAAGCTGAGTGCCAAAGAATTGATGCTTTTGAACTGTGATGTTGGAGAAGACTCCTGAGAGTCCCTTGGACAGCAAGTAGGTCAAATCAGTCCATCCTAAAGGAAATTAGTCCTGAATATTCATTGGAAGGACTGATGCTGAAGCTGAAGCTCCAATATTTTGGCCACCTGATGCGAAGAACTGACTCATTGGAAAAGACCCTGATGCTGGGAAAGATTGAAGGGAGGAGGATGACAGAGGGGACGACAGAGGACGAGATGGTTAGATGGCATCACCGACTCGATGGACATGAGTTTGAGCAAGCTCCAGGAGTTGGTGATGGACAGGGAAGCCTGGCATGCTGTAGTCCATGGGGTTGCAAAGAGTCGGACACGACTGAGCCACTGAACTGACTGAGTGAATGAAAAGATTCAAGGATCATTGTTTTATTTCTGATTTGGCCACCAATTGGGGCTTTTGATTAGGCATTTAAGCTTTGAGTCTCAATTTCCCCATTGGTAAAATACTAACAATAATCCCCACCCTTTCTGTCTGACTGGTCATTTCCAGGATCTGGTAGAATAATGTGCATAAATCTCTGTTTTAATTTTTAAGCATTATGTAGATACAAGGAACTATTCCTAGGGGACATAGGGCTTCCCTGATGGCTCAGAGAGTAAAGAATCTGCCTGCAATGCAGGAGACACAGAAGATGCAGATTTGATCCCTGGGTTGGGAAGATCCCCTGGAGAAGGAAATGGCTACCCACACCAGTATCTTTGCCTAGGAAATCCCATGGACAGAGGAGCCCAGCAGGCTACAGTCCATGGAGTTGCCAAGAGTCAGACATGGCTTAGTGACCCATATTCCTAGGGAACGCACATTAACAATTGGAGACCTGGCAGAGAGAGTCCAATGTGAAGGGCACATCTTTTTTCTTCATGTCTTGTGGCTGGACTCCAAAGCCCATGGTCTGTCTGTACCAAGAGCCCTGTGCCTGGCACAGGCCTCTCCCTGATTCCTCATGATCTTACTGTGCCCCTGAACTGGCCTGTCCAGGTCAATGAACCCTCACCATTCTCTGAATATGCCCAGAAATGAAAACTACCTCTTGTCTCTTTACAGCACTTACCAGTTTTCTGGCCTTCCTCACACCTTGGCTCCTGTGAAATGGGTAAATGTATGGGTTTTTTCGTTTGTTTGTTTGTTTTGACTTTATTTTTTAATTGAAGGATAAATGCTTTACAGAATTTTGTTGTTTTCTGTCAAACATCAACATGAATCAGCCTTATGTATAGATATGTCCCCTCCCTCCCATCTCCCTCCCCATCCCACCCCTCTAGGTTGATATAAAGCCCCTGTTTGAGTTCCCTGAGACATGAATGTATGGGTTTTAAGGCCAGGCTGCTTGGTAAAATCTCAGCTCTGGCACCTATTGGCCTCAGGCAAGTCACATACTCTCCATAACCCAGTTTTCCCATTTATAAAATAAGGATGAAAATAAAATAGTACCTACTTGACAGTTTTGTTTGAAGATTAAATGAGTTAATATGTGTAAACAGAACAGTGTCTGACACTTATCAAGTGCTTGATAAGTGTTTGTTATTATTATTATTGGGCAGGGCAGGGTGTGTTATCCTCATTTTAGTCAAAGTCAATTGTAGAACTAGGGGAATAGGACTGGGATCCTTGTTCAAAGAAAAGTCATTCTATAAAAATGAATGTACCCAAAGTATGGGAGAAAGTATTTGCAAACTGTATATCTGATAAGCAATTAATATCCAGAGTATATAAAGAACCCCTACAATTCAACAACAAAAAATAAACCACCTAATTTAAAACATGGGCAAGAGAATTGAATAGACATTGCTATAAAGAAGATATACAAACAGCCAATAAGCCCATGAAAATTACAAATGACTTCTAGAATCTTGAGCAAATACCTGGTTGACTTTTGGAATATCCACACTTGACTGGAAGGAGTCAAGAAGTGATCTGGGATCTTTTAATTGCCCTCACGATTTAGGAGAATGTTTACGTAAATAATAGGAATTTTTGAGTGGATATGTGATGTGTTATGAATGGTGGATATGTAGATATTGGGAAGGAGAAAGTATAAAACCTTATATAGCACCAAAATCTGTCCTTATAAATGTATTAAGAGTAAAAAGATTGTTTTTTAAATATGTCAGTAAGTAAGTAAGTAAGTGAAGTCGCTCAGTCGTGTCCGACTGCGACCCCGTGGACTGTAGCCTAGGAAATAAATATAGGATCCAGCAATCCCTCCTCAGAAACATTTCTCAGCTGCGCCTCTCTCATTATCCAGCTGCCTACTGGATATCAGAGCTTCCTTGGTGGCTCAGTGATAAAGAATCCACCTGCCAATGCAGAAGATGTGGGTTCAATCCCTGGGTCAGGAAGATCCCATGGGGAAGAAATGGCAACCCACTCCAGTCTTCTTGCCTGAGAAATCCCATGGACAGAGGAGCCTGGTGGGCTACAGTCCATGGGGTCACAAAGAGTCAGACACAGTTTGGTGACTAAACAACAAAAACAACTGGACATCTCCACCTGGATGTCCCATAGACACTTCAAACTCAGCTTGTCCAAAACTGAACTTGTTTTCTCTCCTTAATCCACAATCCCGAGACAGCAAAAGAGACACAGATGTGTAGAGCAGACTGTTGGACTCTGTGAGAGAGAGGGAGAGGGTGGGATGATTTGGGAGAATGGCATTGAAACATGTATACTATCATGTAAGAAACAAATTGCCAGTCTATGTTTGATGCAGGATACAGGATGCTTGGGGCTGGTGCACGGGGATGATCCAGAGAGATGATATGAGGTGGGAGGTGGAAGGGGGGTTCATGTTTGGGAACACATGTACACCCATGGTGGATTCGTGTCAATGTATGGCAAAACCAATACAGTATTGTAAAGTAAAATAAAGTAAAAATAAAAATTTTTTTAAAAAAGAAAAAAAATCCACAGTCCCCTAAACCTTCCCCTCCCACCTAAGATCCCAGTCACAGATTAGGAAGCCATCCTCAGCTCCATCTTCTCCCTCAACACCCCACTGTCAACTAATCAGTAAACTACAGATTTGAACTACCAAACAGATCTCCAATCCACCTGTAGCTCAGTCTCCAAGATACTGCCCCAACTCATCAACTCTCAGTGGACCAGAGAAATTTATTCTCAATAGTTTTCTGGCTATTACTCAGCACATTCCATCCCCTCCATCCATAAAACCACCAGAGGGAAAATTCTAAAACTCAGATTCATCCAAGTCAATATCTGTTTTCAAATTATTCCCCTGCCTCCCTAGGGCCTTCAACGTAGAGTGGGAAAACTTGGTGAGACACAAGCAATGGCCCCTGCTATACTGTACTCAACACCCCAACATTCCCACAGGGGCCTCAAACCATTTATATCAACTAGAGGAGGAACAGGTGATAGGCCTACAAGCTGCCAAGCTGTGCTAATTCACTGGTGTGCCATATGGTTTTACACTTCTCTACCACCTCTACCCCAAAGTGCTCCCCTCTTCCTCCCTCAATCTGGTGAATATCTACCTCCTTTGTGAGGTCTTCCTTGTCCCCTGTCCCCCACCACAGCCTCTCTGCTAACTAATGTCCATGTAAGGTCTTGGATGCACCCATCTCATTGTAATTGACTGCTCAAACTGAGGCTCTCAAGGATGGGCACAACATTTTATTCATCTATGTAGCTTTAGCACTCGACACAAGACCAAGTCAGGGAGGTCAAAAAGTGCAAACTTCTAGTTATAAACGAGATAAGTCCTGGGGATGTGAGGTACAGCATGGTGACTACAGTTAATGATATTGTATTGCAGAGTTGAAAGTTGCTAAGAGAGTAGATCTTAAAAGTTCTCATCACAAGAAAAAAAATTGCAGTTCTGTGTGGTAACAGATGTTAACTAGACTTACGATGGTGATCATTTAGCAATATATACAAATATCGCATCAGTATGTTGTACAACTGAAACTCATATCATGTTGTATGTCAATTATATCTCAAAAAAAAAAAAAAAGACCTAGCCAAAGTAAGCGTTCAGTAAAGGTTTATGGAATGAATTAGTGACCTCATGAAATCCCTACCCCCCCCCCCAGTAACAACAAGTCAGTACCTAATGAGGGTTCCCTAACTTTGTGTAGGAACAGGATCTGAGAAATTTCAAGGGACTTGAGATCTGGCCTTGAGTGGTGCTCAGTGTGACTTTCTTATCCCCAGCTCAACTCTTCTATTGCTAGTCCCCGATAAGCACAAAGAAAAACAGAGGAGCAGCACTGCATAGCCTTGAACTTTGGTCACATAGTTTCACCACACTCTCCAAATCTTCATTCCGCCCTCTGAGGCCTCATCTGGAACATCTCCATGAAGAAAGGCCATCGGTTCAGTTCAGTTGCTCAGTCATGTCTGACTCTTTTCAACCCCATGGACTGCAGCACGCCAGGCTTCCTGTCCATCACCAACTCCCGGAGCTTACTCAAACTCATGTCCACTGAGTCAGTGATGCCATCCAACCATCTCAGCCTCTATCATCCCCTTCTCTTCCCGCCCTCAATCTTTTCCAGCATCAGGGTCTTTTCCAATGAGTCAGTTCTTCGATCAGGTGGCCAAAGTATTGGAGTTTCAGCTTCAGCATCCGTCCTTCCAATGAATATTCAGGATTGATTTCCTTTAGGGTGGGCTGGTTGGATCTCCTTGCAGTCCAAGGGACTCTCAAGAGTATTCTCCAACACCACAGTTCAAAAGCATCAATTCTTCAGCACTCAGCTTTCTTTATAGTCCAACTCTCACATCCATACATGACCACTGGAAAAACCATAGCCTTGACTAGATAGAGCTTTGTTGGCAACAAGGAAAGGCCATTCTCACCCCCAATTCAACAAGGATTCCCCCTCCTCAGAGCTCCTAGAAAGGCTATCTGTCTGGGTAAGTCTGGCACCCATTATAGGCCTCCATGTGGGGTTAGTGAATTGGCTTTTCAGGGAATCTCAGAGTATCAGAGCAGGACAAACTCTGGGAGGTCATCTGGTCTGACTGTCTCATTGTGCCAAGGACCCCAAGGTTTGGAGAGAAGTGGCTTGCCATAAATGCCAAGCCTCCTGGGCAGTGTGATTAAATAGATTCCTGGGCCCCCACCCTAGACCCATAAAATCAGAGAAAGGCTCTGAATAAGCCCCAAACTACCCTGTAACACTACTGTCATGTTTCCTCATGAGGCTGTCTGATGGCAAGGGCTCTTTCTTCCTTGATCTCTGTGTCCCCCACAGCATCCAGCACAGCAGCACCCTATCAAGTTCTCTTCAGTGATTAGCTCCTGGGCTATTCTCCATGAGAAAACTCAAATGAACACAAAAACCCAAATTGAAGTTAGTCTAGCCGATGGTACCAAGGGAGGGGTGGCTTTGGCAGCCCTCCCTAAATGCTGCTTTGTCTGATTTTCCAAGTCATCCTTGGCTGAAACAATTTCGGGTTAAAAGAATCTGTTTCCTAGAAGGACACAGTCTCTATCCATTACTTGGGCCTCCTCAAGCATTTTCCTTAGCTCTCCTGTTTTTTAGATTTTTTTTAAAGCTTTTTATTTTACATTGGAGTATAGCTGATTATAAAGAAAGCTGAGCACAGAAGAGTTGATGCTTTTGAACTGTGGTGTTGGAGAAGACTCTTGAGAGTCCCTTGGACTGCAAGGAGATCCAACCAGTCCATCCTAAAGGAGATCAGTCCTAGGTGTTCATTGGAAGGACTGATGTTGAAGCCAAAACTCCTATACTTTGGCCAGGTGATGCGAAGAACTGACTCATTGGAAAAGACCCTGATGCTGGGAAAGATTGAGGGCAGGAGGAGAAAAGGATGACAGAGCATGAGATGGTTGGATGGCATCACCAACTCAATGGACATGGGTTTGGGTGGACACTGGGAGTTGGTGATGGACAGGGAGGCCTGGCGTGCTGTGGTTCATGGGGTCGCAAAGAGTTAGACATGACTGAGCGACTGAACTGAACTGAACAGGATAACTGATTAACAATGTTGTGAAAGTTTCAGGTGAACAGCAAAGGGACTCAGCCATTCATGTACATGTATCCATTCTCCCCCAAGCTCCATTCCCATCTAGGCTGCCACATAAAATTGAGCAGAGTTCCCTGTGCTATACAGTAGGTCTTTGTTAGTTATCCACTTTAAATATAGCAGAGTGTACATGTCCATCCCAAAGTCCCTAACTATTCCTTCTTCCCTATCTTCCTACAGCCCTGAAATGGGAAGCCCATATTGGAGTATAGCTGATTGGCAATGCTGTGATAGTTTCAGGTGGACAGCAGAGGGCCTCAGCCATACATATACATGTATCCATTCTCCCCCAAACTCTCTTATCCAAGCTGCCACATAAGATTGAACAGAGTTCCCTGTGCAAACATTTTCCTTAACTCTCCTTTAGGGGAAAAAAAATCAACATTCCAAAACACAAGTGTGCACACACACATACACACGCATAATTACCTGGACATCTGCTGGGGTCACAGTATTAGCACTGCTGGTGTCTTTCCTCAGCCTGCCCATGGATCCCAGCTAGCTGGGAAGCTTAAGCACCACATAAACGCTCATGACAGCCACCAGGCTGAGTTCAGGAAGACAGGAAGAAGGCCTCAGACAGTTTGAACTCTTTCAACGGGGAGGATGACAAAACAGGCTTTCTGCTTGAGCCTCATTTTCCCAGAAATTTCCATGAAGTCCCTTCCCCAAGATTCTCACCAGTCTAAGTTTCCATCTGCTGAGAAGGCCAGAGATAGCTCAAGCTAGCTCCCCACTGGCTCCACGGACCCTGCAGCCAGAGGCCTCTGGGCAGAAAAGTGGCCTACATGCTTGTCAGCCATCAGAGAACAGACCCGGAGTCAGCCCCAACCTGACCCTAGAGTTCCTTCCATAACCAAAAGGCCACCAGCCTGTCCTTGGACCTGTGAGCACAGGCAGAAGCACTGGCTTGAGGAAGGAAGGGTCACCCCCTCCCTCACCAGCCATCCATTCACAGCAACCTGGACAGCCAGTGCTCTCTGGAGCCCATCACTACTCATTTGCATTCACAACTTATATGGCCTCTCGTCTGGGGATGGAGGTGACCAGGCCAGCTCTCCTGAGCAGGAGGCCCAGAGGCAGGACAATTACCTGAAGTCCCTAAAAAAGTATGATCTGTGTCCCAGGAGACCAGAGGGTCTGTGGGGGTCAGGGGTGAGGGGAGAATGCCATGTCTGGTTGTTCATTTCCAAGGGCTTGCACAGAGCCAGAAACAAGAGGAGAGTCAGATACCATGTAGACACCAGAATGGAGGTAAGCTTGGAAAAATAAGGGGTAACAGCAAGGTGAGAAAGTCCAATTACCTTGGAAAAGGCTGGACACGGGGGAGTTGAGGCCTCAGTGTTCATGGGCAGATTATCCTGTTTTAAAGGCCCGGGGACCTGAGTAGATGTTATAGTTTTCTGGTGAGGCCTAGACAGGGCCCTGCCCTCATAGAGTTGGAAGCCTAGCAGGGCCTTTCCCTAGTATAAAAGAAATCCAGACCCAGCGCTGGTCCTGGCTCCCAGCCCTGGGTCCCCAGAGACCACCAGGGTTTGGAAATTAGAAAAGGTCATTGGCATCACAATGAGCACCGCCACTGACCCCAGGCCCGTGCATATGAAAGTATGGCAAGCACTGCTCCCCACTCCCCCTTTAGCTGGATGTGAGCTTTGAATTCCTTTTCTCCAAGTGAGAGGGACCAGCCACACTCTCTCCTGGAGTCTTCAGTGTGGCCCAGGAAACCTATCTGCCGAATCAGGCTGGCTTTGCTATGGAGGGTTTCCTGACCAATGCACCATGCTCCAGATGAACACCAGCTCCAGGAAGGTGTCTAGGGAAAAAAGATACACTCCAGTTCCACTCTGGCCCAGGCAGTTTGATAATACCACCTCAGCCCATCAGTTTTCTCAGCTTCATTCTTGTCAGCTGAAGTCAGCAGAGCCCATGACTCATATAAACCTTGATACTTTTAAAAATCTAGACAATACTATGAGAAGGACCATAAACCCTTATCATCCTAGGGGCAGTAAGGAGTGCCCTTCTAAAGCCTGTCACTGTGGCACATTTTTATGTTTTATAAAATAAAATATTATAAAATAAATATATGTATTTATTTCTTCATGGCTGTGCTGGGTCTTCACTGCTGCATGGGCTCTCCTCTAGCTGTGAGCAGGGGCTCCTTTCCAGTTGCCGTGTGAGGGCTTCTCACTGTGGTGGCTTCTCTTGTTGCAGAGTACTGTCACTAGGGTGCCGGGGCTTCAGTAGTCACAGCACATGGCCTCTAGGGCACAGGCTCAGCAGCCATGGCTCACAGGTTTAGTTGCTCCAAGGCATGTGGGATCTTCCCAGACCAGGGATCAAACCCTCACCTCCTGCATTGGCAGGTGGAGTCTTCGTCCCTGAGCCACCAGCGAAGCCCCAGTCACTATTGGTCACATGCACATACTTTACGTGTATTATCTAACCAACTTCTTGCAACCGTGGGGCAGAGGAGCTATAAGTAGGCCCACTTTAAGGAGAGGTCTCATGACTTGCCCAAGGCCACACAGCTGAAAGGAGGTACAGCCAAGGTTCAGGCCCAAGGCTGTGGGACTCCAAAGCCGGTGCTCTTAGCCACGGAACCTGTGTAAAAGCTGGGAGCTTGGTGAACAGGAGAAGATTCCCAGGCCCCATCTCAGACCCACTGACTCAGAAGGCTGATGGGTGGGCCCGGGGAATCTGCACACTTAAAACACCACACCAAGGGGTTCTGAGGTACCAGGAAGATTTAGGGCCCCACTCAAAATGACGCTACTCACTGAGTTTGGCATAGAGCTCAGGCTGAAAGGCTAAAGCCTCCACACCAGGCCCAATGCTGTGGCATTCTTCCCAGCAACTCTGCTGCCCACTACTGGCCACTGAAAACTAAGAAGACTCTTTTATCCATGCCAGGTCTGCTTAGCCCCTTTCTCTAGACCAGGGACTCTAAGCCATTATGGGGTCATACATCGCTTTGACATTTGTTGAAAGTCTGGGTCTTGCCCCTCCTTCCCTGAGACACATCCACACAGAAGCCTATACTCTTTCGGTGGCCCCCTCACAAAATACACAGTGTTTTGCATAGCTTCAGGGAGGACATAGATCCTCCCAAGCCTTTCATGAACATCCCCTCCCACCACCACCATCACCCCCATCAGATTACAGAAACTTCCAGTATAGAAATCTGAACCCAGATTAGCTCCTGTGGTTTTATTTTATTTTCATCCTTTCTGTGTTAGAGATACACACTGGAGTATTATAGATGAATTCACATGTTTTCTGTGATTTGTTTTAAAATACTCCTGGGTATATGGGGAGGAGGGTGGGGAGTGTCAGGATGGATACCAGATTAATCGGCCAGTAGTTGTTCATTGTTGCAGCTGGGAGGTGGGTACATGGGGATTCTTTCTACTGTTTTCTATGTATATGAGTTTGTGTGTGTGTGTGTGTGTGTGTGTGTGTGTGCGTGTGTTAGTCGCTCAGTCGTGTCCAACTCTTTGCAATCCCATGGACTGTAGCCCGCCAGGCTCCTCTGTCCATGGAATTCTCTAGGCAAGAATACTGGAGTGAGTAGCCAGCCATTCCCTTCTTCAGGAGATCTTCCTGACCCAGGGATCAAACCTGAGTCTCCCACATTACAGGCAGATTCTTTACCACCTGTGCCACCAGGTACTTTTGTCTATGTTTAGAAATGGCCATAATAAGAAGTTATAAAAAATTAGATTGAGTTGCATGGCATATAAATTATATCTCAATAAAGCTGCTGTGTTTTTTTTTTTAACTAGCCTACTGTCCTGCTGCTGCTGCTAAGTCACTTCAGTTGTGTCCAACTCTGTGTGACCCCATAGACAGCAGCCCACCAGGCTTCCCCGTCCCTGGGATTCTCCAGGCAAGAACACTGGAGTGGGCTGCCATTTCCTTCTCCAATGCATGAAAGTGAAAAGTGAAAGTGAAGTCGCTCAGTCGCGTCTGACTCTTAGCAACCCCATGGACTGCAGCCTACCATGCTCCTCTGTCCATGGGATTTTCCAGGCAAGAGTACTGGAGTGGGGTGCCATTGCCTACTGTCCTAGACCTGCGTAAATCTGCCAGTGGACACACTAAAGGCCAAGAAAGAACAATTTACTTTTCTGCCTGCTTTTCCTTCAGGTCATAGAACAGTTAGTCAAGAATTCAAAGTCCTATTAAGATGGCAGGATCTGCCCCTGCAGGTTGTAGTTGGTGGGGTGGGGATGAGGCGGGTATGGGGTGTCTAGCTAGTTGCTGTATATAAATGGCCAGAAGCTGGAGGCCTAATTGATTCTAGTAATAGGCATTACTCAGCTAATATGAATACAATAATGATAATTATCACTTATATTCCATGTTCAGAGCACTTTACAAAGAGAAACTCAAATATAGTAGATATCCTATGAACAGACCTGCTGCCCTGCTGTCTTAAGCTTGCAAAAAGAAAGAGATTTCCTGAATGATTTTTTAAAGGAAGATAGTTCTTAAAACTAACAATTGGCCATGAGGCTTGTTAACAAGACAGACACCAGAATAATCACCAACAGACTTTCCAGACGGAAGCCTGCAGGATGGGGGAGGGGAGCTAAGGAGTGATGCACTGCCTACATGCAAACATCTGCACAGTGTCCTCACCTCCCTTCGTGCTTATGAAGCCTGAAGCAGCGCCTCCTGTGAGTCCCCAAAACACTGTAGCTTTTGCTTGGCAAGTGACTAAACCTACAATAATCGGCAGAGCTGGCCTAGCCACACCTTCAGGTTTCACAGCATGGATCCTTCTGCCTCTGTAACTTCTTTGTAAGATGACAGTGGTCCCTCCCTCAGAGGGCTGACATGAGGTTTCAATGAGATTACAGGCATAGCTCATTTTATTGTACCTCACTGTATTGCGCTCTGCAGGCACTGTGATTTTAACAAATGGAAGATGTGTGGCCACCCTGCGTTGAGCATGACTATGGGTGCCATTTTGCCAACAACATTTGGTCAGCACTTTTTAGCAACAAAGTATTTTTTAGTTAGGGCTTCTCTGGTGGCTCAGATGGTAAAAAAAAAAAAAAAGTCCGCCTGCAATGCCAGAGACCCAAGTCAGTATTCTTGCCTGGAAAACCCCATGGACAGAGGAGCCTGGCAGGCTACAGTCCATGTGGTAGCAAATAGTTGGACATGACTGAGTGACTAATAGTATGTACATTGTTTTTTAGATATAATGCTATTATTATACACTTAATAGACAACAGTATAATATAAGCATAACTTTTATATGCACTGGGAACCCAAAAAAAGATGGTGTGAGTCACTTTATTGCAATATTTACTTTATCGAGGTGATCTGGAACCAAACCGGAGAGCTCTCCGAGATGTACCTGTTCAGTTCAGTTACTCAGCCATGTCTGGCTCTTTACAACCCCATGGACTGCAGCATGCCAGGCCTCCCTGTCTGTCACCAACTCCTGGAGCTTACTCAAACTCATGTCCATTGATAATGACATCCAACCATCTCATCCTCTGTCGTCCCCTTCTCCTCCTGCCTTCAATCTTTCCCAGCATCAGGGTCTTTTCCAATGAGTCAGCTCTTCGCATCAGGTGGCCAAAGTATTGGAGTTTCAGCTTCAGCATCAGTCCTTCCAATGAATATTCAGGACTGATTTCCTTTAGGATAGACTGGTTGGATCTCTTGCAGTCCAGGGGACCTTTCAACAGTCTTTTCCAACACCACAGTTCAAAAGCAGCAATTATTCAGCACTCAGCTTTCTTTATAGCCCAACTCTCACATCCATACTTGACTACTGGAAAAACCATAGCTTTGACTAGATGGACCTTTGTTAGCAAAGTAATGGCTCTGTTTTTTAATATGCTGTCTAGGCTGATGATAACTTTTCTTCCAAGGAGCAATCGTCTTTTGACTTCATGGCTGCAGTCACCATCTGCAGTGATTTTGGAGCCCCCCAAAATAAAATCTGTCACTGTTTCCACTGTTTTCCCATCTATTTCACTTCGTTTCCACTGTTTTCCCATCTATTTCCCATGAAGTGATGGGACCAGATGCCATGATCTTAGTTTTCTGAATGTTGAGTTTTAAGCCAACTTTTTCACTCTCCTCTTTCACTTTCATCAAGAGGCTCTTTAGTTCTTCTTCTCTTTCTGCCATAAAAGTGGTGTCATCTGCATATCTGATGTTATTGATATTTCTCCTGGCAATCTTGATCCCAGCTTGTGCTTCATCCAGCCCAGCGTTTCTCATGATGTACTCTGCATATAAGTTAAATAAGCATGTTAAATAAGTTAAATAAGATGTGCCTGTATCTAGGTCAAAACACTCGGAACCAGGCCTGAGCACAGAAGGAATACTCAGTAAATGTTTTTCTCATTCATACTGTTTTCTCTGGCTGGCTAGACTATAAACCAGTCCCCAGATTTCATGTGGATGTGCACTAGGCCTGAGGGGAAGCGACCAGAGGGTGACCCACCCCCCCACCCCATCCCACCGCACTCCTACCACTGCCCCCCATCCAATCTTCACCAGGGGGAGGGGCGGGCATCCAGTGGCCAACACTTCAAGTACAATGCCTTAAACTCTGATGGATTCCACTGAATGATCACCTCATGGTCAATGGCAATTCATTCCTTCCTGGAATTCTCCAAATGGAAATCTCACACTAGCTACAAATAGAGAAGAGATGACCTCCTCCTGAAACCTACTTCTTCTCTATCCTTAAGCTTTAATTAGTTTTGATTTTAATAACTTTAATTATTTCTTTAAACGATTTTTCTATCCAGAATGGTATAAAGGCATTTTTAACCAGTCTGACCCTCGAAGGATGCCATCTGAAGTCCAACCAGTTTGCAATTCTGTGAGTGGAGCCCTGTAATCTGCTCTTAAACATATACACTGCAACTTACTTTGATTTCCTGTGAGTGGTTCTTAATAATAATGCCAACTAAACAAACAAGATGGAAAGAAACTTCCATAACTCCTAAGAAATAAGCAACAAAGGGCATCTGATTTTCCCTACATAGAATCTTGAGTGTCTCTTGGATAAGTTTTTAAAAAGAAAAACAAACGCTTCTTTAGTGGTTGTAACAAAAACACAAGGAGGGAATAACTAGCAAGCTCAGGCCAAGTCCAGCTACACAACAAAACAGATCCCACTGCCATAGTCACTGCCATTAGTCACATCCACGCTCCTCTGGGAACCTGAAGACCACATCTGCAAGGAGTCACAGGCTTTGGGAGCCTGGTGAGCAGGGGTCAACAGATGACAAAGTGTATCTGGGCCCAGAGTCCAAAGAGCCTATTAATATCTCTCCAACAGTAGTCCTTCTGGGCGACACTGGCCCTGTTGTTCTCTCAATTGCATTGTTCTGCCCAGGACCCAGGGTTTCAGGAGTAGGCTCTGGTCGGCTTTGATGAACAGGCTCAGTTGTGAGAAACCACAGATGAGAAACGGAGGCATATGCACTCTGAGCTTCGCTTACAGAGGGCGCTGCAGCAGGAGTACGCGGCACCCCGGCCGTCTGGCCCTGTGAGACTCTCCCAGAGCCACTCGCCACCAACTCACTGCCTGCTGGCCACACAGTCCATTGTCTCTGGAATCCTTTTTCTATCCCTGCCTTTCTTTGGACCCTGAGCCTGATGCCAGATGCCAAAGTGGTAGCCACACTGTGGGGCACAACCAGAAATGCATGTGTTAGTGAAGCGGCAGATTCCTCAGGGCGATCTGGATCCAGCCACAAATGTGGTGGGTGTGAGGAAAGGCACAGAGCTGGGCAAGAAATGCAGCCAATTTTTCCTTAGGCAGGTGGGATTCGTATGCTTTGTAGACCACTGTGATAATACAATAATTCTATCACAGGTATGAAATGTATAGTATGAGGAATCTAGTCAATAATTAGAACAATTATAATTACGTAATATCTTTGTATCATGACAGCAGAGAGCTAGACTTCTTGTGGTGGTCATTTTGAAATGTATGGAAATACTGAATCACTATGTTGTGTGATTCAGCAGGAGGAATTAACATACTGTTGTTCTTCAATTATCCATTGAAAACAAATAAACAAGCTCATAGAAAAAGAGGTGGGGGTGAGGGAAGGGGAACTAAATGAAGGTGGTCAAAAGATACAAACTTCTGCTTATAAGATCAATAAGTACTAAGGATGTAAGTACAACATGGTAAATGTAATTAGCACTGCTGTATGATACATTGAAAGCTGTTAAGGAAGTAAATCTGGGGGCTTCCCTAATGGTCCAGGGGGTTAAGACTTTGCCTCTCAATGCAAGGGGTGCAGGTTCGATCTCTGGTCAGGGAACTAAGATCCCACATGCTTTGTGGCCAAAAAACCAAAATGTAAGACAGAAGCAATATTGTAACAAATCCAATGTGTGCTAAGTTGCTTCAGTCATGTCAGACTCTTTGCAACCCTATGGACTGTAGACTGCCAGGCCGCTGTGTCCATGGAATTCTCCAGGCAAGAATACTGGGGTGGGTTGCCATGTCCTCCTCCAGGAGATCTTCTCAACTCAAGGAATGAACCCAGGTCCCTTACCTCTCTTGCACTGGCAGGTGAGTTCTTTACTACTAGTGCCACCTGGGAAGACTTGTAGACTTTTTTTAAAAGAGAGTAAATCCTAAGAGTTCTCATCACAAGGAAAAATTTTTTTTTGTATTTCCTTAATTTTGTATCTGTGTGAGATGATGGGTGCTCACTAAAGTTATTGTGATAATCATTTCATGATCCACGTAAGTCAAATCATTATCTGGGCACCGTAATCTTATACAGTGCTGT
This sequence comes from Ovis canadensis, assembly GCF_042477335.2. Taxonomy (NCBI): domain Eukaryota; kingdom Metazoa; phylum Chordata; class Mammalia; order Artiodactyla; family Bovidae; genus Ovis; species Ovis canadensis. The sequence continues at coordinate 117,289,395 of NC_091727.1, read as the reverse complement.
ATGTCAACTCTATCTCAGTAAAACTGGGAGGGGGTTAAAAATAATAAAAATAAAGCAATTCCTTAGAAAACAAACAATTCTGGATAAGCTTCTCTCTGATCCCCAAACATCCACTGCTAACTGCGGCACACAGTACACCAGATCAAAAGAGTAGCCCCCTGCTCGCAGCAACTAGAGAAAAGCCCACACACCAATGAAGACCCAGCACAGCCAAAAACAAATACGTAAAATTGTTAAAGAATAATTCCACTGGAAAGTTCCTTGGGAAAAGGAATTTTGTCTGTTTTATATCCACAGTGTCTAGAACTGAGCCTGATACACAACAATATCTGATGGATGAAGGAAGGGGAGCCACACCAAAAGCCTCTGGTGCTCGATGAGTTAATTTGCAACGAATCAGACATTTCCCTTTAACAAACCTTCATAAAAAGTGAAATGAGAAGCTCCCACTTTCCAAGCAGCCACATCCCGGGTAGTTGCTGCATTTGGAGGGAGGAACTCAGTCTCACTGCAGGGCCCTGTGGGCTTAAAGGAAGGAGACCTGGTTGAATTGGCTGAGGTCACACTTGGGACCAACACTGTCATGGCCACAGTCACTGGACTCCCTGGAAGGCCCACATCTGAATTCCTTGATGCCAGGTGCCACCCACAGGCTGCTGGGAGTCTGGCTAATTCACTCTGGAATCCTGGCCAAGGCTGCTCTTGGGGCCTGCCCCAGCCTTCTGAAGTCTCAGCACAGTGCAATTGGATAACTGGGATCTGGGCCATGTTAAGGGGCCTCCCAGCTGCCTTTTTATATATCCCTCTCAATACCTTGTACCTCAGGCAACCAGGACCATTGGGATGACCTGGACCCACTGATGTACCAAATTCCAGATCTCTTTCCCTCTCTCTCAGGCCTACTTTAAAACCTTCCTGTGGAGACTTCCGCTTCCAGGAGGATGGAGTAGATGAACATTATTTCTCCAGCTAAATACAAATAAGAATGCTGGACACTATGAAGAAGGAGGAGGAGGGGGAGAAAGACTCAAAGGTAGAGAGAAAACGGCAGACTGGAGGCCTTAGGACATGAGGAACAACAACGGCAGGGAGTTCCTTGGACTTTCTTTTGCCTCGGGTATCTCAGACTTTAGACTGAAGAAGACAACTGAGAAAGGACAAGAGACACAGTCCAAAAAAGCCTCTGCCCTCCCTAGCCAAAGGACCAGGAAAGGGAGAGGCCATAAGATAGAAAACAAATTTTAGATGCTCGACTCCAGTCAGACAGCACAGAAAAACCATGGCCCCATCCCCACTAAAGGCAGCAAAGGCTGAGTGAGGAGACCATACTTCCTCCCTCAGGAGGCTGTAGGAGGTGCCCCCACCTCCCACCAGGATGGCATCAGAGGAGACCTAATGGAAAATGAGGAATTTTCTGCTCCCAACAGTAAGAAGGCTCTGCCACGTGGGAAGGTACACAGCTATAAAACAAAGAAAAAAAGAATTGTCCTTACTTGCAGATGGCATGATTGTCTAAATAGAAAATCCCAATCTAGCTACAAAAAAATCTAGAGCTAATAAGTGAGTTCACAAGGTCACAAGATAGAAGAGTAAAATAAAAATATTGATTATATTCCTGTTTATTAGCAATGAATGCATGGACACAAAATCCTGTATATTAGTAACGAATGCAAGGACACAAAAATTTTTAAATACAATTCCATTTACAATCGCTCAAAGATTTAAATACTTAAGTATAAATCCAACAAAATATATACAGTATTTCTTTGCTGAAAACTTCAAAACACTGATGAAAGAAACTGAAGGTCTAAATAAATGGAGAGATATAGGGGTGTTCATGAATTAGAAGATTTAAAAGAATAAAAATGTCATATCTCCTTCAAATTATGTATATGTTTAATGCAAAATCCAGCAAGCTTATTCTAAAATTTATATGGAAAGGCAGAGAAAAATAACAAGTGGATGGAATCAGAGTAATATACACATAGATTAATGAACAAAATAGAGAACCTGGAACTAGTCACACAAACATGATCAACTGGTTGTTGATAAAGATGCAATGATGCTGGACCAAGCAGATATTCATAGTCCACCCCGCCCACAAAGAAGTTAATTCAAAATGGATGATGGATTTAAGTATAAAATGTAAAATTTAAAACTTTTAGGGAAACCAATAGAAGAAAATCTTCAGGATCTAAGGTGAGGCAAAAGTTCTTAGACTTGACACCAAAAGCATGATCCATTTAAAACATGGTAAGATGGACTTCATCAAAGTAACAACTTTTAGTCTGTGAAAGACCCTGTCAAAAGGATGGAAAGATGAGCTACGGACTGGGAAAAAATATTTGCAAAGCACATGTCCAACAAAGGACTAGAGTCGAGAATATATAAAGAACTCTCAAACTCAACTTCAGAAAAAAAAAAATCCAATTTGAAAATGGCCAAAATGACATGAACAGGTATTTCACCCAAAAGGATATACAGATAGCCAACAAGTATATTAAAATTTTCCCAATATCCCTAGCCATCATTCGGGAAATGAAAACTAAAACCAGTGACATACCCATCAGAAAGTTTAAAATGAAAGAAAATAGTGACAACACCAAATGTTGGTGAGGATTTAGAGAAATCGAGTCATTCATATGTTGCATGTTGTTGTTTAGTCATTAAGTCGTATCTGACTCATTTGCGACCTCATGGACTGCAACACGCCAGGCTTCCCTGTGCTTCAGCGTCTCCTGGAGTTTGTGCAAATTCTTGTCCATTGCGTGGGTGATGCCATCCCACCATCTCACCCTCTGTCGCCCCCTGGTGGCACAGATGGTAAAGGCTCTGCCTGCAATGCAGGAGACATGGGTTGGATCCCAGGGCCAGGATGATTCCCTGGAGAAGGTAATAGCTACCTATTACCAGTATTCTTGCCTGGAGAATTCCATGGACAGAAGAGCCTGGCGGGCTACAGTCCAGTGGGGTTGCAGAGAGTTGGACATGACTGAGCGACTTTCCCATATTGCTGGTGGGGCTATAAAATGGTTTGGCTGCTCTGGAAAGCAGTTTGGCAGTTTCTTAAAAAGATAAACATGCAGCTACTGTATGACCCAGTTCTTACACTGTTGAGCATCTATCCTGGAAAAATGAAAACTTACAGTCACACAAACACTTGTACATGAGTATTGATAGCAGCTTTTTTATTTTTATTTTTTTAGCTTTATTTTTAATAGCCCAAAACTGGAATCCTTCAGCAGGTGAATGGCAAAGCAAACTGAGAATCCATACCTTGGATTACTACCCAGGCATAAAAAGAATCAAGTCTTGATATTTGCAACAACTTGGACAAATCTCTTGAGAATCATACTGAGTGAAAAAAAAAAGTCAGTCTCTAAAGGTTACACATACTGTATAATTTTATTCAGGTAACATTCTTGAAGGACTTTCCTGGTGGCTCAGACGGTAAAGTGTCTGTCTACAATGTGGGAGACCCGGGTTCAAGCCCTGGGTTGGGAAGATCCCCTGGAGAAGGAAATGGCAATCCACTCCAGTACTATTGCCTGGAAAATCCCATGGACAGAGGAGCCTGGTAGGCTACAGTCTATGGGGTCGCAAAGAGTCAGACACGACTGAGCAACTTCACTTTCACTTTCAACATTCTTGAAATGACAGAATTATAGAAATGAAGAACAGGTAAGTGGTTGCCAGGGAATGAGGAGGGAGTTGAGGTGGGATAGAAGTGGGTGTGGCTGTAAAGGGGCAATACCAGGGATCCTTGTGGCAGTGGAAATAGTCTGTATCTTTTGACAGTATTAATGCCATACCCTGGTTGTGACATTATCCTGTAGTTTTTGCAATATGTTACCATTGGGAGAAACTGGGTAAAGAGTAAATGGGATATTGGTATTATTGCTTGGAGGGGCATGTCAACCTAGCTCAAAAAACATTTTTAATGCCATTTAAAAAGAAAAGTTCCTTCTGTTGCTCTATTTGTTCCCTTCTCGTGGGCCTTGCTATAGTAATCCATGCTGAGGTGTTAGTGGATAGTCAAGGCCCTGAAATTATCTGTCTCCCATTATATCTCAACAAGGGCTTCCTGGGGATGATAGAAGAGCAACTTTTTATAGACGAACTGCCTTGAGTTTAAAATCAAGATACTTTGAAGCCTGGTCTTAGTATGCTTTGTGACCTTGGACAAATTGCTTAGCCTCTCTGAAATTCCATTTCATCATGTAAATAAAATTTGAAGATTAAACGAAAATGTGAAACACTTGGTAAGTTGTAAAGCAGTACACAAAAAGGAAGGTCTTCCTCCCTGTTTCTCTCCCTTTCCTGTCCTCATTGCTACTGACCGGAGGAGGGGGCCGTGGCTTAGCCTGAGTCACTGCTCCAGCAAGTGTTTTGTCCGTGCTTGTTCACGCTGACAGGGCTTCCCAGGGGACACTAGTGGTAAAGAACCTGCCTGCCAATGCAGGAGACATGAGTTCAATCCCTGGGTTGCAGGAGGATCCCCTGGAGAAGATAATGGCAATCCACTCCAGTACTGTTGCCTAGAGAATTCCATGGACAGAGGAGCCTGGTGGGCTACAGTCCATGGGGTTGCAAAGAGTCAGACACGACTGAGCTATTGAGCTTTCACAGGCACATTCATGCTGATAGTGAAAGAATGTGTAAAGCCAGGGGTTAGCTCCAGTGGGGGAGAAGGAGGGTTCAGAGCTCACAAGGACAAAGGTGAAACTTTGAAGGGCCCTCTGTAGCATCCCATGTAGAGAGCCCCCTGCCCTGGGCGAAACTCCTCTCTGAGATGCCAGGGGACAGAGAGCCCAGGCCCACGGAACAGGCCAGCAGCCAGTTCGGGGAACCAGCACTGATGGGAGAGAAGAAAAGCTTCTCGCTTTGACCACGGACTTTCCTTTCTGTTATCACCTTTGCTTTCCATTGCCTTCTGGAAGCACACATGGCAAGGAGCATGCTCGCTTTATGTTTGTAAACCCTAAAGCCAGACAGGGCTGAGACCCGTGCAACGCTCACACAGAGAATGAGTCAGTGCCCCAGCTGGGGCCAGGCTTCTGGGCTAGACACTTCCCACAGCACAGAGGTGTCCAAATGTGAAACGTAAGACTAAGAAGCCTCTCCTGAGAGAATGGCACCAGGCCTCACCAGGCCTTTCCACACAACGTCTGAGCTGGGCCTCAGGAGCTGCTGCCAGCCTGGCCTGTCTCTGAGGGGTGCTGCCCAGGGAGGCGGCTTCCCTCCCTCCCAGCTCTGACCTTTCAGTGACCTATTTAAAGGCAGAGAATCCAGTTTGGGGTCTGGGTCTCTCCTAAGAGGGTGCCTCCCGCACGTGGCTCTCCAGGGCCTTCCCAGTCACCTCCTCCTGCTGGGATGAGGTGGAGAGGGTGTTTTCTTCTCACCCATCCCCACAGGTCCCGTGTTCTTTGCGGGGGTGGGGTGGGTAGCAGCACCCACTTCCCACTCTGCCAGGGGGAGGGACGGTCTGGAAACTCTCAAGTGCCCCATCTCTCCACGGTTGCCCCCACCCCCAGGTCTCCAGTGAAAAGTGAGCTATGAAAACATATGTGCTGCTTGGGAGGGCGGGAATCAGAAACTATTTGCTGGAATTAGTTCACCCATTTGCAAGCTGCCAACTTGGAAAGCCATGAGCTACTCTGAGGCCAGGAAGGGTTGAATGGGGGAGTCAGGGGTGGGGGGAACTGCAGCAAGGAGCCTTGAACCGTCCCAGGCCATCCCTTCCCGAGGAGGCCTGGGGGCCCCTGCTCCTGCCCTCTGGATGCCCTCAGCCTGGGATAAGAGAACAAGGCAGAGGTCCAAAGAAAGACAGGAGGACAAGAGCATATAATCAGGCCAGTCAGTTTTGGCTTCCAGGCAACTCGTGGTCCCTTCAGCAATTCAGCTAGCCATTCATTTGTTCATTCATTCATTCCCCATCCCTTCACTTGATAAATATTTGTGATGCGCCTATCACATACTGGACCCTGGAGGCACAGTGGTGAACAGGGCAGGCTCTCTGCGCTTCTGGAGCTTCCAGCCTCATGGAGGAGCGGCGGGAGGGGGGACTTGTTTGGATTGGGTAGTAAAAGAGGCCTCTCTTACCCCGAAGCCACGCCCCACCTCCTAAAGATCCTAGGACGCTTTCCAGTTAGCGCTGCCAAACCTGAAATCTAAGTGTCCTGAAGAAACTGCCAACATTTTGCAGACATGTAAGTCTCAAAAAATGGGTCCCTAGCACCTCATAAAAACCTTCTCCCTTCTTGGGGCCTCTCACCCGTAAAGGGAGGTTGGAAGAGGGAAGAAAGAGGGGCCTGAGGTTACAGTGAGGAGGCCTCTTGAACAACCAGCTGTTCAGCCAGTGTGTCATTCAGACATCCCTGCCTCCCAATAGCTCCATCAAGTCCCTCCCTGTCTCTTAAAGTCACAGTAACTCAGAACCAGCAGCTTCGACTTTCCTGCATGCATGTACTCAAGAAGAATCTGCCGAACAGCCCCTAAGAGCTGATACTTCTCCTGGAGCTGGAGATGCAAGGGTGAACTGGATATCCATGGCTTCCTTGGGAGCTTAGAGTCTAATCAGTAGAAGTGACAGATTAATTCCTTCCATGAATAACTAATTAATTACAATTGTGCTAAATACTTTGATAGGGAGGCCCTCATTCAGTGGAGGGGTCTTGGAAGCCTTTACAGAGGTGATATTTAAAGCTGAAACGTGAAGAATGAGAAGGATTTGGCCAGGTGGAGAGGTGGGAGAGGATACAGCATGTGGGAGCTCAGGGGCCAGATGGCATGTACTTTCAAAGAACAGAAAGCTGGCCAGAGGTAGGGGCTGAGGGGAGTGGGAAGAGAGGCTCTGGGAGTTCTGGGAGATTGGCAAAGAGGGGCCAGAGAGCGGGGGCCTCACAGACCACAAGATTTAGGTTGCAGCCTAAGAACTTTGGGCTTCCCTGGTGGCTCAGATGATAAAGAATCTACCTGCAATGTAGGAGACCCAGGTTCAATCCCTGGGTAGGGAAGATCCCTTGGAGAAGGAAATGGCAACCCACTCCAGTATTCTTACCTGGAGAATCCCATGGACAGAGGAGCCTGGCAGGCTTCAGTCCACGGGGTTGCAAAGAGTTGGACATGACTGAACAACTAACACTTTCACTTTTCACTTCACTAAAAGCTTTGGGAAGCTACTTAGGACTTCTGGCAGGACACAGAATCAAGTTTGCCTTGAGTTTGGTGGGTAGCCGAGAGTAGAAATGGGGAGACAGTTGGAAAGCTGCTCCAGGCATTCATGTGGGAGGTGATGACGGAAGTCTCCTGTGATGCAAGCAGCGAACATGCAGAGCGGGGGCCAGGGACCAGGCCCGGTTAGGAGGTGGGATCATCTTGACATCATGATGGATCAGCTGTGGAACTTAGGGAAGGGAGGGTTCGTTTCTCCCATTCTCTAGAGTGGGGAGTGAGAACACACAGGAGAAAAGCTTCAGAACCGGGGGCTTGATAGAGTTCTTAAACATGGTACCAAAAGCGCTAGCCATCAATGAAAAAAAAAAACCAAAAACAAACAACAACAACAGAAACTATAGAGATACGCAATGACTTGGATGGATATCAAAGGCATTTTGCCAAATGGAAAAAAAAACAGCCTCTAAAGGGTACACACAGTCTGATTCCATGTGTGTAACCTTCTTGAAGTGAGGAAAGTACAGAGTTGAATAACAAATGAGTTGTTTCCAGGGGATAGGAGTAGAGGTGGAGGGGAAGTGAAAGGCAGTGACTGTAGAGAAGTAGCTAGAGGGGGATTTTTGTGCTGATGGAATAGTTCTGGATCTTAACCAAGGCAGTGGTTACACCTGTCGTGAAATGACATTGAATTCATACACACATTGCACCAGTGTCCATTTCCCAATTTTGTTATTCTACTAGAAGAACAAAAGATTTAACCATCGAGACTAACTGGGCAAAAAATACATAAGAACTCTCTGTAGTATCTTCACAACTTTCTGTGATTATTTTTTAATTTGGAAAAAAACAGAGAGAGGCAAAGCACAGTGCCTGGCATGTAGAAGCATTTGATGAAATGTTAAAACCACACATTGGGACCTGTCTTCAGGGAACCTTTAGCTCAGCTCTGCTACAGGGAAATAAAACAGCCTGTGTCTCAGGTGATCTTCTCAGTCTGGGAGATTTTGTTGCTGTTCAGTAGCTAAGTCATGTCCAACTCTTTGTGACACCATGGACTGCAGCATGCCAGGCTTCCCTGTCTTTCACTATCATCTCTCAGAGTTTGCTCAAGCTCATGCCCACTGACTTGTTGATGCCATCCTTATCCTCTGTTGTCCCCTTCTCCTCCTGCCCTTGATCTTTCCCAGCATCAGGATATGTTCCAATAAGTTGGCATCAGGTGGCAAAAGCTTCAGCACCAGTCTTTCCAATGAATTTTCAGGGTTGATCTCCTTTAGGATGGACTGGTTTGATCTCCTTGCAGGCCAAGGGACTCTCAAGAGTCTTCTTCAGCACCACAGTTCAAAAGCATCAATTCTTTAGCACTCAGCCTTCTTTATGGTCCAACTTTCACATCCATACATGACTACTGGAGAAACCATAGCTCTGACTATATGGACCTTTGTCATCAAAGTGACATCTTTGCTTTTTAATATGTTGTCTAGGTTTATCATAACTTTCCTTCCAAGGAGCAAGCATCTTTTAATTTCATGGCTGTAGTCAACATCTGCAGTGATTTTGAAGCCCAAGAAAATAAAATATATCACTGTTTCTCCACTTTTCCCCCTTATATTTGCCATGAAGTGATGGGACCAGATGCCATGATCTTACTTTTGGGAATGTTGAGTTTTAAGCCAGCTTTTTCCCTCTCTTCTTTCACCTCATCAAGAGGCTCTCTAGTTCTTCTTCACTTTCTGCCATTAGAGTAATATCATCTGCATATCTGAGGTTATTGATATTTCTCCCGGCAATCTTGATTCTAGCTGGTGGTTCATCCAGCCTGGCATTTCACATAATGTACTCTGCATGTAAGTTAAATAAACAGGATGACAATATACAGCCTTGTGATTACTCCTTTCCCAATTTGGAACTGTACAAAAAAGATCTTCATGACCCAGATAATCATGATGATGTGATCACTAATCTAGAGCCAGACATCTTGGAAAGTGAAGTCAAGTGGACCTTAGAAAGCATCACTACGAACAAAGCTGGTGGAGGTGATGGAATTCCAGTTGAGGTGTTTCAAATCCTGAAAGATGATGCTGTGAAAGTGCTGCACTCAATATGCCAGCAAATTTGGAAAACTCACCAGTGGCCACAGGACTGGAAAAGGTCAGTTTTCATTCCAATTCCAAAGAAAGGCAATGCCAAAGAATGCGCAAACTACCACACAATTGCACTCATCTCACATGCTAGTAAAGTAATGCTCAAAATTCTCCAAGCCAGGCTTCATCAATACATGAACCGTGAACTCCCTGATATTCAAGCTGGTTTTTAGAAAAGGCAGAGGAACCAGAGATCAAATTGCCAACATCGGCTGGATCATGGAAAAAGCAAGAGAGTTCCAGAAAAACACCTATTTCTGCTTTATTGACTATGCCAAAGCCTTTGACTGTGTGGATCACAATCAACTGTGGAAAATTCTGAGCGGGATGGGAATACCAGACCACCTGACCTGCCTCTTGAGAAATCTGTATGCAGGTCAGGAAGCAACAGTTAGAACTGGACATGGAACAACAGACTGGTTCCAAGCAGGAAAAGGAGTACATCAAGGCTGTATATTGTCACCCTGCTTATTTAACTTATATGCAGAGTACATCATGAGAAATGCTGGACTGGAAGAAACACAAGCTGGAATCAAGATTGCAGGGAGAAATATCAATCACCTCAGATATGCAGATGACACCACCCTTATGGCAGAAAGTGAAGAGGAACTAAAAAGCCTCTTGATGAAAATGAAAGAGGAGAGCGAAAAAGTTGGCTTAAAGCTCAACATTCAGAAAATGAAGATCATGGCATCTGGTCCCATCACTTCATGGAAAATAGATGGGGAAACAGTAGAAACAGGGTCACACTTTATTTTTGGGGGCTCCAAAACCACTGCAGATGGTGACTGCAGCCATGAAATTAAAAGACGCTTACTCCTTGGAAGAAAAGTTATAACCAACCTAGATAACACATTCAAAAGCAGAGACATTACTTTGCCGACTAAAGTCCGTCTAGTCAAGGCTATGGTTTTTCCTGTGGTCATGTATGGATGTGAGAGTTGGACTGTAAAGAAGGCTGAGTGCCGAAGAATTGATGCTTTTGAACTGTGGTGTTGGAGAAGACTCTTGAGAGTCCCTTGGACTGCAAGGAGATCCAACCAGTCCATTCTGAAGGAGATCAGCCCTGGGATTTCTTTGGAAGGAATGATGCTAAAGCTGAAACTCCAGTACTTTGGCCACCTCATGCGAAGTGTTGACTCATTGGAAAAGACCCTGATGCTGGGAGGGATTGGGGGCAGGAGGAGAAGGGGACCACAGCGGATGAGATGGCTGGATGGCATCACGGACTCGATGGACGTGAGTCTGAGTGAACTCCGGGAGATGGTGATGGACAGGGAGGCCTGGCGTGCTGCGCAAAGAGTCGGACACGACTGAGCGACTGAACTGAATTTGGAACCAGTCCATTGCTCCATGTCCAGTTCTAGCTGTTGCTACTTGACCGGCATAAAGGAGTCTCAGTAGACAGGTAAGATGGTCTGGTATTCCTATCTCTTGAAGAATTTTCCACAGTTTGTTGTGATCCACACAGTCGAAGGCTTTCATGTAGTCGTTGAAGAAGAAGTAAATGTTTTTCTGGAATTCCCTTGCTTTCCCTGTGAGCTAACAAATCTTGGCAATTTGATCTCTGGTTCCCCTGCCTTTTCTAAACTCAGCTTGTACATCTGGAAGTTCTCTGCTCACATACTGTTGAAGCCTGGCTTGGAGAATTTTGAGCATAACCTTGCTAGCATGTGAAATGAGTGCAATTGTACAGTAGTCTGAATATTCTTTGGCACTGCTATTCTTTGTGATTGGAATGAAAACTGACTTTTTCCAGTCCTGTAGCCACTGCTGAGTTTTCCAAATTTGCTGACATATTGAATACAGCACTTTAACAGCATCATCTTTTAGGATTTGAAATAGCTCACCTGGAATTCCATCACCTCCACTAGCTTTGTTTGTAGTGATGCTTCCTAAGGCCCACTTGACTTCACACTCCAGGATGTCTAGCTCTAGGTGAGTGATCACACCATCGTGGTTATCTGGGTCATTAAGATCTTTTTTGTATAGTTCTTCTGTGTATTCTTGCCACCTCTTCTTAATCTCTTCTGCTTTTGATGGGTTCTTACTGTTTCTGTTCTTTATCATGCCCATGTTTGCATGAAATGTTCCCTTGATATCTCCGTGTTTGTTTTTTTTTTTAAAGAGATCTCGAGTCTTTACCATTCTATTGTTTTCCTCTCTTTGTATTGTTTATTGAAGAAGGCCTTCTTATCTCTCCTTGCTATTCTCTGGAATTCTGCATTCAGTTGGGTGTATCTTTCCCTTTCTCCCTTGCCTTTCACTTCTCTTCTTTCCTCAGCTATTTGTAAAGCCTCCTCAATCACTTTGCCTTCTTGCCTTTCTTCTTCTTTGGAATGGTTTTGGTCCCACCTCCTGTACAGTGTTACAAACCTCAGTCCATAGTTCTTCAGGCACTCTGTCTATCAGATCTAATCCCTTGAATCTACTTGTCACCTCCACTGTATAATCATAAGGGATTTGATTTCGGTCATACCTGAATGGTCTAGTGGTTTTCCCTACTTTCTTCTATTTAAGCCTGAATTTTGCAATAAAGAGTTCATGATCTGAGCCACAGTCAGCTCCAGGTCTTGTGTTTGCTGACTGTATAGAGTTTCTCCATCTTTGGCTGCAAATAATATAATCAATCTGATTTCAGTATTGACTATTTGGTGACATCCACATGTAAAGTCATCTCTTGTGTTGTTAGAAGAGGGTATTTGTTATGACCAGTGTGTTCTCTTGACAAAATTCTGCTAGCCTTTGTCCTGCTTCATTTTGTGCTCCAAGGTCAAACTTGCCTGTTACTCTAGGTATCTCTTGACTTCCTACTTTTGCACTTCAATCCCCTATGATGAAAAGGATGTCCTTTTTTGGTGTTAGTTCTAGAAGTTCTTGTAAGTCTTCACAAAACTGGTCAACTTCAGTTTATTCAGCATCAGTGGTTGGAGCATAGACTCAGATTACTGTGATGTTAAATGGTTTGCCTTGGAAACAAACCGAGATCATTCTGTCGTTTTTGAGACTGCATTCAAATACTGCATTTTGGACTCTTCTGTTGACTATGAGGGCTACTCCATTTCTTCTAAGGGATTCTCGCTCACAGTAGTAGATATAATGGTCATCTGAATTAAATTCACCCATTCCTGTCTGTTTCAGTTCACTGATTCCTAAAATGTTGATGTTCACTCTTACCATCTCCTGTCTGACCACATTCAACTTACCTTGATTCATGGACCTAACATTCCAGGTTCCTATGCAATATTGTTCTTTATAGCATCAGAATTTACTTTCACCACCAGACACATCCACACCTGAGCGTCATTTCCACTTTGTCCCAGCTGCTGCATTCTGTCTGGAGCAATTAATAATTGCCCTCTGTTCTTCTGCAGTAGCATATTGGACACCTTCCAACCTAGGGGGCTCGTCTTTGGGTGTCATATCTTTTTGCCTTTTCATACTGTTCATGGGGTTCTCATGGCAAGAATATTGGGGTGGTTTGCCATTCCCTCCTCCAGTGCACCACGTTTTGTCAGAACTCTCCACTATGACCTGTCCATCTTGAGGGGCCCTACACGGCATGGCTCATAGCTTCACTGATTTATGCAAGCCCCTTCACCACGGTCCCATGAAGGGATCACAGCCTTAGGCTGTGTTAGGTAGAAGGGACAGGAAGGCAGAGAGGGGAAGGGAGTCCACGATGGCCTTTTTTATTATTATTAGAAGTACAAATTAGGCAAATTAGAAGTTGGGATTATGAAAGGAGTATCCTTCAAGGTTACTGAAAGACCAGCCTGCAGTTATGAGTTTGTTTACAAATCATTAGCCTTAACCGAAAGTCTGAGGAGGAACAGTCAGCCCAGTCTTAGTGTTTGGAAGCCCCTGTGGTGGGATGTCAGAGGAAATGACTGTGTCCTGCTAGGACCATGTGACTTCTTTAATAACACCTCCTGACCAAAACTGCCTTTTTTTCTCGTGTGTAGAGTGGGCTGGATTTCAGGGGCACTGAAGCAAATCCTCTCCATCTGGTCCTCTCCCATCCACTGCCTGATGCTTAGTGTTTCCTCCTTAGAGTTTCAGTCCTCCAGCTTAAGGCCAAACTCCCTGTTACAGCCCTAATCTTCCCTAAGAGTAGATTTTGATGGGGGGAGACTCTGCCAGCTCTCAGTGGAGGCAAGAAGGGAACAGAGGATAGGGGTAAGAACGGGAAGAAGTCTTCCCTTCTCAGCCTTTGTGGACATCTCAGCTTGTCAGGGCCCATTCCTCCCCCTTCTTTCTCACTGCTGAGAGATCATTGCACTGAGGCTGAGTGAGCAGGCTGGGCCACCACATTTAAAGTATCTAACTATATACCAGAACTATGTAGATGTTTTCTCTCATTTTCACAACAAATCTTACAAAGAGGAGACTATTTGGAACTTTCTGGAATTTTTTTCTGAATATTTTCTATCCACAGTTACCTGAATCTGTAGATGCAGAGTCTGCAGATGTGGCAGGGCATATATAAGCTAGTGGAGGTGATGGAATTCAAGCTGAACTATTTCAAATCCTAAAAGATGATGCTGTTAAAGTTCTGCATTCAATATGTCACCAAATTTGGAAAACTCAGCAGTGGCTACAGGACTGGGAAAGGCCAGCTTTCATTCCAATCCCAAAGAAGGGCAATGCCAAAAAATGTTCAAACTACCATGCAATTGCGCTCATTTCACAGGCTAGCAAGGTTACACTTAAAATTCTTCACAGTAGCCTTCAGCAGTATGTGAACTGAGAACCTCCGGATGTACAAGCTGGGTTTAGAAAAGGCAGAGGAACCAGAGATCAAATTGCCAGTATCCACTGGATCACAGAGAAAACAAGGGAATTCCAGAAAAACATCTGCTTCAGCAACTACACGAAAGCCTTCAACTGTGTGGATCACAACAAACTGTGGAAAATTCTTCAAGAGATAGGAATACCAGACCACCTTACCTGTCTACTGAGAAACCTGTATGCAGGTCAAGAAGCAATAGTTAGAACTGGACATGGAACAACAGACAGGTTCCAAATTGAGAAAGGAGTCATCACAAGGCTGTATATTGTCATCCTGTTTATTTAACTTATATGCAGAGTATATTATGTGAAATGCCAAGCTGGATGAACCACAAGCTAGAATCAAGATTGCCAGGAGAAATATCAGTAACCTCAGATATGCAGATGATATCTTTCTAATGATAGAAAGTGAAGAACTAAGGAGCCTTTTGATGAGGTGAAAGAGGAGAGTGAAAAAGCTGGCTTAAAGCTCAACATTCCCAAAAGTAAGATCATGGCATCTGGTCCCATCATTTCATGGCAAATAGAAGAGGAAAAAGAGAAGAAGCAGTGATGCATTTTATTTTCTTGGGCTTCAAAGTCACTGTGGATGGTGACTACAGCCATGAAATTAAAAGATGTTTGTTTCTTGTAAGGAAAGCTATGAGAAACCTAGAACAGTCTATTAAAAAACAGAGACATCACTTTGCCAACAAAGGTCTGTATAGAGCTATGGTTTCTCCAGTAGTCATGTATGGATGTGAAAGTTGGACCATAAAGAAAGCTGAGCGCCAAAGAATTGATGCTTTTGAACTGTGGTGCTGAAGAAGACTCTTGAGAGTCCCTTGGCCTTCAAGGAGATCAAACCAGTCCATCCTAAAGGAGATCAACCCTGAAAATGCATTGGAAAGACTGATGCTGAAGCTTAAGCTCCAGTACTTTGGCCACCTGATGTGATGAGCCAGCTCATTGGTAAAGACCCTGATGCTGGGAATGATTGAGGGCAAGAGGAGAAGAGGGTGGCAGAGGATAAGATGTTTGGATCGCATCGACCCAATGGACATCAGTTTGAGCAAACTCTGGGAGATAATGAAGGACAGGGAAGCCTGGCATGCTGCAGTCCATGGGGTCGCAAATGGTCAGACATGACTGAACAACACTTCATTTCAGTATATATTCTATATATTATATATACACTACATAATGTATTTTATCTATTATATATACACATATATGTAAAATATTATTCTTGTTGTTCAGTCGCTAAGTCGTGTCTGACTCTTTACAACCCCATAGACTATAACTAGCCAAGCTCCTCTGTCCATGGGATTCTCCAGGCCAGAATACTGGAGTGGGTTGCCATTCCCTTCTCCAGGGGATCTTCCTGACCCAGGGATCAAACCCAGGTCTCCCACATAGCAGGTAGATTCTTTACCATCTGAGCCAGCAAGGAAGCCCATATTATATAGAAATATATATTATATATATAATATTATATAGAAATATATATTATATATACTGAATAGTATTACTATATGATATGGTAAGATAGGATGGGATATAATATTAATATAACAACAAGAAAGGAAGAAGCATCCCGGGGCATCCAGCACTCCCAGCTAGGCCTTGCTATTCTCCTGTTGAATATAAATAATCTCATGAACAGTACCATTAGACAAGGCCGCTCAGTGACAGTGATAGATCAAGGCAGAAATATGACCACTCATTAATCATGTCTGAACCCAGGCAAAACATGACCATTGTCCAATCCGCAGAAATGACCAAACATCTTCCTCTTCTGGCTAATATGAGTGGCTGCTGCTTGTTTATCAATTATAGCTTTAGCATCTCTCTGGTCTGCCCTTCTTCTGGGTAAAATTATTGAAATATCCAGTCATAGAAGTGGCCCTGCTTCCTGATAGCACCCAATCTAGAGCAAACCTTAAACTCTCCCCAAATCACAGACACAAGCCCGTATCCTGTAAATACTTTCTAACACCCTCTTCTTGAGGTGGCCATGGTTCCCCATTCTGTGCAATATTCCTTGCGAGTGTGTGTGTGTGTGTGTGTGTGTGTGAGAGAGAGAGAGAGAGAGAGAGAGAGAGAGAGAGATGGATATAGAAAGCAATATATAATTGTAGAAATAAATGTATCTCACACACAGAGTTTTTTCCTATATGATTTGATCTTAATTTTAAACTCTTTACTTAAGATTAGCGAAACTTTGGTTGAACCTCTGAACAGCAGAGTGAAACCTCATTAATTGAAGGAGCCATAATCCACAGTACATGAGTACAGGCAGCCCCAATGCTTAAAAAATGGTAAGCTGTGAAATTAATCATCTGAATAAAAATGGCTGGAGACAGTTCAACTAATCTGGTAGCAGCATCATTTGCATGCAATTATGTGCTAATTACTTTACCTTATCTATTCGTTAACAAAGGTCAAGGTTAACCTCTACTTAGTCACATCCTGTCAGGTATTAGTTGAGGTTACTGTTTTACTTGAAAATAACTTATTTTTAAATAGTCTCTGAACCAGACATATTACTATTGTACAGGACCTTCATCTACTAATTATTCAGAAACAATGAGACCAACCGCCTTCCGGGTTCTTCAGTTGATCCCAGGGGCAAAGGCTCGTGAATCACACAGTTATTCAGGTCATTTTAGCAGACAAGTAATTTGACAACGATGATGATATTTCTTCACCATTCAGGGCTGTTCTGAGCCCCACCTCTCAGTCCTGTCTGATCAAGTGTTTCTCCAACTTGCATTGTTGACATTTCAGCCTGGATAATTATCAGGGTTGGGAAGTGTGTCCTGAGCATTACAGCATATTTAGCAACATCCTTGCTTTCTACCCACTAGATGTCAGTAGTGCCTCCTCTCCCTGCCCCACCCTCATGTAACAATCAAAATAGTCTCCAGACTTTGGCAAATGTTCCTGGGGGGGCAAAACTATCCATTTGAAAATCCCTGTTTTAAGTCCAGAGTGCTCAGTGGTTTGCACTTCTAATCGCTTTCACCTCCCCTCCCCCATCCCTTAAACTTGATAATGGACAGTCAAGTGTAGTCTTGACCCTGGGTGTATTGCTGCCTCCACATGGGTGAAAGGGCTGCACAAAACCAAGGCACAGTTGGAAGACTGAGGCTCAGAACAAACCCTCAATCAGCCTCCTGCAGTGGAGAAGGGTTTCAGGGTATCTGTCACTGGGCCCTTGGCCTTTGAGGGATTTTCAGAGGTGCCCATTGTTTCACTCCCTTTACCCTACAATTGGAGGAGGGAGCCCTTGCCTCCCAGCTGTCTAAGTACAAAGTACTTGGCACTTACTCCGGGTTGGCCTTGAGTTAAAGAACAGGGTAAGGCAACAAGTAACAGACAATCCCAATGTAATTTGACCAGGAATCTGAAAGAGGAAAGTCCAAGGAGACTGTGGGAACCCCAAGAAGGGTGCCTAGCCCAGGGAAGAGGCCCCAGAGAAGGTGATGTTTGAGCTAAAATTATGAAAAAAGAATGGGAATCAGAAAGGCAAAGATCACACTAGGCTAAGGCCAGAGAGGATAGAGCAAATGGCTGGAATAGGACAATCTGTGTGTGGAAGGTAGTGGTTACCCCAGGTTGTTGACTATTTCTTTGGCTTCAGGAGGGAAGACATAAAAGATGAGGGCAGAGTGGCAGGCAGGTGCTTGCTCACAGAGGGCCTTTTATGCCAAGCTAAGAGGGGAATTCTTTATTCTGAAGGGTTGTGGATATCGAGACACGCCAAGAAACACCTAGGGGACTTGTTAAAATGCAGATTGCCTGTTCCTGCTCATAAAAGTGCCGATTCATTTGGTCTGAACCAAGGCATCTATACTGAGGCCTAGGCATCTATATTTTCTTCTTTAGACTGTTAATATGGTTGATCACATTGGTTGCTTTTCAAATTAGAATATGCCTTACTTTACATTATCAGGTGATTCCTCTTGGTTGTGTCATATTCTTTTTTATATGTTGCTGAATTCCATCTACAAATATGTTGTTGTAAACTGTTGGGTCTACATTCATGAGGAATATTAGCCTGTAGTTTGATTGCTTGATTTTTGGACCATATGAAACCAATACACGGTGTCATTTCCAGGACTCTGAAGAGCTCCAGTACCACAGTCCTTTATGTCTCAGTGCAGAGAAGAATTCAGCAACAGCAAAGTGGTAGATAAGAAGTGATTTATTAGAATAGGACGCTTGTGAGGTTTACAAGCAGGTGGGCAAGAAATGCCACGACCCAAGAACTTACTGGGCTACGGCTTTATAATCAAAGGAAAAGCGGAGAGAGGGAGAAAAACTTCTTTGTCTTTCTTGAGTAGATGTTATGTTTCCATCATCGGCTCCTCCTCCAGGTTGGGCAGAGGAGTTTTCTTGTCCCTACATGGTCAAGCTAGGCCCACAAATTATTGTCTTTATGTGTGCAGAGAGCATGGCCTAGGGCTCATTAACTTACTGAGCTCACTGGACAGGATGTGGGGCTCATGCCACCACTGTTTTATTGTTTTGGAGCATGTCCTGTGCTTCTGTTGCATGGTTTTGTTGCTAAGCAAGCCTGCTTGGTTCTGTAGTTAAGCAAACCTGCTTTCTTGAGTTAACTAACAGGGGTCTCCCATATTTTTCTACTTACAATCCCCTATGGTATTAACTGCTTAATCATCTATTTTATCCTTTCATTCTGTACTTATCACATCTTTGTCAGGTTTTGGTATCAGGCTGATGCTGGCCTCATAAAATGAGTTGAGATGTATTCCCTTCCTTTTCTGTTTTCTGAAAGAAATTAGGTAGAACTTGTGTTATTTCTCCAAGAATTCACCAAGGAAGCCATCTTGGACAGGGCTATTTTGTGGTGGAATGTTTTAGTAATTCAATTTCCTTAATGATTAAAGAACTATTCAGGTTAATTCTTCTTGGGTGAGTTTTGGTAGTCTGTGGTTTTCAAGGAACTGGAGCATTTCATCTGAATTGCCAAATTTACAATAGAAGTGTTGGAGTTATTCCCTTATTATTCCAATGATGCCTGCAGTGTCTGTATGGATATTCTGCTTCATTCCTGGTATTAGTAATTTGTCTTCTTTCTTTCCTTTGTCAGTATTACTAGAGGACTGTCATTTCCATCGATCTTTTCAAAGAATCTACTTTTACTGTCATTGCCTTTTGTTTTCAATGTCATTGATTTCTGTTCTTTTTTATTTCCTTATTCCTCCTTGCTTTGGGTTTATTTTGCTCTTCATTCTGTAGTTTCTTGAGGAAGATTAGATCACTGACTGAGACCTTTCTTCTTTTCTTATGCATGCATGCATGCTAAGTCGCTTCAGTCCAACTCTTTGTGACCCCATGGACTGTAGCTCACCAGGCTCCTCTGTGTATGGGATTTCCCGGGCAAGAATACTGGAGCGGCTTGCCATGCCCTCCTCCAGGGGATTTTCCCAACCCAAGGATCAAACCTGCATCTTTTACATCTTGCATTGGCAGCCAGGTTCTTTACCACTAGCACCACCTGGAAAGACTCTTCTTTTCTTGTATAAGCATGTAATGTCATGTAAGTTTCCCTGTCAGCACTGCTTTAGCTGCATCCCACAATTTTTAGTATGTTATACTTTTATTTCATTCAGCTCAAAACATTTTCTAATTTCCTTGAATCTACTTCTCTGACCCATGGAGAATCTACTTAGAAATCTGTTGTTTAGTTTCCAAGTATTTCAAAATTTTCCTCTTATCGTTCTGTTATTGATTTCTAGCTTGATTCTACTGTCATCAGAGAAATTACTCTCCATGATTTAAATTCTTTTAAATTTATTGAGGTTTGTTTATAGCCCAAGATACAGGCCATCTTGGTGCATGTTCTATGTACACTAGAAAAAATATATATTTTGTGGGAGTGGTTGGAATGTTCTATACATGTCAACTAGATAAAGTTGGTTGATATGTTGAATTCTTCTGTACCCTTGCTGATTTTGTCTCAGGCAGCTGTATATTTAACTAGATTTGGGGAAATGAAATGCTACCCTCATGTAAAACCCACTGCTGTGGGAACTGAGTAGAGGATGTTGAAAATCTGATTTAAGGGTACCCAGGATAAAAGGTCTCCTTGACCCCAAGTCTCTCCCACACAAGTGCAGAATGTAATGGTTTCACTGACCTAAAGTTCCATGTTCCCTGGGAAAAACCACTTGGGGTTAGATGCATTTAGCTGATTAAGTCTCTTCCACCCACAGAATAGGACATAGAGATTGGTTGGCCTCTAAGAGAGTATTAATTGGGGGAAGGGATACAAGCAGAGGAAGTATTACACTGGAGGTTCTATTATAATCATTTCTAACACAGCTCTTTCTAAGGCCTTCCTTATGGTTCTGTGGACCTGGAGGAGCCTGCTGGGAAGGCCTTCAGAATGCTGGTGGCTCCCATAGGGCATGTGGGAATGAAGGAAACCTGGATGCTCTTCAACTTGCCTGAGCCTCCACCCTGGGATGATCCTGCCCAGTCCAATGCTTATGCTCATCTGAGCACTATTCTCTGGGGTGCAGGTAGCCTGGAAGGTCAAAGCCAAAGGATCAAATATGGCATCTTCCTTCCTTTCTTCTCTGGGGCATCACGAGTAATGGCCACGATTTCCTCCTAGCATATACTGTTTGTTTGCTCCAGCCCCAAGGAGCATTCTGCCTTCTCCTCCTCTCCAAGCATAGGCCCCAAAAGCTCCCAGCCCCACATTCCCAGCTGCAGTTTTCCCTGGAAGCAGTGAGGTGGGGGCAAAAGTGTGAGGAATTGTGAGGGGTGCATGGAGAATCTCCCCTTTTAATCAGATCTTCCCACTCCTCTTCCTTCTCCCAAGTATGGCTGGAACAAAGATATGGGCTCCAAAAGAGCCAGGTACAGGAAAGGGAGGTGGAAATCCGTAGAGAAAGCAATCAAAGGCAGTGGTTCTTAACCATCATTGGTTCCAGATACATTTGAAAATTTGATAAAATAATTTTGTACTTTCTTCCCAGAAAAAAAAAATGCCCTTGGGATGGACCCACAGTTATCCTTCAATTTGCAACTACCCAATTATTGGGTTTCCCTGGTGGCTCAGATGGTAAAGAATCTTCCTGCAATGCAAGAGATGTGAGTTCGATCCCTGGGTTGTGAAGATTCCCTGGAGAAGGGAATGGCAGCCCACTCCAATATTCTTCCCTGCAGAATCCCGTGGATAGAGGAGCCTGGTGGGCTACAGTCCATGGGGTCTCAAAGAGTCAGACACGACCGAGTGACTAACTCTCAGTATCCCAGTCTCACCCTAAGAACTTCAGGATTAGAGAAAGTGGCAATCTGTACGTTCCTCTTCACCTTCAGGTGGCAGAAAGCTTTATTCTTCTGACCGCCCCCCCCCCCATCTTCTTGAGTGGCCAAGATGTTATATCCAATGGCAAAAGACAATAGGCAGACCCTTAAGGGACTCCAAATAGCAAAGACAGTCTTGAAAAAGAAAAAACTGGAAGACACACTTCCTGATTTCAAAACTGATTTTAGAAACTACAGTAATTAAAACATTGTGGTAGTGGCATAAAGACTAATGGAATAGAATAGAGAGCTCACAAATAAACCCTTGTATATAGGGTTTTTGACAAAGGTGTCAAAACCATTCAGTGAGGGAAAGGACAATCTTTTAAACTAATGGTACTGGGAAACTAGATATCCATATGCAAAAGAATGAAGCCAGACCCTTACCTAGCACCACGTACAAAAATGAACTCACAACAGATCAAGGACATAAATGTAAAACCTTAAACAAAACTAAACAAAAAAAACTCTTAGAAGAAACCATAAGACAAACATTTCATTACATTGGATTTGGCAATGATTCCTTGGATATGACACCAAAGGCACAGGTAATGAAAGAAAAAAATAGACAAATTAGGTTTCATGGAGATTTTAAAAAGTGCATCAAACAACACTATCAAACCCACAGAATGGGAAAAAATATTTGCAAATCATATATCTGATAAAAGATTGAAAATGAAGGCAAAAGTGTTAGTTTCTTTCTCTATAATATAAGGATAACCATTTTCTATTATGGACTTGCTTAGAAGATTAAATGAGATGATGAAATTGCAGCACTTGGCATTGAGTCCTCAACAGGTGAGTTGCTTGCACTTTTTTTGGTAGGAGGAACTACGTGAAATTTGGACCCACAAGTACTGTGTGTGTGTCTGCGTGAGTGTGTGTCAGGAGTACTGACGGTTAAGTTCATGAGCTCTAAGGTGTATGAACAGGAAGGAGGCAGCGGAAGACACCAGATGAGGGGCCTTACCTCCAGGTGGAAGCTGATACTGAATCCATGGGGTTGAGCTTCCCACTTGACCACTAGGGTAAGAAATAGGGCAGAAGATCTTTAACAGCTTATGAGCATGATCATGACATGGTTAAATTAATGTTTCACAGAAGTCATTTAGGAGGAGTCTGGTGTGGAAAAAGGCAGGACTAGAGGCAGAGAGTCCAGGAAAGACTGTCATCAAGGTGACATATTCTTAGACCTGGTGCTTTGGTGGGTACAGAGGAAAGGGATGAGTTAAAGGTGATCATAGGGCTTCCGGCCAGAGGACTTGGAGCTGCCTTTAAGAGAAGAAGGAAGGGAGCTCAGTTTGGAGGGCAAAAATAGGATGGTACATTCCAGCTGTGTCCTTGGGACAGGAAGACATCAAACTGAAGCAAAACCTTGTACTTAAGTAGATAGCTTGAGACTGATTCCTGTAAATGAAAGGAATACAAGTGGAAAGGTTGCCGAGCCTTAGAGGATACTGAGACACGGCAGATCAACACAGGGCCAGTGCCCCAGTTTTCTTATCTTCCAATGTATTCAACAGAAGAAACCAGTCTAAAAAGAGAGTGGGAGAAGTAGAATGAATATGTGTCATTTAATGGTGACTTGAGATTAAGGGCTGTCTGTTGCCATTGTGATGAAGATGAGTAATGTGATACTTTTACCATCAATTAGACTTTAGGTTTGTGTTCCTTTGTGCTGCCTGGTAACAAAGGTTCTGAGCAGTTCAGTTTACCTCATTGTCAGAACTGGGGCTGCCCTCTGACACTTGGTGAAGGATTTGGAAGGGCTCTGCTCTACCACACTGCCCAGGGGCCAGCCCCGGTCTCCCTGGATTGAGAGAGCAAAAGAATGCTCTTCGTGATACCAACTTTTCAAGTCCTTGTTATTCTAGGTACATTCCTAACTGCCCTGTCATGATGGCCTGAGCAGCATATTTTCTTGGGCTTGTTGGCTAGAGGATGACACAGATAAAAGTGCTCAGAGGCTAACAGAGAGAGCACATCACGAGTACGTGACATCAAGACCAGAAAGGGTACATATTGTCTGATTCCATTTGTATCAAATGTCCAGACTAGGCCAATCCATGGGGACGGAAAGTAGATTAGTGGTTGCCAGGGGCTGGGGGAGGAAGGAATGGAGAGTGACTGCTAATGGGTACAAGGTCTCCTTTCGGAGTGATGAAATGTTCTGGAATTAGATAGTGGTGATGGTGGAAGTACTCTGAATATACTTTAAAAAAAAAACCCACTGAATTATATACTTTAAAGGAATGAACTTTATGAGATGTGAATTACATCTCAATCAAGCTGTTATTTCAAAAAAATGATCAGACAGATGTCTGTATTCATGTCATATACAAAGCATACGAAGCCCATAAATACATATACATGGTGAGGGGTAACTGCATTTTCACTGTCAAATTGCTCTTAGGAGTTGGTATTCTTACCATTTAGCAATTGCCTTTATGTTTTTAAATGCTCCTTTGCTAAAACTAAGAAACCCTAGGGAGGGGATAAAAGTGGGTAGGTAGAGGACTGTTTTCTCTGATGATGAGACTACTGGGTAAAACAAACAAACAAACGAAAAGGCTTAAACCTACCAAAACAAAACCAAAGCCCAAGGAACCTTATGGAAGTGATTAGTATGTACATTTCTGGTAACCTCAGGTTTCATTTGCCTGGGCAATACTGTAGAGGAATCTTGCCATAAGGATGAACTGTGTTCACTCCATCTCCCTGGGAATCTAGGGACCTGTTTTCCCTTAATATCTGGCTGACATTTGGTTCCCCTCCCCATTCTGAATATGCTATCAAGGCTGTTTTTAATGCACAGTCAGCGTACATCCTCATCCACACTGCAGTGAATATTTGCCCTCAGAGATGTATGAAATTCAGCTCAACAAATGTTTCCTGAATGCCTGCCGTGCAACATGGCAACAAGAAGAACAAGACTGCTGGGATTTCCCTGGTGGTCCAGTGGTTGAGATTCCCCCTTCCAATGCAGGGGATGCAGGTTCTATCCCTGGTTGGGGAACTAAGATCCCAGGTGCTATAAGAGACAGTGCAGCAATTTTTTTTAAAAAGAACAAGATGGGTCATCAGGCTGTCTTCTCCTCCTGGCTTTGCAATTGCCCTCCAGAGCAGTGTTTACTGGGTGCCAAGATACTTCTGCGAAAAGGGAGAGGTGTGGTGACAACATGGCAGGCTAGCACTGCTCCTGGGTCAGGCTGAGAGTCCTGAAACGCCTTTGTGGGACAGTTCATAGTCATGTTTCGCCACAGACTCAATGTGTGACCTGACTAAATCACACCCCTCCCCCTTCTCTGGTATATTTCCTTTGTAAAATGAAGGAGAGGAGTGTGAGTAATTGTTACCTAAGGGCCTTTCCAAAGTGGCCATCTTATGGTTTTTCAGAACCAGAGCCAATGAGGCGTATCAACTTAGAAGAGCAGCCAGGAAGGGGTCAATGCTGAGACCAAACTTGGGAGTCAGTGGGATACTTCCCAGAGGCCAAGGAAAAGGGGGCAGGAGGCAAGAAACTGAAACTGGCAGAGTCAGTTTCAAGTTTATACAGGCTGATTTCCATGGAGCAAAAAGCCCATGATCTGGATTCAGAAGTAAGCCAAGGGAAATGGTCTTGTTTTGGTGACTGGTTAGAAAAGTTTCTTAAGTGCATAATAGTCAGAATAATCCCAGGGTGTTGACCTTGTATGTTGTCTGTGTTTGGGAGTGAAGGGAACAGAAAGACTCCTTGACCACATCAAATACCTCTTTTCCCAGTTTACTGTTACAAAACCAAAGCAAAGCCAGATGAAAAGCCCACACACAATCAGCAAATCTCACTATGATATTAACATTCATGGGGGGAGGGGCTTAGAGTGAGCCAGGCTCTTTGCTAAGAACTTTCTTTGAGTCCACTATCTCATTTAATCCTCCCATTGACTCTCTGAGGTAGGGGCTATTACTGTGCTCATCTTGTAAATGAGGAAACTGAGGCACATAATCTGCATTCAGCACTCTTCCAGGGGCTCTGCAGGATACCAGGTGATAGATTCCCAAAAGCCTGGGATGGTTCTGTTAACAAAACTTGTGTCGGCTGTTTAGGATAAAGTCACCAAAGGGATCTGCGAGAACTGAAGGACAGCATAGATTGCTTGTGACTGGTAAGATTTCATTCTCTGGCTTGAGGATAAATTTTCCATTTTTATACTGTCCAAGAACCAAGAGAATCTTAATTCATCTCTCCTATTATATAGAAGATTGAATGTGCCTCCAGCTCTTTTATCATGCTTCCTGCATCTTTCACTCTGTGGAAAGTAGAGGGGTGGCATGTAGCCACCTGTCTCCGTGCATCTTCAATGCCCAGCTTTGCCTCGAAATTGAAGAAAAGAACATCTTCCCTGGGAAAAGAGAATGTGTATTTCCAAACATGCAAGGAAGAAGACAAGACAGCACCCTCAGCCTCCCCCTTCCCTGCCACGACCCTGGCCCCTGAGCAGGGTCAAGAGCAGACTGCCCTGGCTTCAGACATTCCATGTTCTTTCCATTGCTGTGGCTTTGAACAGGCTGTTCTCAAGGCCTCTCCTCTTCCCCTTTTCTATGGACAAATTCCAAAGTCAGCCAAGATCCAGCTCAAATCCTGTCACTGCATGCTGTGATCCCCATCATCCATGCCCCTTACCCCCTACTTCAGCAGACTGGATTTCCTTCCCTTCCCCCTGTGCACCAAGGATAGGACCAGGCCATGGCAAGATATGATCAGTGCCTGCATGGCAGACTCCCAACTGGACCCATCTCTTCAACTGTGCGCCTTCCACAAACACACACACACACACACACACACACACACACACACACACACACACGTCTTACAGAGTACAGTATTGTGGTTATGTGGGTGAACTCAGGATTCAGACAGTCTGAGTTGGAATCCCAGCTTTGTCACTAACGAAATGAATGGCCTTAGGAAAGTAACTGACCCACTCTGTGACTCAGTCACCTCATCTGTACAATGGGAATAATAACAGTACTTCTCTCATGGAGTCATTTTAAGCATTAAATGGGAGGGTATAGCAAGTGTAGACACGCACAGTGCCTGGCATATGGTAATTGCCCAGTCAGCAGTACTTTGTATTATTATTGCCCAGAGCCTGGCACCTAAAATGATGCCAGAGACATTTTTGAGTGAGTGGTTCACTCAGTAAGGCTTTCAGGGTTTCAGTTAGGAACGGGTCAGGGTCAGCTGGGCCACTCAAGGACGCTGCTTCCCCTGACCTCATTCGTTTCTCACTGCACCCTGTTCTTTTCCTCCAGTGCACACAGGACACATGATAATTATACATATATTTATATATTTGCTTGGTATCAGTCTTCCCCAAGAAACTAAGTTCTGTGAGGTCAGAGCTCATGTGTGTTTTCACCACCAGTATATCTCCTGTGCCTGGAACACTACCAGATAGTGGCAGGTGCTCAAGACAGAGTCTTTGAATTAATGAATAAATGAAAGAAGAATTCAAGAGGGGTGTGTGATGCAGGTGGCCCCAGATGGTGGGTAAGAGTTAAGTAGGTGGACAAGAAGGCATCCAAATGGAAAGGAAATCCTGAGAAACCTGAGCACATGTGAGGCACTTGGGGAGATCCAGGTAGTATATCCATTTGGCTGGAAGAGCAAGAGACTGTTCCCATTGCTCAGCTCACATATGGGGTAGTAAGAAAGAGAAGACTAGTGGAAGGAGGTAGGGAATGGCCTTGAATGCCAGCTCACTCAGGGATTCATTCTGTTGGTTAAGGTTTTGGCCTTTGTCAACATGCAAATATCCCTGGTAATTGTATGTATTATCCACCAAGTACAATTCAGTATCTTGCTCTTTGTCTTACAGAAGACTTTGCTAAAGGGGAAGGTGATGATAACAGGAGGCCACTGGAAAGAGAAAATAGTGCCCTTGAGATGAGCCAAAAGCATACAGAGAGCAAAGTGAAGATGAACTTCTTCCATCATCAGTGTTGCCTTCATCCAGAATCTGAACCCTAATTATATATGAAAGTGAAAGTGAAGTCGCTCAGTCGTGTCCGACTCTTTGCAACCCGTGGACTGTAGCCCACCAAGCTCCTCAGTCCATGGGATTCTCCAGGCAAGAATACTGGAGTGGGTTGCCATTTCCTTCTCCAGGGGATCTTCCCGACCCAGGGATCGAACCCAGGTCTCCCACATTGCAGACAGATGCTTTAACTTCTGCACCACCAAGGAAGCCCCTAATTATATATAATTCATTTTATTGAAAAATGATTATAAAAGTTACAGATAGGGAACAGGAGTGGCCTGTGTGATAAAAGGAGGTTTTTGATCATTGATTCAATCTCTTTTGGAACAGGAAATACACACTCCAGTATTTTTGCTGAAAAATCCCATGGACAGAAGAGCCTGGCCGGCTATAGTCCAAAGGATTGTGAAGAATCGGACATGACTGAGCAACCAAGCACATGCACACGCGTATTTAATCTCTTTACTTGTTATTGATCTGTTCAACTTTTCTGTTTTTTCTTGAGTCAATTTTTGGTAATATGTGTGTTTCCATGCCATCTAGATTATCTAATTTATTATTGTAAATTTTTCTGTGTCATTAAAAGTCCTTTAAAAATACCATTTTTGATAACTGCAAAGTATTCTATTGTGTGGCTGTCCCATGATCTATTTAACCATTCTCTTAATGGTTCTCCTCAGGTTATTCAGAGCTGAAATGAATGTCTTTGTACAAAATCTCTACCTGTATTACTAGTTTCTTAAGATAAAGTTCTGGATAAGGAGTTTCGGGAACAAAAGTCTGAACTTTTCTTAAGGTTCTTAATGCACCTTGCCAAATTGCTATCCTCAAAGGCCAGACCAATTTGTTGTTCTCATTAGTGCATGAAAGTGCTTTATAATGTTAGGGGTTGTGATTTTTAAAACATCTTTGCCAATTTGATGGGAGAGAAACACCATTTTATTTTTAGTTGTCACTTTGAAATTTCAAGTCGGGTGAACACTTGTTAATATTTCACTGCCGCTGCTGCTGCTAAGTCACTTCAGTCGTGTCTGACTCTGTGCAGCCCTATGGACAGCAGCCCACTAGGCTCCTCTGTCCACAGGATTCTCCAGGCAAGAATACTGGAGTGGGCTGCCATTTCCTCCTACATAATATTTCACCACACATTTGTATTTCTTCACATGCGATTCAACTCTTCAGTTCTTTGTCTGCTTGTTCATTTGTCTGTTCTTTTAGTGTCTTTCCTATTGATTTGCATTGTCTCTTTATCCACTGTCTTCAATATTTACTGCAAGAATTTTCAGGGGCAAAGTTGCCTTTAAATTTGTTTATGCTGTTTCTTGGTGTCCAGAAGGCTTAATTTTTATGTAGCATACCAATCACTTTTTTACTTTAAGAGCTCTTCTATCCCATGTATGCCTAAAAGCATTTCCCCATTCAGGAATCAGATGGATAATCTCATTTCCCCCCTTTTAAAAAATGTATCTTTTATACATGCAGAATTTATGTCACCGTATGATGTAATTATTTCTTCCCAAATCGCAAAGCATACCAGCACTCTTTATTGACTGATTCCTCTATTTCCCATTGATCTGTGTTCTTTCCTTTATCTTATAAATTCATACATTTGTATGCATCCATATATACACGCACACACCTACTTTCATTGTGTTTTTTGGGGGCTGTCTATTCTGTTTCATTGATTTGTCTCCTCTTGCACCATGATCAGTGAAGGAAGATAAATAAACAGAAAACAAACTGAACAGTTGACTCACATGTGAAGAAATACAAATGTGTAGTGAAATATTAACAAGTTTTGACCCCACTTGAAATTTCAAAGTGACAGCTAAAAATAAGAGGGTGTTTCTCTCCCATCAAATCAGCAAAGATGTTTTAAAAATCACTACCCCAACATTATAAAGCACTTTCATGCACTGATGAGAACAACAAATTGGTCTGGCCTTTGAGGATGGCAATTTTCAGTGCTGTGGGGTTCTTTGGGGTTTTTTTTAATATAAAAGTTATTTTATTAGAATATATTTCTTTTTTGTTCAAATTTTATGATGTTTACTTATAAAAGAATTCAACAAGCATGATGAAGCTACATTGACAAACAAAATTTTATTTTATTTAATGCTGTGGTTTTATAATATATTTTGATAGCATTATTCCTCTGACTTGCACTTTTTCTTAGCTATTTATATTAGTTTTCTTTTCAGATAAGTATTACATTTTGTGAGGAAGACTGGTTCCTTCCCAGAGCACACGTAACTTTTATGAATTGGGGGCTGCCTAATTCACCTACTTGTATCATTAGACAGCATCCTCATAATGAACAAAGCAAAAGTCTAAATAAGCCAGGCTCCAATTCGGCCTTTAGCTTTCATACCTTCTTTACCTCGTAGAGGGAGAAATCTGAAGAGGGAAGAAGATTGTGGCACAATTACCTGAAGAACTGAAACGAATAGTTTACCATGCCCACGACTTTCAAAGTCTATTTTTCCTGCTCTCCAAAATGAAATTACTCTCTTGAGGGATAAATTATTTTTTATTTAATTTACTTTAATTTTATTATCCACATCATGGAATTACATATATAAAAGCTCTTGGATTTGTCTCTATCTGGGGAACACGAACCCGTTACTTAGCCCCTCTGAACCTCAGTTCCCTCATCTGTAAAATGGCAGTAAGGACCTCATTATGCAAAATGCCTGGCCCAGAATCTGACTCGGAGTAGGCAATCAGTGAATGAAAACTACAGCATAGTTGTGAGGGTTAGGAGAGCAAATGGGTTAAGACCACAGGCTCCAGGGCCAGATTTCTTGGGTTCAAATCTTACCTTTTGAACACTAATTACTTTTCTGATCTTGAACAAGTTACTTAACCTGAACATGCTTTGGTTTCTTCTTCTGCAAAGTATGGGTAATGAACATACCTGCTTAGTTGGCTGCAAAGACTGTTCCCACAGTGGCTGCCGGGGCCTCTGCTAGATGCAGTTTTTATGAATGAATTCAAAACTTCCACTTCTTGCTTGTATAAATCTCTGGGTATTCAAAGTCTTTGTTGAGAACCTCAGTCCCTTGTCAGTGCCTTAGCTGCCCTGGGTATGTGAAGAGGCACCATGTGCTTTCCTTGGTTTCCATGAGAGGAGGTAAGGCCTTGTCCTTCAGATTCACAATGAAAGATTACCTCAAAAAAGAATAGGGTTTGGATAGCCACCTCAGGGAGGGATGCCAGATAGAATACAGGACACTCAGTTAAATTTTCAGCAAAAAAAAAAGAATGCAGTTTTAATATAAGTTTGCAAATATTGCATACTTAGAGCAAAAACTAGATAAGACAATCATGCCTAGTTTGGGTGAGGGGGAGACAAGTACTCTTATTTACTGCCAGTAGGCACATGCATTAATACACTCAAGTATATCAGTCATGGGTCTCCAGAGAAACCGAATCAATGTGTATATAAGCAATTTATGATAGGAATTGGTTCATGTGATTATGGAGACTGAGAAGTCCCACAGTCTACCCTCCACAAGCTGGAGACCCTGGAGAGCCAGTAGTGTAATTTCAGTCTGAGTCCAAAGTCCTAAGAACCAATGTTTCAGCTCAGGTAGGCAGGAAGGGATGAGGATGGGCTGAATCCTTCCTTCCTCTGCGTTTTATTCGATTCCTCAATGAACTGGGTAATGCTCACCCTGATTGGGGAAGGCAATTTGCTTTGGGGAGTCCACGGATTCAAATTCAGTCTCATCCAGACACATATTTACACACACACACCCAAAAATAATGTTTAATCTGGGCACCCCTTGGCCCAGTCAAGCTGACACACAAAATCAATCATCACATCAAGTGCATTAAAAAAATATTCAGAACTTCTGACTCAATCATTCTATTCTCAGAACTCATCATAGCCTTTGACCCAGGAATTGAACATTAAGAAGTTTATCTTAAGGAAATGATCAGAAATAGGCAAAATAATTTATACACATAGTTATCACTAGTTATGATAGTTCAGTTCAGTTTAGTTCAGTCGCTCAGTCTTGTCCGACTCTTTGCGACCCCATGAATCGCAGCACGCCTCCCTGTCTAGCTATCTAATCTTTGGCCTCTTTGTCCAACACCAACTCCTGGAGTTCACTCAGACTCACATCCATCGAGTCCGTGATGCCATCCAGCCATTTCATCCTCTGTCGTCCCCTTTTCCTCCTGCCCCCCATCCCTCCCAGCATCAGAGTCTTTTCCAATAAGTCAGCTCTTCACATGAGGTGGCCAAAGTACTGGAGTTTCAGCTTTAGCATCATTCCTTCCAAAGAACACCCAGGGCTGTTATCGAGGAGTTATGGTTCATAAAGAAAAATTGGAAATAAGCCTAAACATACAAACAGGGGAATGGTGAAATAAATTATGGTTGATACATAAGATGGTATCTTATGCAGTCATTAAAATTACGCCTATGAAGATTTTGTTTACATGGGAAACTGACAAACGAATATTCAGAGATAAAAGCAGCACAGATAATTGCAGAGACAACTCACTAGCTATCTAATCTTTGGCAACTTACTTAATCCCTGTTTACTCCTCCATGAAATGACGATAATATAATGATAGAACATAGAGTATCTTGCACACACAAAATACTAGCTTGTGTGTGTGCTTGCATGTGCATTTGAGGAGACAGAAAGAGTAATGATGGTCAAGAGACAGTTGCGATAATGGCAGCCTTCAAGTTCAGTGTTCTCATGTCTCAGCAAGGCTCTTGGATGTTAGGAAGCAGTCTATGGTGGTGGTGGCAATGGCTCAGCTTCCCTGGATTGCAGCTATGGAGTCGTATTCTTGAGGACAATAGTCCTGGTAGAGGCTTCCTGATGTCCCCTTCCCTGACTGGTGCGGAGGTCTCAGCACCCCTGGTGGGCATATGTAGTTATTGAGTCCTACAAGCCATTTCTGCAGCCCTGTTCCTCCACCTCTTCTTGTGATTTTGCAAGTGCTTAATGCCTTGTGTTAAGTTTCTTCTTCAAAATAACTGAACAGTTTCTGCTTTTTACCGCTGAACTCTGACTGATACAAGGATGAAAGAGAAAGGTTTGGGACATGGAAAGATTTTGATGCCTACTGACGTCAGGTATGCCTAAGTGTATAGAAGAGTCTGGAGGCTGGGATAAGAGCAAAGTAAATAGTTTAAATATGTGAGTCATAAGTCTATGAACCACATTTTAATTCATAAGACTGGATGATGGATGAAATCATCTAAGGAGAGAGTGAGAAAAGATGCTGGCCCTGGACATACCTGGGACATGCTTACATTTAAAAATTGGGTCAGAGACATTAACAGTGAAAGGAAACGCAACATTTCAAATAGAAGTTGATGTAAATAAAGATTTAAAGCTCTTTTTTCACTGAAAAAATCCGGTAAAAGAGGTAGAAATGGTAAAGAAAAACACTGAACCCCTATATGATCAGCTTCATAATTACCATTTTATAGGTGAGAAGAATCACTCCTTTAGGCAGCATGTTTTCCCAGATTTGGATGTATGTTTCAAAATTTTGTGCTTAAAAAAAATGTCACCCATTCACATGCTAACTTAATTGACAGTGTCCCCATAAATTTATATTTTATTGTTTCCCTTTTACCTGTGAATTAAACAGTTATGACAGAGCCCTAAACCAGTTTCATTAAATTGTTTGACATTTACTCTGATGGTGTAGAAAGGAGCAGTATATCCACTACCACTGCAAAGGCATCTTGGTACATCAGTATTTTGTGATAGCAATATTGGAAAAATAAAATGCCAAGTCATTTGGAGATAACCATATGCTAAAACACAGCAGTCTTAATTTATGACTGTAAAGGCAACCAAAGTTTTTGATTACTAAGTCTGTTTGATCCATGATGCTGCTCTTTTCTCCTAAATAAAGAAATCTATACTACATTGGGAAAAAAATGGCTGAGAAGGAATAGCCAGTGAGAAAGGAGAAAAACCATCAGTGTGTGTGTATCCCAGAAACCAAGTAAATCAAGAAAGCATCCTGAGGAGCAGGGATCAATTCTATCAAATGTTGTTGAGAGAGTAAGTCAAGATTACAAACATGTCCCTGGGATTGGGAGCATAAACAAGAATGGTTTTGAAGGAGCAGTGGGGGCCAAAGCCCAACGGAGTGGGTGGAGGAGGGAACTGGAAGCAAGGGTGTAGTGTGCATACAGACAACCCTTATAAGTTTGGAGATCCAGTGAGAGATAGATGGGCCAGTAGCTAGAAGGAACAACTAGGGTCAAGGGAAGGGGTTTTATTGGGTTGGCCAAAAGGTCGTTTGGATTTTTCTATAATATCTTACAAACTTTTTGGCCAACCCAATATAAGAGAAGAACCATCAGAACATGTTTATTTGCACACAGATATGATCCAGTTGAGATGATGGTATGAATATGCAGGATAGAGGGAATAGATAACTGTAGGAGTCAAGGTCTTGAGAACACATGTGAGGCAAGTAGAGTTCAAGGGGAAGGTACTTGATAGGAGGAAGGACACTCTTCGCTGCACCAAGAAGGAAAACAGAATGTACATAGAGATGTGGGAAGGGGGTTCTATTTTCTTAATGAAATATGATGCAAGATTATCAGTGGAGAATCAGAATACAGAGGGATATGGGAGGCTTAAGGAGTAGAGATAGTGTGAGAGAGAGAGCTTCCAGAGAATGAGAATGGGAGAAAGGACGGGCTGTGGCTGTGGAGCATAATTCTTCGACCGCGTTGTCCACTTGTGAATTACAGTCAGAAATTTTCAAGTGAGCCCCTGCCTATCCCCCAGCCCCAGGCAGCTGTTGATCTGCTTCCTGCTGTTAGAGATCAGATTGCAATTTCTGGAGACTTATATTGATGGAATCATATGTATGCCTTTTCGTTCCTAAATACTTCATGTTTTGATGCTATTGTAAATGATAACTTATTCATTTCAATTCTTGATTGTTTCTTGAAATAAAATTGAGATTTATATGCCAATCTTATATCCTTCAACCTTGTTAAATTCACTCGTTAGTTCTAGCAGCTTATTTGTAGCATCCATTGGATTTTCTATACAAGTGATTGTGTCATCTGCGAATAAAAGCAGTTTTACTTCTTATTTTCCAAAAAAATAAAAATTTCAAATGAGACCAGCCACTAGAGTATGTTGCTTTCTGCTACAATTTTCAGTTATTTATATGCAGTTACAGAATAAGGGGGGCTTCTCTGATGGCTCAGTAGTAAAGAATCTGCCTGCCAATGTAAGAGACTCAGATTTGATCCTTGGGTCAGGAAGATCCCCTAGAGAAGGAAATTGCTACCCACTCCAGTATTCTTACCTGGGAAATCCCATGGACAGAAGAGTGTGGTGGGCTACAGTCCATAGGGTGGCGAAGAGTCAGACACAACCTAGCAACCAAACAACAACAACAAAGGGAGAAAGGGGATGATTGAGTTTAATCAGGGTTGTGCTTTCGAAAATGTCTAGTGTGTGACCAAGAGAGAGAGTGGCTGATGTGGGGTAGAGGAAAAGGCAGTTGGATCTGAAGAACGTCAAGGAAGGAGAAGGCGAGGTGCAGGATGGCTCATCCATGTGGATGCTGAAAGTTAAAGTCGCTCAGTCGTGTCCGACTCTTTGTGACCCCATGGACTATACAGTCCATGGAACTCTCCAGGCCAGAATACTGGAGTGGGTAGCCATTCTCCTCTCCAGGGGATCTTCCCAACCCAGGAATCAAACCTGGGTCTCCCACATGGCAGGCGGATTCTTTACCAGCTGAGCCACCAGGGAAGCCCAAGCCACCAAGAAAGATGAAGCTTCATCACCTTGGGGGGGGGGGGGGACGGCTAAGCCTGCAGGAAAAGGCTTCTGAAGGGGAGAAGGGTCCAGGGCCTAGATCCTAGATACTCTAAGACTCTGCATCAGGGTCCTGTGTGTGGCCAGGCTCTGGGAACCTAGCGCTCTCCAGGGCTGGTCCACACTCATGCCCCCCTACACCCACACCTCAGAGCCCTCAGACAATCCACTCTCAGACAATCCAGCTCCAAGCTCTCAATAACCTAGACTTTTGAAAGCAAATGCCTCTTCACTCTCCTCCTGGGGCAAGTAAAGCCCAGACCTCCATATCACAAGCCTTGGCCACCCTTTGTGAGGCAAGGGAGAGAAAAATAAATTTTACCCAGTGATGAAGCTCCAGCAGAGAAAACAGGTGACAGACTATGCTGCCACACAGGGAAAAAAAAAATCAAAGAAGGAATAATTTCCACATTTTAATTCTATACATTTCTGGTGGGTGGGATAGGGGGATCACACATGCAGAGGTATGGAGTGTGTGTGTGTGTGTGTAGGTGGACACACACAAGCACAAGAAAATAAAGGAAATTTGGCCTTGACACCTTACTGTCTGCCACTTGATGATTCTTCCCAGCTTAGTGGAATCTCTGGTCCCAGTGGAATCTCTGTCCCTCTGCCTTCCCTTAGCTATAGAGGATGCCCACTGTGTTCTCTGTGAAGCAGAATTCTCTCTGTTTCTAGCCTTACTCACCGGTTCTCTTTTAGGTAATAATGGATGTGAATGGGTTAACGAGATTTAAAACACCCTGCTGTTGCTTTAGCAAACCACTGAGTTTCCTAGGCAACATAATGCCTCTATGTCTCCTGTTTCTTCCTGTTTCTAAAAGCCCCTATGGAGGGAACGGTGAAAATATTAACCTTGGCTCACATTCACATCCCTGCTCTTCACCTCCTCCCTCCCCACTTAACTCCCCATGCAGCTGACCTTGCCTTCTGCTTCATGGAAAACACCGAGACTGTCAGGTGTGAAGTCCCTCGGCCCTGAGGTCCCCTCTTCTCTCTCTAAAGGATGACGCACAATCCCTTCCTCCCATCCCTGCCCCTGTCCCCTTGGATTTCTTCCTTTTCTGTCTCACTTCCTGCCACAGCATTGATTAACATCTCCCCTCTCCTGTATTTTTCAGCCTCTAAACACCTACCACCTCCATGACTACAGCCTGAGTCCGTCACAGCTCTCAGAAAAAAACAAATCAAACCAAGAAATCCGACTGCTCTCTGTCCTCCACCCGCCTCCCTTTAGTCAAGCTCCTCAAGCTTATGGTTGGAGAGGTGGATCTCCTCAATCCCCAAATCCCACTCACACCCTAGGTCACTGGAATGAGGCTCCAGCCCTTCCCACAACACTCACACTCACAGTACTCTGGCAGAGGTAACCTGGGACTTCCAAGTGACATAGCCCAGTTCACTCTTTAGTCTTCTGTCTCTCCATCCCTCTGCAGCACTGTGAACCTCTCCCCTCCTGGGGAATCCTCTCCCGTCCCCTAGCTTCTGTCACACCACACTGTCCCACTCGTCTGTCCATCACTGGGAGTTTTTAATCTCAATCTTCTTGGTGGGTCCTTCTTCCCCTACCTCTCCCTACAATGGCAGTCTTCCCCCTAGATTCTATCTTGGCCTTCATTTTCTTTCTTTTGGCTGCACCGGGTCTTAGTTGCTGCACGTGGGATCTAGTTCCCTGACCAGGCTCCCAGCACTGGGAGCATGGAGTCTTAGCCACTGGACCACCAAGGAAGTCCCTTGGCCTTCATCTTCTTCCTACAAATGGCTAACAACCTACGGATGCCAGGCAAGTAATTTGAATGAGTCACACAAGGATGGTGGATATGTGAAAATGTAGTACGTGCTGGAATTCACAAAGAAACATGTTCTCACTCTCTTTTTTTTTAGAAACAGTGACCCTCTTCCCCTCTTCTTTATCTTTCATCTTCCACTTTCAACGGAGTCATGGGAACAAAAAAACATTTGACTATCCTCTTCTGTGTAAAGAAAATCAGAGCAAATATGCTAAAAGACAGCTGATATCTGGTCTCAGCGATGGGAACACAGTCCGGAAGAGAGAGAGCCTCCTGTAGGAGTGCCCTCTGAGGGAGGTAGCTGCCAATCAACTGCCAATTGTCACACATGGATCTAATGCCGGGTTGTCCAGCTTTTTAAGAGAATTCAGAAATCTGGATTTTATGTAAAAAAAATCTCTTGGTTAAGTGTTTACATCTAATATTTTTTAAGGCAACATAAATGTGAGGGTCAAATATGCATGCACTGGAACTAGTTCTAGTCACCAGGGCTGATCAGTTTCAGCCTTGGCTTAGCACATTGTGCACGGAGACCTGGCAGCACCTCTGCCCTGTTCTCCCTGGTGATCTGATTCAATACCAGTGATTTATTGCAACTGCCACTCACAACCTGATTCCTGCTACATTTATCTCTCCAGTCAAGACCTCTAGCCTTAGCCCCATGCCCCATTACTCTGCTGGACACATTACTGGATCTCTCCACCTGAATGTTCATCCCTTCTACCTGTGGTTTTCTTTTGTACTTGAATTTTTTAGAAAAATTCAAATTGGAGCATAGTTGATTAACAATGTTGTGTTAGTTTCAGATGTACAGCACAGTGATTCAGTTATACATAACATAGGTATCTATTCTTTTTCAAAGCTATGGTTTCTCCAGTAGTCATGTATGGATGTGAGAGACCGTAAAGAAGGTTGAGTGCTGAAGAACTGATGCTTTTGAATTGTGGTATTGGAGAAGACTCTTGAGAGCCCCTTGGACTTCAAGGAGATCAAACCAGTCAGTCCTAAAGGAAATCAATCCTGAACATTCATTGGAAGGACTGATGTTGAAGCTGAAGCTCCAGTACTCTGGCCACCTGATGTGGAGAGCTGATTCATTAGAAAAGACCCTGATGCTGGGAAAGATTGAAGGCAGGAGAAGGGGACAACAGAGGATGAGATGGTTGGACGGCATCCCCGACTCCATGGACATGAGTTTGAGCAAGCTCTGGGAGATGGTGAAAGACAGGGAAGCCTGGTGTGCTGCAGTCCATGGGGTCGAAAAGAATCAGACACAACTGAGTGACTGAACAACAATTCTTTTTCCAAATCTTTTCCCATTTAGGTTATTATGGAATATTGAGCCGTGTTCCCTATGCTATACAATAAGCCCTTGTTAGTTATCTATTATAAATATATCTGCCTGTGCTTTTCAGACATTAATGTGCAGGTAACTCATGTGGGGCTCTTGTTAAAATGGAGATTCTGGTTCAGTGGGTCTGGTATACTGCCCCAAATCATGTGTTTCTGACGAGCTTCCAGCTGATGCCAAGACTGCTGGTCCATGAACCACATATTAAGACACAGCCCCCATCTGAGGACAAGGCCCTTTCTTCAAATTTTCTCTCCCCTCTGCATACCTCCTCATGGTGGATGATAGAGTGTCTGTCCACGCACCCAAGCAAAGGCTTGGAATGTGATGTAGAGAGAATGGGAGAAGTCGAGGAGGAATCCTAAGCTTGGTGCCATGCACCCCCTTTACATTGATCCTCTCCATCCTCGTGTGTGTGTCCACACTATCACAAGCTTGACTTACACCCCCTCGTCCTTCAGCCACTAGTCTCCTTACTGGTGTCCCTGCTCCAGCATTTGCCCCTCCAATGCATCCTCAATCATCCGACCAGTAGGATACTTCTAAAAAGCGAAGTGATCTCATGAATTGAACAAGGGCACGTTTACAGTCAGGCAGAGAGGCAGGGTCCTCTGAGGCAGTTCCTTAAGTATGATTATGAATGACAAAAGCAACGAAAGCAAGTCAAAGAGACAGTTTCCAACATGGAGTCAGATCTGGCTTCCTCCCCGCAACAATACTACTCAGCCATTAAATAGAACGAAATAATGCTGTTTGCAGCAACATGGATGCAACTAGAGATTATCATACTAGGTGAAGAAAGTCAGACAAATACCATATGATAAAATATGCCACAAAGGGACTTATCTACAAAACAGAAACAGACTCATGGACATATAGAACAGATTTGTGGTTGTCAAGGGGGAGGGGGAAGGGAGAGGGATGGACTGAAAATCTGGGGTTAGTTGATGCAAACTATTATATTTAGAATGGATAAACAACAAGATTCTACTGGAAAGCACAAGGAACTATATCCAATCTCCTGGGATAAACCATAATGGGAAAGAATATTAAATAATAATGTATATTTGTGTATAAGTGAGTCACTTTGCTGTACAGCAGCAGAAATTAGCACAACACTGTAAATCAACTATACTTCAATTGAAAAACTAAAGAAACAAATCATGCTCACAAATATGTATTGAGCTCCTACCATATTCCAGCCACTAGTCTAAGCACAGGGGGATACAGCAGTGAAGGAAATAAAGAAAATCTCTGTTCTCATGTAACTCAGAGTCACATTGGAGGAGATGAACAAAAAAGTGAGTCAATAATATTATGATGGAGAAAAATAAATCTGAGAAGAGGGAAAGTGAGTTGAGGGAGGCTGTTTTGAGATTTGAAAGCAGTGAGGAAATGATTTCTATGTGGGAGAAGAACACTCCAGCAAAAGGGGTCATAAGTATGGAGGAACTGGAATACGCCTGATTGTTCGAGGGCCAGCAAGGTGGTCACTGTGGTTGGAGTAGAGTGACCTGGGAAGGAAGTGGCATGAGGTCCTAAAGTCCTAGAATAAAGGCAGGGTGAGGTGCAACAAAACTTGGAAGGCCTTGTAGGTGGCTGTAAGGACTTTGGGCTTTTATTGTGAGTGAGGTGGAGAGCATTTGGGATACTTACATAGTTTCCAGCATCTTTTCTACCATGTATCAGGCTTTGTGATTTTTCCATACAAATCTCTACTCATATCTCTGAGCACTTTCCTAGGAAAAATTTTTAGAAGTTAAAGTCTTTGGTCACAGGGTACAAATAACTTGAAGTGCTTATTGTATATTGCCAGGACTGCTTTCTAGAAAGTCTTGTTGCTGCTGTTCTGTTGTTCGGTTGTGTCCAACTTTTTGTGACCCCATGGACTGCAGCATGCCTGTCCATCACCATCTGCCAGAGCTTGCTCAAATTCATGTCCATTGAGTTGGTGATGCCATCCAACCATCTCATCCTCTGTCGTCCCCTTCTCCCCCACCCTCAATCTTTCCCAGCATCAGGGTCTTTTTCAATGAGTCAGCTCTTTGCATCAGATGGCCAAAGTGTTGGAGCTTCAGCTTCAGCTTCAGTATCAGTCCTCCC
The DNA here is from genome assembly GCF_042477335.2 of Ovis canadensis. Classification (NCBI taxonomy): domain Eukaryota; kingdom Metazoa; phylum Chordata; class Mammalia; order Artiodactyla; family Bovidae; genus Ovis; species Ovis canadensis. Next base: position 117,248,853 of record NC_091727.1, on the reverse strand, counting down.
AATCAATATTCAGTACTGATTTCCTTTACGATTGACTGGTTTGATTGCTGTCCAAGGGACTCTCAAGAGTCTTCTCCAGCACCACAGTTCAAAAGCATCAGTTCTTTGGCACTCAACCTCACATCCATGGGCCTTCTCTGGTGATTCAGACGGTAAAGAATCTGCCTGCAATGCAGGAGACCCGGATTTGATCCCTGGGTCGGGAAGATGCCCTGGAGAAGGCAAGGGCTACCCACTCCACTATTCTTGCCTAGAGAATTTCATAGACAGAGGAGCCTGGTAGGCTACAGTTCATAGGGTAGCAAAGAGTCAGACATGACTGAGCAACTTTCACCTTCACCTTCACCACATCCGTACATGACCACTGGAAAAACCATAGCTTTGACTATATGGACCTTTGCAGGCAAAGTAATATCTCTGCTTTTTAATACGGTCTCTAGGTTTGTCATAGCTTTTCTTCCAAAGAGTAAGCATCTTTCAATTTCATGACTGCAGTCCCTGTAGACCACTAGAAAGTCTATGTCCACTTTTAATATACCTTAACTTACCGAATATTTATTGATCACCTACTATATGACAGACATGAAATACAGTGGTGAATAAGATGAATCTTTCATCCTAGCCATTTCACTCTGGCCAGCATTGTGTCTGAGAGAGCATCTTGCTACACACTTGCCAACACCAAGTATTACCATTCTTAAAAAGCTTCAAAGAGCCAAAGGCAAAAAGAACACTCTGATAATCTGAGTGATGAAAAATGATATGTTGTCACTGCATTCCTGTGTATGTATTTGATTACTAGTGAGGCTGAATTCCTTGCCACACATTTTCTAGCTAATCAGCCAATTGTCCTATTCTTCTTTAAACATTCTTTAAAACCTATGAAAATAATTTAAAGGAGACAAGAAGCTTGGAAACATTAAAAGACTTAACATATATCTTGGGAAATAAGTAGTCTCAGGTCAAATACATAGGCTTTAGACATTGATTTGAAGCCAAACATTATATATACTGCAACTCTCATGGGCTGGAGGGGGCTGTTTAGTCAATAGCACCTGGTTTCTTTCCAGAGAACTTTGAGAACTGCCACTCTGGATGAGACCTTTCCACTGAGAGTTGCAACATGAAGTAGAATGGTAGGAGGCTGGCCTTCAATCTCAACATCCCAGTGTTTACCCAACAGCCCATTTTATTGAACATCAACTCTGCTTTGAAAGCATTTACATTTTCAATCTGGATCACTTCTTGAGGTTTTCAATGGCATTTTCAAAGCTCTGTATGAAGCAAGACTACCTTTAATCCATTGCCCCTCCAAGGGTATACCCTGCTATAGAGGTATAGCAGGAAGGGCACTGGACTGTGACAAGTGAAAATTATAACCCCCTGTGTGTGTGTGTGTGTGTGTGTGTGTGTGTGTGTGTGAGTCACTCAGTCATGTCTGACTCTTTGCAGCCCCATGGACTGTAGTACACCAGGCTCCTCTGTCCATGGGATTTCCCCAGCCAGAATACTGGAGTGGGTTGCCATTCTCTTCTCCAAGGGATCTTCCCAACCCAGAGATCAAATCCTGCATCTCCTGAATTGGCAAGCAGATTCTTTACCAGCTGAGCCAACAGGGAAGCCCATAAACCCCCCTAGCTCTCCATAAAAACATCTGCCCCACTTTTTATTGAGATATAATTGATATATAACATCATGTAAGTTCTGGTGTACAACATACTGACCTCATACATTCATATTGTTGCAGATTACCACTGTCATGTTAGCTAACACCTCTGGCACCTCATATAATTTTCATTTCTTCTAGTGGTGAGAAAAATTAAGATCCAGGCTATGATTTTGTTGTCTACAATCACTGTGAGTAAGTGAAGTAAGTCAAGTTGCTCAGTCGTGTCCGACTCTTTGCGACCCTGTGGACTGTAGCCCACCAGGCTCCTCCATCCATGGGATTCTCCAGGCAAGAATACTGGAGTGGGTTACCATTTCCTTCTCCAGGGGATCTTCCTGACCCAGGGATCGAACCCAAGTCTCCCGCATTGGAGGCAGATGCTTTAACCTCTGAGCCACCAGGGAAGATGCTCCACAGTCACTGTACTGCATATTAGATGGTTACCAGGGGCTGGGAGTGGGGCAGTAGGAGAGACATTCAGGATACACATTTGCAAATAAGTCCTGGAGATCTAGCAATCACTGTACTGCATATTAGATCTCCAGGACTTATTTGCAAATGTGTATCCTTGAATGTCTCTCCTACTGCCCCACTCCCAGCCCCTGGTAACCATCTTTCCATAATCTGTGTTTTAAGTTCAGTTTTGTTTTCTTTTATAGATTCCACATGTCAGCAATATCACACAGTATTTGTCTTTCTCTGACATTTTCCCCACTTTTAATAATGGTTACCTTTGAGGAGACAGAACCAGAGGTGAGGTGAGGGGACTGAATTTACCTTTTGTATCTTGCTATAGTTTGAATTTTGTAACCTTAAACAAATGTGCCCTTTAAAAATTTCAAACACAGTTTATCTGAGTGGGAGCTAGTGGCTTGTTGGTATATTTTTACTTTGTACCTCTCAGAAAAAAGCCTGAAGAATTATTTATTATTAAAATTTCCCTAGTTTTGTAAAACAAAATCTGTGTATGTGTATGCGTGTGTGTCTCATATCTCTGCAGGAATACAGACCAAACTGCTAATGTGTGGGCTGAATTTCAAGATTGTTTGGGGAGCTGGGAGAGGGAGAAATGAGTTTCATTTACTTATATGTTGTTAAAGTGTGTTGTAGTGAACATGTATTACATTCTACATTTTTTTCAGGCAAGAAATAATAAACCATTTTCCCCCCGAGGCTAAAAGGGACATGTGTTCATTCTGGAAAATACAGAATAGTATAAAGAAGAAACAATCACAACAGTTAACATTTTAGCATGCTTCCTTTCAGGCTTCCTTTTATACATTTTTTTACATAGTTGAGTTCACGTTGTATATAGTTTCGTATCCTGTTTTTCTTTCTTAAGAATAAAACACAAGCATTTTCCTGTGTCATGATAATATCTGTATAGCTGCATCACACACAATTTTATGGTTTTGTCACAATCCGAGTGGATTAATCAGCTATTTCTTAAAGTTGAACATTAAGGTTGTTTTCAGTTTTTCCACATTACAAATGATTCTTTGATGAGCACCTTAGTAAGGAAATCTTCATTTGCATTTCTAAATGTTTCCTAGGGATAGATCCCTACCAGTGGATTTAATGAATCAAAGAGTAGATTTTCGGAAATAGGATATCAATGGATAGCAAATATTTTTACAGATAACCAAAGGTTATACCAATTTCTACTCTCCCCAGCAGTGTACAAGTGTCTCTGATCAATATTGTATATAACCCCTGGCCCCCACTTTTTTTTTTTCTTTTATCCTTTCTGTAGGAAAGTAGTAGGTGAGAGAGTTATCTTCATTTGTCATTGCTGTTGAGACTGAACATTTTTCATATGCTTAATAACCACTGGTATTCCTTCTTCTGTGAACTCTATTTTGATTTTTGCCCATTCACTAACTAGTCTCTTATGGTTTTCTCGTCAATCAAAATGAACTCTTAAAAGATATGAATCTTTTGTCTGTCATATTAGTCGCAAATGTAAATATTTTTCACAACTTTTTTTTTTTTTTTACTGTCTTGGCCATACACAGATTTTTGTTTTGTTTTGTTTTGTTTTAAAAGTCAATCTGATTCTAACTACAGCCCAGTGCCCCCAGTTTGAGCCTGCTTTCCCTGATTAAATTGAAGAGGTTTGACATAAGATCTGGAAAGGCCATTTCAGCTAATCCTAAATTTAGATCTGTGAATAAAAGTGTGTGGGCCTGACTTAAAGATTGTTCAATTCATATTCACTTTTGCATGATTTATGGAGAAGGAAATGGCAACCCACTCCAGGATTCTTGCCTGGAAAATTCCATGGACAGAAGAGCCTGGTGGGCTACAGACCATGGGGTCAGGAAGAGTGGGACAAGACTGAGCGGCTGAGCACACACACAAATGATTTAAGAAGATGGGGGGGGGTGGGCGCAGGGATGGAAGCAGTTTGTGCCAGAAATTTTTAGAATTCTGAGGTAAGAAGCCAAATCTCTCCAGTCTCCTGCGTGTTGGGAGGGGGAGTAAATTTTGTGCCAGCAAACAGAACTCTTGATGGAAAAGTACTGCTCTGGGTTGCAGATGTGTACATGGCTTGGCTTTAATTATTTTTTCCCCTTCTCTCTACCCTTTCTTCCGCTCCCCTCCCCCTGCCACCATAAAGAGGACAGCCACATTAAGACTCTGAAGGGTACAGACAGTGCTTCCTCCATGAGGCTGCTCCTGTGCAGCCGGTTAGCACATCAAAGGCCGGATGAAATACCAAGGAAACAACGGCCCAAATCTAGGATCCTTCCAAACTCCCACCCTCATCTGGGCTCTAGCACAGGGTTATTGTGACTGCCAAGGATAGCTCAACCAACTTCAAATAGAAGAACACTGCCAAACAAAGAAACTTTGGTCATTATTCTGAGCCAAAAAACCAAAACAAGCAAACAATAACAACAACCAAAAAAAGCGCAACAGAGTATTGCCCGCTGATGCCCTGGGATTGAGCAAATCAGTGATTGCAAAAAGGATTTGGTGTTCCAAAAACGAACCCAAAGCAAATCAAACGATCTGATCTGTTTCACCAGACACTGAGGGAGTTATCAGATGAGGCCTAGGCACTGATTTGATCTATCCAGAGGGGTGTCTGCTCCACAGCATCTGGTAGGAGGATTGGAGAAAGGCCGCCAAGGGGAGCGAGGTGAAAATGGTTAGTCTGAGTCTCTAGGGTGGGAAAGGAGTTTAAGGAGTCAGTTTCCTGTTTCCTAAGAGAGCCTCGTGATTCCGAGGGTTGGCCGCGGAAAGGTGAGTCTTCTGAATGGAAGGCTGGGAGAAGCTTAAAGCAGGAGAAATGGAGTTAGTGTTTGGTTCGCATCAGGTGGCTGAGGGGACCTTACACAGAGCCTAGCAAAGCCAAGCTGGTAGGTGTGCGATGAACAACTAGGGGTAAGGAGGAGGGCTGCGTGATGCGTCGCAGTTGGCTAGAGGCTGGCGTGGGGATGGCGTGAGGCTGCAAGCAGGCCCTGCAGGTATTGCTGAGGGGTGTGTTCCGCAATCCCCGCGGCGGAGGAGGTAGGATCCTGCTGGGGGAGGGGAGCCACCACCAAACAGAGGCAAGGTGGGGGGCCTGAGCTGGGCGGGGCCTGACTGAGTCGCGCGGGAGCCTCGGCGGCCGCGGGGAGGCGGGGCTGAAAGGCCCCGCCCGTCCGCCTCCGTCTCCGCCCCGCCTGGCTCCACCTCCTCCGCTGGCTAGTCTTGGTCAGCCGGGCCCCGCGCTCCAGTAGCTCGCGGAGAGGGAGGAGAAAGCAAGTTCCGGATCCCTGCCTGTCCCGGCCCAACCTTTGCTCCAGCGATCATGGCTGCCGAGGATGTGGCGGCGACTGGCGGAGACACGAGCGAGCTCGAGAGCGGCGGGCTGCTGCATGAGATTTTCACGTCTCCGCTCAACCTGCTGCTCCTTGGCCTCTGCATCTTTCTGCTCTACAAGATCGTGCGCGGGGACCAGCCGGCGGCCAGCGACAGCGACGACGATGAGCCGCCCCCGCTGCCCCGCCTTAAGCGGCGCGACTTCACCCCTGCCGAGCTGCGGCGCTTCGACGGCGTACAGGACCCGCGAATACTCATGGCCATCAACGGCAAGGTGTTCGACGTAACGAAAGGCCGCAAGTTCTACGGGCCTGGTACGGCGGCTGGCCGGGGGGCCGCAAAGACAAAAGAAGGGGCCCCGGCACCGGGCTGGGTCCTGGAGACGCGAGGAGGGAGCGGGGCGCCCGGGGAGGGGCTGGAATGGTGTCCAGGCCTGGGAGGGCGGGGCAGGGAGGCTCCCCGGGCGGGCAGGAGGCCAGCGGCACCCTGGAAAGGCTGCGAGCCAGTGGGATCGCAGATTCCCGGTCCGCACAGCCGACCCCGGCGTGGGGTGGAGGAAGAAAACTGAAATGCTTAAGCTGGGGGTGGATGAGGGGGTGAGATCGTCAGTCAGGAAGGCGGAAGGTGGGGGGGGTGGCACAGCAGAGCGCAATGTTGGGGGAGTTTGGAAGGTATCGGGTTCGAGGGTTCCTGGAAGGAGGGGATGATGTCGGGCTGGGGAAAGGAAATGAGAATGTCCCGAGGGAAACATAATGGGAGGGAGGGCGAGAGAGGGTCGGGAGGTCCAGCCTTGGAGGGGCCGGGAAGGCCGATGACGCCAGGAGTAGCCATGAGGAATGGGGAGATGTGGGAAAAGGAAATGGGAAACGAGATTAGCAGCAGGTTGGAGCACTGTGCGTGGCAGTGAGTGATGTGTGTCCGCTCTGTGTGATGCGTATGCGGCATGTCAGGCTTGTGTGTGTGCGTGCGCACGCGTGCGCTAGCAATGTGGCATGTGTCAGGTATGTGAATGGCATGTGTTTGGTATGTGTGTGGCAGACGGGGAAAGCTGGGAGGTGAACAGGGGAGGCTCCATAGGGGGAAGGGAGCTGAATGTAGAAGGCTGAATGTAGCGGTCGATAGGAATGTGGCAAGACCAGAAGGTAATACAGTATTACACTCCATAGCAGGAGAGAAGAAACTAGAAGCCCAAAAAAAAAAAAAAAAAAAATGGAGGGAGGGAGAAGTGGGAGGATCCTGAGAAACAAAAGGGGTAGGGCTACGAAGGCTGCTGGGTGTGGGGATTTCGTGGAAAAGCCAACCAGAGGGGAAATGAGGGCTGGTTGACTGAGGAGCTGTTGGAGAGGGACAGGCTTGGTAGGGTCTTAGAAATGAGGCTTTTCCAGGCTTGGTTGCAGATCAGAATCACCTGATGCACTTGAGGTACAATACAGATTCCCGGCCTAATCTACCCCAAGAGTGGGGGAAAGGGGTGATCCAGAAATCTACATTTTAACACGCCCACCCCCAGGCAAATTCGAGGAGTCTCCAGGTTGGGAAAGTTCTGCTTTACAGCATGTTTGGATCAGAGGAGGAAGGGGTTTTAGCTCCTCCAGTATGGATGCGTATAAAATCAGCGGGTTCAGGGAGAGGAGGGAGAGTGAAGAAGGCAGCAATCTGCCTTCATTCCCACTCCTGGTTGGTTTTACTCTCCCCCTCCAACTCATCAACATCAGATGTATTAAAGCACTCTCCCACGCCACAGTTTTTCCTTAATTTGAAAACCATACCTATATTATTTGTCATTTACAGTGGCGCACCTAAAGGCTTTATCAGTAAACATAATCGTGTAGATACCTGTTACGACCAAGCCACCCCATAAAGCAGTTGAAACGTGCCTGGAGCTTCATCGTATGATTGTAGTTTGCAAAGTCATTGAGAGGAATGTAGGCCTGTGTACAGAGCTTGAAACTGGGAGTCAGGCAGCCTGGGTTCTCTGCCTTGTTGGATCATTCACCACCTGTGTGACCTAGGGCAAAGCCTTGTTCTCTCTAGGCCTTAGTTGTCCCTCTTTAAAGTGATAAAGATGGCCCATTGTGAGATCTCAGTCTCTACCTGCATGAGTCCATGAATCTGTAATATCCCGTGGAAATTACACTTTGTGTTATAAAGGATTCCTCAAAATGATTCATTATTTTTAGTGATGTTGTATGGATGGCACGTTTATGGATGCTAGGAATATAGTAGTGAACAAAACAGGCCTACATCTCTGCTCATGGAGCTTACATTCAAGTGATTATACATTCTGGTGGATAATGTATATATTCTCCAAAGATTTTTAATGCTCCCCTCAGAGTGTTTTCAGTATTCCGTAACCATAATTTCTAAAATGGTGAGGTCCAAACCCATCCACTTGACCTGTTTACCTTCTCTAGTGGAAATGGTAGTATGTAATGGTGATGAAAAACAACCATTTTTCTTCAGAATCTTATGTGCCTTTAAAAGTTGATCATACATTTCGTCTAATTTGTAAAAATAAAAGTGCCCTAGTGGATTGAGGTTTCAGGTGGCCAGGCCATATTGAAATATGATCTGTTTTCATACTTGGTATGGTAGTTACCTGCAAACTTCTTCATATCTGACTTGCTGCTTGGTCTACCTTTGGGGAAACAACACATTGTTTAAAGTACACTGGATTCTTTTCATTTACTGGTGCAATATTTAAATAAGTCGAAAAATCCACTTGAAGTACATACAGAAGGATTCACTGTTCTCTTAGACAAAAATTTAGTATCATTATGTATAATGGCAGTCAGATATTTTATAGAATTTTCAGAGTCTTCAAACCCACCCAAACAGCTGACAGACCTGATTCCATGCCTTCTTTACTGACAGTGAAGATTATGTAACCTGTGGATAGATTTCTAAACCACTGATACTCATAAAATGATTTCTCCTGCAGAGACCATACATTAATGTTCAACACAGTCTAGTCTCACAACCAAAGATCTCTATGAGATACTCTTGGCTCATTAAATTGTATCAGCATGAAGTGAAGTCCCTCAGTCGCGTCCAACTCTTTGTGACCCCGTGAACTGAAGCCCACCAGGCTCCTCTGTCCTTGGGATTCTCCAGGCAAGAATACTGGAGTGGGTTGCCATTTCCTTCTCCAGGGGAACTTCCCGACCCAGGGATCAAACCCAGGTCTCCCGCATTGCAGGCAGACACTTTAACCTCTGAGCCACCAGGGAACATGTGTGAAATGTTTCTATTTACACTGTAGTGTTTCTTATCTTCCCAGGTGGCGTTAGTGGTAAAGAACCCACCTGCCAATGCAGGAGGCATAAGAGATGTGGGTTCAATCCCTGGGTCAGGAAGATTTCCTGAAGGAGGGCATGACAACACACTCCAGTATACTTGCCTGGAAAATTCCATGGACAGAGGAGCCTGGCAAGCTGCAGTCCATAGGGTCACACAGAGTTGGACACGACTCAGTGGCTTAGCATGCACGCACGTTTCTTATCTTCAGAAACCATAACTTTCACTGGTGCAACCCTAGTCCCTAGAACAGAGCCAGGTTCTAGGTTCAATGTCCAGAAGTTGAATTCTGACCCATGAACTATATCTTGGATCATTCCCTACTAACACCCTTCCCCTAGGAGGTAATCATTTATGGCTTTTGTATTAGCTATTTGCAATCACAAGAAATGAATGCTACAGTAAAGCATTTTGATTTAGTTTTATTATATTAGTTTATTTATTATTTAGTTTTATTATATTTTGATTTAGTGTTTAAAAGTTTAATGACAACAGGTCTTTGAGTATTCACTAGGTAATGAGCAAAGGATCCACATCAATCACTTACGGTTTCCAAATGGAATTCAGTATTCAAAAATGGGCTCTCCATGCTCATTGGTAAGGAAGCCATTTCCTGTGTGTGAGCCACAGAGAAATTGACTGTCTAATAGACAATTGGTCTTTGGTTTGGTTTTGTTTTTAAAGAGGGGCCGTATGGAGTCTTTGCCGGAAGAGATGCATCCAGAGGCCTTGCCACCTTTTGCCTGGATAAGGAAGCACTGAAGGATGAGTACGATGACCTTTCTGACCTCACTCCTGCCCAGCAGGAGACCCTGAGTGACTGGGACTCTCAGTTCACTTGTAAGTGGTTTTTTTTTTTTTTTTTTTTTTTTTTTTGCCAGGGTCAGATTTCTACCAATAATGGGATTCACAGCAGTACGATAGTTATTACTAAGCAGCCTGCAACTGTGGAGCATTTTGATAGGCTCCTGAATCTTGGACAGATCAAGTTCATGGCTTGAAGTAATTGTAGCAGTGCTGAGTCACTTGCCATGACTGCATCCCAATATCTAGCTAGTTCTCTGTGGAAACCTGGGTTTCTGTTTTTGAAATTTCTGAGGTTTGCATAGATTTTCCCACTAGGATTTGGTGTGCAGGGGAAATGAGAGCGGCCATCTTGGCTACAGAAGGATTTTCATAAGCCCTTACTTGTAGAACTTGCTGTTTAAAAGCAGCCCACATTGCTGTTAAAGAATGAGAGACTTGTATTGTACAAAACAACTTCTCTTTGAATCTAACTGAGCCTAACTGTAGGCCTCATCTACAAATGATGCTTATAATCTGCCCAGCAACAATGGTGTCTACATTTTTTAAAAAGAAAGCAGAAAGGAGACACTTGTTTCCTGGCTTATGCTATGGACCAAGGGCTTTGGGGAGAAGTAAGGATGGAGGTCAAGTTCAGATCGAAGAATTGGGAAATTGGCTTTTGTCCAACCCAATTGTTTAATGATCACTTTAGCAATATTTCACTGCTAAGAATTTGAAGAATAATCTTTCCAAGCTTTGAAACAGTATGTTAAGACAGTGACCATTTCCTTGAGGGTCATTTTTCATTGTAAATGTCATTTTCTATTTACTGTTCTCTATAATTTTTTTTTTTTGCTAAATTGAACTGTTTTGAGAGTAATGCTGACCTCAGAGAGAGTTCTCTATTAATAATTAGCCAGGTATAACTCTACCTTTAGAGTTTGGATCCCAAGCTGACTAAGTGTAACTTTCAAGTCCAGAGGCAAGTCTTTGTACTCTGAAAACATAATACAGCTATCTAACCGTCCCTCATTTTTTGCATCTTCAGGATGCCTTTGTAACAATAGATTGTTCTATATGAAACCAATGAGTTGTAATTCATAATTTACAAAGCTCTATTTTATAGGACTTAACTTCATCAGTGGGGTAAAAAACTGCGGTTCTCCCAACCCCTTAAACTAAGGCTGGTCCCAAATACTGTCGTGACACTTGAACTACACTCAAAACTGGCATGGTTCCTCCTTAAGGCAGGCTTCTCAGGTGCCACCCAGCTTTTATTTGTCTTACACAGTCACAAACACCCTAGGGACCTTTATAATATGTTCAAATAGGCAAATTCTAATTGTCCCTGACTATTATTTCACAGCAAAGTAGCTCCAGTTACCTGATTAAACAGGTTGGTTACTCCTTTAATTCCTACCCATATTCAGAAGAGGAGTTCTCTTGACCTCTGACACTGTGATAATTAACCCTACCCTAACTTGGCCCAATAATACAGCCGATATGGTGGTCATCTGCTGACTCCGTCCCTCCTCGAGTCTCTCACATTCTGGTTGCCCTCTTAAACCTGCATTCTCCCAAGTCTCCAGTGTTCTCCTGTTTCCTTTTCTACTGCCTTTAACCACATCTGGCTTTTTTTCCCCCAGTTGAGGAAAAATTCTGTCTCCTGCTCTCCCCTTTATCCTGAGACTATTACCATTCCTTCCTCTCACTTTCAGACAAGCATCTAGTAATCGTGGCCGCCCCTAACCACTGTTCCATCCCTCCTTGCTCTCTACAGTGTAGTTTCTGCCCTCACCATTCCACTGAACCTTCTGTCTCAAACGTTTACAGAGACCTGCATCTTGCCAACACTAATCGTCCTTTTCCAGTCCCTGTTGTCAGGCTCTGGTCACAAAGCCCCCATTTCGGTCCACGGAGTCTCCAGTGTTCACTTCCTTAACTCCTGTTTCCAGTTGCTGTTAACGCGTCTCATATCCTTCCCTTTTCAGCCCCATGGACACCGCCTTCCTCCTGCCTCTCGTTTCTCCCCATGGGGATCTGCCCGCTGGCCTCCTAGTCACCCTGTCCCTGGACTCTCCTGACTAATCTGCCCTGCCCTCTATACACAGTGAAACCGTTGTTACCACAGCACTATTTTACCTTGTCGTTCCTTTGCTGTACACTTGTGGTGCCCTTTGCCATCTGTGGGATAAGTTTAGACTCCTCAGGCTGCCTTTCCACCTTTCATAAGATCTCCCCACCCTGTTAGGCTGGCGCTGCTCCCAGCCTCCTCCTGCCAACTCAGTCCCTTTATTGCTCCCCAGATATGTTTGGTCTCACCTGCATGCCTTTGTATGTGGCGTTGGCACTTTGTGGAAACCCCTCCATCCCCAAGTCCTACATATCTTCCAAAGCATATCTTTCTCCTACAAAGTGTCCTGCAACCCTTCCAACTAACTCATACCAAGCCCTTGCTCTGCTGAACATTCCCCCACACAAACAACCCACTTTGACATTACCGTGCACACACATTGTCAGGCATCACTCCGCATTCTATACTTCTGTCTGCTGAACAAAACTACCTCCCTGGGACTTGGCTGGGACTGTGGTATAAACTGCCTTCAAGAAGCCCAACATGTTTTTGTGTTGCTTGTAGGCCTCTGGTAAGTGCTTTCAAACGAAATATGGTAGTGGTTTTCTCCAAAGCGTGAGAATGACCAGTTGTATCATCTTCTTTTCTTCCAGTCAAGTACCATCATGTGGGCAAACTGCTGAAGGAAGGGGAGGAGCCCACCGTGTACTCAGACGAGGAGGAGCCAAAAGATGAGAGCACTCGGAAGAATGATTAAGGCCTTCAGCGGAAGCATATCTATTTTTGTATTTTGCAGAATCATTTGTAACATTCCAGTCTGTCTTTGAAACATGGTGATTTCAATATTTAGAAAAGTTTTGAACTTGCTGTACATTTTTTAAATTAACATCACTAGTGACACTGATAAAGCTAACTCTGTCTTAGAATGCATGATATGTTTGTCACAAATCCAGAAAGTGAACTGCAGTGCTGTAAGACAAACTTTATTACGGTTTTTCTTCTATTTGTAGTCAGTGCAGGCTGAATTGGAACTTGTGTTTCCTGAGAGACGGGTAAAACATGGGTATTCCCCCCAAACAGGTTTAAACGTTAAATGTGTGAAGTCCTTCAAGCGTCAAGAAACAAAGAATGGACTCTGAGTCATGATATTCTCCAAAGATAGAAAATCCTTTATTTCTCAGTTGACCTAACTGCATGATTTCTGTTTTCTCTACCTCTAAAGCAAATCTGCGGTGTTCCAAAGGCTTTGGTATTGATTAGAGAGAGCGGTCCAGTACAAAATGAAATGTCAAAGCTAGACTCAACCACAGGTAACCTACTTTCTCTGTTTGGGGACAGCATCATTGTCCTGTGCTCTTTGGAACACTCAGACGCCCTCACTTAACAGTAATCTCCAATGAGGCTGAAAATAGGATCTCAACATTCCAAAGTAAGCTTTGGTGAAAATCAGCTGGCTTGCCTAAAAACCAAAAATACATGAATAAGATTGTAGGACTATTTTCCCCATCCCTGTGTTCTTGGTTATTTCACATGATTGGACATGCAAGGAGGCCGTGTAGGACAGGAGCAGATTGCTCTCTAAGAGCCTTCACACACACCCCTGAAGAATGAGGAAACCATACACATTCCTGGCCAAGTGGTTTTTAAAGTGTATACATAACCTAACAGTTATGCTTCTGTTGTTACAAAACTATAGCCACTGCAAGAGTTGTAGTCAAGTGTCTTGGTCTTTGATATTGGTCTTGGTTAACAATAAACTTAGCTTAAGTAGACTGTACAGTTGTATGAATTTGTAAAAGTATTATATGAATAAATAGTGAGGTTTCAAACTCTTGTAATTGTAGTTGAATAGTCATTGTATTTTCTTGTGAACTGTGTTTAATTGTTTTACCTCAAATCGGAAAACAAAAAGTGCTTTGGTCAGTTAATAAAATGGTTTTACCCAGTATAGTGTGGTGGATTGATTGCCTTATTTCTTTTAAACCTTAATCTGTGTTTTTTGTCTTCCAAAAGAGACAAGGAAAGGGGTACAACTTCATAGAGACCAAAAACCAAGTACCAGCTTATCCTGTTAAAATGGTGAATCGAATTTACTTTTTTAAGTCAGAATTTAATAAACTCAGAGGCAGACTTCTGCCTTGAATTCTATAGCAAGTTTCCTAAGGAGTAACTCTAGTGAAGACTTACTGAGTGCCAAGGCAGGTTTTGTTTTTGCTTTAAGTATCATCAGATTAGGAACGTGTTCAGGAACCTTATGGTCACAAGTTGATTCACTTCATGCCAACAGAAGGATATGAGACTTACATATGCAGTCGGTTGTATAAACAAACAACCTATTACTCTGAAGGTTAGTGTTTCGCCATTTTCATGTGAAAATTGACAGACTCTTCTTACAAGGGAGGTACTCCCTGAACCAGAGAGGGCTCAGAGCTTTCCAGCTTTTATGTTCTCAAACCATATTGCCTGTTTTTGTTGTTTTAAAATGTGTCCTTTTCCCGCATTAGTTTTCATCCAACAAATATTTGAGCTGCCTGTTTTGTGCCAAGCAACCTGTTAGGCCGTATGCTTTGGGGGAACGGGAGGGAGAGAAAAACTGGGCCACCGTCGCAGCCTGAGATTAGGCTACTCCTTTTACTCAAACAGGTTTGTCTGATGCCAGGTGGAAAACATCCAGAGCCTGGTTAAAAGCTTCAGCCCCAGATAGTCGGAATCCCCCCCCCTTCAGAACTAAACATTGTATTGATTACAGGTAAAGGGATATTACTATCAGGCAGGCCTTTCCTGTAGAAACTTAAATCCAGCTCACACAGTTGTAAGCTATATTATGTAAAAGGCACTATTTGAGAAGATGAGGGAGTGGTGGTTACAGCCATGGCACCAGCCATGCCAGCCAGGGAGGGGGCCAGGTGAACAGCTGTATCCTCCTCCCCTGCTTTCTCCAATCCCTGCCTAGACACCGTCTTCTCAGTCCCAACATCTGAGGGTCAGAAGCAGCATTTGCTATGTGCTTGCAGCATCTCTGTGGCTTCTCTACACAATGTCATGTTCACCTTACCTCAGAGGGCCACACTTCATGCAAACCCTCAATCCAGAATGAGCAAAAATAGCCTTTGCTGTTTCAGAAAGAGCTCGTTCAACAAAAAGAAGCTCTAAAGTGCCCAGTTGCCCTCTAAGGTACAGTCCGCCTTTGTTACAGATATTTAGAAGAAATTTGCTGTACATTTCGTGTGAAAATACAGTTAATTCTTTCAGGATCAAAGACTGATCACTGAAGCCCCTCACATCTGTAACTGGACTCCCCATCCCACACCCACACATGTTTTCAGAAATTGGGTAACTCCTACACTTTTACCAAGGCCTGAAGTGTGTGTGTGTGTGTGTGTGCTCAGTTGTGTGTGTGTGTGTGTGTGTGCTCAGTTGTGTGTGTGTGTGTGTGTGTGTGTGTGCTCAGTTGTACCCAACCCTGCAACCCCATGGACTGTAGCCTGCCAGGCTCCTTTGTCCATGGAATTTTCCTGGCAAGAATACTGCAGTGGGTTGCCATTCCTCCAGGGGATCTTCCAAACCCAGGGATCGAACCCACATCTCCTGCATTGGGAAATGGATTCTTTACCATTGGACCACCTGCGAAGCCCTAAAGGCTGAGGTGAAATTCTGTGAAATCTGTTTTGCTAGCTATAGAGAACTGATAAAACCTTTGCTGAAGGGAGAATAGTCTTAAGTCAAAATATCATGATTTTCATTTATCCAAAATGAAAATACAACTGCATTTTCATGAGCTCTGACAGTCAATTGCCATTAACTGGCAGCATAAAGGGAGAAGTTGCCTCAAAACAGTAGTGAAACCAGACATATTTTCAAAGAAAATATTACTGCAGGTGTGTGATATTCTATCCAGCACATCTGGTCAATGAACAAAGACTCTATACTATGACAACTTTATTTTTAATATATCTGAAAATCAAACATGTATTATTTCTCTACCAATGCAAATGACAAAAAGGAGCAGCAATGTTAGTGCAAAGCAGCATACTACAGGTAGAAATCTCCCCCGACCACACACAAAGTGGAATTATCAACATTTAAAAGTGAACATTTTGAACAGTCTTGCAACAAATGAAAATATATTTATTTGGTTCTTAAGTTCAAAATTACCAGGTTACAATGGCTTTCTACCTGAGGAATTCAAACAAATGTAACGAAAACACATTAACAGACTTTTAGCTAATTCTTAAAGCACTATTAGTAACGCATACAAGGAAAAACGTGAAAACACCTATTTAAAAAGACACAGATTAAAGTTCCAGCCCTTCACTGGATATAGGAAAAACATATGAGAAAACTTTTGCACCACTTAAATAACAGCACAACAAAGAATAACAGTGTTTTAACAGAAAGTGAGTATCACATTTTCAGTTCTAAATCATTCCATCCATTTGAAAAGTTCAGGAATAATTGTTCACATCCTTGTTTAAGGCCTACACACACCAAAAAGACAGATTTACTCAAATCTAGAATGCATTACCACAAAACATAAAAACCTAAAGTTGTATAGAAAGTAAACACAAAACCAGTATTTTTACTTTCTTCTAGGTCCCAGGATAGTATTTAGACCAAAATTTTACATAGAAGTGACTTAGCACCAATTCTATTATACAAAAAAATTTTTTAATTGCACATGCTGTATTCTGCAATGTATTTTTTATGTCTGGTTACTGAGCAGCAAATTGTTTTCATGCCTAAAATCTCTGCAAAGAAAAATTATCAAATGACAGAAGACATTGAGTTGTTTTTTTTTTCTCTCTCTTTTCCAAAACAAGCATAGCTGCTTTCCATTACAAACCCATAATGTTCTTTGTTTCAAGGGCATGAAACATGAAAAAAAATAGGGAGGTTGGGTCTCATTGGAAAAGAATAATACCTGGTTGCCACAGGTTGTCTGACAAAATACAAGCTGTTATAATTTAAAGGCTACTCCAGACAATAGTACTCTGAACATTAATAGTCATTGCTAGTCCTTAGAGGAGAAAAGGCAATCACCCTAGGAGTGATTTTTCAGATTGGACAAGCCAAGCCTAGTTGATTGCTTGTGTGACTCTGATGGCAGAGTCACTGGCTTGCAAGTAGAACTGAATACAAGAGAGCCAACAAATAAATGAATGATTTGAAGATTTTCTAGGTGTTTCAGATATCAGGTTGCTCAAGAGTCTGGTTACAAGCACACATCGTGCCTTATTATTCTGGGCAGCCACATTGACTGGTGTCCTACTTTGGCTTGACCAGCTGGTCCTTTTCTATGGACTATCAAGTAAGGACTATTTGAAATGAATCATGTAATATGAAAATGTTGCCTTCCATTACTTTGTGGATTAAAATACCTTTTCCCGCTGCAGGCAGTCTAATGTCATTGAGGTCTTCAATTGCCATGTCAGCTATAGTTTTGTTGGAAGAAAAAAAGTCATCTACTGCCCCCCCTGAGTTCCTAAATCCAATATAAGGCAGAATGACTCAGCCGAGCTTTCAATAGAACATGCACTGCATTAAGATGTATGTCTTTACGAATCTATAAAATATATCAATTTAAAAACATATTCAAGGAGTCCAAAATCAGTATGTAAAAAGATAAATTGCTTATGTTAAGAGTTTACAAATTCTGCACACATACAATTTTCCCCCCACTAGAAAAGTATGGGCTTTACCCTTGACTCTTCCTAACTCCATGGCATTATTGAGGGTTGAGGAGGCACTTGTTACTGTTTTATAAAAGTCAGTTTGGGGATATTCAGCGGCTTTTTACAAACTGATGTCACCCAACCCTGAGTGAAAGGATTACATAAACTGAAATGAAATACTGTCACGTCCTCTCTTCCCAAGTGCCATTTTTGGTGCCCCAGGATTGTTCAATATTTCCTTTGACAAAGCCCAAGTTGTATCACTTCAATCCTGTTGCTTTTCTACGATGGAATGACATGGGGTTCTTCCAAACAAAACAACTCTGCTAATGGTCCACTTTCTGTGTCAGCCTCAAAAGACAATCTGAGCCCCTTTTAGATTCTTCTTCCAAGGCTTTGTTTCTAAAAGGGCAACTCTTCGAGTCATATGAACATATTAATAAGATTAATTTCCTTCTGATAGATGTTCAAGGAACCCTCTAATGTCATGAAGTCCAGTGTATGTTCTAGGTGTCATCTCTCTTCTTTTATCTATAGGTATTTCTAGATAAAAGTCAGGAAAGTTTGTTGCTGCACATGGTGTTCGAACCAAATCAAAGAATAAGTAGAAAGATCCTTATGCATTCACTGCCATCCCTTTGAAGATAAATGATGTTAAATAATAATGTTATGACAGCTGAAGAGCCGTAGAGGGCTATCTTAACTCCTCTCAATGTTAATTTGCTCCTTTGATGGCACCAAATTAAAGCTGCAATCGAACTGTAGAAATGTCTGTCCTTGGATAAGAAAGTTTTGCAAGCACATTGTTTTAACAAGTTTTTTAATTGGGATGTTTGGTGTTTCCAGTTTGCTAACACATCTGCCACACACACACACACACACACACACACACACACACACACACACACACACACACACTTTGATCTATGCTTTATACTTTGGCAAGAGAAGCAAGGTTTTGCATTTGACCTTGCTCAAGCTCCTAAGGTGTTTGCTCTCTTGCTCTGTAGTTGCTAACTACATAGCTATATTTGGTTTTAAATTTTCTTCTTGCAGATTTTTACTGTGAATAAGGGTTTCCTGATCTAAGAAACCTTCAAAACATTTGAAAATAAAAAGAACTAGTGAAGTTGTTTCTTAAATAGCTTCTATAGTCAATGCGCTCCAGACTGTTATGTCTAATGTAGTAACTATCAGAATTCAGCATGAAATCTCCAGAATACTCACGTCTTTTCATCTTTCCTGCATCCCAGTTATATTCTGACCTCCATGGTATCTCTCTTCTTTTGGGAAAACCCCACAAATAGGAAGCATTAGCACTTTTTGATGATGTTACCGGCACTTGAAAGAGCCTATAGTTGACTCTGTGGTCAAATGCACTATCACTAAGCTGCCTCCTCTTTCCTATGACAGTGTCTAACTGGTCACTGGCACTGGATTTGTGGTGGTGGCTTTCATCAAATAAGTATTGGGGAGCCAGTATTTCCCTCTCTTTGCTGTTGCTGTTCTCATTTCTAATGGAATTGTTTTTACCCTCAAGCCACGAACATCTCAGTTCATAAGCAGACCTCCTGCTTGGTTTCCTAAGCTTGTATTCAGAGTATTTTTCCTCCCCATCATGTTTCCACTCTGCATACAAGGCCTGCTGACTTGACATAATTTCTGGATCACAAGTGATGATTTCATCAGCATCAAGACATCCCTTTTCTGGGCAGCTATCATACGTGGCCACAGACTTCTTTTTCTTCTCTTTGTTTACACTAAGATTATCACTGAGACATTCAGAATCACTGCTAATTTCCTCTAAGAAATCTCTCAGCTTCAAATCAAAGTCTGCTGACCTCTTAGATGAGGAAACTTGGCTTTGACTTGTGGATATGGGATCCTGGACTTGGTAAGCATGAGTCTTTTCCAACAGATGACTCTTTTTATCAGTTGGGGACAGGCAATCACCAGCTTCACTGGCTGTGTCCCTAAAATGATGTTTAAACTTCTTTGTACATTCTTCAGCATAATCCACTTTTCTTTTCTTTTGTGATATATGCTCAGGATCCCAAGAAAGATCTGTCCAGAGATCATTTTCTTGTACCTGTTCTCTCCTATCTAGATGTTGCATTTGGCTCAAACTGGTTGAGTGATGCTTATGTTTTCTCAGATTGATTTGAAAGCTATTTCCTTTCACAAGAATGGTTCTCTTCCACTGACATGTGCTTGTTATGTGACTTGGTTCTAGGCAGATGCGGGCATATTTTGGAGTTTGATAATGGTTTAAAAGATAGTCAATAAATTCATCTGTTTCATAGATCTTCTGTTTCCTGCTATGGTCTCTCTCAACGAATCTGGAAGAATAGGAGGTATTAGAACCATGCTGGTCTTCTTTCTCAAGAGATTGACCTTGAGTCATTATAATTTGCAAGGAATTCTGTTCACAGCTCAAACTTTTATTGTATTCATCAGTTAATGATTTTCCAGCTCTCTCTTTTCTTGCTGAATATCTTATTTTTCTCCCCCCAAGGTGGTGGGAAGATTTACGCAAGTGAGCTCTAGCTCTTTTCTTCATTTTTCGTTTACGTTTATAATCTGACTTGGAAACGTGGTATCTTAGCATTTCCTCCTGATTTTGAAGATACTGAGTGTTTGGTTCTTCTTTCTTCAGAGTTCTTGACATGGTCCCCAGAGCATGATGAGCTTTGGAGCCTGCAATATTCACCTTCCGTGGGTAAAATTCTTCAGACTCCTTCAAAGAAAAAGGTTAAAAATCTCACATGAAAAGCTCAACAGGTTAAAAATCTCAAAGAAAACTGTTCTGAAGAGGCTTCTAATTACACCTAGGGTAGATCCAAATTAGAAATAATAGCACACTAAAGAAACAGGAGGTACAAAATTAAATGTCTCCATCTAATAGGAGCTGCTTTGACTAGGTCTGTGCCTGTCCTTCTGTTAGAAAGCACCCCGGTTTACATACCTTCAAAAGCACATAATCCCTTTTTCCTTTGTTCACAAATTGATGGGTCTACTTACTGTTCCAGGTATTGTGCTCAAGGGTGGGAACCTGAAGAGGAATAAGAAATGCTCTACAGCACTCCCTGGGGCTACAGTCCTAGAACAAGAAAAGACTGGTGGGTGAAATATGTGTCTTAAAGGGTCAGTTGGCTTTGTAAAAGCCAAACTGCCTTTTTGGGTTTTATTCCGGCCTCTTCCTAGGGATTACAAGGGAGCATGTCTCTGACCTGCCCACCTCGGTTGGAAACAAGATAGCAAGTACAAAATATGGCCGTGACAATGGTGCTGTCTGCTGTCCATGACTGCAGGGCAGGTGAAAGGTGTGGACTACGGCCCCCACCCTGCTGGGAGAGCTTGTACTGAGCTCCCACTGACACTCGGCACAAATCAGGGCTTAGAGTTTACCCAGGACTTGGGATTGAAATTTGGTACCACACACATTGAAAGAGAGGAATTCTTCAAAAGAAGTCACTTTTGGCAGTCATTAAGGCAAACTAACGGAGAAGGCAATGGCACCCCACTCCAGTACTCTTGCCTGGAAAATCCCATGGACGGAGGAGCCTGGTAGGCTGCAGTCCATAGGGTCGTGAAGAGTCAGACACAACTGAGCAACTTCACTTCACTTTCACTTTTCACTTTCATGCACTGGAGAAGGAAATGGCAACCCACTCCAGTGTTCTTGCCTGTAGAATCCCAGGGACAGCAGAGCCTGGTGGGCTGCTGTTTATGGGGTCGCACAGAGTTGGACATGACTGAAGCGACTTTGCAGCAGCAGTAGCAGCAAGGCAAACTAAAAAAGATTCAGCTCGCCTTATTGTCAAGATAAATGTGAGGTTTTTCTTACCCTGATTTCATGCAGTTTGATGGGCCATACCAATGAGAAAAAAAAAAAAAAAACAGGTGAGATGGCACATATACCTAAAATCAACTCTACTGAAAATGAATGCCATTCACTCTTGATGTTTAAGAACACTGAATGTGGCTTTTCAAATGAACGCTTTGGTCTTTACTCTGGGGCATCTGCTGAGTCTGGTTATCTTTAGGAGGTCAGTAAGTGGGAGAACAAAAACTTCCCCAGCTGAAACTCTCCAAACAAAACAGCTGGCCTGTGATGTGAGATATTCTTAGCAAACAGTTGAAGACTAGACTAACATGTCTGTTCAAGGCTCTCCTTTCCCATCTAATCCTGCCACTGATGAATGGCCAGCGAAAGGTAATGTAGGACTACAAACTCCACATCCCTCCTATTGGCATTTTCTGTTATCTCCATTAGCAGCTTAGAAGAGTAGGTGTACAAGCTACACTGCTCTGAGTGACATCATCCCAAAGTTGAGAAACACAGTGTGTGTGTGTGTGTGTGCGTGCGTGCACGCCAGATGGTGGAGCTGAGACCCAACCCCTTCAGAGAATCTGAGTATCCCTTTGGTTAATGCAAAATTGTGGTTGTTAGAGACCAGCCTATTGAAAACAAACCTCAACGAATACAGTAAGTCTTCCATGGCCACTGGTTAAACAATAGGCTGCTGTTTCAAAGTAAAGGTCGTCATGACTCAGAGAGGTCACTAGCTACCCAAACCAAAGAACAATGGAGCGAGAGCCTTACTACAATTTTCCTCAGGAGTGCCCGCATCAGGTAGAGGGCTTCCAGGTGCCTCTGGGTCAGTGGGATCTTCCTCTTCTCCAGGTCTTCGGAAGAGTTGGACCCTGGTTGGGCCTCCACTTTGGCGCTGTCCTTCTGTCTCCTTTGCCGGTGCCTGTCCCTTTCCTTCTGGGTGCGTCTCTTGACTCTGGCCTTTCTCCTCTTTTCCTGGACCTTCCTCTCCTCTTTTCTTTTTCTGGATAATGATTAAGAGAGTAAACCCTTCAGAAGGTGTTTATTGGGCAAAAGGGTTACTCTCTTCCCCACTACCTCCTACCTCGCAGGAGTTCCCCAAAATCTCCAGCTACAACACCCCAGGGCTCGACATTAGACCACTGATGACAAAAGACACATCAGCCGAGGCGAGAGATGCGTGACTAAGTTGGTCAGTTAGAAACACGCACAGGAGACCTCATGCAGAGAGAGTGTATTTAAAAAACAAACCAAGATGACTACTGAATTCAAAGGAAGGGCCTCAACCTCCTCCCGCCCCCAGCACTTTCTCAAACCAGAAGCAGGGACTATGGGATCTAGCTTTCGCAGTGATGATTCCATTTCTCTTGAGATCAAAACCTTCCCTGAGCTGGTCACACAGACAGATGCAAATGAAAGTAAGTCAAGGCACTCAGAAAATCTTAAAGGTGAGAACTGGTCTTTAGCGCATACTCCTTAACACAATAAAGTGTTAGTCACTCAGTCATGTCTGACACTCTGTGACCCCATGGACTGTAGTCTGCTAGGCTCCTCTGTCCATGGAATTCTCCAGGCAAGAACACTGGAGCTGGCAATTCCTTTCTCCAGGGGATCCTTCCAACCCAGGGATTGCACCCGGGTCTCCCACATTGCAGCAGATTCTTTACCATCTGAGCCACTCAGCACATTATCATAAAAACAGGCTAATTTAGAAGAATATGGGCTTATTTTTCTGTTTTCTGAATATTTAAGATGTTTTGGTTAAGTTCTCATAGAAGCATGGAAACCTGGGGGGTGGGGGAAGGGCAGGGGAGGACAACTGCCTGAGGGAGGACCAAGCCCCAAACTGGAGGATGAGCTCAACTGCATGATTGATCTGGAAATTTGGGGGGAATCATTACCTTTACTGGGATCAGTTTCTGGCCAAGTTTCACAGCCAAGACCTTAAGTAACTCTTAGCACTCCGCCAGCCAAAAAACGTGAGAGACACAGGGAAGACTACTCTTAAACTCCTATAATTTGCATAAAAGGCTGGAAGAATAAACCTGCAAGGGGAGGAGCCAGGAAGGAGGTAAAACTGGTTTTTGGAGCCCTGTAGTTCTGGTCCAGTTGTCCCTTCTTGGCAAACCCTTGACAATCCAATGATCCTTTCTAGTCTCAAGCTCCTAAACTGGGATACAATGATAAGCTCAAAGAAGTAAATACATAGGCTGCTTAAGTTCACAGAAAGAACTTGAGCCAACAAGAAAAATGGTCTCAACAGATCCTTCTGGGTTAGTTTGATTATTGATCATCTTATGAAAGAAAATCTTTTCCAAAACAGAAAAGAATTTTTCCCCAAAATTTCAATGGATAGGCAAGGTAAAATTTGGTAAATTTAGGTAAACTGGTGAAACTTGTAAGTTAGCAGGCTAGAATGTTCATGCTAAAAGTACCTGGCCTTTTTTTTTTTATGATTATTAACTCCTAGACAACCTAATCTGGTTGGTCCTACTATTCATCATTACTTGCTCCTCCTGACAAGCA
Organism: Ovis canadensis; assembly: GCF_042477335.2. Lineage (NCBI taxonomy): Eukaryota > Metazoa > Chordata > Mammalia > Artiodactyla > Bovidae > Ovis > Ovis canadensis. The sequence continues at coordinate 117,225,184 of NC_091727.1, read as the reverse complement.
TACTTTTAAAGTATCTTGTTTTTCACTGCTTTCTCCTTTTGGTTTTGTAACAGTGTAATGGAAAGACAGCAATTTTCTAATGGGTACCAATTCCTGCTCCCCCCACCATGCTATCTATTAAGTGAACCCATTCACCTGAAGAGATAAATCTGTAAATCAAAAGTTTAAAAACAGACAAAAAACAACAAAAGCAACAACAACAATGCTCTTCGTTGAACTTGGTCTCCTCACCTTTCAGCCTCTTCCTCTTCTCTTTTCTTTGCTTTTTTCCTCTCTTCCTCCAATTCTTGTAATTTCAGCCTTTCTTGATTTCTCTTCTTTATAGCTCCTTCGCTGAAGTGTTTGGTTGTATCAAACATAACCTGCTCTCAAACAATTCAAAGTATCATTAGAAAAGTTTGCCCGCTGGCTGGGTATGTCCCAGATCAGACAGCTAAAACTAATTTGTACCTGTCAATGCCAAACCAAGTGAATTAAAAATGCCTTCTCTGCGTCCCAGTACCCATACAGTTATACTGCCTCCCAGTCATCTCTCAAACTGTCCTTGTGGGGTTTCTAGAACTTTCTTTGGCAGAACTTTTGAGGAACTCACCTGACAGCCATATGTGACATCATAGTGCCTGTGTGGACACAAGTTCTAAGGGATGTGAGTATATTGCTTCTGGTTTGTTATACTGATTAACTGAGCTATTAATAATGTTTTTTTTTTTAATCAGCAGAGATAAAAACAGTCCAGAAATGGGGTGGGGGGAGCAAAGATGTAGGAAAATTGACCAAAAGAGATACAAGATCTGACTATAGTAATTATTAAACAACTTTGCAAATCGAAAAATAAAGTAAAAGTCAGATTGAGGCACTACAAATAAATCTGCCTAAAAAATATAAGGATGCAGAAGTAGCTATTTAAATATGCATGAGTGACAAACACCAAATTCACCATCACAGTTACCTTTGAAGGGAGTGAGCAGCCTTGACTGAGGATGGTACACAAAGGGGAACATGTTCTCATTCCACTGGTAATGCTTTATTTTTTAAGCTGCAGTGGTGCGTGGGTGGTCATTATAGCATTTGCTAGATCTTTTGTCAGACTGAATAGCTCCTAAGTTTCAAACATATATTTTAACCCAAGAAGCCTTACACATAACACACACACACACACACACACACACACCCCTGAAGCTACTGAAGCTGCAAGTTCAAATTCACACTAAAGACTGATTTAGAGAAAAAGGGTTTAGCTGCACGAAGGTTTCAAGAACAAGATAACCAGGCATTCAGACAGTCATGAAGCAGTCTTCATGCTGGACAGACAGACTGACTTTGAGAGGAAAGGAACCAGGTTTGTTGGGATTCTGTTTTAGAATTTACCTGACAGTCGTCATTAATGTATAGTTAACTGTGACCCCCACAGCAAAGAGGGAAAAAACTGCCTTTTCTTGTTTTCAAGCTGCATGTTGCCCTTTCCCAGCAACTTGTCAAATGGAAGAAGCATATGAGATACTTCCATAAGGACCATGAAGAATTCTTTAATGTCCCCAAGGAGCTGGGCAGAGCCCTGGACTATAATAACCATCACTTCAAACCACAGCTGGCAGCATGGCTGACAGTAGGAGAATGCCCTAATCATGATGATATTTTGTCCCCAAAAAACACCCATTTATTAATGACAACATAAATCTTTACATTAGCTCTTGATCAGAGCCTCCAGGGTGGTCTAAGGAAATCTGTTCCAAAGGCTTCCTTCTAGCTTTTACTCAAGACCACCTGAACCATGGGAAATTTTTTTTTATAAAACCCTGGCTGCTCCTTACCTTGATGTTACATGCCAGAGCTTTCCCATCATCTCCTTTAAGCATCAGCTTCATCCCGCGGAGGGACTCCATGGCCTTTAAGAAGTCAGTTGACTCTTGGTACTGTATAAATGCCTCGAACGTCTGCAAGCCAAAGTTGAACCCCCCAAAGCTCCCACTGGTTATAACCTCTCGGTAGGGGTCGAGCATTGGGATATCTACATTCTTGATCTTCCCAAAGCTTTCAAAGACCACCCGAAGGATCTCTTCACACGGCTTCTCCCCACTGGAACCTTTGGGAGCAAACCACTTGCAGGGCAGCCCTTCGAAGTATATGGAATTTGGACTCTTATCATGGTCCTGCTCTTCAGACCCATCACCCATCGGGATGGCCCCATTTTCCTTGGGGAAGTGCTCCCACTCTCCCTGGGCGTCTGTCACCATGACTTTTAAGTCTGTTTCCAAGCCGTTTAGCTTGATGATCTTCCCGTGCAACTTGGCCTTCAGGATTTGAACCAAGCTTCGCGTTTCCGCCTCCCCCTCAAATCGGATGAAGCCCCTGGTGCTCTTGGCGAGCCGCACAGTGGTGAACTGGTCAGGACAAATCAGGCTCTTCAGCTGGTCCAGAACTTCCCAGTTAGACACGGGTCTCGAGGGTTCTGGGCTCTCAGGGAGCAACACATTGATCATCAGCTTTGCTATGGGCTTGAGGTAGAGGTGCTGAGCTGCACACAGTTCCGTGGCCTCTGAGTTATCATACACCACTGTGACCGTCATGGTATCCAAAGGAAATCTGAGAGGGTGAAACGGAACTGTTAGGATACCAAGGGAGGGAAACACAGATTCAGCTTTTGAATGGTGCTAGCATAGAATTCTAGGGACGGGGGAGCCTGGTGGGCCGCCGTCTATGGGGTCACACAGAGTCGGACATGACTGAAGCGACTTAGCAGCAGCAGCAGCAACAGCATTTGTTGGATTTAGGTCAAACTGAAGGGAAATATACACTACCAGGAGAATTAAGGTTAGAGCTAACATTTGTTTAATGTGTTTTAGAGTTTCTATAGACTGTATCTCAGTTTCCTTAACTGTAAAATAGAAACAATAGGATTTTAGGATGGAGTAAATGGGCAGAGTCCTTAGAAGAGTACCCCGCACAGCAAGTTCTCAATCACTATAAGCTGTGACTATTATTTATGCTACTTTATCTCTTTTGGTTCCTGAAGCAACCTGTGAATAGGTATTTTCATGCCTGTTTTATAGATGGAGACATTCAGTGGATTCAGGAAAATTAAATGGCTTGCCCATGCAGGAGGTCTTACAAATAGCTGACAAAAGAAGAGGAGGAAAAGGCAAAAGAGAATGGGAAAGATACACAGAGTTCCAACTAAATCCAGAGTTCTAGAAAATAGTAAGCAGAGATAAGAAAGGTTTCTTAAGTGAATGCAAAGAAATATAGGAAAACAATAGAATGGGAAAGACTAGAGATCTCTTCAAGAAAATTAGAGATACCAAGGGAACATTTCATACAAGAGGGGCAAGATAAAGGACAGAAAGAGCAAGGATGTAACAGAAGCAGAAGAGATTAAGAAGAAGTGGTAAGAATACACAGAAGAACTGTACAAAAAAGTTACTAATGACCCAGTTAACCACAATGGTGTGGTCACTCACCTAGAGCCAGACACCCTAGAGTGTGAAATCAAGAAGGTCTTAGGAAGCATTACTATGAACAAAGCTAGGGGAGGTGATGGATTCCAACTGAGCTATTTAATATCCTAAAAGACAATACTATTAAAGTGCTGCACACAATATGCCATCAAATTTGGAAAACTCAGCAGTGACCACAGGACTGGAAAAGGTCAGTTTTCATTCCAATCACAAAGAAAGGCAATGCCAAAGAACGCTCAAACTACGTTACAATTGTGCTCATTTCACATGCTAGCAAGATTATGCCTAAAATCCTTCAAGCTAGGCTTTAACAGTATGTGAACCAAGAACTTCCAGATATACAAGCTGGATTTAGAAAGAAAGAGGAACCAGAGATCAAATTGCCAACATCTGTTGGATTACAGAAAAAGCAAGGTAATTAAAAAAAAATCTACTCCTGCTTCATTGACTACACTAAAGCCTTTGACTATGTGGATCACAACAAACTACGGAAAATTGTTAAAGAGATGGGAATACCAGATCACCATAACTGTCTCCTGAGAAAACTGTATGCAGGACAGAAGCAACATTTACAACTGGACATGGATCAATGGAGTGGTTCAAAATTGGAAAAGGAGTGCATCAAGGCTATATATTGTCACCCTGTTTATTTAACTTATATGCAGAGTACATCATGGGAAATGCCATGCTGGCTGACTCACAAGCTGGAATCAAGATTGCTAGGGGAAATATCAACAATCTCAGATATGTAGATGATACCATTCTAATGGCAGAAAGCAAAGAATAACTAAAAAGCCTCTTGATCAGGGTGAAAGAGGAGAGTGAAAAAGTGGCTTAAAACTCAACATTCAAAAAACTAAGATCATGGCATCTGGTTCTATCACTTCATGGCAAATAGATGGGGAAAAAGTGGAAAACAGTGGCAGATTTCATTTTCTTAGGCTCCAAAATCACTGCAGTCAGTGATTGCAACCATGAAATTAAAAGACGCTTACTCCTTAGAAGAAAAGCTATGACCAACCTAGACCAACCTAGACAGAATATTAAAAAGCAGAGACAAGGTCCATCTTGTCAAAGTTATGATTTTTCCAGTAGTCATGTATGGATGTGAGAGTTTGACCATAAAGAAGGCTGAGAGCCAAAGAATTGATGCTTTCGAACTGTGGTGCTGGAGAAAACTCTTTGAGAGTCCCTCGGACTGCAAGGAGATCAGACCAGTCAATTCTACTGAAATCCTAGGAAATCAACCCTGAATGTTCACTGGAAGGACTGATGTTGAAGCTCCAATACTTTGGCCACCTGATACAAAGAGACAACTCACTGGAAAAGACCCTGATGCTGGGAAAGATTGAGGGCAGGAGGAGAAGGAGGCAACAGAGGATGAGATGGTTGGGTGGCATCACTGACTCAATGGAAATGAGTTTGAACAAATTCTGGGAGATAGTGAAGGACAGGAAAGCCTGGCATGCTGCAGTTCATGGGGTCACAGAGAGTTGGATGTGACTTAGTGACTGAACAACAATACATTAACACTCCAAGATTTCAAATCTCTAGTCTGTTGTATAATTGAGCTGGAATATAAAGTCGCAGAAAAACTTGCTTGGGATGGCACAGAAACAGGGCCAGGAGAAAATACATGTAGCACATTTATGGACATGCACCCAGCTGACAGTTCTAACCCAGGCAACTGATCTAACATCCTTTGTCCAGGTTGGTTTCCAAGTCTTACGCAGACATAATCTATTCTCATTTCTCCAGGCTGTTGACTTTCACTAAATTGAACTTTTAGATCAAGGGAAGAGAAAACAACCTCTTCTAGTGAATGACAAAGAGAATCTGCCCTCTACTTTTGGAATGGAAAAATGTCCAAACATGAGTGCTTGCTGGCATTTCATGTGAACAAGCTCTCTTAGGCTGTCCTCATAAGATCACTGATACTGGCAATTAGGGATTTCTGCTCCTCTTTGCTGACTCCAAATAGCACTTCTCAATAAAGGAGTTTTCTTTTTTAAAAGTGAAGTGAAGTGAAGTCGCTCAGTCGTGTCTGACTCTTTGCGACCCCATAGACTGGGGCCTACCAGGCTCCTCTGTCCATGGAATTTTCTAGGCAATAGTACTGGAGTGGATTGCCATTGCCTAAAGGTAGATGTATTCAAAATCTGTATCACCTGAGTTTCTCATTAATGTTAACTTCAAGGAGACTTAAACCCAAACATGTATGGCCAGATGATGGAAACTCTCAGGCAAGATTTACTGCTAAATCTTGGTTAACTTTATAGGCATAGAATTCTTTTATCACTGTTCCTGAAAGACCACTCGTCAACTCCCTTTAGGGGACAAAGTTTGTATACACTGGTTTTTTAAAAGCCACTAAATGCAGTGTCTGAACTTCGCAGGTGGCACTAGTGGTAAAGAACCCACCTGCCAATGCAAGAGACATAAGAGACGCAGGTTCGATCCTTGGGTCAGGAAGATCCCCTGGAGGAGGGCATGGCAACCCACTCCAGTATTCTTGCTTGGAGAATCCCATGGACAGAGGAGCCTGGCAGGCTACAGTCCAGGGGGTCACAAAGAGTTGGACACAACTGAGAGAATAACAGTTTACACTTTACTAAAAACAATATTTAAAACATTAGGTTCTATAAATCCTTATGACAGGAATACTGAACTGGGATGATATGGGAATAAACATGTACTACTTCTCCAAAAACATTATCTAAAGAGCGAAATGAAGACAAAATCCAGTCAGTTTGCTGCAATTTGCAACCCAAATAAGTCAACACTAAACTCCTTTAGAAGGAAAAGTAATTTGATATTCAATTAAGATACACTAACCCCCAAATTTATCTGCAGTCAATAGGTATTTATTTAAAGCAAGGCTTTAACAAATGTTCCAGAAAAAATATACACAAAATAGTTAATCACTTCAAGGTAACCAGTTTGTCAGGCTCTCCAGTATTCCAAGGATACTACCATTTTAAACCTTTTAGAATGCTTTGCTTGGATTGATTTCAAAGTCTGGGGTACATTCTTTTAAATAGTCTTGATGGAGGTCAAATTTGAAATTGTTTTACTGTGGATTTGATATTTCAAAATCATCAAAAATTAACTCAAGAATGCTGTATAGAATGGATGGCTAGAAAGAACAAAGTGATTTTCTTAATTGGCTTATATTCTGAGAAAGGCTCTCTATATTTTTTTAATTACTGGGTACATTGCTGGAACAGGTATAGAGTTTTGAAAGATGGGAGCTTTGAAGGACAATATTGACCACTGCAGTCTAAAAGCTGCAAAAATGATGCTGATTTTTCACCTCTCCCTGTATCCACACACTTTATAACATGACATAGAGATGGAGGTTCATGACATTGTACAGGAGGCAATGATCAAGACCATCTACAAGAAAAAGAATGCAAAAAGGAAAAATGGTTGTCTGAGGAGGTCTTACAAACAGCTATGAAAAGAAGAGAAGTGAAAGGCAAAGGAGAAAAGGAAAGATATACACATTTGAATGCAGAGTTCCAAAGAATAGCAAGGAGAGATAAGAAAGACTTACTCAGTGATCAGTGCAAAGAAATAGAGGAAAACAATAGAATGGAAAAGACTGGAGATCTCCTCAAGAAAATGAGAGATACCAAGGGAACTTAATATGCAAAGATGGGCACAATAAAGAACAGAAATGGTATGGACCTAACAGAAGCAGAAGATATTAAGAAGAGGTGGCTACAATACACAGAAGAACTATACCAAAAAGATCTTAATGACCCAGATAACCACGATGGTGTGATCACTCACCTAGAGCCAGACATCCTGGAGTGTGAAGTCAAGTGGGCCTTAGGAAGCAGCACTACAAACAGAACTAGTGAAGGTGATAGAATTCCAGTTTAACTATTTCAAATCCTAAAAGATGATGCTCAGCAAATTTGGAAAACTCAGCAGTGGCCACAGGACTGGAAAAGGTCAGTTTTCATTCCAATCCCAAAGAAAGGCAATGCCAAAGAATGCTCAAACTACCGCACAATTGCACTCATCTCCCATACTAGCTAAGTAATGCTCAGAATTTTCCAAGCCAGGCTTCAACAGTACATGAACTTAAATTGCCAACATCCGCTAGATCACAGAAAAATAAGAGAGTTCCAGAAAAACATCTACTTCTGCTTTTTTGACTATGCCAAAGCCTTTGACTGTGTGGATCACAATAAACTGTGGAAAATTCTTAAACAGATGGGAATACCAGACCACCTGACCTGCCTCCTGAGAAATCTGTATGCAGGTCAAGAAGCAACAGTTAAAACTGTACATGGAACAACAGACTGGTTCCAAATTGGGAAAGGAGTAAGTCAAGGCTGTATATTATCACCCTGCTTATTTAACTTATATGCAGAGTACATCATGAGAAATGCTGGACTGGATAAAGCACAAGCTGGAATCAAGATTGCTGGAAGAAATATCAATAACCTCAGATATGCAAATGATACCACCCTTATGGCAGAAAGAACTAAAGAGCCTCTTGATGAAAGTGAAAGAGGAGAGTGAAAAAGTTGGCTTAAAACTCAACATTCACAAAACTAAGGTCATGGCATCTGGTCCTATCACTTCATGGCAAATAGATGGAGAAAGAATGGTAACAGTGAGAAACTTTACTTTTTTGGGCTCCAAAATCACTGCAGATGGTGACTGTAGCTATGAAATTAAAAGATGCTTGTTCCTTGGAAGAAAAGTTATGACCCACCTAGACAGCATATTAAAAAGCAGAGACATTACTTTGCCAACAAAGGTCTGTCTAGTCAAAGCTTCCAGTAGTCACATATGGATGTGAGATTGGTACTATAAAGAAAGCTGAGCACCAAAGAATTGATGCTTTTGTACTGTGGTGTTGGAGAAGACTCTTGAGAGTCCCTTGGACAGCAAGGAGATCCAACCAGTCCATCCTAAAGGAAATCAGTCCTGAGTGTTCATTGGAAGGACTGATGCTGAAGCTGAAGCTCCAATACTTTGGCCACCTGATGTGAAGAGCTGACTCATTTGAAAAGACCCTGATGCTGGGAAAGACTGAAGGTGGGAGGAGAAGGTGACGACAGAGGATAAGATGGTTGGATGGCATGACTGACTCAATGGACATGAGTTTGAGTGAACTCCAGGAGTTGGTGATGGACAGGGAGGCCTGGCGTACTACAGTCCATAGGGTCTCAAAGAGTTGGACACGACTGAGCAACTGAACTGAACTGAGAGTTGTTGCTATCAAGAGATAAGAGTTTACTTTTCCCCAGCTCTTGAACGTGAGTTCGCCTTTTTCCCCCCTAATAGAATGTGGCAAAAGTGTTCAAGTACCAGCTCTCAGACGAGGCATCAAGTGGCCCTCACTCTCCTGGAACCCTTCCATAGCATGTGGAGAATCCTGGGCTAGCCTGCTTGAAAAAGGCTGCATGGGGAAGAGCTCATCAGCCATCCTAGTCCAGCCAGCTCCCAGCCAGCCCACCAACTGACAGCTCACATAAGAGCAATCCCCATTAAGATCAACTGCCGCCATCACAGATGAGCAGAACAGTCGTGAGAAACTACAGACTCATGAGAAATAAGAAATGGTTTTTGTTTAAACCACTAAGTTTTTGGATGGCTTATTATACAAAAATAGCTAACGATACCAAGATCTAAAATTTAATTTCAAGATACACAATCACACTGAGTACTTTTAACACAAATAACTAAAAAATTACAAAAGCCCACTCATGGGAGAGTTTGGGGAAGAAGGAAAAACTAGGCACCTTCATATCTTGCTGCTGTGCTGTGCTCAGTCATTTAGTCGTGTCCAACTCTCTGCGACCCCATGGACTGTAGCCCACCAGGCTCCTGTGTCCATGGGGATTCTCCAGGCAAGAATACTGGAGTGGGTTGCCATGCCCTCCTCCAGGGGATCTTCCTGACCCAGGGATCGAACCCAGGTCTCCCACATTGCAGGTTGATTCTTTACCATCTGAGTCACCAGGGAAGCCCAAGAATACTGGAATGGGTAGCCTATTCCTTTTCCAGGGGATCTTCTGGACCCAGGAATCAAACCGGGGTCTCCTGCATTGAAGGCGGATTCCTTACCAGCTGAGCTACCAGAATGAAAAATTAATTACATCTTTTTTTTAGGATAACTTGGCAAAACAAACCAAGAACCATAAAGATGCTCATCCCCTTTGAACCAGGAACCTGCTCTAGGAACTCAACCTAAGGAAAGAATTAAAAATAAGAAGAGAACATGTTCAAAGATGCTTATTGTGGTGTCATTTTAGATACAATTTTGTCAAAACTATGTATACACAGGAATGAAGTTCAGAAACTGAGTGATGAGTTTTTTGCAAAGTGGTTTTAATAAAATGTTTTGGTGATTTACACTGTTAACAGAGGCATTTTTTAGTCACTCATTTAAAATCATGATTGATATAAATGGATTGTATGTAAATTTTCTATTTTTCCTTCTACTTAAGATTAAACTCACAAAGACTACTAAAAATCAACTTCTTGACATTAAACATATGCCTCATATCCTTCACAAGGGCAATTTCCACTCAGTTTCTATATTTTAGCCAGATCTTTCTGCTTTCCTGAAGTATAATAAATGCTCTCCTAAAATTTGAAGGGAAATGGATCAGATGGTATTTTATAGTGCTTGATACCCGTATTTTTTGACATTAAAAAAAAGTGGCCATTGCTTCATTCTCACGCCAACTCTAAAATAAGCAGTAAATTCTACAGCAGAGGTCACAAGTCAGATGACCACAATGGAGAGCAAGATGGCCTCAGCAAGTAAAGAATGCTGAGCAGAGACTGAGGCTGGTGCCCCATCTGAAGGCCACGGTGAGGAAAGGAGGGCCTGGGGTGGCTGCATCCTCTTAGTCATTCAGAGAGGCCAGAAACTTCTAAACAGGACACTTTCTCAACTCTAAGCTTAAACATGCCAATCCTTGAATCTAGTTAAAACTGTACAAGGCCCTACCTTATGCCTGAAAATAGGTTTTAAAAGGTTTGTGCCCTTTTCCCCCATACAATCCCTGTTTTAACATGTTCAAAAGTAATCTGCCATGGAGTCCATGTATACCTATGGCCGATTCATGTTGATATATGGCAAAAACCATCACAATATTGTAAAGCAACTATCCTCCAATTAAAATAAACTAATTTTTAAAAATAATAAAGCAATCTGCTGCTCAACATCGCTAATTATCAGAGAAATGTGGATCAACACTACAACGAGGTATCATCTTACACCAGTCAGGAATGTAAACTGCTGCAGCCACTATGGAAAGCAGTATTGAGGTTTCCTTAAAAACTAAAAATAGAGTTACTATATGATCCTGCAATCCCACTCATGGGCATATTTCCAGAAAAAACAAAAACTTTAATTAAAAAAGATACATGCACCGCAATGTTCACAGCAGAATTATTTACAATAGCAAAGACATGGAAGCAACCGAAGTGTCCATTAACAACTGAACAGATAAAGAAGGTTACATATATATATATATATATACACACACACACATATATATGAATGATAATCTCTAGTTCCATCCATGTTGCTGCAAATGGCATTTCATATATGTTTTTTATGGCTTAGGAACACATATATGAAATAATGCCTTTTGCAGCAACATGGATGGAACTAGAGTTTATCATACAAAATGAAGTAAATCAAAGACAAATATCATATGATATCATTTATATGTGGAATCTAAAAAAGATGATACAAGTAAACTTATTTACAAAACAGAAACAGACTCAGACAAACTTATGGTTACGAAAGCGGAAGGGTGGGGGATTGATAAATTAGGATTTGGGGATTAACAGATAGATAGTGCTCTATATAAATGAGATAAACAACTAGGACCTACTGTACAGTATGGGGAACTATATTCAATATCTTATAACAACCTATTATGGAAAAGAATCAGTTATATACATATATAACTGAGTCATTTTGCTGCATACCTGAAACTAATACAATATTGTAAATCAAATATCCTTCAATTTAAAAAGGAAAACTACTTTAAATTACATATATTATTTAGTACAGTTACACATTTTATGCATATTTATATTTATTAATAAAAATGCATGCATGCTTATTTGCTCAGTTGTGTCTGACTTTTTTGTGACCCCCATGGACTATAGCCCACCAGGCTCCTCTGTCCATGGGATTTTCCAAGCAAGAATACTAGTGTGTGTTGCCATTTCCTCCTCCAGGGGATCTTTCTGACTCAGAGACTGAACCTGTGTCTCTTGCACTGGCAGGTGGATTCTTTACCATTGAGCCACCTGGTAAGTCCATTAATAAAAATGTATCTACTCAAATAGGCAAAATCACTGAGATCAAGTTACCAGGATATGATTTAAAATTGATTCTTTAAAACAACATAATTTGCCCTCCAAAATCACTGCAGATGGTGACTGTAGCCATGAAATTAAAAGATGCTTACTCCTTGGAAGGAAAGTTATGACCAACCTAGACAGCATATTAAAAAGCAAAGACATTATTTTGTGAACAATGGTCTGTCTAGTCAAAGCTATGGTTTTTCCAGTAGTCACATATGGATGTGAGAATTGGACTATAAAGAAAGCTGAGCACCGAAGAATTGATGCTTTTGAACTCTGGTGTTGGAGAAGGCTCTTGAGAGTCCCTTGGACTGCAGGGAGATCCAACCAGTCCATCCTAAAGGAAATCAGTCCTGAGTGTTCATTGGAAGGACTGATGTTGAAGCTGAAACTCCAATACTTTGGCCACCTGATGTGAAGAGCTGACTCATCTGAAAAGACCCTAATGCTGGGAAAGATTGGGGGCAGGAGGAGAAGGGGACAACAGAGGATGAGATGGGTGGATGGCATCACCTACTCAATGGACATGAATTTGGGTAAACTCCAGGAGTTGGTGATGGACAGGGAAGCCTGGTGTGCTGCAGTCCATAGGGTCACAAGAGTCAGACATGACTGAATGACTGAACTGAACTGAATATGCCCTCTAAATACTTTTTTTAAAATTGAGGTAAAGGGATTTATAACATTATATAAACTGTATGCACATAAATTATATGTCCACTATTGAGTACTCTACAGTGTGCTTACCACCAGAAATTTATTTTCCATTCAACACCATACAGTTGACCCCCTTTATAATTTCACCCTCTCCCCAGCACCTTTCCCTCTGGTAACCACTACTTTGTTCTCTGTATCTATGTATTTGCTTTGCTTGGTTTGCTAATTAATTTTACGTGTTTGCTTGTGTTTTACATTCCACATGTGAGTGAGATCTTTTGGTATCTGTCTTTCTCTGACTTATTTTACATAGCGTAATACTCTATACAAGAGATGAAATCATGCCATCGGTGACAACATGGAAAGACCTTGAGAGTATTATGCTAAATTCCCTTTTAATATGTCTGTGCTTCAATTGATAGTAATGGTAGAATTCATTAACAATTTCCCCATCATTTTTACTAATCCCTGTCATATGCCTAATATAAGCTAAGCCCTGATGGCAAGGAATGTCATAAGTATGGCCTTCATCAATGATTCAAAAATTGAGTTTTAATCAAGACTTTTAACTATTCCCATGCTCTAGTATGTTCTACCATGGCCTCCTAGCCCCCTCACACACACACATATCTCTCTTCTAGCCTTGTTATGAAAGGCAGCACCACTGAGATCACTCATTCTTCAACGCCTTTGCAGAGGCAAATGAGAACTCCTTTAACCTTCAAAAATTAGAGTTATTCAATAATGTTTACACAGTGCACATTCCAGCAGTATCTTGTGTACACAGCTCTACCAAAGCATTTCACTCAACCAGTTCTCAACGCCAGAACATTTCTAGCAGCTTCTCAGAGAACCGTGGCTGCTTTCTCTAGTCATGGGTCCGCCCCATCTTCCTGCCTCTATAGCTAGTAGCAAAGCTGACTAAATAGCAGTAGAATAAGAGACTAGAGAAAAGTAATCAGTTTCGAGATATTCCCTAAAACAGTTGTTTGAACCTGTAGTGAAAAATCAATACATTCTTCTTTTTTTTTTTTAATCAATACATTCTATAGGGTCTGCAAGCAAAGTTCTTCCAATACCTTCTCTCATTTCAGAAGATACTAGAGGGAGGCCTCTGCTACACCTCAGGTGTTTTAGATCAGAACCATGACATTAAAAGAACCTGAGTCATAAGCAAAGTATGCCTCATTCATTTTCTCTCCCTTTTTCTCACTCTCATAAATACTTGCTGTCAGGGTGCTAGGAAGGCTATTTGAATGAGGCACATTTTTTTTAAACAGTGAAAAAAATAAGGCCATCTGCACAACTCAATATCCTCTTTCAAAGTAGTCTTTTGCTCCCTTTTTTCTTTAGGCTTCTGAAACTTACAGTTAAGTCATTTTTGAAAGCATTTAAGATGTATAAAGTTATATTGACATATTCATTGTCAACAAGGCAGCCAAAATGTATTTGGGTCAAATCAACCTAGTCAATTTCCAATTTCGCAACTAGTATAGAATTCTAGTAAGTCTTGACCAAATAGAGGAGTTCCCTGGTTTTTCAGTCAAGAGGTCATGGATGAACGTTCAGGTGTTTTGATACATCATTAACCCGAACTATAATTTTTTTAAATCTTTGTCTATTCGGCTGTGCCAGGTCTTAGCTGCGACATGCAACCTCACTTGTGGCAGGTGGGATCTAGTTCCCTGACCAGGGATCAAGCCCAGGCCCCCTACATTGGGAATGCAGTCTGTCACTGGACCACCAGGGAAGTCCCCTGAATAACAATTTAAAAACTGGGCTGACCATATGCTCTGATCTTAAAAATCTTTAAATCACATCATTAAAATGAGCAGCACACAATGTTGCAATAAGGGGAAGACAACCAATCTAGGATCCACCAAATGACTAAATTCTCAAATTAAGATGGTCCTACAGGGCTTATTGTGGCTCTGGGGGCTTTCAGGGCATAAAATAAGTGACTTTTTGGAGACCCACAGCAATGACCAATTTGTGACCATGATATACTGCAGTCTTACTGAGAGAGAATCTCTTCTACCAGCACAAAGAAAATCTGCTCTAAAGTACGGTTTAGTACAGGAAATTTTGATCTTGAAATGAAGAAAACTGGGTTCGTGTTAACTCACCTCTTTGGGCAACTTAATTTCTTGTTTTTGTTTCCCTCTTTTAAAAGATCATATGAATGTTCCCTTTATGTGATAATGTTGGGGAAAGCAAAGTGTTTCTGAGAGTAATAAAAATAAATTAACCCAATTACTCAGCCATAAAAAGAATGAAATATTGACATCTGCAGCAATGTAGACAGACCTAGAGAATACTATGTTTAGTGAAAGAAGTCAGACAAATACTAATACTGTATAATATCACTTAAATGTGGAATCTAAATAATAATACAAATAAATATATATACAAAACAGAAACAGACTCAGACATAGAAAATAAATTTATGGTTACCAAAGTGGGGAGGGAGGAGGGGAGGGACAAATTTGAGGCATGGTCAACAAACTACATAAAATAGATACGCAACAAGGATTTACTGTATAGCACAGGGAATTATACCTGATATCTTGGAATAACCTATAATGGAAGAGAATCTGCAAAAATACTGAATCACTATGTTATACCTGAAACTAACACAATAGAGCAAATCAACAATACTTCCATTAAAAAAAAAAGTGTGTGTGTGCTCAGTCACTAAATTAACCTAAAGAAAGGTTTGTGTTAGGTCTTTCAGTGCAAATACATTTATGCCACTTTGTTAGTATGAGTCAGTCCATGGTTGCAAGGGAGGGAGCACAGGGCAGTTGGAAGACCTGTCTGACCAATCTTGTGGTCTTTTGCCCCCTTTTCCAACAGCAAGAACATTTTTGTTACAAAATATCTCTCTCTAGACACTTCCAGCTAGGAATACCGCCTTAAACCTTGTATTAGTTTACTATGACGCTACTGAAGTAGACGCATTGCTTTCTCCTTTTCATATTAGGGAAAAAAAGCTATCAGGGATTTAACGGAATGTGGTTGGAGTATCTTCTGTACTTCTGCCTCACTCATTGAAGAGTCAGAGAATTATTTGTGAGAAATAATCTTTGCATATCGTCAAGTCACCAGTGTTTTGCTTCTCAGGTTTTATCTTCACAACCTGAAAATTACCAGCAAGATTCCTGCCCACGAGTCGCCACCTACAGGGAAAAAGCAACCTTCACATGGGACCATGCAGTCTGTGAGAGCCACAGTATTTTATTGTAAAGTAAAATAAAGTAAAAATAAAAATTTTTTAAAAATAGAGAAAAAAATAAAATCCCAAGGGAAACTTATTTGAATACATATCCTGCAGGAGAAGATACTTTCCAATACCTTCTGGCAAAAGTGTGATAAAGGGAGGAAAGACTGGAGAAGCCACAATTCATGTGAATTCTTCATGGTGGACCTCTGTGTCATAGCACCCTGATCACCAAACACTGCCAAGTGTTTGGAGAAAGGGGGACAAAGTCAAAAGCAGATGCAGTGGTTTGAAAAAACAGGACAACTGTATATTTATTATTTTCAGCATGAATAGCATGTGAGGTTTACACAGTTGTACTTACGGGCCTTCACAATCTGGGTTTGCACCTGTTGAATCACAATTCCAGAAATGACAAAGTCAACACATTTCACTTTTTGTGCCTATAGAAAATTCTATATAGAGAGAAATTCTATATAAAGAGAAAGGCTATAGAAACTCTTTAGAGTTACTAGATATTTGGTTACATGGTCCCCCTCCCTTGGGATCTGTGCTTTCTTTTTTCTTTTCCACAAGAGCGCCACTACCGCTCTGTACTACTAGTATGAGAACAAGCACCACTAATGGAAATCTTTGTACAAATCTTTAAAAAAACTGTTTGCTTGAAATATGTTCCCATGTCAAAGGCTAGGAAAACATTTGCATGGCTTATTACATATTGTCAAGTTGTTCTCCTGAAAGATAAAGTCAATTTATCATGCCAACGGCAGTGTTAACATGCCTGATCTTTTTGCAGCCCTGCTCACACTGGATCCTTATTGGGTTTCTTTTTTACTTTTTATTTTATATTGGACTTTAGTTGATTAACAATGCTGTGCTAGCTTCAGGAGCACAGCAAAGGGACCCAATCACAAATATATATATGTATTGGGTTGGCCAAAAAGTTTGTTCAGGTTTTAGAAAAATCCAAATAAACTTTTTTGGCCAACCCAATATTTATTCTTTCTCAAATTCTTTTCCCACTGTAACACTGTTATGTAACATTGAGTAGACTTCCCCATGCTATACAGTAGGTCCTTGTTGGTTACCCACTCTAAATACAGCACTATGTACATGTCAATCTCAAACCCCCCAACTATTCATTAGCAGCAACATGGATGGACTAGAGATTGTTATACTAAGTAAGTCAGACAGAGAAATATCATATAATATCACTTATATGTTGAAGCTAGAAGGGATGGTACAAATGAACTTATTTACAAAGTGGAAACAGACTCACAGACTGAGAATAAACTTGAGGTTGCCATAGGCGAAAGGTGGAGGGGAGGGATGGTTGAATCCTCACAGTCCTGATTTCCACTACCTTTGTTAGTTGCTGCGGCTGCTGCTAAGTCACTTCAGTTGTGTCCGACTCTGTGCGACCCCAGAGACGGCAGCCCACCAGGCTCCCCCGTCCCTGGGATTCTCCAGGCAAAAACACTGGAGTGGGTTGCCATTTCCTTCTCCAATGCATGAAAGTGAAAAGTGAAAGTGAAGTCGCTCAGTTGTGTCCGACTCTTCGCGACCCCATGGACTGCAGCCTACCAGCCTCCTCCGTCCATGGGATTTTCCAGGCAAGAGTATTGGAGTGGGGTGTCATCGCCTTCTCCTTTGTTAGTTTCCATTATATAATAGCAACTTAAAGTGGCTCTAACTTGCATTTAATTTTTCTATAGGCTGGAGCTCCAGCCAACCCTAACACTGATATTCAACCACCCATTCAATGTTTCCAAGCTAAATGTCCCATTTGCAGCTCAACCTTAATTTTCCTCTCCCCAAACCTGCTCCCTACCTCAGACTACCCCCTATCCCCAAAACCCAGTAACTCTTATCTCCCTAAATAGAGCCCTTCACTCAGGTGCTCAGGCTACCAGGCATTCTTCCTCCTTTCCTTTCAGATTCAATACTGCAGCAAGATCATTTCCACTCCATTCCTTGATCAAACATTCCAAATCCATCTCCATCTTCACAGCTACTCCACAAGTTCACACCACCATGGTCTCTAACCTGGATGACTGCAACAGCCCCCTGCTGGTCTCTCTCCTTCCATCCTTGCCCCCATAGAGTTCAAGCTACACAACAGTCAAGATGATTTTTTTTTAAATCCTAACTCAGAAGGTGTTGCTCCTCTGTTCAAAACCCTCCAGTGGCTCCCCAACATGCTTTGTACCAAATCTAAACTGCTTCCCTTTAAATCTAACCCCTACCCACCTCTTTCACCCCATTACCCTTCTCCCCTACTGTCCTGTCCTGTTTCAGCCACACTGGCCTTGCTGACTGTTCCTTGAACACGTCAGGTTCACTCCTCACAAAGCCTTTGCCCCCATGCT
Source organism: Ovis canadensis (assembly GCF_042477335.2). Taxonomy (NCBI): domain Eukaryota; kingdom Metazoa; phylum Chordata; class Mammalia; order Artiodactyla; family Bovidae; genus Ovis; species Ovis canadensis. The sequence continues at coordinate 117,207,125 of NC_091727.1, read as the reverse complement.
GGGTTCTGGCTGCAGCACTCTCCTCCAAGCTCTTCTCATGGCTGGCTCTTTCCCATTTTTCAGATTCAACTCAGAGAACACTGTCTTAAACAGGGCTGCTCCCACCCCCATCAGGTTGTAGTGTAGCAACCCATCTTATTTTCACTGTAACACTGAAGTGATCACGTGGACTAGTTAATCTGCTTTTTATCTGCCCCACCCCCAGTTTGGAAGTTCCATGAGAGTAGAAAGGGACTGCATGTGTCTTGTTCATCATATTCTCTTCAGAGCCTAGAACAGAGCCTGGCACGTGGTAGGGATTTAACAATACTAAGTCTTTCCTGAAGCAAAGAATTTGCTCATCAACTACATTCAAAACAGACTCACGGATGTTGTAAACAAACTTACAATTAATGAAAGGGAAAGCCAGGTGGAGGGACAAATTAGGAGCTTGGGATTAACAGATACACACCACTATCTAAATAAACAACAAGGATTTACTGTACAACACAGGGAACTACATTCAATACCTTCTAATGACCTATAATGGAAAAGAATCTGAAAAATATTACATATCACATATATATTTGTATAACTGAATCAATTTGCTGTATACCAGAAACTAACGCAACATTATAGATCAACTAAACTTCAAATTTTTAAAGAAAAAATGTTACTCCCATATTGAAAATACAAATAATAGCATCTGGAGATGAATAGTGTAGTGAAATGCTAAAACAAACTTGCTTGTTCTTTCAAGGCCCCCAGAGCTACTAATATTAATCAGTGAATGTGGAGATCAGTTAAGTGCACCTATAAGCAGCTACTCCATTTAAGACACTTTGGAAGCTACAGTGATGAGTTACCCTCAAAGAACTGTGTCTAGAAAGAGAAATAAATTAAGACCACTGCAATCTGAAGAAGCAAATGGTGAGCACCGTGGGAAGCACAGGATATACTCTGGGCCACAGAGAAGTGATAATGGGTTTAACACTCTTCCTCGTGAAATGGGTTAGAATTCCTGGGAATATACCTCAGTGGTTTTCAAATGTGTTAGCACTGTGCCCTTCAAAAGTGGTGGGACTGGCATAGTTACCATTGATTGTAGTTGTCACAACAACTGGCACAGGGACAGGTACTGCTGTCACTGGGTGAACAGAGGGACAGAATTGCTAAGCGTCTCACAGGGCCTGTACAGTCCTGCACCAAGAAGACCTCTCACCCCAAACACCAGCACAGAGATGGCTCATACCTGTCCCCCTAGAACATACATAGTGTCTTCAGTGACTTCCAGATTCACCAGATTTGAACACGTTACTTTTTAGGTCACCATCTCCGAGTTGGTTCTTCTTCCCTCTGAACTCTTTTCATCATTTTGACCCAGATTCTCAGGAACAAAACCTGAGTCCAAGCAAGGCCTGCCAGACTGTCTCTTTGGGACCCCATCAGAGCAGGCTTCAAAATCCCAGCCCAGAGGAAAGGTGCCACGTCAGGATGCCGCTCAGCTCCTGGTTAGTAACCCTTCCCCAGCCAGGGCCACAGCACTCCTGCATGTTAAGAATATTCACATTTCAGAGTCAGTCCTTCTGCGGGTCTGACAATTCCCTAATTACACAGTAAGACAAGAAGCTAATCCTAAATTAGCATCTTCCTGCATGAGGGATTGCTGCCCTCCAGCACGGGTCTGGGGCCCACCAGGTCAGGTGTGTCCCAGGACATGGGAGATGTGACCCCAGCCAATCAGCACTGCATGGTTCTGTCTTCTGTGGGCGAAACCCCAGCCAAGTCTTCTGGCATTTCAAGAGAAGTGCTCTGTTCACCTGAAACTATCACAACATTTTTAATTGGCCATATCCGAATACAAAATGTTTTGGTGTTAAAAAAAATTAAATTAAAAAAACTTTAAAAGAAGAGAGAAGCTGGAAATCCTGATTTTTATTGGGCTCCTTGGTTTTTCAACGTTGGCCCCTAATTCAATTGCTTAAAAAAAAATATTGTACGGGCTGAAGCACACCCATCTAGGGCTGAACTTGACCCCAGACTCCCAGCTTGCTCCTTCTGCTTGGTTGCATGTACCCAGTGCTCTCCAAAGTTTCAGGAAATTTTAAAACAAGAGTTAAATATACTGACAGCTGGGCGAGGTTCTCAAGGAAGAATGAGGCAAGGACAGGCCTGGGGACCCAGGTAGGACACACCAAGGAATGAGGACTGGCTTTGACCTGCTTGTCTTTGCTCAAAACTTCTCAACCTCGCCCTCATTCTTACTGCATCAAGCCCCAAGTTCCTTTCAAGGCTCTTAGAGCACAACCCCACCCCCACCAACTCTGTATTTAATCATGCCCTGTGTCCATCCCGCCTTCTAGCCAGGCCAGTCTCCCTCGAGTTCCTTCAAATCCCCCTCTCTAAATGTCCTCTCTCCCTACATAAACCCCACCCTTCAAAGCCTTGCTCACATCCCACCTGGTTTCTGAAACCTCCTCTGTGACATGAAATGGTAAAATATTTTCAAGCTCAAGGGCTAGTGTCAACCAGACCCGGGTTCAAACCCCACCTCTGCCACTGACCAGCTGGATTATTTACCTAACCTCTCTGAGCTTCAGAAGATAATAATGCCTACCTTACAAAATTGTCAAGTTTACAAAAAATAATGCAAGTATTTAAAGCTCATAAACGCTCAATTAAGGTGAATGCATATTATTATTATGGCTGGCCTTATTCTGCTGTTAAGTGGTCCAGCCTTATGGTGTCTCTTCTGAGCAAAGCACCACTGGATTCCATGCAGTCCACATCTGCTCAGACTGTGCCTTAGGCATTGGTCTACCTCAGCCTCCGACTTGCTATTAATACATAGCATCTTATAGCTTCAGGAGCATGCTGGCTATAACACAGAACTGATAGAGGCCCAACATGGCCACTAAGAGAATTATACAAGTAACACTACCTTGGCTCTGAAAGAGCTCAGCCAAAACCCCTCTCTCTAGCAAAAGTAGGAATGCAGGTTAAGAAGACAAACCCATAGCCAGGCTCGGTGGCAGAGAGCTGCTTTAGCATTTGAAACAAGTTTCTCTCCCTCACACATGTGTGCACACACAGACACACACCACCACCACCACTACAACTGCCACCACTATGAGCTAGCTTCATATTGCCAAATCTCTGTACCTCACTTTTCCTTCTGATGCTGAAGATGACACATGAAGCCCGTCAAAGGCCATGCTCTTCGCATGAGTGTATGGCAGGGAACCCAGACAAAAGGGCCACACTGCAAGTGTGCTCTTTGGCTAGGACTACACGGAAAGCCCTGGAGGAGGGCATGGAGACCCACTCCAGTATTCTTGCCTGGAGAATCCCATGGACAGAGGAGCCTGGTGGGCTACAGTCCATGGGGTCGCAAAGAGTCAGACCCAACTGAAGCAACTTAGTGCAGGTGGCCACACATGGAAAGCCCAGGCACCATCACAGAAGCCAAGATGGTTTTCACTGGTTCCACACCTTGGCTCTGTTACTCCACCTGCAGTCGTGTTCTGATCTACACCATAGCTAGGATCCCCTGACACTCGTGCCAGCAGGCCTATTCCACTTGCTACTTTTCTCTGTGCTTAGCAAAAGCCAAGGTAAAAATAACTTCACGCATGTTATTCCACACTTCAAGCTACTCAATGCTTTGAGTGACTCCTCCCGCCCAAACAGAAAAACAGGGCATAGAAAAATGTGACTATTGGAATGTCACATTCTTTAAAAAGCAAACTAAAAACAAAAACAAAAACAAACCGGAACTGGAGAGACCCCAACTATACTATCCCAAAGAGTAGTTTTCTCAGCATGAAGACGGAGCCCTGTCTGTGCCTAAGTTGCTCTCTCAACAGAATGACGTTCCAAAGTTAGATCAAGGCATGTAGGAGAGAACATAGCAAAATGGGCCTGATCTTTGAGACCTTAGTCCCAATCTAGACAAGATGCAGAGAAAATGGAAAAGTCAAAAGGGTGACCAGTCCTCATGCTGGAATCCAGTGTTCCAATAAAACTCACTCCTCGGAGTTAGCAACATTCAAAAGTTCTCCAGTGGGGACGCCAGAGGATGAGATGGCTGGATGGCATCACTGACTGGATGGACATGAGTCTGAGTGAACTCCAGGAGTTGGTGATGGACAGGGAGGCCTGGCGTGCTGCGATTCATGAGGTCGCAAAGAGTCGGACACGACTGGGCGACTGAACTGAACTGAACTGAACGGTTGGCTTTAAATAAAATAGCCAAGTGCAGGAGACCACGTGTAAAGAAGAGGTGAGTCCCACGCACCAAGACTACCTGACTTCTCCGTGTTCGGGAACAGCAGTTTCTCCTACCGCCTGGGCCTCTCCAAACTGCTCTTCCCTGGCCCAGCTGCCCCCAACCCAAATTCAGAACCCCGTGCCATGGGTGGGCCCTGTCATACCAGTCAGGTTGGGGACAGTTTTATTCCACCCGCACTGGAAAGCTCAAGCGAGACTCTTGACAAATCCCTGAAGCCCAGGACCTGGTCACAGCGGGGCGGGGTCGGCGGCGCCCCGCTGCTGGTTAATTGGAGGAGTGCACCAGAGCCGGGGGTGAAGCTGAACATCCGGCCTTTGGCCTGTCGATGGTACCGGAGAGGCCACCTTTAGTTCCCACTAGCGAGACGCCACTGTCAGCGTATCCCAGGGGAATGCCTCGAGTGACCTCGGCGGCCGAAGCGAGCTCTGGCGTGGGTGCCACAGCCGACCCTAGTGCGGCGCCAGGGCCGGGGGAGGTGCGGCAAGGTCTAGGGTGAACGGAGAGGACCAGGGGAAGAGCCCCGGCGCATCTCTGGAAACCCTGACTCTGCAGGGGCAGGCAGAGCGACCCAGGCCTCCTGAGCATCCCCTCCCCAATCCCCGCCATGGGTCCCGCGTGGCCCTGTCTACAGGCACCCAGCTCCCGTAGGCCAGGCCAGCCGGCCCGCTGATACGCAGCGGGACGTGGCTGCCGCTCTGCAAGCAGAGCGGAGGGCATTTACCGGGATCCTGGGGTGCTGCTGCGTCTCCACCTGGGTCTCTGCTGGCGTACCCCGGTTGCCGCTACTGCCGCCGCGTCTTTCCAATCGCCGCAGTCTCGACCGGCAAAGCTCCCAGTCGCTCCCTACGATTGTAGCCCGCGAGGCCAGCTGTTGAATGGCTCGCGTCGAGCGCACGGGGAGCAGAAGCGTCCCCGCTGCATCCAAGTCAGCGACGCAAGCGCGCGTCCCAGTGCCAACGCCCCGTGCGCCCCTCGCCCCGCCGAGCTCGCGCAGCCGCCTCCGGGCTACTGGCTGCGGACTCCCGGCTTCAGGCTAGCCCGCCTGCCGGCCAGCTCCCCTTGGTGGGCTTTAGCCTAGCCAATTGCCTTCCCTCGTGGACTCCGCCCCCCTCGCTGCCATCCCTCAACTTGCCCTCAGGACCAATGGCAACAATAGACTAGTCCCGCCCCTTGGATTCCCCGGGGGCCAATCGCCTTCTCCTGAGAATCAATTCAAGTAACCCCGCCCCTCTCGTGCGGCAGAGCCCGAGCCGAAGTTTATCCCACGGTGCGGTTGCTCCTGAGGATTGCAAGGCTTTGCCCGGGTTCCCCCAACCCCCCACCCCTGAACGAAGTTACAGCGATTTAGAGCCTGCAACTCACCTGGTCTGCAGACCGCCACGCGAGCCAGTTGCTTTGAATAAAGTAGTATAAGAAAGCGATTGGGAGAGGTACCGTGCACCTCATTCATCCCTGATGTAAGACTGCTGAGAAATGTGCACCCGCTTGGCCAGAACTTACACATCACAGGGTCAGCAGGAACCTCGAAGGTCATCGACTGACTCTACCCTAGCACTGATTGGTTTCGCTTTGGGTTTTTGGTTTTCTTTTCCCACATACAGGGTCCCTGCCCTCTAGTCTGAACAACTTCCAGTGACAAGAACGCACTAGCCCCACAGACCGCTGCTTGTGTCTCTGCCTCATAGCTTGAGGTCAAGTGAAACCAGCCCCCTGGTAACTTCACACAAAACCAAATTTTCCCCTCTTCCCAATGGTGGCCCAACAATTTGAAGACAGATTGGTCCCACAATTCTACCAGACTAGAGCCTACTCCAGAGACCCAGGTTCAAGGCTCTGCTTTCAGTTTAAGCCAATTCCTTTATATCTTTCAAAAGTAGAAGGCTAGAACTGGGTCTAACCTCCCTCCCAACACCCCACCCCCCCCACCCCCGCAACCCCAGGGCACAGACCCTTCGGCACCGTCTAGTCCCTTGTCCAGATACTAGATTCTTCTCCTCTAGCTTCTTAAGGATGGCATTTGCTTTCTTGACTGCCATATCACATGGCCAATGCATATTAGATTTATTGTCAACTCACCCCGGGGGCTATATCTCACTTCTGGTGCTATCACAAGACTGTTTTCTACTTCATTAACTGGTAAATGTCATCGAGTTTTGATTCGGGGAGGGGGTGCTAATTTCACTCTCTTCTATGGAAACCTCTTTGCCTGCTCATTCTGTCCTAAATATCTCTACATTCCTGCTTGCTACCTAACTGCCTTGCTCTGGTTCCCATCCTGTTTGCACAACTGCCAAAGAGCTTCCTAACCTGGCCCCTTGCCTCTAGCCTTGCACCCTCCTGGCTGGCCCCTCAAAGCTCCTCTCCTCATCCATTTTATACCAGAAGTCAGAGTTGTCCTTAAACACAAATATAATCACACCACCACACTCTAACTTCAAAGCCCATCCCAGCTTCAAATCCTTTTTTACTTCCTTTCTGCTCTCCTTTGCTTTCAGGATAAGATCCAAAACCCATGGCAAAGCATATATAAAATCCTTGGGGATCTGGCCTCAGCCTCATTTCCAGTGGTTCCACCTTCACCACAGAGCACTGTACACTTCAGGTCAAAAACTTCCTGTTGTTTTTCAAGTGATCCATGGTCTCCAACACTTCTTTGCCTTTGGTATAAAGTCTAAAATAACCTGCTTCCCACCCTCCTAATCCTGACCTGCAACACTCTGATGTCTTTTTTTTTAATTGAAGTTGATTTACAATAGTGTTACTTTCTTTTCCATTATACGTTATTACAATACATTGAATATAGTTCCCTGTGCTATACAGTAAGTCCTTGTTTATTTTATATATAGGAGTATATATCTATTCATCTCGAACTCCTAATTTATCCCTCCCTCCTTTACCCTTTGGTAACTATAAGTTTGTTTTCTATATCTATCTTTTTCTGTCTTATAAATAATTTCATTTGTATTATTTCTTTAGATTTCACAAATAAGTTATATCATATAATATTTGTCTTTGTCTGACTTACTTCACTTAATATAATAATCTCTAGGTCCATCCATGTTACTGCAGTTGGCGTTATTTCATTCTTTTTTATGGCCAAGTAATAATATTCCATATGTGTGTGTGTGTGTGTATGTGTATATATGTGTGTATATATATACACCACATCTTTTTAATCCATTCATCTTTTGATGGACGTTTAGGTTGCTTCCATGTTTTGGCTATTGTAAACAGCACTGCAATGAGCATTGGGATTCATGTTATTTTTTTAAATTATGGTCTCTGAAGAAAAGCTATATGTTATAAAAATGAATCACTTGGAATCACACAATTATAGAACTTCAGTATTAGAGGGGCCTTTTAAGCTAATGTAATCAAACCCGACCCTAGATGCTAGAATGACTGTGTGGGCAGTTTTTCAGGTTCTTAGCTCCCTGGCCTCTGAAAACAGGTTTTGTTCTTACTCCTAAAATATATGGCTTTGCCTGACTAAATGCTTTGAGGGGCACCCAGAATGCTTCTCTGTCCATTTTTTCCCTCTAGGCTTAGATGTGTCCTTGGGATCCTCTCTTTCAAAATGCAGATCCCTTTTGGAAGATCCAAATGCTAACATTTATTAGTTATTAACCCTTAGCATAAGGTAAGCAGCATAGCTTAATTTAAAAAATTAAGCAAACTCCAGGAGATAGTGAAGGACAGGGAAGCCTGGCATGCTGCAGTCCACAAGGTCACAGAGTCAGACAGGACTTAGCAACTGAACAAGAACAACCAACATGAACAGGAGTTTTCAAAGCATTTTCATTTATTTTGTCATATTTGATCCTCATAGTAACCTCAGTAAATATCCTGATTTCCATTTCACAGGGGAGGAAGCTAAGGTTCATTTTGGTTAAATCACTCCTCAATGTATTCGAACTGCAGCTCTGCTATTAACTTTCAGCAAGTAACCATGCCACTCTAGCCTCAGTTTCCCAATCAATAAATTCAAATAATTTGCTTTCCAAGGTTTCTTTCAGCTCTGTCTCTAATCCCTCATCTCCTGCTGGCTGAGATCAAGGAACTGGGGGCCTGGGCATTTTCACAGTGGCAGGAAATAATTTTGGCACTAGAGGTACATTTTGGAAAGGGAAAGCTCTTAGAATGCCAAAGCAGGCAGCATAAGAGCAGTGAATACTAGAAGCAAGACAATCTGAGAAAGGAAAAACAAGGGGCCCTGAACTCCAAACTCACCTACTTGCTAAGCTATAATACAACCACTGGGATTCCAATTGTGAACTCAACATTCCAACTTGTTTCCTTTCATGATTAAAGAATCTTCTCTGCAAACTTTAATTAAAGTCGGCTTTGGCAAACAATTTTATCATATTCAGACAATAATTACTGCAATAAATTACATAAAGAAATCTATTGTGTCCACTGCTTATTCCACACAGCAAAAGGGCCGATAAGAAATTGCAGCCGAAGGAAGTCATTTGGAAGGAAAACCAACAGGCAAATAGATGCATTCTAATAATTTATGCAAGTCCACTGGTGACACCCTCCCCCTCCCCCACTCCAACATTCTCTGAGGACTTGAAGGGCACTGAGAAGCAGCCAATCTAAGGGCTATGCATTGCTTAATCTTACCACCAAAATACAGGCTTTACGCCTAATATAAAAGGAATTTAAGATGCCAGGTGAAAGTGGTGATCTTTAAACTGGTTGTGCAAGAAACTGAAAGCTAATTCTTAAGATGATACGCCTACTTAATAGTTTGTTCTTTTTGGAGTGATTAAAAACCTGTTTAATTACAGCAGAATCAGTTTGGGCTTCCAGACACCTAATCACTTTTCCAGTAAATAGCTCTAAAGTTAGAATAAATAACACTAACCTACTTCCCTGATTTCTTACAAGGATTAATTAATTGATTTTAAAGGGTTTCAGAAGTTTCATAAAACAGTGGCCTAGGAATTAGGAGACCTAAATTTAGTGCAGACTCTGCCGTTAATAGCTGTGTGGCCTAGGTGGTTGACTTTACTTCTCTGGGGCTTGGCTTCTCCACCTGTAAAAGGGAATTGGGCTAGACAGTCTCCGTACTTTGGGTCTAATATTGTAATAATACTCTAGGACTCACCATCATTATAGCCTTTTCTCTTAGTAGCTTAAGACCACAATAATCTACTTTTGGTTTTCCAGTTTTCCTAAAATTGGATTCCTGGAAAAATTTCCAAAATGTCTGCCTGTTTCCCAGACACAGTCACTTAGGCATACAGACCCCAACCAAACTTTCGAAGTATGAATAGAGAAAAATATAATAAAGATCCAGAAAGAAGAAAAAAATAGAATCTAGACTTTCACACACATGAACAAGTAAACGGAAGCCATTTCTTAGTATTTGCAGACCCACACTTTTTTCTTCCCAACTATTTTCCATGCTTTTCTTTTCCACAGATTTTATTACTCTTTCTTTTCCCTAACGTAAACCTGGGGCCCTCATTACCAGCTTTAAAAACACTCACTATGACTATTTATAAGAGGACTTGAAATGTTTAAAGGGAAAATAACATTATATGGAGCAAAAGAAAAGCAGAATAAAAAATTTTATGTACAATATAATCTCAACTGGGCTAGAAAATGGTCCATATGCTGAAGACTGGATGGCCATACACCAAAAGGTTAATAGGCTGGTCTTTAGCTAGCAGAATCCAGGGTTAGATTTTCCCCTTCACATTAGCTTTTTTTTTTTTTTTTACCCTTAATGAGCATGTATTATGTTTGTTAAAGATAATATATATGTATGTGTATATATAGTGCGTCTTTAACAAAAGGAGGAAGAGTGACTCCTTTTTATAGACAGCATAGAGGCATAGAGTAGTGGTTAAATGGTGGGATTCAACCCCTCTGATACTCCATTTCCCCCTCTATAAAATGGCAATAAGACTAATAAAGGACCTACTTCATAGAGTTATTTTCCAGATTAAATAAGCTACTCCATGTAAGTGCTTAGACCAATGCCTGGCACCATTATTTGCCATTATTTAAAATGTTAAACCTGGAGAAGGAAATGGCAACCCACTCCAGTACTATTGCCTGGAAAATCCCATGGACAGAGGAGCCTGGTAGGCTACAGTCTATGGGGTCACAAAGAGTAGGACACGACTGAGCAACTTCACTTTCACTTTCAAAATGTTAAATGTGACTATGCTCCAGTAAAAAATGCTAAACATTTACTGTAAATATAATGTGTGCAAGTGGTGAAAAAAAAAAAAAACCAGAAGACTTTAAAAAGTAAAGTGAAAAAGGAGAAATAGTTTTCCCTCTTTAACCCTCAGCCTCACTGTCAACACCTTCTTATGTAGCCTTCCAGAATTCTTAAGGGCAAATGCAAACATATATCCTCTTTTTCAGTCATACACACACACGTGGGCAGGCACACACAGAATCATAGCATTCATGTTATTTTCACCTTGTTTTTTAACTTAATTATCTTTTTTGAAGATCTTTCCATAACAGAACATCTAGATTTACTCCTTTTTTATTGTGGTTAAAAGACACATAGGGCTTCCCCAGTGGCTCAGAGGTAAAGAATCTACCTGCAATGCAGAGATGCAGGAGATCCAGGTTCAATCCCTGGGTTGGCAATATCCCCTGAAGGAGCGTATTGCAACCCACTCCAGTATTCTTGCCTGAAAAATCCCAATGGACAGGGGAGCCTTGGGGGCTACAATCCATAGGGTCACAAAGAGTCAGACACAACTGAAGCAACTGAGCACACAGCACACACAAAAGACACAACATAAAATGTATCATCTCAACCATTTTTAACTGTATAGTTCAATAGTGTTAAGTAGATCAACACTGTGAAACAGATCTCAAGAGCTTTTTCATCTTGCAAATCTGAACTTTCATATCCATTCAACAACTCTTCTTTCTCCTTCCTCCAGCCCCTGGTAACAGCCATTCTACTTTCTGTTTGTATAATTTAGATAGCTCATAGAAGTGGGTTTTTTCATCTTGCAAATCTGAACTTTCATATCCATTCAACAACTCTTCTTTCTCCTTCCTCCAGCCCCTGGTAACAGCCATTCTACTTTCTGTTTGTATAATTTAGATAGCTCATAGAAGTGGGATCATACAGTACTTTTTGTGACTGGCTAATTTCCCTTAGCAAAATGCCCTCAAGCTGCATCCATTGTGTAGTATGTGACAGGATTTCCTTCTTTTTTAAGGCTGAATAATATTCCACTGTATGTATATGCCACATTTTGCTTATCCATTTACGTGTCAGTGGGCATTTGGGTTGCTTCCATCTCCTGGTTATTGTGAATAGTGCTGCTATTAACGTGGATGTACAAACATCTCTTTGATAACTCACTTTCACTTCTTTTGGATACATATCTGGCAGTGGGGTTACTGGATCACATGATAATTCTATTTTTAATTTTCTTGAGGAAACTCCATATTATTTTCCCCAGCAGCTGAGCCCACTGTACATTCTCAACAACACTGTACTAGGGTTCCAGTTTCTCTACATGTTCACCAATAGTTGTTATTTCCTGTTTTTTTAATACTAGTTCTAATGTATGTAAGGTGATTTCCTCCTGATTTCTAACAGTTACATAGTGCTTTGTAATGTGGAAAACCCTCTATCAATGGACAGTTTGACCCTGGTCTTCAAGCATTTCAAATAATTCTGCAGTGAACACCCACATATCTTTATATACATGTGGAATACTTTTAGCAAAGGAATTGCCAGAATAAAGTGTATGTGCTATTTTAGGGGTGGGGGAGCTGCAGATTTCAGAAGTTTCAACTGGTATCTTACAGTGAATATATTAATGCTTTTGATTTAAAATAGTAAAAAAAACTGTATGTGCTTTTGGGGTAACTTTTTACTATAAAATAATTTCAGACTTACCAAAAAAGTTGCAGGAACATCCATGTTCCTTTCATCCAGCTTCCTCTATTGTTAATAGTCAATTAATTTATAATTTTCTTTCAATATATATGCATATTTCTCTTTTTTCTAAACCACTTGGGAGTAAATTTTAGCCATGATGTTCCTTTAACCCTAAATATTTGAACATGTATCTCTCCAACAAAACAAATATTTCTCTTACATAAGTACAGTGCAACTATTAAAATCAGAAAATTAATATTGATAAAATAGTATTATCTAGCCTACAGAAAATATTCATAGTTCTCCTTTTGTACAAATAGTATTTCTGTATCAAAAAGAACTGGCAGGAGTTGGGGGGGACAGTTCCAGGATATAACTCAGGATCAGACATTGCATTTGTCACTTCCACCTGGCCTCCAAAAGTTCCTAAGACTGTTTTCCCCTTTCATGACCATGACAGTCTTTTCATTATTTAATATTATTATTTGGAAGCAATCACAAACTTACAGAAAAGTTAGAAATATAGTATAGAATGTCCTGGATTTTTCCTCCTGAACCATTTGAGAGTAAGTCACCAGCCTATGCCCCATCATCCCTGAATAATATCGTGTATATATTTTTTAACCAACAAGCATATTTTCCTATCTAGCTATGATACCACCACCATCATCAGGAAATTCACATTAATAGATTACTAACATCGAATCCTCAGGTCCCATTCAAGTCTCATCAGTTGTCCCCAATGGGTCTATTATGGCAAAAGGATCCAGTACAGACCCATATGGTGCTTTTAGTTGTCATGTCTCCTCCATCTCCTTCATTGTGAAAGAGTTCCTTGATCTTTCATTGACTTTTAAGACCTCGGCACTTTTTTAAATTTTATTTTTAATTGGAGGATAACTGCTTTACAATATTGTGTTGGTTTCTGCCATACAACAACATCAACCAGCCATAAGTATACATATACTCCCTCCCTCTTGATCCTCGCTTCCACTCCCCTGATCCCACCCTTCTAGGTCGTTGCAGAGCACCAGGTTGAGCTGTGTTATACAGCAACTTCCCACTAGCTATCTGTTTTACATATAAGACTTGGGAATTTTTTAAAACTCCGAGCCGGTTGTTTTGAAGAATGTCCCCCAATTTGGGTTTGCCTGATGTTTGCTCATGATTAGATTCAGGTTACACGTCTTTGTCAGGCCTATGACAGAAGTGACACTGTATACTTCATTCTGTCAGGTGGAGCGTGATTTCAGTGTGTCCTGTTACTGGTGACGTTCGTTCTGATCGCTAGACTAAAGTGATATGTGCCAGGCTTCTTCACTGTGAAATTATTCTCTGTAATTAATTTTTTGTGGAGAAGTCCTTTGAGACTGTGCAAATCTTACATTTCTCATCAAACTTTCAATTTACTCATCTGTTAATTTATATCAGTATAGAGTTATGTCTTCCTATTTTATTCAGTGGGTTATAATCCATTACGATCATTGCTTACTTTGATGCCCACGTTATCCTTGATCTGACCACTGGGGACCCCTTCAAGATGGCTTTTGTGTCCCTTCAATGTATCCTCATCATTCTTTGTGCACTTCCTTATTTTCTGGTACAAGATAGTCCAGGTTCATCTCATACTTTCATTTATCCAGTCCTGAAACCAGCCATTGTTCTGAGATGCCTTGGTTCTCTTTTGTGGAAAATAGTATTTGGAAACCAAATCTGGGCACTAGGTAGGTATAGATAATGCTATTGTTGTATTGCTACTCCCTGACTCTCTAGAAGCTTCTTTTACACACTTTTATTCACATGCTTACACAAACACAATACTCACAGATTTTATATCTCTATCTCTATCTATCTGGCCATGAGTTCACTCTGCTATATTCCAACTAACACCATAAAATTCATTCTAACTTTCTCCCTTCCCATATTTGTAACAATTTATGATAATGAGGAAACTTTCTATTATTCTGAACACATTTTCTCATTTTATCAATCACCCTTATGCAAGTGAATTGGGAGGTTTCTTTTTCATTTTTAATAATAACTACCATTTATTGGCTGCTTATCATGTGCCAAGTGCTGTCATATTGCTTGACAACCAAAATTTCATTTACTTCTCGGTATACCTTGTGAGACAAGCATGATTATCCCCGTTTTAGAGAGGAAACTGAGGCATAGAAAGGGTAATTAGCTCAAGGTACAATAACTAATTAAAATTAAGCCTGCCTGATTCAAACAAAGATCTAGATGACCTCCTAAGCACCATGCTATGCTAAGTCACTTCAGTGGTGTCTGACTTTTTGCAACCCTACAGATTGTAGCCCACCAGACCTCTGCCCATGGGGATTCTCTGGGAAATAATATTGGAGTGGGTTACCTGCCCTCCTCCAGGGGATCTTCCCGACCCAGGGATGGAACCTGAGTCTCTCATGTTTCCTGAATTGTCAGACAGGTTCTTTACCACTAGCGCCACCTGGGCAGCCCCCTAAACACTGTACTATTCTTTTTTTTTTTTCACCTTTTTTTTTTCTTTTTTACTGTGGTAACAACACTTAACATGAGCTCTGTCCTCTCAGCATATTTTTAAGGTTACAATACAGTAGACTATTGGTCTAATGGTCATACCATTCAGGTATGACCTAAATCAAATCCCTTACAATTATTTAGTGGAAGTAACAAATGGATTCATGGTAATAGATCTGATAGACAGAGTGGCTGAAGAACTATGGACAGAGGTTCATGACATTGTATAGGAGGCAGTGATCAAGACCATCCACAAGAAGAAGAAATGCAAAAAGGCAAAATAGTTGTCTAAGGAGACCTTACAAATAGCTGAGAAAAGAAGAGAAGTGAAAGGCAAAGGAGAAAAGGAAGAATATACCCATCTGAATGCAGAGTTCCAAAGAATAGCAAGGAAAGATAAGAAAACCTTTCTCAGTGATCAATGCAAAGAAATAGAGGAAAACAATAGAATGGGAATGACTAGGGATCTCTTCAAGAAAATTAGAGATACCAAAGGAATATTTCATACAAAGATGGGCACAATTAAGGACAGAAACGGTATGGACCTAACAGAAGCAGAAGACATTAAGAAGTGGCAAGAATACACAGGAGAACTGTACAAAAAAGATCTTAATCTCAGATAGCCATGATTGTATGATCATTTATCTAGAGCCAGATATCCTGGAATGTGAAGTCAAGTGGGCCTTAGGAAGCATCACTACAAACAGCTAGTGGAGGTGATGGAATTCCAGTTGAGCTATTTCAAATCCTAACAGATGATGCTGTGAAAGTGCTGCACTCAATAAACCAGCAAATTTGGAAAACTCAGCAGTGGCCACAGGACTGGAAAAGGTCAGTTTCCATTCCAATCCCAAAGAAAGGCAATGCCAAAGAATGTTCACACCACCACACAATTACATTCATTTCACATGCTCACAAAGTAATGCTCAAAATTCTCCAAGTGAGGCTTCAAAAGAATGTGAACCGAGAATTTCCAGATGTTCAAGATGGATTTAGAAAAGGAAGAGGAACCAGAGATCATATTGCCAACATCCGTTAGATCATAAAGCAAGAGAGTTTCAGAAAAACATCTAGTTTTCCTTTATTGACTATGGCAAAG
Source organism: Ovis canadensis (assembly GCF_042477335.2). Lineage (NCBI taxonomy): Eukaryota > Metazoa > Chordata > Mammalia > Artiodactyla > Bovidae > Ovis > Ovis canadensis. The sequence goes on along the minus strand of NC_091727.1, from coordinate 117,191,357 downwards.
CCTTTGAACGTGTGGATCAAAACAAACAGTGGCACATTCTTAAAGAGATGAGAATACCAGACTACCTTACCTGCTTCCTGAGAAATCCGTATGCAGGTCAAGAAGCAACAGTTAGAACCGGACATGAAACAATGGACTGGTTCCAAATTGGGAGAGGAGTATGTCAAGACTGTATGTTGTCACCCTGCTTATTTAACTTATATGCAGAGTACATCATGTGACATGCCGGACTGGATGAAGTACAAGCTGGAATCAAGATTGCCGGGAGAAATGCCAATAACCTCAGATATGCAGATGACACCACCATTATGGCAGAAAGCAAAGAGCAACTAAAGAGCCTCTTGAGGAAAGTAAAAGAGGAGAGTGAAAAACCTTGCTTAAAACTCAACATTCAAAGAACTAAGATCATGGCATCCAACCTCATCACTTCATGGCAAACAGATGGAAAAAGAATGGAAACAGTGAGAAACTTTATTTTGGGGGGGCTCCAAAATCACTGCAGATGGTGACTGCAGCCATGAAATTAAAAGATGCTTGCTCCTTGGAAGAAAGGTTATAACAAACCTAGACAGCATATTAAAGAAGCAGAGACATTACTTTGCCAACAAACGTCCATCTTGTCAAAGCCATGGTTTTTCCAGTAGTCATGTATGAATGTGAGAGTTAGGCTATAAAGAAAGCTGAATGCTGAATAATTGCTGCTTTTGAACTGTGGTGTTGGAAAAGACTCTTGAGAGTCCCCTGGACTGCAAGGAGGTCAAACGAGTCAATCCTAAAGGAAATCAGTCCTGAATATTGATTGGGAGGACTGATACTGAAGCTGCAGCTCCAATACTCTGGCCACCTGATGGGAAGAGCTGACTCATTGGAAAAGACCCTGATGCTGGGAAAGAGTGAAGGCAGGAGGAAAAGGGGACGACAGAGGATGAGGCGGTTGGATGGCATCACCGACTTGATGGTCATGAGTTTGAGCAAGCTCTGGGAGTTGGTGATGGACAAGGAAGCCTGACGTGCTGCAGTCCATGGGGTCTTGAAGAGTCAGACAGAACTGAGTTGCTGAACTGAACTGGCAGTAGCTATCTCACGTGAGTGTATGTGCCATGTGCGCTCAGTCGCTTCCGTTGCATCTGACTCTTTGTAAGCCCATGGAATGTAGCCCCAGGCTTCTCTGTCCATAGATTTTCCAGGCAAGAATATTGGAGTAGGTTGCCAGGCCCCCCTCCAGGGGATCTTCCCAACCCAGGCTTTGAACCTGTGTCTCCCACATCTCCTGCATTGCAGGATTCTTTACCCACTGAGGCTCCTGGGAAGCCCACTTATCTTACATAATGAAAACTATATATTCTTTAAAAGCCCCTCCACATTCACCACTCCCCCAAACTCCTGACTACCACCATTTTACCCTCTGTTTCCACGAAGCTGACTACTTTAGATACTCATCTAAGTAGAAATATGCAGTATTTGTCCTTCTGTGACTGGCTTATTTCACTTACCATAATGTTCTCAGGATTTATCCATGCTGTTGCATATGGCAGATTTCATTATATTTTAAGGCTGAATAATATTCCACTGTATATGTGTGTATATGCATATGTGTGCAACATTTTCTTTATCCCTTCCTCTATCAATCACATACTTATGCCGTTTCTACACCTTGAAAGTGAAAGAGTTAATCATTCAGTCATGTCCGACTCCTTGTGACCCCATGGACTCTAGCGGGCCAGGTTCCTCTGTCCATGGGATTTCCTAGGCAAGAATACTGGAGTGGGTTGCCAGTTCCTTCTCCAAGGGATCTTCCCAACCCAGGGATTGAACCCAGGCCTCCTGCATTGCAGGCAGTGTCTTTACCATTTGTTCTATATCTTGGCTATTATAAATAATGCTGCAGTGAACATGGGAAAATAGACACCTCTCTGAGATCTCAATTTCAATTCTTTTGGATACAAAGCCAGAAAGGGCACTGCAGGATCATATGGCCCTTCTATTACTTTTTTTTTTTTTTGAGGGAACTCCATATTGTCTTCCATAATGACTACACATTCCTATCAAAAGAACACAAGGATTCCAATTTCTCTACACTCTGGCCAACACTTCTTATCTGTTGTCTTTTTGATAATAGCCATCCTAACAGACGTGAGGTAATTTTGATTTGCAGTTCCATCATGATTAGTTGGGCTTCCCAGGTAGCTCTGCAGGAGAGTTACAGCAATGCAGGAGACCCCAGTTCGATTCCTGGGTGGGAAAGATCCCCTAGAGGAGGGCATGGCAACCCACTCCAGTATTCTTGCCTGGAGAATCCCAATGGACAGAGGAGCCTGGCAGGCTATAGTTCATGGGGTCACAAAGAGTTGGACACGACAGAGTGACTAAGCACAGCACAGCACAATACATGATTAGTTATGTTGACAGTTTTTCATATATTTGTATATATTCCTTAAAAAAACGAAAAGGCAGAAAACAGACCTTATTCCAAAACAGACTTTTAAAAGATGCTGTTAGAATTCTGGAAATAAAAGCAAAAATAAACAAATGGGATCTAATTAAAATTAAAAGCTTCTGCACAACAAAGGAAACTATAAACAAGGTGAAAAGACAGCCTTCTGAATGGGAGAAAATAATAGCAAATGAAACAACTGACAAACAAGTAATCTCAAAAATATACAAGCAACTTATGCAGCTCAATTCCAGAAAAATAAACGACCCAATCAAAAAATGGGCCAAAGAACTAAATAGATATTTCTCTAAAGAAGACATACGGATGGCTAACAAACACATGAGAAGATGCTCAACATCACTTATTATTAGAGAAATGCAAGTCAAAACCACAATGAGGTACCACTTCACACCAGTCAGAATGGCTGCCATCCAAAAATCTGCAAGCAATAAATGCTGGAGAGGGTGTGGAGAAAAGGGAACCCTCCTACACTGTTGGTGGGAATGCAAACTAGTACAGCCACTATGGAGAACAGTGTGGAGATTCCTTAAAAAATTGCAAATAGAACTACCTTATGACCCAGCAATCCCACTTCTGGGCATACACACCGAGGAAACCAGAATTGAAAGAGACACATGTACCCCAATGTTCATCGCAGCACTGTTTATAATAGCCAGGACATGGAAACAACCTAGATGTCCATCAGCAGATGAATGGATAAGAAAGCTGTGGTACATATACACAATGGAGTATTACTCAGCCATTAAAAAGAATACATTTGAATCAGTTCTGATGAGATGGATGAAACTGGAGACGATTATACAGAGTGAAGTAAGCCAGAAAGAAAAACACCAGTACAGTATACTAACACATATATATGGAATTTAGAAAGATGGCAATGACGACCCTGTATGCAAGACAGCAAAAAAGACACAGATGTGTATAACGGACTTTTGGACTCAGAGGGAGAGGGAGAGGGTGGGATGATTTGGGAGAATGGCATTGTAACATGTATACTATCATGTAAGAATCGAATCACCAGTCTATGTCCAACGCAGGATACAGCATGCTTGGGGCTGGTGCACGGTGATGACCCAGAGAGATGTTATGGGGAGGGAGGTGGGAGGGGGGTTCATGTTTGGGAACGCATGTACACCCATGGTGGATTCATGTCAATGTATGGCAAAACCAATACAGTATTGTAAAGTAAAATAAAGTAAAAATAAAAATTAAAAAAATAAAAAAAATAAAAGATGCTGTTAAAGAAAAGGACACGTTACGTTACTAACGCATATGTTTCTTACCATTTCTAAATTTTCCTTCTCCAAGGCGAGCACTCCAGCCAAGCTTTCACAGGTTGTGTTCAAAGCCCTTGGCCCATAAAAATCTGGCCTCACTCTTCTTCCTGAGGGGGCCTCTCAAGTCTTCTGAGCCAGGCAGTAAGAAGGGCTACAAGGCAGGTGACTGCTATGGGTCCACAGGGTCCCAGGCTGGCGCCCACTGGCATTTCCAGGAAGTACCCCCATGCAGGGCTGTCCACTGTGTGTCAGCAGTGCCCAGAGATGGCTGAGTGAATAAGATCTCTGAAGACCAGACGTGACACCAGAAGACGTGTGTCCCCTGGAAGGAGCCAAGATAAGCCAATCATCCTCGACCTGCCAGGGCCACTCAGCCTTGGGTTTGGCGGATAATGGCAGCATCTGTACAGTGTGCCTCACCCTGGGCTGGGGGGGCAGGGACCAACTCCAGCACTTCTCGTCGCCCAGCTCCAGGCTGCACGGAGCGCGGCCCTGTGGATGGAGGACCCTGACACTCTCAGGCCCTATTCAGAGCCCTGTGGCCGCCCTTGCTGAGCAGGCCAAGTGGTCCTGAGGCCAGGGCCAGGCTCCAAAGGATCAAGGAGGAGGTTCAGATGAGGGACTTGACCAGAGTCACCATGTGATCCACACCACACGCCACGTCCACGGGCTCCCCAGGAATAGTCAACCTCCACGGGAAGTACTGGTCTTCCACCCAGGCACCCTTGGATGTTCTTGCCTCACACAAACAGCTCTCCTCTGTTGGTCAGAGCAGCAAAATGGCCAAATCCGCAGCAAATGCGGGAAACCTGGACTTCTGGGTTGAACTCCATCAGGCCAAACAGAGTGGGTGGAATCATTTCTGAAAGAGAGGTTTCCAAGAGGTTTGGTCCCTTCCCAAGAATTCCATAGCCCCAGACAAAAACGTGTCCTTCTCTGTTTAATACAGTGCAGCCTGTCTCCCCCCCACACAGCCTGCTTCACCCATGCCACTCCTGAGAAGGGCAAACACCAGGAGGACGTTCACCTGTCTGGAGTCGGTGACAGAGGCAAGCTGCAGGTACTCAGAGTTCCCCTACCTGAAGAGGCCCCCACTGGCCAACACGACCAGACAGCAGTTCCCATAGGTATCCACCTGGATGACGTTCACTCCGGCAAGATCTCCGCCCAGGTTGGTAGGCATGCTGGTGATATCATAGTGACCCAGACCTGTTTGCACACCTGTGACCCGGCCACAAGAATACACTTCTCCTTTATTGGTCAGGAACAGACAATGGTCCTGACCACAGGCGATGGACCATCTGTCCATCGAAGTCCTGCATCCTATGGACTTTGTGACTTTCACTATAAATTTCGTTTTTGACCACCTTTCTTCCATACTGCCCGTAAGAATTATTCCCCATGCTGAAGACGCTTTCCCCATCTGTCAAGACAAGCAAGTGGGCTCTACCACAGGAGACCTGCAGCACCCGCATCTCCTGAGGTCTGCCCAGCGGCAGTGGCACAGGCGAGGGCTCCAAGCCATACTCTTATCCCCTCATTTTATCTTTCAGGCTCCTGTGAAATCTGAGCTGAGCATCTTTGTTGAGCCTCATACCCCCAAACTTTCATAATATCCTTGGTTTTAGAGGACAGCGAATCCATAACCACAGGCAGCAGATGAAATCTTTTGGCCCAGCTCCAGGCGGTAGGGCACGGCCTGGATCCTGCAGCACGGGGCTGGGGTCCATAGCTGGGCAGCACGGAGGTGGGCACGCCCAGCGCCCGGGAGAAGCTGAAACCCCGCACGAAGATTCGGTCAGAGTCACGCGCTCGCTCACGTACTGGAACACGGGCGTATCCGCCTCAGCTTCCGCCGCCTCGCATCGGCTCCACGAGCGCCCGGCCGCTGTCCATCGTCTGCGTGCCAGCCCCAGCCTTTTCAGCCGGCACCCCAGCCGAGCCCACGCCGCCAGCGCCGCCAGCGCCACCCTCTGTTTCACACCTTAACAGCCTGTATATATTCCTTGGAGAAATGTCTATTTAAGTCCTTTGTCTGTTTTATAATTTGATTGTTTGATTTTTTTTTTTTTTTTGCTGTTGAGTTGTAGGAGTTTCTCATATATTTTGTATATTAACCCCTTACCAGATATATGGTTTGCAAATATTTTCTTCCATTCCATAGGTTGTCTTTTGACTCTTTGCTGCAGTGAAGCTTTTTAGTTTGATGTAGTCTCATTTGTCTATTTTTGCTTTTGTTCCTTATGCTTTCGATGTCATATCCATGAAATGACTGCCAAGACCCATGTTATGAAAATTTTCCCCTATGTCTTTTTTTCTTAATTGCTGTTTATGGTCTTACACTTAAATCTTTAATCCATTTTTAGTTGATTTTGTGTATGCTGTAAAACAAGGGTCTAATTTCATTCTTTTTGCATGTCTAGTTTTCCCAATGTCATTTGGGTTTTTATTTTGTTGTTTTCAATGTTTAAATTTTTATTTTTTACTGCTTTGTCTTATTTTTTGATTTTTATGAGAATTTTTTCTTTTTATTTTTTCCCTTAAGTTATTACAAAATATTAGCTATATTCCCTGTCTTAACACCATTTGTCAAAGAGACCATCCTTTCCTCATTGTGTACTCTTGTTGACTATAAGTATGTTGATATATTGTTGGACTCTCAATTATGTTCCCCTCGTGTATGCCAGTATACCACACCATACTATTTTTATGCCAGTACCATACTGTTTTAATTATTGTCACTTTGTAATGTGTTTTGAAATCAAGACATATGATGCCTCCAGCTTTTTCCTTCTTTCTCAAGATTGTTTTGGCTATTCAAGATCCCTTGTGGTTCCATATGAATTTTAGGATTGTTTTACTATTTTTGTTTAAAAAAAAAGTGCCATTGGAGTGTTAATAGGGATTGCATTGAATCTATAGATCACTTTGGATAGAATGGATATTTTTCCTCTAAGATGGCCCTCAAGAATCCCTGCCCAGTGGTATTAATTAACTTGTGTAATCACTTCCCCTTGAATGTGAGCTCAATCTAGTTAATCATTTCCAATGATAGAATATGGCAAAAATTATGAGATGTCACTTCTAAGATTAGGTTACAAGAAGACTCTGACTTCTCTCTAATTTTCTCTCTCCTTCTTTCTCTGTCTTTCTCTTCCTCTCAGGGAACCTAACTGCCCTATAAAGAGGTCCATATGGCAAGGAGCTGAGGGAGGCTTCTAACCAACAAGCATGGAGGAACTGAGGCTCTCAGTCAACAGCCCATGAGGAACTAAATCCTGGTAACAATAACATGAATGCACCTGGAATCAGATTCTCCCTCAGTTGAAACTTCAAATGGGAGCTTTGTGAGCCTCTGAGTCAGAAGCACCCAGCTAGGCTGTGCCCAGATTCCTGACACACAAAACTGATATGATAAATGTTGGTTTGGAGTTCCCTGACAATCCAGTAGTTAAGACTTCATGCTTCCACTGCAGGGGGCACAGGTTTGAACCCTGGTAGTGCTGTGATTCATGGGGTCGCAAAGAGTCGGACATGGCTGAGCGACTGAACTGAACTGAACTGAACTGAGGGGAACAAAGATCCCCATATCCCACACAGCCAAAACTAAATAACTTAAAAAATTAAAATTAAAAAATAAATGTTTGAAAAAAAAAATGTTTGTTGTTCTAAGTCACTGAGTTTGGGAGTGAATTGTTAGGCAGAAATAGGTAACCAGCACAGTAACCCATCTCCCATTTCCATTGTCACTCTCCTGACACTTTGTCTGCTTCCCTTGCTTGGGGCCTCTCATTCTCCATTACCAGCTGCTCCCCTACATAGATTTCCTCTTCATCCCTCTCAGGTTCTGACTCTTCACATCAGGCTGTCCCTCCATGACAATACCTGCATCCACTTGTTTAGACTCAGATCCACCCTCTGCAGGGACACGTCCTTACCATGTTGGATCTCCAAAACCCCAGTCTGCACCCCACAACACTCCCCACCATGGATGTCTACCTTGCTCCATCTCACCAAATGGCTTTAGGACTGGATTTTTCAGGAAGATTAGGCAAAAGGACAGTTGTTGTTTAGTCGCTCAGTCTTATCTGACTCTGTGACTCTATGGACTGAAGTATGACAGGTTTGCCCTTCTTTGGGATTGGAATGAAAACTGACCTTTTCCAGTGTGTGCATTTTGATTTTTAACATATATATTGTCAAGTTATCCTCCAAAAATCTTACATCAGTTTATACTCTAGTCTGTCTCCTTCACCCGGTCCTTTCCTCATCTCATAGAATGCTCATTGGTTTTTTCTTTCTAGTACTGTTTCTAGGTTTCATCCCAATGAAATGTCAAATGGCTCAATTCTTAAAACCATCTGCTGGGTTTCTCTGGCATGTCTAAATAGAGAGCTTGTTATTGTTTTGTTAAGTCCCTAAGTCATTTATGACTCTTTTATGACCCCATGGACTATATATAGCCTGCCAGGCTCCTCTGTCCATGGGATTTCCCAGGCAAGAATACTGGAATGGATTGCCATTTTCTTCTCCAGGGGATTTTCCTGACCCAGGGACTGAACCTGCATCTCCTGCATTGGCAGGTGAATTCTTTAACACCAGGGAAGCACCCAAATATAGAGTATTTTCCCCTTAAAATGCAAACCCTCTTTCATGCTTACTGACAGTGATGGGCTTCAATCTTTGGTCAGTGAGTTATGATGCAGAAAACTGTAAAGGAGGAAAGAAAAAGTATCTGTTTACAAAGAACAGCAGTATGCTATCCAACAGTTGGTGACAAGAATGTACATTTAAATTGTAGATCTACAGGAACTTTTTCAAAAAGGGTACCCTTTGTTAAGTCTTGAATTGGGACATATCAAGTCAAGAAGGAGCTGTGTCTTCCTCAGCCCTTCTTTTAGCATTTAGGTTGAAATTTGTGCACATATATACATTTCCTCTACCAGGAGCTCTGGCTATTCTGGTTTTATGACTCTGTCTCTTAAAGAAATTCATTTAATTAATGTGTATTATTAATATAATTATTATCAATAAATAATATATGGTACATTGTATAATATATAGTGTTATATATATTACACACATATTTTATATATAATATGTAATACATAATTATAATAATATAATACATAATTATGATATAATACATATGATATGTGATATATAATATTATAATATAATATAATACATAATATATGTGATATATAGTATATAATCTACTATGCTACATTACATATGTAATTTAAAACATGTTATATAATGACATTAAATACATTATAATTATTAATATATTACAAAATATAATATATAACATGTTAAAATTATATTGTATAACATAATATATATAACATAATTATGTTAATATACATAACATAAAATATAAGTTATAATCTATAATAATCTATATTATATAACATATTTTAATTACCTTATAGTGTATATTGATTAATATTATATCGCTATTTTAATAACTATATAACATTATCTACATTAATGCATGTATATAATTTATATAATATTATATATAATATATTGTTGTTTTATTCCTAAGTCCTGTTCAACTCTTTATGACCCCATGGACAGCAGCACAACAGGTTTCCTGTCCTTCACTATCTTGGAGTTTGTTCCAACTCATGTCCTTTGAATTGGTAATGCCATCCAATCATCTTATCCTCTGTCACCCCCTTTCCCTCTTACCCTCATCAGGAGGAATCTTTCCCAGCATCAGGATCTTTTCCAATGAGTCAGTTCTTCACATCATGTGGCCGAAGTATTGGGGCTTCAGCTACAGAATCAGTCCTTCCAAACAACATTCAGGACTTACTTCCTTTAGGATGGACTGGTTAGATCTCCTTGCAGCCCAGTGGACTCTCAAGAGGCTTCTCCAATACCACAATTCAAAAGCATCAATTCTTCAGCACTTAGTTTTCATTATGGTCGTATTCTCAATCGATACATGACTACTGGAAAAACCATAGCTTTGACTAGATGGATTTTGTTGGCAAAATAATGTCTCTGCTTTTTAATACACTGTCTAGGTTGGTCATAGCTTTTCTTCCAAGGAGCAAGCGTCTTTTAATTTCATGGCTGCAGTCGCCATCTGCAGTGATTTTGGAGCCCAAAAAAATAAAGTTTCTCACTGCTTCCATTCTTTCTCCATCTATTTGCCATGAAGTGATGGGACTGGATGCCATGATCTTCGTTTTTTGAGTGTTGATTTTTAAGCCAGCTTTTCACTCTCCTCTTTCACTTTCATCAAGAGGTTCTTTAGCTCTTCTTCGCTTTCTGCCATAAGGGTGGTGTCATCTACATATCTGAGGTTGTTGATATTTCTCCTGGCAATCTTGATTCCAGCTTATGCTTCATCCAGCCCAGCAATTCGCATGATGTACTCTGCATATAAGTTACATAAACAGGGTGACAGTATGCAGGCTTGACATACTCCTTTCCCAATTTGGAACCAGTCTGTTGTTTCATGTCTGATTCTAACTGTTGCTTCTTGACCTGCATAAGGATTTCTCAGGAGGCAGGTAAGGTAGTCAGGTATTCCCACCTCTTGAAGAATTTTCCACAGTTTGTTGTGATCCACACAGCCAAAGGCTTTGCCATAGTCAGTAAAGGAGAAGTAGATGTTTTTCTGGAACTCTCTTGCTTTTTCTATGATCCAACAGCTATTGGCAATTTGATCTCTGGTTCCTCTGCCTTTTCTAAATCCAGCTTGAACATCTAGAAGTTCTCAGGTCACATACTGTTAAAGCCTCACTTGGAGAATTTTGAGCATTACTTTGTGAGTGTGTGAGATGAGTGCAATTGTGTGGTGGCTTGAACATTCTTTGACATTGCCTTTCTGTGGGATTGGAAAGAAAACTGACCTTTTCCAGTCCTGTGGCCACTGCTGAGTTTTCCAAATTTGCTGGTTTATTGAGTGCAGTACTTTCACAGCATCATCCTTTATGATTTGAAATAGCTCAGCTGGAATTCGATCACCTCTGCTAGCTTTGTTCCTAGTGATCCTTCCTAAGGCCCACTTGACTTTGCACTCCAGGATATCTGGCTCTAGGTGAATGATCACACCATTGTGGTTGTCTGGGTCATTAAGATCTTTTTTGTATAGTCTTTCTGTGTATTCTTGCCTCCTCTTCATAATATCTTTCACTTCTGTTAGGTCCATCAAGTGCCCATCTTTGCAGGAATTGTTCCCTTGGTATCTCTAATTTTTTTTGAAGAGATCGCTAGTCTTTCCCATTCTATTGTTTTCCTCTATTTCTTTGCATTCATCATTGAGAAATCGTTTATCACTTCTTATCTCTCCTTGCTATTCTTTGGAACTCTGCATTCAGATGGGTATATTCTTCCTTTTCTCCTTTGCCTTTAGCTTCTCTTCTTTTCTCAGCTATTTGTAAGGCCTCCTGAATCATTTCGCCTTCTTGCATTTCTTTTTCTTGGGGATAGTCTTGGTCCTTGTCTCCTGTCCAATGTCACAAACCTCCATCCATAGTTCTTCAGCCACTCTATCAAATCTAATCCCTTGAATCTATTTGTCACTTCCACTGTATAATCGTAAGGGATTTCACTTAGGTCACACCTGAATGGCCTAGTGGTTTTCTGTACTTTCTTCAATTTAAATCTGAATTTCACAATAAGGAGTTCATGATCTGAGCCACAGTCAACTTCTGGTCTTGTTTTTTGCTGACTGTATAGAGCTTCTCCATCTTCAGCTGCAAAGAATATAATCAATCTGATTTCGGTGTTGACCATCTGGTGATGTCCATGTGTAGAGTCATCTCTTGTGTTGTTGGAAGACGGTGTTTGCTATGACCAGTGCATTCTCTTGGCAAAACTGTTAGCCTTTTCCCTGCTTCATTTTGTACTCCAAAGACAAACTTACCTGTTAAGCTCTTTGACTCTTGACTTCCTATTTTTGCATTCCAGTCCCCTGTGATGAAAAGGACATCCTTTTTTTGGTGTTAGTTCTAGGTCTTGTAGATCATCATAGAACCATTCAACTTCAGTTTCCTTGGCATTAGTGGTTGGGGCATGGACTTGGATTACTGTAATATTGAATGGTTTGCCTTGGAAACAAGCAGAGATCATTCTGTCATTTTTGAGACTGCACCCAGGTACTGCATTTCAGACTCTTTTATTGACTATGATGGCTACTACATTTCTTCTAAGGGATTCTTGCCCATAGTAGTAGATATAATGGTCATCTGGATTAAATTCAACCATTCCGGTTCATTTTAGTTCACTGATTCCTAAAATGTCAATGTTCACTCTTGCCATCTCCTCTCTGACCACTTCCAATTTACATTGATTCGTGGACCTGGCATTCCATTCCAGGTTCCTATGCAATACTGTTCTTTACAGCCTCAGATTTTGCTTCCATCACCACATCTGCAACTGGGTGTTTTCACTTTGGCTCCATCTTTTCATTCTTCCTGGAGTTGTTTCTCCACTTTTCTCCAGTGAGATACTGGGCACCTACTGACGTGGGGAGTTCATCTTTCATTGTCATATCTTTTTGCCTTTTCATACTGTTTATTGCAAATCAGCAGTGGCCACAGGACTGGAAAAGGTCAGTTTTCATTCCAGTCCCAAAGAAAGGCAGTGCCAAGGAATGTTCAAACTACCTCACAATTGCACTCATCTCACACTCTAGGAAAGCATTACTCAAAATTCTCCAAGCCAGGCTTCAACAGTATGTGAACCATGAACTTCCAGATGTTCACGCTGGATTTAAAAAGTCAGAGGAACAAGAGATCAAATTGCCAACATTCGTTGGATCATCGAGAAAGCAAGAGAGTTCCAGAAAAACATCTACTTCTCCTTTATTGACTATGCCAAAACCTTTGACTGTTTGCATCACAACAAACTGTGGAAAATTTTGAAAGAGATGGGAATACCAGACCACCTTACCTACCTCCTGAGAAATCTGTATGCAGGTCAAGAAGCAACAGTTAGAACTGGACATAGAATAACAGACAGGTTCCAAATTGGGAAAGGAGTACATTAAGGCTGTATATTGTCACCCTGCTTATTTAACTAATATGCAGAGTACGTCATGAGAAACACTGGGCTGGATGAAGCACAAGCTGGAATCAAGATTGCTGGGAAAAATATCAACAGCCTCAGATATGCACATGACACCACACTTATGACAGAAAGTGAAGAAGAACTAAAGAGCCTCTTGATGAAAGAGACTGAAAAAGTTGGCTTAAAACTCAACATTCAGAAAATGAAGATCGTGGCATGCAGTCACATCACTTCATCACAAGTAGATGGATAAAGAATGGAAACAGTGAGAAACTTTATATTTTGGGGCTCCAGAATCACTGCAGATGGTGACTGCAGCCATGAAATTAAAAGACGCTTGCTCCTTGGAAGAAAGGCTATGACAAACCTAGACAACATATTAAAAAGCAGAGACATTACTTTGCCAACAAAGGTCAGTCTAGTCAAAGCTATGGCTTTTCCAGTAGTCATGTATGGATGTGAGAGTTGGACTATAAAGAAAGCTGAGTGCCGAAGAATTGATGCTTTTGAACTGTGGTTTTGGATAAGACTCTTGAGTCCCTTGGACTGCAAGAAGATCCAACCAGTCCTTCCTAAAGGAAATCAGTCCTAAATATTGTTTGGAAGGACTGATGCTGTAGCTGAAGCTCCATTACTTTGGTCGCCTAATGTGAAGAACTGACTCCTTGGGAAAGACCCTGATGCTGGGAAAGATTGAAGGCAGGAGGAGAAGTGGAAGACAGGATGAGATGGTTGGATGGCATCACTGACTCAATGGACATGAGTTTGAGCATGCTCCAGATGTTGGTGATGGGTGGCATGCTACAGTTCATGGGGTGGCCAAGAGTCAGACACGACTGAGCAATGAACTGATTGAGTGTTCATGGGGTTCTCAAGGCAAGTATTCTGAAGAGCTTTTCCATTCCCTTCTCCAGTGGAGCATGTTTTGTCAGAACTCTCCACTATGACCCATCCATCTTGGATGGCCCTACATGGCATGGCTCAGTAGTTTCATTGAGTTAGACAAAGATGTGGTTCCTGTCCAAGGGACTCTTAAAGAGTCTTCTCCAGCACCACAGTTTGAAAGCATGAGTTCTTCCACACTTAGCCAGGTGGCACTAGTGGTAAAGAACCTGCCTGCTAAGGCAGGAGATGCCTGAGACAAAGGTTGGATCCCTGAGTCAGGAAGATTCCCTGGAGGAGGGTATGGCAATCCACTCTAGTATTCTTGCCTGGAGAATCCTATGGACAGAGGAGGCTGGTAGGCTACAGTCCATGGGGTTGCAGAGTCAGACATGACTGAAATGACTTACCATGCACTCATGCACAGCATTCTTTATGGTCCAAACTCACATCCGTACATGACTTCTGGGAAAACCATAGCTTTGATTATACGGATCTTTGTCAACAAAGTGTTGTCTCTGCTTTTTAATACACTGTCTAGGTTTGTCACAGTTTTCTTCCAAGGAGCAAGTTCAGTTCAGTTCAGTCGCTCAGTCGTGTCCGACTCTTTGAGACCCCATGAATAGCAGCACGCCAGGCCTCCCTGTCCATCACCATCTCCCGGAGTTCACTCAGACTCACGTCCATCGAGTCCGTGATGCCATCCAGCCATCTCATCCTCGGTCGTCCCCTTCTCCTCCTGCCCCCAATCCCTCCCAGCATCAGAGTCTTTTCCAATGAGTCAACTCTTCGCATGAGGGGGCCAAAGTACTAGAGCTTCAGCTTTAGCATCATTCCTTCCAAAGAAATCCCAGGGTTGATCTCCTTCAGAATGGACTGGTTGGATCTCCTTGCAGTCCAAGGGGCTCTCAAGAGTCTTCTCCAACACCACAGTTCAAAAGCATCAATTCTTCGGTGCTCAGCTTTCTTCACAGTCCAACTCTCACATCTATACATGACCACAGGAAAAACCATAGCCTTGACTAGACGGACCTTAGTCGGCAAAGTAATGCCTCTGCTTTTGAATATACTATCTAGGTTGGTCATAACTTTTCTTCCAAGGAGTAAGCGTCTTTTAATTTCATGGCTGCAGTCACCATCTGCAGTGATTTTGGAGCCCCAAAAAATAAAGTCTGACACTGTTTCTACTATTTCCCCATCTATTTCCCATGAAGTGATGGGACCGGATGCCATAATCTTCGTTTTCCGAATATTGAGATTTAAGCCAACTTTTTCGCTCTCCTCTTTCACTTTCATCAAGAGGCATTTTAGGTCCTCTTCACTTTCTGCCATAAGGGTGGTGTCATCTGCATATCTGAGGTTATTGATATTTCTCCCGGCAATCTTGATTCCAGCTTGTGCTTCCTCCAGCCCAGCGTTTCTCATGATGTACTCTGCATAGAAGTTAAATAAGCAGGGTGACAATATACAGTCTTGACGTACTCCTTTTCCTATTTGGAACCAGTCTGTTGTTCCATGTCCTGTTCTAACTGTTGCCTCCTGACCTGCATACAGATTTCTCAAGAGGCAGGTTAGGGGTCTGGTATTCCCATCTCTTTCAGAATTTTCCACAGTTGATTGTAATCCACACAGTCAAAGGCTTTGGGATAGTCAATAAAGGAGAAGTACATGTTTTTCTGGAACTCTCTTGCTTTTTCCATGATCCAGCGGATGTTGGCAATTTGATCTCTGGTTCCTCTGCCTTTTCTAAAGCAAGCATCTTTTAATTTCATGGCTGCAGTCACCATTTGCTGTGATATTGGAATCCAAGAAAATAAAGTCTGCCACTGTTTCCATTTTTTTCCCATCTATTTGCCATGAATTGACGGGACCAGATGTCATGATCTTCATTTTTTGAACGTTGAGTTTTAGGCCAGATTTTTCACTCTCTTCTTTCACCTTCATCAAGAGGCTCTTTAATTCCTCTTCCCTTTCTGCCATAAGGGTGCTGTCATCTGCATATCTGAGGTTATTGATATTTCTCCCAGCAATATTGATTCCAGCCTGGCATTTTGCATAATGTACTCTGCATATAAGTTAAATAAGCAGGGTGAGACTATACAGCTTTGATGTATTCCTTTCCCAATTTTTAACCATTGTTCCATGTCTGGTTCTAACTGTTGCTTATAATATAATATAAATAAGTATTCATATATATTATAATTAATTATAAACAAAATATATATTACATTACATTGTATATATTATATTGTATATTATATGTCATATTGATTTCATATATTATAATATATCATATATAATATAATTAATATACACTATATAATAATATATGATATATTCATATATAATTATACATTGTACATTATATATTACATTATACAAATTAAACAATATATTGTGTTTAGTTATAATATATGTTATATTTAAAGTATAACACATAATTATAAATATTATTATATAGTATATATCATATAATAAATATAATAAAGCACTTATGAAATGCTGTTAATTTATCCCATCCTTACAACAGCATTATGGGCTTGAAATTTCTGCCCCTACTTAACTCCTGGGGAAGAATTGAACCTCCCACCATGTGACTTACCCAAGGACATACAGCTAGTTAGTGGCAAAATTGGGAGAAACTCAATTCTTCTGACTCCAGACCCTTAGATGTTTCTACACCATTGTACTAGCTCTCTGAGTTCTTCTCCTTCAAAGAAGTGTTCCTGAAGACTGAGCTCCACTTCCAAAGTGGATCCTGAATTGGTAAGAACCTCTGCCCAGCCTGGCAGACTCAATCTGGCCTGGTTTTCAGTTTTTTGAAAGTGATTTGTCCTGGCATTTACCTGCAGCTCTTTATTGCATCACTACAATACAGTTTTTTTTAATGTCTTGGGTACACTAAGATTATTACTGAAAAATACAGATTTAAAAATTGATATATTAAACAGAAAGCAAAGAGAGAAAAATCCAAAATGTTCATCACTAACACCATGTTGGGGATTGGTTTTGCTGTTCGGTGGTGAACTTTAAGAAAATAAACCAGATGTCATTGAAACAAATTAAATGTCCTTCATAGGGGACTGGTTAAATAAACTGCAGTACAAGGAAGTACTATATAGATGTTAAGAAAAGAATAAGACAAATCAATATAAGGAGTGATTTCCAAGCTATATTGTTAAATTAAAACAGATAAAGAGGGAAAAAAAGTGTCAGTAGTACCCTATCATTTGTGATATATTTATATATGTATAGGATAATAGAATATCTCCAGAGTGATACACAAAAATTGGAAATGGTGAATGTTCCTGGGAAACACAAATGAGAGACAAGGATGGAATGGAGACTTCCTTTTCACTATCTCTTTATACCATTTGTTTATACCATCTGAATTTTTACCATATACCTGTTCAGTTCAGTTCAGTCGCTCAGTCGTGTCCGACTCTTTGAGACCCCATGAATCGCAGCATGCCAGGCCTCCCTGTCCATCACCATCTCCCGGAGTTCACTCAGACTCACGTCCATCGAGTCCGTGATGCCATCCAGCCATCTCATCCTCGGTCGTCCCCTTCTCCTCCTGCCCCCAATCCCTCCCAGCATCAGAGTCTTTTCCAATGAGTCATCTCTTCGCATGAGGTGGCCAAAGTACTGGAGCTTCAGCTTTAGCATCATTCCTTCCAAAGAAATCCCAGGGTTGATCTCCTTCAGAATGGACTGGTTGGATCTCCCTGCAGTCCAAGGGACTCTCAAGAGTCTTCTCCAACACCACAGTTCAAAAGCATCAATTCTTCGGCACTCAGCCTTCTTCACAGTCCAACTCTCACATCCATACATGACCACTGGAAAAACCATAGCCTTGACTAGACGGACCTTAGTCGGCAAAGTAATGTCTCTGCTTTTGAATATACTATCTAGGTTGGTTATAACTTTTATATTTTTAGTTATACAGTGCTTTATATTTTAAAAAATATTTTTTAAATATATGACTTTATTTAATATACATGCAATTCAGGTAGTAAATCTTGTGCCTTTCTCATGGAGAACTTCAAACTGGTTTCTGCTCAACCTACTTTCCAGCTTCCCCTCTCCACTCCCTGCACACTCTAGACACACCTTAGAGAAGACTGATCTACACTTTCCCTCTCTCTTGCCAGCAGGGCCTCCAACTCCACTCTTACTCTCTTCTAATTAATGTAACTAGGTACTGTGTTCCATAATTACAGGGTTTGTCAGTGAAATCAATAGTTGCCTCCCTTGTGACAATGACATTTTAGCTCCCTCAGTCTCCCCAGAGCCCAGCAGCTTCTCTGTGCCAACAAAACTCCCAAGACTATTAACATGTTCCTTGGCTCTCACTCATGTTCATGCATGCAAGTAAATGAGCAGATTCTCAAATCACATGATTTCATACACCCTATCCATGATTACTATTGTTATTTAGTCACTAAGTTGTGCCCAACTCTTTTGCAATCCCATGGACTATAGCACTCCAAGCTCCCCTGTCCATGGGATTTCCCAGGCAAGAATAGTGGAGTGGGTTGACATTTTTTTCTCCAGGGAAATGTCTTCTTCCCGACCCAGGGATCAAACCCATGTCTCCTGCTTGGCAGGCAGATTCTTTACTGCTGAGCCACCTGGGAAGACACTATCCATGATTATTTGGAGATAAAATTACAATCAAAGATGCATTTTTAAGACTTTATCAAGGTATAGTTTCAGTTCAGTTTCATTCAGTTGCTCAATCATGTCCAACTCTTTGCGACCCCATGACTGCAGCACGCCAGGCTTCCCTGTCCATCATCAACTCCAGAGCTTGCTCAAACTCATGTCCATCGAGTCGGTGATGCCATCCAACCATCTCATCCTCTGTCGTCCCCTTCTCCTCCTGCCTTCAATCTTTCCCAGCCTCAGGGTTTTTTCCAATGAGTCGTTCTTTGTATCAGGTGGCCAAAGTATTATTTACATATTACAAGGTATTGTTTACATAATACAAAATCCAGCATTGTATGCCTATGGTTAAGTGATTTTTAGTAAATGTGATTAGTTAATGTGATTTATGTGATTTTTAGTAAATACAAATATGTATTGTTTACATATTACAAGGTATAGTTTACATATTACAAAATCCAGCATTGTATGCCTATGGTTACATGATTTTTAGTAAATGTAAAGAGTTACATTTTTTAATAATGTTTTCATGTATTCTTTCGATTTTGACCTGAAGAACCTAACATAACGTATCCTACATCATATTAGGTTTCTGATATGACTCAATTTCTTCTTTTTTTAAAAATGTTTTAGTTTTTGGCCACTTCACGTGGCCTGTGGGATCCTGGTTCCCTGCTCAGGGATCGAATCCATGTCCCCTGCATTGTAAGCATGGAGTCTTTACTGGACTGCCAGAGAAGTCCCTCAATTTCTTTCTTCTGACTTCAACTCCCAAATTTGTTTCCTGCCCTACTCCTTAATGAAAGAGATCTAATTCTATTGTTCCTTAAAACCAGAGCATGTCAGAGTTGGTAGGACCCTTAGAAATCAACTAGAGATGGGAAAGTTTGCCTAAAGTCATAGAACAGGTAAATAGCAGAGTCAGGGCTAAAATCCAGGATTCTTGCCCTTAGCCCCCAAAACTTCAAACTATGGGACAAAGCCTCTTCTCTTAAGTGTTCGTAGTGTCCTGGAAATCAATATACCAACTACCATCAATTTGTCCAGCTAAATCTAAAGATCTGATGATGGAGGAAGGGCTTGGGTTGAGGGTGGGCCTCGAGAACAGGTAGGAAATATAAGCTCTTTCCTTTACGATTCTTCTGGGTGAATTTCTTTCTTCTAATTTAGCATGATTAACCAAAATAGTTTCTTTTCTGTCCAGAGAAGGACCTTACAATCACTAGTCAAGTGTATCTATTATTATTATTATTGCATTTTCTCCATTATATGTTAACAAGATGTGAAGGTAGTATGAAGCAGTAGTAAATGAAACCAACAAAGTCACTGCTTCCTGCTTTTGTCAAAAATTACGCTAAAATTAGCCTCTATTCCCCATGGATTTGAGCCAGAGAAAGCAATTTCACTTCTCGTTTTGTTTTTCTAGCAATCAGTTTGTAACAATTAAGCTGTTGGTAATAAAGCAAGAAGTATACTTAATATATTTTTATGACCAAAACACATCGTTTTCTAATTTCAATGATAGTGGCAATTGTTGTCACCATAGTAGGAGGGACCTTGCCAACAACAGTTCTGAGGTACTGAATATGGTATTCTGAACTTCAGAGGAAAACTCCAAAGTGTTCAGATTGACATGGAATCACTGTCAACTGTTTTTTCTAATTTTTATTAGAAATCATGCTTTCCCCTCATAATTCCCATCTAAGAATGTATTCTAAGAAAAAGCAGATTTTTATGTATAAAGATATTCATCAGAATTTTTATGAGTGAAATCTTAGAAATAATTAGAAGTCATTAGAAATCATTAAATAAAATATGATCATTTCATAAAAGAGAATTTTATGCATCCATTAAAGTCACATTTTCAAATAGTTTGTTCATTTTTTAAAATGTTTTCCCAGGTGTGTCTTAGAGATGACTATGAAATTTTTAAAATATTTATTTATTTGGCTGCACCAGGTTTTAGTTGCAGCTGTAGAATCTAGTTCCCTGACCAGGGATCAAACCCAGGCCCCCTGCATTGGGACTGCAGAGTCCCAGCCACTGGACCACCAGTGAAGTTCATAAAAGAGAATTTTATGCAGCCATTAAAGTCACGTTTTCAAATATTTTGTTCATTTTTAGTTTATTCACTGAGATATAATTTATATACCATAAACTTCATCAGTTTAAAGTGTATATATTCAAAGCTTTTTAGTGTATTTACAAAACTGTGGAATGATCACTGTAACCTAATTTTAGAATTTTTTCATCCCTCCAAAGAGAAATTTGTACCTATTAGCAGTCACTTTCCATATCTCCAACCTATAAACTTATAAGAAAATACAGGACTGCCCTAGTGGCACAGTGGATAGGAATTTGCCTGCCAATGCAAGGAACACGGGTTTGATCCCTGGTCCAGGAAAAATCCACATGCTGAGGGCAACTAAAGCCCCTGTGCCACAATTACTGAGCCTGCGCTCTAGAGACCCCAAGCCACAACTAATGAGCCCTGTGCCCCATGTGCACTTAGAGCCCATGCTCCGCAACAAGAGAAGCCACTGCAATGAGAAGCCCAGGCACCCCAACAAAGAGTAGCCCCTGCTCACTGCATCAAGAAAAAGCCTGCACACAGCAGTGAAGACCCAGGGCAACCCAAAGTAAATAAACAGCTGGTTTTTTTTGTTTTGTTTTGTTTGTTTGTTTTTGTTTTTTTTAATTTTTACTTTTTTTGTTTTTTGTTTTTTTCAGTTTTTTATTTTTTAAATTTTAAAATCTTTCTTACATGCGTTCCCAAACATGTAAAAGAGAAAAATATAAATAACTCAAAAGACGACTGGACAAAGGAAAGGCAACCACAGAATAGGGATACAAATGAATAATATACATATGAAAAGATGTTCAACTTGGTAGGTAATAAAGGAAATAAAGGAAATCAACACAAGAAACACTTTCCCCCTAATCAGATGGGCGGAAATGAAAAAGACTGGTAACATCTGGTACTAGTACGGGTGTGGGGAAAGAGGTATCCTAAGACACTGCTGGCAGGAGTCTGAATTGTTAACAACTGTTTTTGGAAAATACTCTGAATCCCTTTATTTACTATTTTTAAAGCACATATCACTGGAGTCACAACCCCACTTTGGAAATCTATCCTATAGTGATTAAAGGAGTATAAAGAACCAGTATGTAAGGGTATATGTACAAGACTGGTTTCTACAAGGACTGCAAATTGCAGAGCAGTGTGTACAGTACGATCCTTCCTTTGTGCTGGGCACTGCTCTTGGCATAAGCAATACATGCCTACTTTCAGGCCTCCCAGCAACCCTATGATGGCAGACAATAGTCTCACTCTCCATGGGGAAGCTGGGGCTTGGAGAAGTGAAGCAATTTGCTTTGGGTCTTATATGCAGCTACCAAATGGCAGAGCCAGGACTCATACCTAGGTCCACCTGACCCCCAACCAAGATATCTGCCAAGAATGATAACTTCCTGGTTATCATTACCCTCCTTTATTGGGGTCGTGGTGGTGGTTAATCTTCAGGGACATCAGTTTTTAAGATGCAATGTGAACTCCTGTCTCAATGAAAAGGGTGGAAGTTTGTGATGCTAGAATTGGGTGAGAGAATAGTAAGTGGGGGATTAGATTGTGGGGAACATATAAAATTCATTAATTTATCCATCCAACAAATATTTAGTAGCCTTTACTATATGACAGGGACTGTTTAAAGTATGGGGAGGGGATTCATCAATGATCAAACAGAGAAAAATCTCGGCCCTTGAAAACTTACCTTTGGTGGGGATGAGGCAGACAATTAACAAATTATACTTTCTGTAACAAAATATACTCAATATATAATTATATTATACAATATAAACATAAAGCAAAATATACTCAATATATAATTATATTATACAATATAAACATAAAGATAGATAGAGATACTATGGAAATGGTGAATAGAGCTATGGAAGAAAATTAAGCAGGGAAAAGGGGTGGGGAGATGGGGGCGTTGGAAGGGATATTGTGATTATAGAAATGATGGCCAGAAAAGGACTCATTGAGAAGGAAATATTTAAGCAGAGAGCTGAAGGATATGAGACAAGAGCCATGCAGATACATGGTGGGCGGGGGGGGGGCGGGGGGTGAGGAGGCAGAAGAGCATTGTAGTAGAGAGAGCAAGGGACCAGGTGGTAAGAGTCTACCTAATGTGTCCAGTGAGGAGGGAGGAGGCCCAGGGGCTGGGACTGAAGGGGGGAGGGGGAGAGAAGTGGATAACGAGGTCAGAGAGGGATCTGTATGTGCAGAGGCTTGGGGGTCATGACTTTACCTTGTCCTCAGAAGGAGATGGGGAACCATTGGAGTTATAAGAAGAAGGGTGAAAAGATGTGATGACTTTTTTTTTTTTTAACTTTTAAGAGGGTCACTGTGGCAGCTGTGTTGGAAAATAGAAAAAAAAGAGGGGAGGCAAGCATGGAAAAAGGAAGACCAAATGGAAGACTAATGCAATGATTAAGGTGATGGTGGCTTTGATCCAGGTGGCAGAGGGGAGATACAAGAAGTGGTTAGATTCTGAATATATGTTGCAGGTAGAGTCAACAGGGTTTGCTGATTATTTAGATGTCTGATGCGAGAGGAAAAGTCTGCATGACAAGCTGGAAAATTGGACTTGCTATTTACTGAGGTGGACTTCCCTGGTGGCTGAACAGTAAAGAACCCGCCTGCCAATGCAGAAGATGCAGGTTTGACACTTGGGTCAGGAAGATCCACCAAGAAGGAAATGGCAACCCACTGGAGAGGCCACCCACTCCAGTATTCTTGCCTGGAGAATCCCATGGACAGAGGAGCCCGTGGGTTACAGTCCATGGGGTCGCAAAAGAGTCAGATACAACTTAGCAAATAAACAACAACTATTTACTGAGATGGGAAGGGACTGTGGGAGGAGCAGTCTGGTGCAGGGAGTTGGGGTGGGGAGGGGGCATACAGGCCAAGGATTTGATTGACTGGTATGAACTCACAAGGACAGGCCACTTCAGAAGACTCACCAGCTTCACTCCTTAAACCCTGTTGTGAATGAAACCCAGATAGCTTAGGACTAGCTTACACTCAGGGATAACCTGACAGTGAGGACTGAGGCCATCCTTTTCATCCTGAGGTGAAACTGAAAATGTTAGTTGCTCATTCGTGTCTGACTCTTTGTGACCCCGTGGACTGTAGCCCACGAGGCTCCTCTGTCCATGGGATTCTCCAAGGGAGAATACTGGAGTGGGTTGTCATGCCTTCCTCCAGGGGATCTTCCCAACCCAGGGATTGAACCCAGGTCTCCTGCAATGCAGGTGGATTCTTTACCATCTGAGCCACCAGGGAAGCATCCTGAGGTGCATCTGACTAAAAGCAAAAGAGGAAAAACAACAAATTAAAAAACTAAAAATTTCTTATATATCTGTACAGTGAATATAAATTGAAAGCCCAGCACCAGGTATTACGGAAGATGCTGCAAGGAAAGTTGTCTGTGGATGGTGGAGAGCAATGGCCCCTCCCAAGTAGAGCGATGGGAAATCATGGTAGGCAGAATAATACCACATCTTAACACAGTGGCTTGCTTTCCAGACAAGATTTAAAGGTTGTGAGCCTTCACCAACTTTTCCAAGGGAAGGAAGGTGAAGTCGCTCAGTCGTGTCCAACTCTTGGCGACCCTGTGGACTGTAACCTACTAGGCTTCTCCGTCCATGGGATTCTCCAGGCAAGAATATTGGAGTGTATTGCCATTTCCTTCTCCAGGGGATCTTCCCTACCCAGGGATCGAACCCAGGTCTCCCGCATTGGAGGCAGACGCTTTAACCTCTGAGGAAGGAGAGCTCATTTCTTTCCCTGTGGCCCTTCTCAAATTGGGAAGGATTCTCCTTCAGTCAGTGTCACTTTTACAGCCTCCTCTGGAGACTTCCTACAATTCCCGCTCTTAGATTTTCCATTTATGTTGATGCTTGGATCACATACAAAAACCTTTTAGAAATCCCAATGTATTATAGGGCTTCCCAGGTGGCGCTAGTGGTTAAGAACCCGCCTGTCAATACAAGAGACAGGAGACCCAGGTTTGATCCCTGACTCAGGAAGACCCCTGAAGAAGGAAATGGCAACCCACTCCAGTATTCTTGCCTGGAGAATCCCATGGACAGAGGAGCCTCTCGTGCTTCAGTGGGACGTGCTAGAGTGGGACAAGACTGAGTGACTGAGCACACACGCACAACATATTATACAATTTAAAGCATTAGTACCGCCTGCCTGTTAAGCAGACAAAGTCCTCCTGTGTGGTGTGCTGACTCAACTTGCCCACAAGTAGCACACATCTAGGAGGAGGATAACTAACTTTATCCAGAGAAACACAACCTAAGAGCCATAAAAAGATAGAAAATACATTGTGAATTCGGACCTGCATCCCTCCCATCTTCCGGGAATCAACCAGCCAGGTAGGAGGCAAGGAAGGGCTTTGCAGAGAACCTTTCAAACTTGCACCAGCAAACACCATCCTCTCTGCCTTTGTGACCCATCAGTATTCTGACAAATTACTACAAATTTTGTGGCTTAAAGCAACACAGATGTATTTTTTTCTTACAGTTCTGGAGGTCAGAAGTCCTACAGTCAGAATGCCTATAGGGCAGCACTCCTTCTCAAGGATCTAGGAGAGAATCTGTTTCCTTGTCTTTTCCAGCTTCCAGAAGTATTTACATTCCCTAGCTTGTGACCCTTTACCCCATCTTCAGAGCACATCACTGCAACCTCCGCTTCCATCATCACATCTCCTTTTCTGACTCTGACCCACTTGTCTCCCTCTTATAAGGACCCCGGTGATGGGGATTTCCCTGGTGGTCCACTGGTTAAGAATCCACCTTGCAATGTAGGGGATGTGGGTTCGATCCCTGGTTAGGCAACTAGGATCCCACATGCCGCAAAGCAACTACTGAGCCAGTGCATGCCACAACTAGAGAGTCCATGCACTGCAATGAAAGAGCCTGCATTATGCAATTAGGACCCAACAGAGTCAAATAAATAAATAAAAGGGCCCCTGCAATGTATTGGATAATCCGGGATAATCTTCCCATCTCAGGATTCCTAACACAGTAACATCTACAACGGGTCTTTCACCATGTGAGGCAACAATTACAGGAGTTTTCTGTAGATGTTCTTTATCGAATTGAGGAGGTCCCTCCTCTATTCCTAGTGAACTGAGAGTTTTTATTCTGAATGAGTATTGCATTTTATACAAAAAAGCACTTTTTCTGCATCAATTGAGATGATCATGCAAATTTTCTTCTGTGGATTACATACATTAATTGTTGAATAGTGAATTAGCCTTGCATCCCTGGAATAAACCCCACTTGGTCATGGCACATGATTATCTTAATACACTGTGGAAATCTATTTAATAATATTTGTTAAGGACCTTTGCATCTATATTTATGAGGGTTATTGTGTATAGTTTTTTGTTTAGTATGTGATATTTTTGTCTGGTTTGATATCAGGTAAATACTATCTTCATAAAATGAATTGAGAAGTTTTCCCTCTTCTTTTACTTTCTGGAAGACAAAATTACTCTGAGTTTGAGAAGTAATTCTATTCTCCTATTCTAATTCTATCTACTGGAATTTCCTGTTAAAATGCAAGTTTTTCTGGAAATCATGATATTAAACAATTATCAATTATTAGTATGTAATGGGAAATTAACAGATCAGCTAGTAGAGAGCAAGAATGTGAGAGAACTGGAAAGAATTTTGACAGAGGGCACAACAGGTTTACGGAAGGCTGCCAGGCTTAAATAGGCAGTAACAGCTCACTTTCCCAAGGGTTGGGCAAGACAAGGAGTGGTTCTTTAATTGTTTGTTGTTCAGTTGCTAAGTCCTGTCTGACTTTTTGCAGCCCCATGTACTGTAGCACACCAAGCTTCCCGCTCCTTCACTATCTCCCAGAGTTTGCTCTAATTCATGTCCGTTGATTTGGTGATGCTGTCTAACCATTTCATTCTCTGCTGCACCTCCTTTTGCCCTCAGTATTTCCCAGCATCAGGATCTTTTCCAGTGAGTTAGATCGTCACATCAAGTGGCCAAAGTATTTGGAGCTTCAGCTTCAGCATCAGTCCTTCCAATGAATATTCAGGATTGATTTCCTTGAGGATTGATTGGTTTGATCTCCTTACTATCCAAGGGACTCTCAAAAGTCTTTTCCAGCACCACAATTCAAAAGCATCAATTCATCACTCAGCCATCTTTATGGACCAACTCTCATGTCTGTACATGACTCCTGGAAAAACCATAACTTTGACTATGTGGACCTGTGTTGGCAGAGTGATGTCTCTGTTTTTTAATACACTAACTAGGTTTGTCATAACGTTCCTTCCAAGGAGCAAGCGTCTTTTAATTTCATGGCTGCAGTAACCATCCACAGTGATTTTGGAGCCCAAGAAAATAAAATCTGTCACTGCTTCTCCACTTTGTCCTCTTCTGTTTGCCATCAAGTGATGGACTGGATGCCATGATCTTAGTGTTTTGAATGTTAATCCAGCTTCTTCACTCTCCCTTTTCACCTTCATCAAGAGGCCCTTCAGTTCCTCTTTGCTTTCTGCCATAAGGGTGGTATCGTATGCATATCTGAGGTTATTGATATTTCTCCTGGCAATCTTGATTCCAGCTTGTGATTCACCCAGCCTGCCATTTCACATGATGCATATAAGTCAAGTAAGCAGAGTGACAATATACAGCTTTGTTGTACTCCGTTCCCAATTTTGAACCAGTCAGTTGATCCATGTAAGGTTCTAACTGTTGCTTCTTGGTCCACATATAGGTTTCTCAGGAGACAGGTAAGGTGGTCTCATATTCCCATCTCTTTAAGAATTTCCCACAGTTTATTGTGATCCATACAATCAAAGGCTTTAGGGCAGTCAATGAAGCAGAAGTAGATGTTTTTCTGGAACTCCCATGCTTTCCCCATGATCCAATGTCTGTTGGCAATTTGATCTCCGTTTCCTCTGCCTCTTTGAAACCCAGACTGTATTATCTGGAAGTTCTCCATTCATGTACTACTGAAGCCTAGCTTGAAGGACTTTAGTTAGTATGTGAAATGAGTACAACTGTCTGGTAGTTTGAACATTCTTTGGCATTGCCTTTCTTTGAGATTGGAATGAAAACTGATGTTTTCCAGTCCTGTGGTCACTGCTGAGTTTTCCAAATTTGCTGACATATTGAGTACAGCACTTGAAAAGCACCATTTTTTAGGATTTGAAATAGCTCTGTTGGAATTCCGTCACCTCCACTAGCTTTGTTTGTAGTAATGCTTCTTAAGACTCACTTGACTTCACACTCCAGGATGTCTGGCTCTAGGTGAGTGACCATACCATCGTGGTTATCCATGTCATTATGACCTTTTTTGTACAGTTGTGTGTATTTTTGCCACCTCTTCTTAATATCTTGTTTTTGTTAGGTCCATACTGTTTCTGTTGTTGTTGTTGTTTTTTTTTTTTTTATCATGCCCATCCTTGCATGAAATATTCCCTTGATATCTCCAATTTTATTGAAGAGATCGTTTCTCTTTCCTATTTGATTTTTTCCTCTACTTCTTTGCATTGTTCATTAAACTTCTTCTTATATCTCCTTGCTATTCTCTGGAACTCTGCATTCAGTTGGGTATGTCTTTTCCTTTCTCCCTTGCTTTTTGCTTCTCTTCTTTCCTCAGCTATTTGTAAAGCCTCCTCAGACAACAACTTTGCCTTCTTGAGTGTCTTTTTCTTTGGGATGGTTTTAGTCACTGCCTCCTATAAAATGTTACAAACCTCTGTCCAGAGTTCTTCAGGCACTCTGTCTACCAGATCTAATCCCCTGAATCTATTCTTAAGATCCAATGTATAATTATAAGGGATTTGACTTACACCATACCTGACTGGCCTAGTGGTTTTCCCTACTTTCTTCAATTAAAGTACAGGCTAGGAGTCAGCCAATTAGAGAAAAGTACAAGCTTCAAGTCAGTCAATCAGTACAAAGTGCAGGCTAAGAGTAGGCCAATCAGGACAATATACAGGCTAATAGTCAGCCAATCTGGGTTAAGTACAGGTGCAAGTCAGCCAATCACAGCAAAGTACAGCTTAGTGGTCAGCCAATCAGAGCAAAGTACAGGCTAGGAGTTAGCCAATCTGGGAAAATTACAGGCTACTACTTAGCCAGTCAGGGCAAAGTACGTGCTAGGAGTCAGCCAATCAGGGCAAAGTCAGGCCAGGAGTAAGACAATCGGAGCAGTGTACAGGCTAGCACACAGCCAATGTGGGCTAAGTATAGGCTGGGAATCAGACAATCACAGCAAAATATAGGTTAGTGGTCAGCCAATCAGAGCAAAGTACCAGCTAGGAGTCTGCTAATCAGGGCAAAGTACAGGCTAGGAATCAGACAACCAGTGCAATGTGCAGGCTAGAAGTCAATCAGTGCAAAGTACTAGCTAGAAGTTGGCTGCTGCTGAGTCGCTTCAGTCATGTCCGACTCTGTGTGACCCCAGAGACGGCAGCCCACCAGGTTCCCCCTTCCCTGGGATTCTCCAGGCAAGAACACTGTAGTGGGTTGCCATTTCCTGCTCCAATGCATGCAAGTGAAAAATGAAAGTGAAGTCGCTCAGTCGTGTCCAACTCTTCGCGACCTGACAGGCGGCTTGGGTGCTTCATTACAACATGGTGAGGTGGAAATCTTAGCTTCCCACTTGGACTTTGCCGATGGGGATCGGGGTGAGGCCACTTTTTTTTTTTTTTTTTCTGTAGTGCTTAGCTGGAGTAAAGCAGTTTTTGTCTAAACATTTTCTGTCATTCTAGGCTGTCCATTTTCTGGTCTTGGGCTAAAGAAAGCAGGCTTTTCTTGGGGCTTTTATGTCTGCATTCATTACCAGTTCTGGGTTGCCACCTTCCTCAGGTCCAAGTCTAGGCTATATGAGGCAAAAAGGAAACCCACAGAACTCACCACCAACTCATTCCTTGGGTCCTAAAATCCCTAGATGGGCTGTCTTCTTCTCTCCACCTTCATATAGAATGTCAAGAGTTTTTAGTTGTAATGCAGCAGAGAAATAGCAAAAAGAATGTGTACTCCACCTTCTAGAAAGCAGAGGTCCTGGGCTTTTTTTTGTCTGACGCAGGATACAGCATGCTTGGGGCTGGTGCATGGGGATGACCCACAGAGATGTTATGGGGAGGGAGGTGGGAGGGGGGTTCATGTTTGGGAACACATGTAAGAATTAAAGATTTTAAAATAAAAAAAAAACTAAAAAAAATAATAAAAAAAATAAATAAAATAAAATAAAATGCTCTTCCTAATTAATAAAAAAATTCAAAGAATATAGAACAAAGGTAAAAACACTTTCTCAGTCTCACTCATAATCAAGAAAAAAGGCAGTCTCAGGACCCAGGGATATCTCTCTAAGGAAATACCACTCTTGGCTTTACTACCCTTTGGTCAACTGGGAAACTCCAAATAAACACTTTAAAAAGAGCATTTTGAACTGCTTGTGTTCGTTCCTGTTCATCAGGGTTTTTGTTTGTTCAAATTGAGTTCCACAGAGCATGTTCCTCAGAATCACCTTGTGATGCTTATTAAAAATGCATTCAGGCTGACTGAGAGAGGAAGGGGAAAATGTGGACATGAACCAGGAGGAACACCATGTGAATCCTGAGGCAGGGATTGGACTTATTCTGCCTTAAGCCAAGGGATGGCTGGTCACCAGCAGAAGCCAGGAGAAAGCATTTGGTAACCAGACTGATGGAATTTGAAGGAACTGGGAGTTCTATGAAGAAAATGGCTTCATCAAAGATCAAGCCCTGAGCCTTTGGAGTGGGAGCATTGACTCCAAGATGCTAGACTACCAGAGAACTAACACTAGGGGGTATCAAATAGTGAGAACTCACATAAAGGAAACTGCTTGAATACAAGACCCGGCATCACCCAACCACCAGTAGCACCCGGTGCAGGATCCCTTATCTAAACAAACAAACAAACAAAAAACAAAAATACAAACCATTAGCAGACAGGATTTCCACCTTGCCCAGGATTACCAGCCTTGCCCATCAGAGGAAAAACAAACCAAAAAAACTCAGCACAAATCTCACCCTATGCAAAGCTTACACAAACCACTGGACAAACCTTAGGAGGGCAGAAACCAAAAGGAAGAAAGAATTCAACCTTTAAGCCTGGGAAAAGGAGATCCCAAATACATTAAGTTAAAAAAATAATAATGAAAAGACAGAGAAATACTACACAAATGAAGGAACAAACTAGAAACACAGAAGTCCAAATAAATGAAGAAGAAATAGGCAAACTACCTGAAAAAGAATTCAGAATAATGATAGTAAAGATGATCAAAAACCTTGAAAACAGAATGGAGAAAATGCAAGAATCAATTAACAAAGACCTAGAAGAATTAAAGAATAAACATACAGAGACAAACAACACAATTACCGAAATTAAAAATACTCTAGAAGGAATCAATAGCACAATATCTGAAGCAGAAGAATGAATCAGTGAGCTGAAAGATAAAATGGTGGAAATAACTTCTGAAGAGAAGAATAAAGTAAAAAGAATGAAAAGAGCTGAAGACAGTCTCAGAGACCTGTGGGACAATATCAAATGCACCAACATTCAAATTATAGGGGTTCCAGAAGAAGAAGAGAAAAAGAAAGGGTATGAGAAACTTTCTGAAGAGATTATAGTTGAAAATTTTCCCAACATGGAAAAAGAAATAGTCAATCAAGTTCAAGAGGTGCAAAGAGTCCCATACAGGGTAAACCCAAGGAGAAACACGAGACACATACTAATCAAACTAACAAAGACTAAACACAAAGAAAGAATATTAAAAGCAGAAAGGGAAAAGCAACAAGTAACATACAAGGGAAACCCCATACACTTAACAGCTGATCTTTCAGCAGAAACTCTGCAGGCCAGAAGGGAATGGCAAGATATATTTAAAGTACTGAAAGGGGAAAATCTACAACCAAGATTACTGTACCAGCAAGGATCTCATTCAAAATTGATGGAGAAATAAAAAGCTTTCCAGACAAGCAAAAGTTAAGAGAATTCAGTACCACCAAACCAGCTTTACAATAAGTGTTAAAGGGACTTATATAGCCAAGAAATACAAGAGAAGAAAAAGATCTACAAAATCAACTGCAAACAGTTAAGAAAATGGCAGTAGGAACATATATATCAATGATTACTTTAAATGAAAACAGATTAAATGCTCCAACCAAAAGACACAGACTGGCTGAATGGATACAAAAACAAGACCCATATATATGCTGTCTACAAGAAACCCACTTCAGACCTAAAGACACATATAGATTGAAAGTGAGAAGATGGAAAAATATATTCCATGAAAATGGGACACAAAAGAAAGCTGGAGTAACAATCCTCATGTCAGACAAAATAGACCTTAAAATAAGAGTACTATAAGGGACAAGGAAGGACACTACACAATGATCAAGGGATCAATCCAAGAGGAAGACATAGCAATTGTAAATATCTATGCACCCAACATAGAAGCACCTCAATACATAAGACAACACTAACAGACATAAACAGAGAAATTGACAGTAACACAATAATAGTAGGAGACTTTAACACCCCACTCACACCAATGGACAGATCATCAAAACATAAAATTAATAAGGAAACACAAGTAAATGATACATTAGATGAGATGGATCTCATTGATATCTTTAGGACATTCCATCCAAATGCAGAATATACCTTCTTCTCAAGTGCACGTGGAACATTCTCTAGGATAGACCACACCTTGGGTCACAAATCAAACCTCAGTCAATTTAAGAAAATTGAAATTATATCAAGCATCTTCTCTGACCACAATGCAATGAGACTAGATATCAATTACAAGAAAAAAACTGTAAAAAACACAAACTCATGGAGATTAAACAATATGTTTCTAAACAACCAACAGGTTACTGAAGAAATCAAAAGGGAAATAAAAAAGTCTCTAGAAACAAATGACAATGAAAAGATGACAACTCAAAACCTATGGGATGCAGCAGAAGCAGTTTTAATAGGTAAGTTCATAGCAATACAATCCTACCTCAAGAAACGAGAAAAACATTGAATAGACAACCTAACTTTACACCTAAAACAACTGGAAAAAGAAGAACAAAAACAACCAAAATTAGTAGAAGGAAAGAAATCATAAAGATATGAGCAGAAATAAATGAAAAAGAAATGAAAGAAACAATAGTAAAGATTAATAAAACTAAAAGCTGGTTCTTTGCGAAGATAAACAAAATTGACAAACCTTTAGCCAGACTCATCAAGAAAAAAAGAAGAATCAAATTAACAAAATTAGAAATGAAAAAGGAGAGGTTACAACAGACAATGCAGAAATACAAAGGATTTTAAGAGACTATTATGAACAACTATGTGGCAATAAAATGGATAACCTAGAAGAAATGGACAGATTCTTGGAAAAGTTCAATCTTCCAAGACTGAACCAGGAAGAGATAGAAATTACGAACAACCCAATTACAAGCACTGAAATTGAAGCTGTGATCAAAAATCTCCCATAAAAAAAAAGCCCAGGATCATATGGCTTCACAGGAGAATTCTATCAAATGTTTAGAAAAGAGCTAATGCCTATCCTTCTAAACTCTTCCAAAAAATTGCAGAGGAAGGAATACTTCCAAACTCATTCTATGAGGCCACCATCACCCTGATACCAAAACCAAAGACAACACACAAAAAAGAAAACTACAGGCTAATATCACTGATGAACATAGATGCAAAAATCCTCAACAAAATTTTAGCAAACAGGATTCAGCAATACAGCTTACATATCATGATCAAGTTGGGTTTATTCCAGGGATGCAAGGATTCTTTAATATATGCAAATCAATCAATGTGATACAGCATATTAACAAATTGAAGATAAAAACCATATGATTATCTCAATAGATGCAGAAAAAGCCTTTGACAAAATTCAGCACCCATTTATGATTAAAACTCTTCAAAAAATGGGCATAGAATGAACCCACCTCAACATAGTAAAGGCAATATATAATAAGCCTACAGCAAACATTATTCTCAATGGTGAAAAACTGAAAGTATTTCCCCTAAGATCAGGAACAAGACAAGGGTGTCCACTTTCACCACTATTATTCAACATAGTTCTGGAAGTCTTAGCTATAGCAATCAGAGAAGAAAAAGAAATAAAAGAAATCCAGATAGGAAAAGAAGAGGTAAAGCTCTCACTGTCTGCAGATGACATGATACTGTACATAGAAAACCCTAAAGATAGTATCAAAAAATTACTAGAGCTAATCATTGAATTTAGCAAAGTTGTAGGATACAAAATCAATACACAGAAATCACTTGCATTACTATATACTAACAATGAAAAATCAGAGAGAGAAATTAAGGAATCAATCCCATTCACCACTACCACAAAAAGAATTAAATATCTAGGAATAAACTTACCTAAGGAGACAAAAGAACTGTACATAAAAGAATTATAAGACACTAGTGAAAGAAATCAAAGATAACATAAACAGATGGAGAGATATTCCATGTTACTGGGTAGGAAGAATCAATATTGTGAAAATGCCTATACTACCAAATACAATCTACAGATTCAATGTGATCCCTATCAAATTACCAATGGCATTTTTCACATAACTAGAACAGAAAATTTCACAATTCATACGGAAACACAAAAGACCCCAAATAGCCAAAGCAGTCTTGAGAAAGAAGATTGGAGCTGGAGGAATCAACCTTCCTGACTTCAGATTATACTACAAAGCTACAGTCATCAGGACAGTATGGTACTGGCACAAAAACAGAAAAATAGACCCATGGAACAAGATAGAAAGCCCAGAAATAAAACCATGCACCCATGGGTACCTTATTTTTGACAAAGGAGGCAAGAATATACAATGGGGCAAAGAGAGCCTCTTCAATAAATGATCCTGGGAAAACTGGACAGCTACATGTAAAAGAATGAAATTAGAACACTTCCTAACACTATACACAAAGATAAACTCAAAATGGGTTAAAGACCTACATGAAACTATAAAATTCTTGGAGGAAAACATAGGCAGAACACTTGATGACATAAATCAAAGCAAGATCCTCTATGATCCACCTTCTAGAGTAACAGAAATAAAAACAAAAATAAACAAGTGGGACCTGATTAAACTTAAAAGCTTTTCCACAGCAAAGGAAACTATAAGCAAGGTAAAAAGACAACCCTCAGAATAGGAGAAAATAATAGCAAATGAAACAACTGAGAAAAGATTAATTTCTAAAATATACAAGCAGATCATACAACTCAATACCAGAAAAACCAACAACCCAATCAAAAAGTGGGGAAAAGACCTAAACAGACATTTCTCCCAAGAAGACATAAATATGGCTAACAAACACGTGAAAAGATGCTCAGCATTGCTCACTGTTAGAGAAATGCAAATCAAAACTACAATGAGATACCACTTCACACTGGTCAGAATGGCCATCATCAAAAAATCTACAAACAATAAATGCTGGAGAGGGTGTGGAGAAAAGGGAACACTCTTAAAACTGTTGGCGGAAATGTAAATTGATATAGTCACTATGGAAGACGGTATGGAGATTCCTTATAAAAACTGTGAATAAAACCACCATATGACCCAGCAATCCCACTCCTAGGCATATACCCCAAAGAAAACAAAATTGAAATAAACACATGTATCCCATTGTTCATTGCAGCACTATTTACAATAGCTAGAACATGGGAGCAACCTAGATGTCCATTGACAGATGAATGGATAAAGAAGTGGTGGTACATAAACACAATGGAATATTACTCAGCCATATAAAGGAATGCTTTTGAGTCAATTCTGATGAGGTGGATGAACCTAGAACCTATTATACAGAGTGAAATAAGTCAGAAAGAGAAAGATAAGTATTGTATTCTAATGCATATATATGGAATCTAGAAAAACGGTACTGAAGAATTTATTTACAGGGCAGCAATGGAGAAACAAACAGAGAGAATGGACTTATGGACATGGGGACAAGGAAGGAGAGGGGGAGAAGGAAGGAGAGGGGGAGATGTATGGAGAGAGTAACATGGAAACTTACATTACTATATGCAAAATAGATAGCCAACGGAAATTTGCTGTATGGCTCAGGAAACTCAAACAGGGGCTCTGTATCAACCTAGAGGGGTGGGATGGGGAGGAGATGGGAGGGAGGTTCAAAATGGAGGGGGTATATGCATACCTATGGCTGATTCATGTTGAGGTTTGACAAAAAAACAACAAAATTCTGTAAAGCAATTATCCTTCAATTAAAAAATAGATAAATTAAAAAGAAAGAAAAACAAATTTTAAAAAATGCATTCAGACCTTCCAAATCAGAGCCCAGGGCTGGAGACTTGGAATCAAAATTTTAATAAGCATTCCCTGCCCTCAAGAGATTCTGGTGTACCTTAACATTTGAGACGGAGAAGGCAATGGCACCCCACTCCAGTACTCTTGCCTGGAAAATCCCATGGATGGAGGAGCCTGGTAGGCTGCAGTCCATGGGGTCGCTAAGAGTCAAACAAGACTGAGCGACTTCCCTTTCCCTTTTCACTTTCATGCATTGGAGCAGGAAATGGCAACCCACTCCAGTGTTCTTGCCTGGAGAATCCCAGGGACGGGGGAGCCTAGTGGGCTGCTGTCTATGGGGTCGCACAGAGTCGGACATGACTGAAGAGACTTAGCAGCAGCAGCATTTGAGAACCAGTGATCTAAGTCAGTGTGTGATAAAATTACAGACCAGGTGTAGGATGAAGTTTTTATTACAGGCCTGGAGGCTATCCTTTAGGGACTATTAATCATTAATCAGGGCCCTCCAGGCAGCAGGGATCAACCAGTTACTAATCCCCCTCATTGCCTTCACAGCCGGTCATTATTATGCTGCTTTGCACAAATGTCTGTAAAGTCCTCAGCCACTGCTTTCGTACATTTCACTTGCTTCCCAGAGCTATCAATCTGCTAAAACCACCAAAGACCATGAAACTGGGTCCATTCAGTGAAAACAAATCATCCTTTTCAAATAGACCATTTTAGATTACCTCCTGGAATCAACATCAAGCTTACTGATCTGTCCATTACACTTCCTCTCTTGTTTCCTTTTTTGAAACCTATGAACACATTTGCCTGCCTTCAGGCCTCTAGCACCTATCCTAGTAAATAAAAGTATCCACAAGAGTGGTTTCAATTCAGTTCAGTAGCTCAGTTGTGTCCAACTCCTTGAGACCCCATGGACCACAGCACACCAAGCTTCCCTGTCCATCACCAATTCCCAGAGCTTGTTCAAACTCATGTCCACCGAGTCGGTGATGCCATCCAACCAGCTCGTCCTCTGTCATCTTCTTCTCCTCCTGCCTTCAATCTTTCCATCTTCAAGAGTGGTTTAGGGGTCTGATTTGCAAGCACTCCAAATACTCGGACAGATGTAATTTGCCCTGACTGGAAAATTGACCTTGCTTAAAGCAATGAGATTCTCTCTTGATAACCATTTTACCCATCCTGGACTTCTCTTCCTTTACCAATGTTTGGTCTAGATTCTTTCTATTCAAAGTGGGGTTGGGGGAAGGGATAGCTATGGAGTTTGGGATGGACATGTACACATTGCTATATTTAAAATAGATAACCAACAAGGGCCTACTCTCTAGCACATGGAATTTTGCTTAATGTTACGTGGCAACCTGGATGGGAGGGGGGTTAGGGGGAGAATGGCTACATGTATACGTATGGCTATCACAACATTGTTCATCAACTATACCCCAACACAACATAAAAAGGTTAATTTAAAAAATTTGAAAAGAAATTGGTAAATACTATTAAAAAAAAAAAACAGAGTGGGGTTGGAAGTCCAGTTACATCAGCATCACCTGGGAGCTTGTCAGAAGCACAGGATCTTGGGCCCCACTCAGACCCACTGAATCAGAATCTCCATTTTAACAAAATCCTGAAGTGATGCACATGCATGTTAAAGTTTGAAAAGCCCCGGGTTAGACTTTTCAGTATGAAAAATTCTCCTTGATAGAAAAGATAGGTGCAAAGTGAACATAGAGGAGCTCTGTTCTGTCTTTATCATCCATCACTGTGTCACTTTCAATTGTATCCTTTCCTTTTTTAAATTTTGCTTTATTGATTGATTGATTTGGCTGAGACAAGTCTTACTTGTGGCATGTGAACACTTAGTTGTTGCATGTGGGATCTCATTCCCTGACCAGGGACTGAATCCCGGCTTCCTGCATTGGGAGTGCAGAGTCTTAGCCACTGGACCACCAGAGAAGTCCCTGTATCACTTTCTTGATTGTCTTCCTGCCCTTAACCTTACTGTGAAATGCTCTTTATGATGATCTTGCCAGTCTTTAAAAGCCTCAGGTCTACATCCAGTGTTGAGTCTTCTGAACAATTTATGCAGGTCTATGCTAGCCTCCTGCACTTATCAGTGACCTTGTGGGGCTCCTTCCCAAATTTAACCTTCTAAGAACTGAAGGTAAGGGACTTTTCTTCATCAAGAATCTACAAGGTGGAGTGATTCTCTGCACAGAGAAATCTGTTGCAGTCCAGGGTACAGAGCACTCAGGAGTGGCTACATCCCTCTCTTTCTGCACAGACCCTCAAACAAACCTAGATTTTCAAAAAGGTCCCTAAGACTGGCCCCTGAAGGATCTTGTTACTTATTCCAGAAAAGCAGACTATTCCATGTTTGGCTCCCAGTGAGTGATACATGCTTTCTTAGGTAAGCACAGACCTGGGAGACCACACACCGCTTTCCTACCTCAGCCCACTTGTCTCTGGGAGTCCCACCTTGGTTTCTTTGCTTGTTCATATACTGTTCCAGCTTCCACTTCTCATGCCCCCTGCTTGCAAGGCTATTTAGAGCGATCTGACAGCTTGGCGTCCGTGATGAGATACCAGTATGGCTTACTGTAACTCCTCCCAGAGCTTGCAAGCCTTGGGGTGCCCAAGATTAGATGGGTATCCTGGATTAGATGGGTATCCTCCCCAATTTCATGCCACTCTCTGTTACCTGGGCCTCAAAGAGGAAAGAAAGCCCTGCTTTCTTTCAGTCTCTCAAAGTCTCCCTCAGGCAAGTCCAGAAACTCATGGTTCTCATTTGCTTAAGCACTGACGTGAAAAGTCTAGAAAAGGAATTCATGCCATTTTGTCCCCTTAGAACTCCTCTTGCCTTTGTCTAGCCCTCTTCACCACCAAAAACGTTTCTTTTCTCATGTTTACAGAGCAAAAGGTCTTCCCTTATGGCTCAGGTGGCAAAGAATCTGCCTGCAATGTGGCAGACCTGGGTTTGATCCCTGGATTGGGAAGATCCCCTGGAGAAGGGAAAGGCTACCCACTCCAGTATTCTGGCCTGGAGAATTCCATAGACTGTATAGTCCATGGGGTCACAGAGTTGGACACGACTGAGCAACTTTCACTTCACTTCACAGAGCGAAAGACTCCACAAATTCATATATATATTCATATACAGATGGATATAAAAAGACACTGTTAGGTGTTTGGGGGAGAAAGAAGGGGAAATTGTATACTTTAGCAGTGACTGGTCTCCAGTCATTTCAGCCAGAAGTGCCCAATTATCACTGAATTTTTAAAGATTTTTTTAATGTGGACCTTTTCTAAAGTCTTTATTGAATTTATTCAATATTGTTTCTGTTTGATGTTTTGGTTTTTTGGCCCCGCAGCATGTGGGATCTTAGCTCCCTGACCAGGGATCAAACCTGCACCCAATGCATTAGAAGGTGAAGTCTTAACCACTGGACTGTCAAGGAAGTCCTTGCATTTGTTTAATTTCCAAACATTCAGGGAATTTCCCAGTTTTCTTTCCAATTATTGATTTCTACTATAATTCTTTTTCTACTGTGGTCAGTAAACATGCTCTGTACTATATTCATCTTTATAAATTTATTGATACTTTCATTACGGTCTAGCATGGTTTCTCATGCTGAATGTCCTTCACCCACTTGAAAAGACTGTGTCTTCTGCTGTTGTTGGAGGGAGAGAGCTGTAAATGTTAATTAGGGCAAGTTGTTTGATGGTATCTTAATGACCATCTACTTTTTCTATTGATGACTGAGAGAGGAGTGCTAAAGTCTTCAAATACAATTGTGGATTTGTTTATTTCTCCTTTAAATTCTACCAGGTTTTGCTTCACATATTTCACAGCTCTGTTATTAGGTACACACATATTCAGAATGATGACTTCTTATGAACTGAGCCTTTCATCATTATGAAATATCCTTCCCTATCTCCAGTAATACTCTTTATCTTAAAGTCTGTTTTATCTGATGTTAATATAATCACTAGATTTCTTACGCTTCTTGTTTGTGTAGTATATATTTTTCTGTCCTTTTACTTTTTTTTTTTTTTGGCAGCACCATGCAGTTTTCAGGATCTTTCGGGCTCCCTGAAGTGGAAGTGCTGCGTTCTAATCAAGGGAAGTGCTAGACCTCAAGGGAATTCCCTGTGTTTCTACTTTACCCTAGTATTTAAACTATTAAACTGGGTTTCCCTTTCTTATAGGGAAGGCTATTTATTTATTTATTGCAAGCCTGACAACATCTAGCTTTCATTTGGAGCGTTTACTACAGTCCCTGTAATTATTGATATGGTTGTTTCTAAATCTCCCATCTTGGGATTTCTTCATATTCGTCCTATTCGTTCTCTTTTTTTCCCTCCTTTTCTCCCTTCCTTAACATTTCCTGAGTATTTTTAGTATTCTATTTTGGCTTTTTAGCCAT
Source organism: Ovis canadensis (assembly GCF_042477335.2). Classification (NCBI taxonomy): domain Eukaryota; kingdom Metazoa; phylum Chordata; class Mammalia; order Artiodactyla; family Bovidae; genus Ovis; species Ovis canadensis. The sequence goes on along the minus strand of NC_091727.1, from coordinate 117,151,255 downwards.
ATGTCTTATTTTATGTTTTAGTAGTTGATCTGAACACCACAGTAGGAATCCATAACTTATCACTGTACCAGTTCACATAAAATGTAAGAGCCTTTTAACAGCACACTTCCCTTTACTCCTTTCCTTCCCATTGTAATCTTGTTTTCTACTTCTAAATAGATTACAAATCCTACAAGACACTGTTATTCCTTTTGTTTAAAATAGTCAATTGTCTTTTCAGTACATTAAGAAATGAAAAACGAGTCTTTTATGTTTACCCAGACATTAACATATCCAGTGCCTTTCATTCCTTCACGTAGCTCTGAATTTCCAGCTGGTATAATTTCCCTTAAGTCTGAAGAATTTGCTTTAATAATTCTTATGGAACAAGTCTGCTGGGGATGAATTACAATTGGTTCTCATTACTGAAAGTTCTGTAGTTATGTTCTATAGAGTCACCATGCACACTGAGTTAATGAAGCCTGAACCAGTGCCTCTAGGGCAAATACAAGGTTAGGGTCCTGCTAGCGTCTGGTCAAAACATGGTCATCAATGGATCAATAAGTAACCCTGTTTTATGTGTTTCCATTTAAAGATTACTTATTTAATATACCGACACATGTACTTTCTCTGTAAGGCACGTCAAGCCTTCTTGCACTTGGGAACACTAGACAGCACTTCAGCACAGCCTTGAGGGTCATTTTAAATAGCAAAATCACCAATAAAAATGTGGCAGTAAACAGACCACAGAAACGACACTTTTTTTTTTTTTTTTACAACATGAGAGCTGAAACAAGAAGGCATTGCTTTGCTTGACCTCAGCTGGGAATGTGCACTCCTGGGAATTCAAAATTTTGCCACTCTGTGCATGTCCCTGAATGACTTCAAAAGTGCCACAAGAGCATTGATTTGGGGGGTTACAGATAAATTTCAGCCAGTAGGTGAATTTGTAAATATGGAATCCATGAATAATGAGAATTGACAGTATATGATATTTCTAGAATTTTTTATCATCCTTTAAAGAGTGTTGAGCTTAGTTCTAGCAGTTCTCACTCGTCTGATGCCTGAAAATAATTGTTCCATATATTTTGTTTACTTATATATGTTCACAGCCAGAAGGTAAGTCTGATGCCCATCACTCTATCATGCCCAAGCCATCCTTGAATTTGGAAGGGAAGATGTAAACTCTGTATTCAGTCTCCCAACAAGTATTGTGTGGATGTGAATGAAGAGGTATCCAGGGGTATCTTTGCAAAATTTGGTTATTGTATAAATGACTACTTTCTAGCATCCTGTTAGGTGTTGTGAAAAATGAAGAAGAGTAAAAACTCTGCTCTTCTTCCTAAGGAATTTATATTTCAGAAGACAAGACGTCATACATGAAATGTCAGCATTTCTTTCACTACAGCCCTGATTGCCGGCCTTAACTCTGTTCCCCTGCAAGCCCTGCCCACAAAACTGTTACAGCGATGTCTTCAGGCTGAGGAGTCAAACAAAATCTCCACTGGATACAATACCCTCAGGTTGCCCTATTACACTTGGGTCCTATTAATACATTTGACATTTGGGGTGACCAACTGATTCTGCTTTAACCAGAACTTTCTCAGGAAATTCTATGTCCCAGGAAACTAGACTAGTCAGCCACTGTAGCCCATGTTCCCCACAGATTTCCATTGCTTGGACATTAATTCAAAAAAAAGGTGTAATATGTGGAGTACAGAGGAATGGTCTCCAGTCCTCAAATACTTTTATTTTATTTTTTTCTACAATGTCACATGGCTCACAATTCCATCAGAAATAATGATGCTGGGTTGGTGGCATTCTATTGGAAATTCTTGTCAAAACGCAAGTATTTCTGGAAATCATGACATTAAACAATTATCAATTATTAATATGCAATGTGAATTTAACAGATCAGCCAATAGAGACCAGGACTATGAGAGAACAGGAAAGATTAGGTTTGACAGAAGGCTGCCAGTTTTAAGTAAGTGGTAACACCTCCCTTTCCCAAGTGTTGGGCAAGACAAGTAGTGGTTCTTTACTTGTTTGTTGTTGTTCAGTCACTAAGTCCTATCCAACTCTTTGCAACCCCATGGACTGCAGCAAACCAGGCTTCCCTGTCCTTCCCCATCTCCTGGAGTTTGCTCAAACTTATGTCCACTGAGTCAGTGAAGTTATCTAACTCATCCACTGTCACCCTCTCCTACTTTTGCTTACAATCTTTCCCAGAATCAGAGTATTTTCCAATGAGTCAGCTCTTCCATCTGGTGGCCAAAGTACTGAGGCTTCAGCATCAGCATCAGTCCTTCCAATGCTTATTCAGGGTTGATTTCCTTTAGGACTCACAGGTTCGATCTCCTTGCAAGGAGTCCAAGGGACTCTCAAATGTCTTCACCAGCACCACAGTTCAAAAGCATCAATTCTTCAGTGCTGAGCCGTCTTTATGGTGCAACTCTCACATCCATACATGATCACTGGAAAAACCATAGCTTTGACTATAGGGACTTTTGACAGTAAAGTGATGTCTCTTATTTTTAATATGCTGTCTAGGTTACTCACAGCGTTTCTTCCAAGGGGCAAATGTCTTTTAATTTCATGGCTGCAGTCACCATCCACGGTGATTTTGGAGCCCAAGAAAATAAAATGTCACTACTTCTCCACTTTTCCCCTTATATTTGCCATGAAGTGGTGGGACCAGATGACATAATTATAGTTTTTTTGATGTTGAGTTTCAAGCCAGCTTTTTCACTCTCCTCTTCTACCCTCATCAAGAGGCTCTTTAGTACCTTTTCACTTTCTGCCATTAGAGTGGTAACATCTGCATACCTAAGGTTGTTGATATTTCTCCTGGAAATCTTGATTTCAGCTGGTGATTCATCCAGCCTGGCATTTCACATGATGTACTCTGCATAGAAGTTAAATTAACAGGATGACAGTATACAGCCTTGTCATAGTCCTTTCCCAATTTTGAACCAGTCAGTTGTTTCATGTAATGTTCTAACTATTGATTCTTGACCCACATACAGATCTCTCGGGAGACAGGTAAGGTCGTCTGGTATTCCCACCACTTGAAGAATTTTCCACAATTTACTGTGATCCACACATTCAAGGCTTTCAGTTCAGTTCAGTTCAGTTCAGTCACTCAGGCATGTCCGACTCTTTTCGACCCCATGAATCGCAGCACGCCAGGCCTCCCTGTCCATCACCAACTCCCGGAGTTCACTCAGACTCACGTCCATCAAGTCAGTGATGCCATCCAGCCATCTCATCCTCTGTCGACCCCTTCTCCTCCTGCCCGCAATCCCTCCCAGCATCAGAGTCTTTTCCAGTGAGTCAATTCTTCACATGAGGTGGCCAAAGTACTGGAGTTACAGCTTTAGCATCATTCCCTCCAAAGAAATCTCAGGGCTGATCTCCTTGCAGTCCAAGGGACTCTCAAGAGTCTTAGTGTAGTCAATAAAACAGAAGCAGATGTTTTTCTGGAACTCCCTTGCTCTCTCCATGGTCCAGTGAATGTTGGCAATTTGATCTCTAGTTCCTCTGTCTCTTTGAATCCAGCTTGTACACCTGGAAGTTCTCCATTCATGTACTGCTAAAGCCTAGGTTGAAGGATTTTGAGCATAACCTTGCTAGCATGTGAAATGAGCACAATTGTCTGCTAGTTTGGGAAGATCCCCTGGAGAAGGAAATGGCAACCCACTCCAGTATCCTTGCCTGGAAAATCTCATGGACAGAGGTGCCTGGTGGGCTGCAGTCCATGGGGTCACAAAGAGTGGGGCACGACTGAGTGACTAACAGTTACTTACTTTGAACATTACTTGGCATTGGCCTTCTTTGTGATTGGAATGAAAACTGACCTTTTCCAGTCTGAGGCCACTGATTTTTTCCAAATTTGCTGACGTAGTGAGTGAATCACTTTCACAACATTATCTTTTAGGAATTGAAATAGCTCTGCTAAAATTTCATCACCTCCACTAGCTTTGTTTGTAGTAATGCTTCCTAAGGCCCACTTGACTAGATGAGCGACAAGGCCATTGTGGTTATCCCGGTCATTAGGATGTTTTTGTATAATGCTTCTGGGTATCCTTGCCACCTTTTCTTAATCTCTTCTGCTTCTGTTAGGCCCTTACCGTTTCTGTTTTTTTATTATGCCCATCCGGCATGAAACATTCCCTTGATATTTCCAATTTTCTTAAAGAGATCTCTAGTCTTTCCCAATCTACTGTTTTCCTCTACTTTCCATTGCTCATTTAATGGCTTCTTATCTCTCCTTGCTAGTCTCTGGAACTCTGCATTCAGTTAGGTATAGCTTTCCCTTTCTCGCTTGCTTTTTGCTTATCTTCTTTCCTCAGCTATTTGTAAAGCCTCCTCAGTCAACGATTTTGCCTTCTTGTCTTTCTTTTTCTTTAGGGTGGTTTTGGTCATTGCCTCCTACACAGTGTTAGGTATCTCTGTCCATAGACCTTCAGGCACTCAGTCTACTAGATCTAATCCCCTGAATCTATCTTAACCTCCAATGTATAATCATAAGGAGCTTTGACTTGGGTCCTATCTGACTGGCCTAGTCATTTTCCCTACATTCCTCAATTAATCTACAGGCTAGGAGTCAGCCAATCAGGGCAAAGTGAAGGCTAGGCATCAGCCAATCACAGTACAGAACAGGATAGTTGTCAGCCAATCAGGGTGAAGTACAACCTGTGAGTCAGCCAAACAGAGCAAAGTACAGGCTAGTAGTCAGCCAATCGAGGCAACATAGAGGCAAAGAGTGAGCCAAACAAGGCAAATTACAGGCTAGGAGTCAGCCAATCAGGACAAACCATAGGCTAGGAGCTCGCCAATCAAAGCATACTACAGCCTAGGAGTCAGCCAATCATGAGAAAGTGCAGGTTAGCTTTCAGCCAATCAGGGCAAGCTACAGGCTGGGGCATCCCTGGTGGCTCAGGGGTAAAGAGTCTGCATGCAAAGCAGGAGCCACAAGAGAAGGGGGTTTGATTCCTGGGTCTGGAAGAGCCCCTTGCAGAGGGCATTGACAACTCACTCCAGTATTCTTAGGTGGAGAAGCCCATGGACAGAGGAGCCTGGTGGGCTACAGTCCATGGGGTTCCCAAAGAATCCGACATGACTGAGCAACTGAGCATGCACGCATGCCTGGCAGTATCCACCTAGGACCAGCTACAGATCATCCCCTCTAGATAAGACCATCAAAATAAATAAGTAAATCACAGTAACAAGAACTACCCAAGTGTACTCTAGGTCAGGGAGTGTTGAAAGGGATTTATAGACATAACCCCATGAAATCCTTGCCACCACTCTGTAACGTGGGGACCATTACTATAAATGAGGAAACAAAGCCACAGAGAGGTTAAAAATGTAGTCCAGGTCACAGAATTATAGCAGAATTCAAATTCAGGTTTTCCTGACTTTGCAGGAAATTTAGATTTTTTTTACCTTCAACTTTTTATTATGAAAAACTTCAGGCATATACAAAAGTAGAGTGATAATTTCAAGAACCCTGCTGTGCCCCTAGCTTGAGTGACTATCAATTCAAGGCTAATCTCATTACATGTATACCCACATTTACTTCTCCTCCTCTGGATATTGAAGCAAATGATAGACATCATTATTCCAGCATAGTTCTCTAAAATGACTCTTTTTAAAAGCATAGTCACAACATTTTATCACACCTAAATATTAACAAATATTCATCAAAGATTCAATCAGTATTCAAATATCCTTGATAGGTTCATGAATTTTTACAGATATTTTTTGTTCCTATCAACATCCAGAGAAGACCACATAGTGCAATTGGTTGGTGTATCTTTTAAGTCTGTTTTAATCTATAGGTTCCTCCACCAATTATTTTTTCTACTGGAACTTATTCTTGCAGATGTCGGCTGGTTTTTACTAGAGAGGTTTCCACTATCTATGGATTTTGGTGATTATATTCCAGTAGTATCTTTCAAGAAAACTGGTAGGTAGATGTAGAGATTCATTGATGATTAATTTTTTGGCAAGAGAGCTTCATAGGTGGTGCTGTGTGCTTTCATCAAAAGTATGTAATATCTGGTTATCTCTCTTCTTGTGATGGTAACAGCCATTAATGAGCATTGTCTAGATCCATTATTTCATTGTTGTTCCTGGTGTTCAGTCACCAAATTATGTCCAACACTTCGCGACCCCATAGACTGCAGCATGCCAGGCTTTCCTGTCCTCACCAGCTACTAGAGTTTGTCCAAGTTCATGTCCATTGTATCGGTGATGTCATCCAGCCATCTCATCCTCTGATGCCCTCTTCTCCTGCCCTTAGTCTTTCCTAGATCAGGGTCTTTTCCAATGAGTTGGCTGTTTGCATCAAGTGGCCAAAGTATTAGAGCTTCAGCTTCAGTCCATTCAGTGAATATTCAGGGTTTATTTCCTTCCTTATTTCATTAGGGATTGTCAAAAGGCGATGGTCTGTAATCCCTTTTTCACTCATTGCCTCGTGTACTTCTATAAACAAAAACCTCTTGTCATCAAGTTTTTGGTTACACTAAGTGTTATATGTATAGAAGAGACTGCAGTGACAACGTTGCTGGTGTAGATCTCCATGTGCACCTCAGGCTTGGGCTCCCTGTGTTTACAATCACACCTCCAGCCTTTCTTTCCTAAGCATATCTTCCATACTAGTGTGTCTGGGTTCAGCCTTGACCACAAGAAATTGGGAGAAAGATTTTAAAATCTATGTAGTATAAATCCAGAGACTTGCCTGTCAGTCTAATGGTTAAGACTTCACCTTCCAGTGCAGGGGATGCAGGTTTGATCCCTGGTCAAAGAGCTAAGATCCCACATACCTCGTGGCCAGAAAACAACAAAACATAAAACAGAAGCAATATTGTAACAATTTAATAAAGAGTTTAAAAATGGTCCACATCAAAAATATTTTAAAAATAAAAGGTAAAATATAAATCCAGGAGGGTCAACCTCCACTTAAATAGAATTTCAGAAAGAAAGAAAAACAGTTGAGGGGAGGAAGTAATGTTTTAAAAAAGAAAAAAACTTCTAACTGAAATTTTCAGTTTGAAAAGACCACTGAGTGGTAAGTAGAATGAAAGACAAAAGACTTGCGTATAAGCACAGCTTGTGAAATTTTAAGATATCAATAAAGGGAAGAGCCTTAAAACTTCTGGTGAGAAAAGAGGTCTACAAAGAAATGACAATCCTCATTAGCAGCACTTAGATGCTAAAACAACAACAACAACAAACACAAACATATTTGTAAAGTTCAAGAGAAAATGACTTTGAATGTAGAATTCTATATTAGTTAAATATAAGAACAAAAATAGACATTTTCCAACCAGGGATCGAACGTGTGCCCCTCACATTGAGAAGTGGAGTCTTAACCACTGGACCACCAGGGAAGTCCTATAGTACTTTTCACTTTAAACTTTATATACTGTTTGAATTTTTGCCATCAACAACTATTGATTTTATTTAGGACAAAGCAACCATTAATTTTATTTAGGGCTCTGAAATTACATGCATCTGAATTCAGACCCACTAAGGCTCAGATACTGCTGGTGGGAGTGTGAGATAATGCATCCCACTTTGAAAAATTATTCAGCATAATTAACCAGACTTGAGCATGCACAGCCCTATGACCCAGCAGCTCTACCCTTTAGCACATCCAATGCAAATGCATGCACACATGATCCAAGAGACATGGGCAAAGTTGTTCTTATCACTTCTCTTTGTAATAGCTCAAAACAGAACATTACAAATGTCGAACAACAGTAAAGATAAGTAAGTTGTGGTATATTCCTACACTAAAATACTATACAATAGCTCTTCTAAAAACTGTAGTCTGTGGACCCCTGGGGAATCCCCAAAACCCTTATGGGGGTCCTCAAGGTCAAAATTCTTTTCACAATAAGACTAAAAGGAGAGACTGTGGGATAGCTACCACGCGAAAAGCTCGAACATAAGACCCCGCCAGGACCGAGCACAGAACAAAGGACGGATCGGAAAAAGCCGGCTGCAGACCATCCCCCGCCGGGGACAGGCAGCCAGAGCCGTAAGGTCTGGAAAGGGGCAACTGCAGACCCGGAGAGACTTTGCTTACCTAACTGCAAGCAGGCTCCTTTGCTAAGACTTCTGGGGGAGCTGGACAGTCACAATTTGCCTCACGGGGTGCGCCAGCAGTCCGCCCAGAAAGCTGAGCAGCAGCGGCAGAAAAGGTGACAAGCCGCGGCGACCGCGCTCGCCAAACTCCTGAGCTACTCGGACCTGGGAAGGGCACAAAGCGCAGTTCCAGCCGAATCTGTGCCTCTGAGGGCTGCCTGAGCGCTGAACCTGAGCGGCTTGGACCGGGGAAGTGCACGCAGCCTAGGGCCGGCCCCAGACGGTTCCCAGCTGAGCATCGTAGAACCGGAGCGGTTTGTGCGCCGCGAGAAAGGACAGGTCAAGCGGAGCAGAGATACTGTGTGCACACGACAGTGCTATTTGTTTGCAGCATCCCCCCTCCCCACAGCGCGACTGAACCAGTGATCCTAAAAAACCAGCAAACAGAAGAAGTTAATCAGAGGGAACCACCTTGGAAGTGATCCCACACGGCCCATAATACCAGAAAGGTGAACCTCTCTGAGTGTCCCTCAATGTGGAGAAACTTTTCATCTTTAACCTAGATGTTTTATCATCGGTGCTGTATAGATGGAGAAGTCTAGAGGCTACTGTAAAAATAAAACTGAAAGCCAGAAGCAGGAGGCTTAAATCCAAAGCCTGAAAACATTAGAGAACTCATGAATTCAGGGAACATTAAGCAATAGGAGCCCATCTAATGCCTTCATACCTACACCAAAACCAAGCTCCACCCAAGGGCCAACAAGTTCCAAAACAAGACATACCACGCAAATTCTCCAGCAACACAGAAACAATCCCCTGAGCCTCAATATACAGGCAGCTCAATATTATCCCAAAACCTTTGATGTCTTGTAACCCATTACGGGTTACTCCACTGCACTCGAGAGAGAAGAAACCCAGCTCCACCCGCCAAAACTCCAACACAAGCCTCCCTAACCAGGAAACCTTGACAAGCCACTGATAGAACCCCACCCAAAGTGAGGAAGCTCCATAATAAAGAGAACTCCACAAATTACCAGAATATAAAAAGGCCACCCCAAACGCAGCAATATAACCAAGATGAAGAGACAGAGGAATACTCAGCAGGTAAAGGAACAGGAGAGCTGCCCACCAAACCAAACAAAAGAGGAAGAAGTAGGGAATCTACCGGAGAAGGAATTCCGAATATTGATAGTGAAAATGATCCAAAATCTTGAAATCAAAATGGAATCACAGATAAATAGGCTAGAGACAAAGATTGAGAAGATGCAAGAAAGGTTTAACAAGGACCTAGAAGAAATAAAAAAGAGTCAAAATATAATGAATAACGCAATAAATGAGATCAGAAACACTCTGGAGGCAACAAATAGTAGAATAACGGAGGCAGAAGATAGGATTAGTGAAATAGAAGATAGAATGGTAGAAATAAATGAATCAGAGAGGAAACAAGAAAAACGAATTAAAAGAAATGAGGACAATCTCAGAGACCTCCAGGACAATATGAAACGCTCCAACATTCGAATTATAGGAGTCCCAGAAGAAGAAGACAGAAAGAAAGATCATGAGAAAATCCTTGAGGAGATAATAGTTGAAAACTTCCCTAAAATGGGGAAGGAAATAATCACTCAAGTCCAAGAAACACAGAGAGTTCCAAATAGGATTAACCCAAGGCGAAACACCCCAAGACACATATTAATCAAATTAACAAAGATCAAACACAAAGAACAAATATTAAAAGCAGCAAGGGAAAAACAACAAATAACACACAAGGGGATTCCCATAAGGATAACAGCTGATCTTTCAATAGAAACTCTTCAGGCCAGGAGAGAATGGCAAGACATACTTAAAGTGATGAAAGACAATAACCTACAGCCCAGATTACTGTACCCAGCAAGGATCTCATTCAAATACGAAGGAGAAATCAAAAGCTTTACAGACAAGCAAAAGCTGAGAGAATTCAGCACCACCAAACCAGCTCTCCAACAAATTCTAAAGGATATTCTCTAGAAAGGAAACACAAAAAGGGTGTATAAACCCGAACCCAAAACAACAAAGTAAATGGTAACGGGATCATACTTATCAATAATCACCTTAAACGTAAATGGGTTGAACGTCCCAACCAAAAGACAAAGACTGACCGAATGGATACAAAAACAAGACCCCTCTATTTGCTGCTTACAAGAGACCCACCTCAAAACAAGGGACACATACAGACTGAAAGTGAAGGGCTGGAAAAAGATATACCACGCAAATAGAGACCAAAAGAAAGCAGGAGTGGCAATACTCATATCCGATAAAATAGACTTTAAAACAAAGGCTGTGAAAAGAGACAAAGAAGGCCACTACATAATAATCAAAGGAACAATCCAAGAAGAAGATATAACAATTATAAATATATATGCACCTAATATAGGAGCACCGCAATATGTAAGACAAATGCTAACAAGTATGAAAGAGGAAATCAACAATAACACAATAATAGTGGGAGACTTTAATACCCCACTCACACCTATGGACAGATCAACTAAACAGAAAATTAACAAAGAAACACAAACTTTAAATGATACATTAGATCAGTTAGATCTAATTGATATCTACAGGACATTTCACCCCAAAACAATGAATTTCACCTTTTTTTCAAGTGCTCATGGAACCTTCTCCAGGATAGATCACATCCTGGGCCATAAATCTAAACTTGATAAATTCAAAAAAATCGAAATCATTCCAAGCATCTTTTCTGACCATAATGCATTAAGGTTAGATCTCAATTACAGGAGAAAAACTATTAAAAATTCCAACATATGGAGGTTGAACAACACACTTCTGAATAACCAACAAATCACAGAAGAAATCAAAAAAGAAATCAAAATATGCATAGAAACTAATGAAAATGAAAACACAACAACCCAAAACCTGTGGGACACTATAAAAGCAGTGCTAAGAGGAAAGTTCATAGCAATACAGGCATACCTCAAGAAACAAGAAAAAAGTCAAATAAACAACCTAACTCTACAACTAAAGCAACTAGAAAAGGAAGAGTTGGAGAACCCCAGAGTGAGTAGAAGGAAAGAAATCTTAAAAATTAGGGCAGAAATAAATGCAAAAGAAACAAAAGAGACCATAGCAAAAATCAACAAAGCCAAAAGCTGGTTCTTTGAAAGGATAAATAAAATTGACAAACCATTAGCCAGACTCATCAAGAAGCAAAGAGAGAAAAATCAAATCAATAAAATTAGAAATGAAAATGGAGAGATCACAACAGACAACACAGAAATACAAAGGATCATAAGAGACTACTATCAGCAGTTGTATGCCAATAAAATGGACAACGTGGAAGAAATGGACCAATTCTTAGAAAAGTACAATTTTCCAAAACTGAACCAGGAAGAAATAGAAAACCTTAACAGACCCATCACAAGCACGGAAATTGAAACTGTAATCAGAAATCTTCCAGCAAACAAAAGCCCAGGTCCAGACGGCTTCACAGCTGAATTCTACCAAAAATTTCGAGAAGAGCTAACACCTATCCTCCTCAAACTCTTCCAGAAAATTGCAGAGGAAGGTAAACTTCCAAACTCATTCTATGAGGCCACCATCACCCTAATACCAAAACCTGACAAAGATGACACAAAAAAAGAAAACTACAGGCCAATATCACTGATGAACATAGATGCAAAAATCCTCAACAAAATTCTAGCAATCAGAATCCAACAACACATTAAAAAGATCATACACCATGACCAAGTGGGCTTTATCCCAGGGATGCAAGGATTCTTCAATATCCGCAAATCAATCAATGTAATTCACCACATTAACAAATTGAAAAATAAAAACCATATGATTATCTCAATAGATGCAGAGAAGGCCTTTGACAAAATTCAACATCCATTTATGATAAAAACTCTCCAGAAAGCAGGAATAGAAGGAACATACCTCAACATAATAAAAGCTATATATGACAAACCCACAGCAAACATTATCCTCAATGGTGAAAAATTGAAAGCATTTCCCTTAAAGTCAGGAACAAGACAAGGGTGTCCACTTTCACCGCTACTATTCAACATAGTTCTGGAAGTTTTGGCCACAGCAATCAGAGCAGAAAAAGAAATAAAAGGAATCCAAATTGGAAAAGAAGAAGTAAAACTATCACTGTTTGCAGATGACATGATCCTCTACATGGAAAACCCTAAAGACTCCACCAGAAAATTACTAGAGATCATCAATGAATATAGTAAAGTTGCAGGATATAAAATCAACACACAGAAATCCCTTGCATTCCTATACACGAATAATGAGAAAGTAGAAAAAGAAATTAAGAAAACAATTCCATTCACCATTGCAACGAAAAGAATAAAATACTTAGGAATATATCTACCTAAAGAAACTAAAGACCTATATATAGAAAACTATAAAACACTGATGAAAGAAATCAAAGAGGACACTAATAGATGGAGAAATATACCATGTTCATGGATCGGAAGAATCAATATAGTGAAAATGAGTATACTACCCAAAGCAATTTACAAATTCAATGCAATCCCTGTCAAGCTACCAGCCACATTTTTCACAGAACTAGAACAAATAATTTCAAGATTTGTATGGAAATACAAAAAGCCTCGAATAGCCAAAGCAATCTTGAGAAAGAAGAATGGAACGGGAGGAATCAACTTGCCTGACTTCAGGCTCTACTACAAAGCCACAGTCATCAAGACAGTATGGTACTGGCACAAAGACAGACATATAGATCAATGGAACAAAATAGAAAGCCCAAAGATAAATCCACACACATATGGACACCTTATCTTTGACAAAGGAGGCAAGAATATACAATGGAGTAAAGACAATCTCTTTAACAAGTGGTGCTGGGAAAACTGGTCAACCACTTGTAAAAGAATGAAACTAGATCACTTTCTAACACCGTACACAAAAATAAACTCAAAATGGATTAAAGATCTAAATGTAAGATCAGAAACTATAAAACTCCTAGAGGAGAATATAGGCAAAACACTCTCAGAAATAAATCACAGCAGGATCCTCTATGATCCACCTCCCAGAATTCTGGAAATAAAAGCAAAAATAAACAAATGGGATCTAATTAAAATTAAAAGCTTCTGCACAACAAAGGAAAATATAAGCAAGGTGAAAAGACAGCCTTCGGAATGGGAGAAAATAATAGCAAATGAAGCAACTGACAAACAACTAATCTCAAAAATATACAACCAACTTATGCAGCTCAACTCCAGAAAAATAAACGACCCAATCAAAAAATGGGCCAAAGAACTAAATAGACATTTCTCCAAAGAAGACATACGGATGGCTAACAAACACATGAAAAGATGCTCAACATCACTCATTATTAGAGAAATGCAAATCAAAACCACAATGAGGTACCACTTCACACCAGTCAGAATGGCTGCGATCCAAAAATCTGCAAGCAATAAATGCTGGAGAGGGTGTGGAGAAAAGGGAACCCTCCTACACTGTTGGTGGGAATGCAAACTAGTACAGCCACTATGGAGAACAGTGTGGAGATTCCTTAAAAAATTGCAAATAGAACTCCCTTATGACCCAACAATCCCACTTCTGGGCATACACACCGAGGAAACCAGAATTGAAAGAGACACATGTACCCCAATGTTCATCGCAGCACTGTTTATAATAGCCAGGACATGGAAACAACCTAGATGTCCATCAGCAGATGAATGGATAAGAAAGCTGTGGTACATATACACAATGGAGTATTACTCAGCCGTTAAAAAGAATTCATTTGAATCAGTTCTGATGAGATGGATGAAACTGGAGCCAATTATACAGAGTGAAGTAAGCCAGAAAGAAAAACACCAATACAGTATACTAACACATATATATGGAATTTAGGAAGATGGCAATGACGACCCTGTATGCAAGTCAGGAAAAAAGACACAGATGGGTATAACGGACTTTTGGTCTCAGAGGGAGAGGGAGAGGGTGGGATGATTTGGGAGAATGGGAATTCTAACATGTATACTATCATGTAAGAATTGAATCGCCAGTCCATGTCTGACGTAGGGTGCAGCATGCTTGGGGCTGGTACATGAGGATGACCCAGAGAGATGTTGTGGGGAGGGAGGTGGGAGGGGGGGTCATGTTTGGGAATGCATGTAAGAATTAAAGATTTTAAAATTAAAAAAAAAATAAAATAAAAATAAAACCAAAAAAAAAAAAAAAAAGACTAAAAGGATATTTTCCTTTTTCACTACATGGACATTTACACTGATGGTGCAAAAGCAAAGGTAGATTTAAAAAAATTGCTGCTGCCTTAGCAATACCAACTGTATTGCTATTCACTGCGTTCTTTGCCCCCACACACTCCCAGCAAACAAAGCCCTTGATGAAACAGTATAACAATTAATTGTATTAAATTTCAACCATTGAGTAGAGTTAGAAAATTTTCCATGTGATGAAATAGCGAGCACGCATAAAGCACATCTGTTACATATCAATGTGCAATCGTTGCCTGAAGGAAAAGTACTTGTTTTTGTGAGCTGAATTAGACACTTTTTTCATGGAACACCATTTTTGCTTGAAAAGAAAATAGACAGACTATAATTACTCAGGCTGAGGCTTTTGGCAGATAGCTCCTTGAAAATGAATGAAGTGAGTCTGTCACTTAACTGACAGTGTTTATTACCAGTGATAACAATGGAGACAATGGAGCTTTCAAATAAAAATTCCAAATTTGGCTCTCACCTCCTCATCTCCAAGATGACCAAGGAAAGAAGGAACTGTGGTAGTGCCCAAAAGGGCCATGGCCACATACAACCTATTCGCTGTACCAACTGTGCCCAATGTGTGCCCAAGGATAAGGCCATTAAGAAGTTTGTCATTTGGAACATCATAGATGCCACAGCCATCAGAGACATTTATTTCTAAAGCGAGTGTTTTTGACACCTATGTGCTTCCCAAGCTGTATGTGAAACTACATTACTGCATGAGTTGTGCCATTCAGAGTAAGGCAGTTGGGAATCCAGGAAGCCCAGAAGGACCCAACACCTCCATCCCAATTTAGACCTGTGGTTGCTGCCCCACAGCCTCCACCAAAGCCCATGTAATGAGCTAAATCCTAAAGACTGAAGAAATACTGTTCCTTGAAAAGATAATAAAATGGAAATTACATTTTAAAAAATTCAAATTTGGGGAAATCTATCCACCACTATGGGGGCTTTCCTGGTGGCTCAGACAGTAAAGAATCTGGCTGCAAAGCAGGAAACCCAGACTCCATCCCGGGTCGGGAAGATCCCCTGGAGAAGGGAATGGTAACCCACTCCAGTAGTCTTGCTTGGGAAATGCCATGGAGAAAGGAGCCTGGCGGGCTACAGTCCATGGGGTGGCAAAAGAGCCAAACATGACCAAGCAACCAACACTTTCACTTTCTTCATTTACCACCATGAGTTTGACAGCTTCTGAAATGGTTAAAGACTTTGCTGATGGGACCTGTGCTAATAGTAACAAATGTGATTTTTTTGATAATGTATAGTAAAATGTGTCAATATTTGGAAAGTCAGTACACCTCAGTGAAACAATATTTTCCATATGACCAATAGAGAATGTTGTAAAATCAAGCATGGGCAAAAGATTGATTCAAAGTGCAAGATAGATTAATGGGATTTTTTTCTAAAGCAATTGTATCCAAGAATAACTGACACACAATAAACTGCACATATTTAAAGTATAATTTGTCAAGTCTTGACATATGTCAACACCTATGAACCCAGCACCATAGTCAGGATAACGAGCATTTCTAAAACCCCAAAAGTTAGCTCATACCTCTGTGTAATCTCTCTCTTGTGCCTCTCTCTCTTTCCCACACCATCCAGAGGCAACCGCTGATCTGTTTTGTTGTGTGTGTTAGTCTCTCAGTCATGTCCAACTCTTTGCGACCCCACAGACTACAGCCCGCCAGGCTCCACTGTTCCTGGGATTTACAGGCAAGAATACTGGAATGGGTTGCCATTCCCTTCTCCAGGATATCTTCCCGAGCCAGGGATCAAACCCAGGTCTCTTGCATTGCAGGCAGATTCTTTATTGCCTAAGCTGCTTTGTTAGTAGAGATTAGTTTGCGTTTTCTAGAATTTTATGTGAATAGAATCATATAGTACATACTCTTTTGGTCTAGCTTCTTTTACTTAGCATATTGTTGCATGTAGTATTCCACTGTATGGATACATCACAATTTATCCATTCACCTATTGATGGACATTTGGGCTGTTCCTGCTGCTGCTGCTGCTAAGTCGCTTCAGTTGTGTCCGACTCTGTGTGACCCCATAGATGGCAGCCCACCAGGCTCTCCCATCTCTGGGATTCTCCAGGCAAGAACACTGGAGTGGGTTGCCATTTCCTTCTCCAATGCATGAAAGTGAAAAGTGAAAGTAAAGTTGCTCAGTCGTGTCTGACTCTTAGTGACCCCATGGACTGCAGCCCACCAGGCTCCTCTGTCCATGGGATTTTCCAGGCAAGAGTACTGGAGTGGGGTGCCATTGCCTTCTCCGTGGGCTGTTCCTAGGTTTGGTCTATTATAAATAAATCTGCCGTGGACATTCTTGTACAAGTCTTTGTATGTACATAGACTTTCATTTCTCTTGGGTAAATAACCTAAGAGTGAACATGGTAGGTGTATGTTTAACATTTCTAGAAATTGTCAAAATGTTTCCCAAAGGAATCTCCTGACCTTTAATCAACCTTTAAACAAGGACTGTTTCTCATCTATCCAGTTCAGGGTCAACTTGACAATGGAAGGTTAATTAACCAGCCACTGACAAAGTAAATGAACATGACCTAAAGTTCTCTGAAATGTTCGGATCAGCCTGCTCCACACATCACAGATAAATCAGTAAATATGTACTGCACTCCTGTGTGCAATGCATCATAAGGAGACATTGTTGTGGGCAGAGAAGCAAGTACCACTGACTGCCTGGAGCTGTACTAGAGGGTAGGGACTCATCAGTACCTAAGACCCATGGCTTATCCTAGTTCATGGTCTAGAGGGGAAGACACTTGGATGATGATAACGAAAGTTATCATTGTCAAGTTCTAAGACAGAGATGAGCACAAAGTGTTATGGGAGCATGAGAGAGTGGATATTAGCTGGAGTGGGGAGGTAAGGGAAGTAGTTTGGTGCCTAGGAAGATGCTTAAGAGGAGGCATGTCAGGTGGGTCCTGAGGGTCTCCAGTTTACTTAGTTAAGAATGGAAGAAGAATGCCACTGCAGGTAAAGGAAGTAGCATGAAGAATGAACAACATGGATGCATGTGTTTGCACCTGTCTGGGGAAAGAAATGGCTGGAGCATCAGAGTGACAGATGGGGCCTGAAAAGCCAACTGGGGCCATGAAAACCACACCAAGGGGTTTTCCCATCACCCTGACAAGTATGTCTTCTGCCTCCCAAGAAAACAGATATTATCTTCTGCCAACATTCCCATCTCCCACTTGCCTGGACAGAATTTTCCCATCCTCTTCACTTCCTACCCAAACTGGATCAACTTTATTCCTTACATCATGCATTTACACGTTTATCAAATGTACTGGGTGTTTTGCAACATACTAATGTCGTGTCTCCTAGGCTGGCTTATTTGTATCTATTACTAATTGATGTGCAGAACTCAAAAGATGACAAATCCTTCTGCCCCATCACCATTCCTGTGGCCTCTGGGTTTTGGCCAAGACCTCTGGAACCTAGGCCCTCCCAGTAGCACACAGTGTCAATATTCTGACATATTTGCCCAGACTCTCATTCATACTCACTGTCACATTTCTCCCTATTTTTTGTTCTAGAAAATACAATTATTTTCATTAAAATCTGTTATATACATTAACATGTAATGAATTTGATATTTTTAATGAGTTAAATAGTTTTTTTTTTAATTTCTCAGTTTAATTTCCTATACAGTAAATATCTTAGATACAACTCACAGAAACACAAGTTCTTTAGCTTCCTTGATAGTTTTTATAAATGGAAACAGGTTCCAAGACCAAAAAGTTTGAGAATTGCTATACAGCTATGAAAATGAGCAACTAGTGCTACTCACAACACCATTTATAAATTTCATACACACAGACACAAAAGCATAGATACTGGATAGACCATTTATATAAAGTTCTGAAACAAGAAAAGCTAATTAATGGTGTTGGAAATCAGGATGGGGGTTTCCCTGGTGGTTCAGTGGTTAAGAATCCACCTGCCAATGCAGGAGACAGTCCCGGAAGATTCTAGTCCTGGAAGATTCCATATGCCTTAGGGCAACTAAGCCCAGGAGCCACAACTATTGAGGCTAGTGCTCTAGAGCCTATGCTCTGCAGCAAGAGAAGTCATTGCAATGAGAAGCCCACGCACCACAATTAGAGAGTAGCCCCTGCTCGCCACAACTAGAGAAAGCCCATACACAGCAACAAAGACATAGTGCAGCTAAAAGTAAATGAATACAATTAAAAAAAAAAACAGAAATCATGATGGTGGTCACCTGGGGGAAGAAGGGGTGGTGGTGTGGTTCAGAAGAGGAGTGTGAGGGGTTCTAGGATGCTGTCCCTGTGCTGTCTACTGGGCCAAGTGCTAGTTACCCAAGTGTATTCAATTGTTGACAACTCATTGGTATATCACGCATTTTCCTATACATGTGTTTGGCTTGGCTTTTTTTTTAGTTGAAAAAGTATGCCCCCATCCATCTTAGCTCTGCTGTCTTCTTGTTGTGAGTTGGAAAAGTTACTTGACCTCTCTTCATTTATTCAACCAACAATTCTTAAGACCTACTCGGCACCAGGCACTGTGGTACACAGTAGGCACAGCAGCAAGACGGAATACACAGTCTCAGCTTTGTCTAGTGCAGTGCAGGAGAGACAACCATTAAAAATGTAATCACAGGGATGGCAGAAAAGAGAGGTAAGGGGGCTACAGAATGTATAACAGTAGACTTAACCTTCACAGCCAGTCTGAGATGAGGAGGGAACTGTCGGGGGCGGGGGGCGGGGGTTGTAATTTCCTCAGTTCTGTCTTGCTGCAGCAAAAATTTGAAACGACGGATGGATCGGTGTTACAGCTCAGTTTTATTTGGCAAGTAAAGGAAAATACATCCTAGAGGCTTGAGGGTAGACCAACCCAAAAGAAGTGAAGAGAAGCCAGTGACTGAATTTTGGCTCCTCTTTTTATATGTTTTTTCTCCTCCCCTGAGACTGCCCTATGTAAATTGGGATAGCCAGGAGGGCTGTTGTTTCACCTGAGGTTCTCACTCTGCTCCTTGGACTTTGCTTTGCTCTATTTTCATGGACTTTTCCTCTTCTTTGTCTTTTAGCCACTGCCATTCTGGACTCCTTTCTCCTATTCTAACTACCTAACAGAATGCTTAGCTGAACTGTGAGAGATGAGCAGGAGTAAGTCACAAAAGGAATGGTGAAAACTGCCACTTGACTTCTCTGCTTGGCTGTTTAATAGGCATCTCATTCTCTTTTTTTGCATAATATTTTATTTTCTTACTTTTTACTATTGAAGTATAGTTGATTTACAATGTTCTATTAATTTCAAGTATACAGCAAAGTGATTCAGAAACATATATATATACTCTGTTTCAGATACCTTTCCATTATAGGTTAATACAGGATATTGAGTAGTGTTCCCTGAGCTATACAGGCATGTGTGCCTGCTCAGTTGTGTCCAACTCTTTGTGACCCCATGGACTGTAGCCCACCAGGCTCCTCTGTTCATGGGATTCTCCAGGCAAGAATACTAGAGCAGGTCACCATTTCTTCCTCCAGGGGATCTTCCTGACTCAGGAATCAAACCCATGTCTCCTGCACTAGCAGGCAGATTCTTTACCAGTCAGCCACCTGGGAAGCCCCTGTGCTATACAGTAGGACCTTGTTGATTATCTATTTTATATATAGTAGTGTGTATCTGCTAAACCCAAACTCCTAATTTATCCCTCCCTACCTTTCCCTTTAGTAATCATAAGTGTGTCTTCTGTGTCTGTGGTTTTATATTTGTTCTGTATATAAGTTCATGTGTATCATTTTTTGGCATCTCAATCCTAATACAGCCCTGTCTCTCTGTCTCCACCCCCTCTCCACCCCCCACTATTTGACCATCTAGCTCCTCCCATCTTTGCCACATCAGCAAGGGCAACTTTATCCTGCTGACTTCTCAGGCCCAAAACCTTAGAATCATCCAAAATGTTTCTCTTCCTGTCACATCCCATATCCAGTGCCATCATACCCCTCATATCCAGTGCCATCTTTTCTTGAAGCTGATAAAGTTTTAGTTTCAGGGGCCCTCACATTCCAAGGTCCTGAACAGGTCCATAGGCATGTGTTCACATTGTCATAGATTTTTGTATGATTGGGAAAGATATTTTAACTGCAGTCAGTTGAGACCACTGTCTCTTTCCACTCCAACATTCCTTCCATCACATTTTCCCCTTGTGTTGCACGGTAGTTGAGTGACCATGGACATTTTGGGGATCCTGTTTACTGGAAGTTAACATGTAGACACATTTAGCTGGGCTTTGGGGAGATACATGCATGTGGTTTGCATTCACTTCCTGGGGTCATGACAGGACAGTGGAGAACCAGAAGTCATATTGTGATGGGAATCTGTCCTATGGCACTTGGCATAGGAAGTATACAGATTGTAGAAGTGACAGAAGGTTTGAAATGTACACAGCCAGAATCTAGTCTATGCAGAATTCTCCCAAATTATGGAGCTGTTTGCAGAAAGTTTGGTTCTTATTGATGTCTAAATAAAAACAAAATTTCTCTCTTGTTAAAAATATACTGGACAATGTAGCATACACAAGTTCAAGTGCAGGCTGCTCTTTTTTTTTTTTTTTTCTTCTGGTCCATTAAGCAAAATAGGCTTCCCTGGTAGCTCAGATGGTAAAAATTCTGTCTGCAATGCAGGAGACCTGGGTTTGATCCCTGGGTCAGGAATATCCCCTGGAGAAGGAAATGGCAACCCATTCCAGTATTCTTGCCCAGAAAATTCAATGGACAGAGGAGCCTGGCAGGCTACAGTCCATAGGGTCACAAAGAGTCAGACATGACTGAGCGACTAACACTTTCACTTTCAAGTAAAATCAATCAGAATACCTATGTTTGTAAGGCAAACACCTGTAGCAGGACTGTAAGCAGTGTGTGTGTGTGTGTGTGTGTGTGTGTGTGTGTGATGTTTTCTTGATGAATCCCTGCATACCAAATCACATAAGTCTCAGAGTATCTGACCCACCTACTTTGACTTGACAAAGCCTGACTGATCATTGTGATTTTATTCTCACCTTAAATACATACTCACTTTTCTACCTAATGTTGTACTCTTTAAAAAAGTCCCACAAATCTTAACAGCTTCAAGTCTTACATATAGACTACAGCCCTGCTTATATATTATACCCAACCAGCAAGTCCAGATGGCTGTACTCTCGAAATATATTCATAATCCAACCCCTTCTCACCACCTTGACTGCTGCTACTCCCCTAAGCTAAGCTGCCACCTTCTCTCACTTGCCTTACTGCAGCTGCTTGCTGACAGTCTCCCTGCTTCATCCCTATCATACTCCACCCCCTACAGTCTATTCTCCACATAGCAGACAGAAGGAGCTTTTCATGCCATTAATTAGATTATATAACTGTTCTGCTCAAAACCTTCCAACAGCTTCATATCTTAATCAGAGAAAAACCAAACTCCATAAAGCAGCCTACCTGCCCCTTCATGATCTAGCCTCCAGCAGCTAGTTTGCAGTCATCTCCAATCACACTTCCCTGCACTTGCTCCACTCCACCCATACCATGCTCCTTGCTGTTCCCCAAAGAAATCCCACCAGGTACCCCTGCCACCCCCAACAACAGTTCTTCATTCAGACATCCACGTGGCTTTTTCTGTCACTTCCTTCAAGTCTTTAAGTATGACTGTCTCAGTGAGGCTTACTTTGATCTTGCCATGAAAAATTTCACTCACTCACCCTTCTCTGAACTTTTGATCTCTCTTACTTTGCTCTCTACTTCTTTTTCCCATAGTGCTTATCCCTTTCTAAAACACTAGGTGGCTTACTTATTGATTTTACTTATTCTTTTTAATCTCTCACTTCCTTCTAGAATGCAACCTGCTAACAGGCACAGGAATATTAATTTACTCATTGCTATGGTGGCTCCCTGGTAAAGAATCCATCTGCCAATGCAAGAGATGCAGGTTCAATCCCTGGCTCAGGAATATCCCCTGGAGAAGGAAATGTCAACCCATTCCAGTATTCTTGCCTGGGAAATCCCATGGGCAGAGGAGCCTGGCAGTCTACAGGCCAAGGGGCCACAAGAGAGTCAGACAGGACTAAGCAACTTAACAACAACAAATATTCTCAATATTTAGAATAGTGTCTAGCACTTAGTAGGCACTCAATAAATATCGAATGAATAAATAAATGAATCAAGAGTAGCCCAGGCAGTGGGAATGCAAATGCAAAGGTGAGAGGTGAAAGATGTGTGGCTTATTCAAAGAATTCAAAGAAGTCCCTAAGAGTATGGTTAAAAAGGAAAGTGGCTCAATCTGGAGTCACGAAAGGTAGGCAGGAGCCAAAGGGGGAAGAGATCTGTAGACCAGAGTAAGGAAGTCCCAAGCAAGGAAAATCCATTGAGGAGTTATAACCAAGGGAGTGATGTGATCATAGGTCACAAATACCATTGGCAGTTGTATATAGAAAATGGGTCCCTGTGATGGTGGTGACAGGGGTGGGGGAGCAGGGTAAGAGGGTGAAGACCAGAGGCAAGGAGAGCAGTTAAGAGGCTACTGAAGTAGTTCAGGTGAGAGACAATGGTGTCTCCGACTACTTTGGGTGGTAACAATGGATATGGAGAGAGGTGGAAAGATTTTTTTATTTAGGAAGTAGAATCAAGGACTTCTCTGGTGGCCCAGTGGTTAAGACAGTACTCTCAAAATATATTCATAATCCAACCCCTTCTCACCACCTTGACTGCTCCCCTAAGCTAAGCCGCCACCTTCTCTCACTTGCCTTACTGCAGCTGCTTGCTGACAGTCTCCCTGCTGCACTGCCTTCCAGTGCAGGAGGCATGGGTTCAATCCCTGGGGAGGGAACTAAGGTCCCACATGCGGGGTGCAGCCAAAATTCTTTTAAAAAGGAAGTAGAATCAGAAAGCTCTGGTAATGAACTAAAAGAAGGAATTCTGATAAGAAGGGTGTGGTCATCTGTGCTGACTGCTGCTAGGATTTCAAGCTAACAAGGATTGAAAAGTAAGTACATACCGGAATTTAGTGACAGGGAAGTAACAGGTGATCCTGTCGAGCCCAATTTCACAAAATGCAGATGATTCAATTCAGCCTGGCCTGAGAGCATGGACAAGTGATTGGGGTCTGAGGAAGCACAGGTCACTGGATGTACTGACAAGACCCTTGACACCCAGTAGGCTCTCAATCCATGCCACTTTTCTCCCTCCTCTCTCTTGCATCAGTGATATTGCATAACTGGTATAATCAGTCAGTTCAGTTCAGTCGCTCAGTTGTATCAACTCTTTGCAAATCCATGGACTGCAGCATGCCAGAGGCAAGAATACTGAAGTGATTTGCCATTCCCTTTTCCAGTGGACCACATTTTGTCAGAACTCTCCACCATGACCCATCTGTCTTGGGTGGCCCTACACCCTGTTGGTCATAGTTTCATTGAGTCAGACAAGGCTGTGGTTCATGTGATCAGTTTGATTAGTTTTCAGTGACTGTGGTTTTCATTCTGTCTGCCCTCTGAGGGATAAGGATGAGAGGATTAAGGAAGCTTCCTGATGGGAGAGACTGACTGAGGTGGAAACTGGGTCTTGTTCTGATGGGCGGGGTCATGCTCAGTTCTGTTCAGTTCAGTTGCTCATTCATGTTCAACTCTTTGCGACCCCATGGACTGCAGCATGCCAAGCCTCTCTGTCCATCACCAACTCCTGGAGTTTACCCAAACTCATGTCCATTTAGTCGGTGATGCCATCCAACCATCTCATCCTCTGTCATCCCCTTCTCCTCCCGCCTTCAATCTTTCCCAGCATCAGGGTCTTTTCCAATGAGTCAGTTCTTCACATCAGGTGGCCAAAGTATTGGAGTTTCAGCTTCAGCATCAGTCCTTCCAATGAATATTCAGGACTGATTTCCTTTAGGATGGACTGGTTGCATCTTCTGGCAGTCCAAGGGACTCTCAAGAGTCTTCTCGAACACCACAGTTCAAAAGCACAAAATTCTTCAGCACTCAGCTTTCTTTATAGTCCAACTCTCACATCCATACATGACTCCTGGAAAAACCATAGCTTTGATTGGATGGACCTTTGTTGGCAAAGTAATGTCTCTGCTTTTTAATAAGCTGTCTAGGTTGTTCATAGCTTTTCTTCCAAGGAACAAGTGTCTTTTAATTTCATGCCGTCACCATCTACAGTGATTTTGGAGCCCCCCAAAATAAAGTCTGTCACTGCTTCCACTATTTCCCCATTTATTTGCCATGAAGTGATGGGACCAGATGCCATGATCTTAGTTTTCTGAATGCTGAAAAAGAAAAGTCTGAAATGCAGTACTTGGATGCAATCTCAAAAATGACAGAATGATCTCTGTTCATTTCCAAGGCAAACCATTCAATATCACAGTAATCCAAAGCTATGCCCTGACCAATAATGCTGAAGAAGCTGAAGTTGAACAGCTCTATGAAGACCTACAAGACCTCTAGAACTAACACCCAAAGAAGATGCCTTTTTCATTATAGAGGACTGGAATGCAAAAGGGGCCATGCTCAATAAATTTTTAATCCAATTTTCTGTTGTTGAGGAGGGGCTGTGTTCCCTCCCTGTTGTTTGACCTGAGGCCAAACTAAGGTGGAGATAATGAAGATAATGGCAACCTCCTTCAAAAGGTCCTGTGCACGCACCTCCACACTCAATGTCCCTGACCCTGCAGCCACCACCAATGCCACCGTTGACCCATGCCTGTGCTGGAAGACTCCTAGACACTCATAGGTAAATCTGGGTCAGTCTCTTGTGGGGTACTGCTCCTTTCTCCTGGGCCCTGGTGTGCACAACATTCTGTTTTTGCCCTCCAAGAGTCTGTTTCCCCAGTTCAGTGTATGTTCTTAAATTGAAGAAAGTAAAAAAAAAAAAAAAAAAACCACTAGACCATTCAGCTATGACCTAAATCAAATCCCTTACAATTATACAGTGGAAGTGACAAATAGATTCAAAGGATTATATCTGATAGACAGAGGGCCCAAAGAACTATGAATGGAGGTTCGTGACATTGTACAAGAGGCAGTGATCAAGACCATCCCCAAGAAAAAGAAATGTGAGAAGGCAAAATGGTTATCTGAGGAGGCCTTACAAATAGCTGAGAAAAGAAGGGATGCTAAAGGTAAAGGAGAAAGGGAAAGATATACCCATTTGAATGCAGAGTTCCAAAGAATAGCAAGGAGAGATAAGACAGCCTTCCTCAGTGATCAGTGCAAAGAAATAGAGGAAAATAATAGAATGGAAAAGACTAGAGATCTCTTCAAGAAAGTTAGAGATACCAAGGGAACATTTCATGCAAAGATGGGCTCAGTAAAGGACAGAAATGGCATGGACCTAACAGAAGCAGAAGATATTAAGAAGAGATGGCAACAATATGCAGAAGAACTATACTAAAAAGATGTTTGCTGCTGCTGCTACTGCTGCTAAGTCGCTTCAGTTGTGTCCAACTCTGTGCGACCCCAGAGACGGCAGCCCACCAGGGTCCCCCGTCCCTGGGATTCTCCAGGCAAGAACACTGGAGTATGACCTAGATATTCACAATGGTGTGATCACTCACTTAGAGCCAGATGTCCTGGAATGCAAAGTCAAGTGGGACTTAGGAAGCATCACTATAAACAAAGCTAGTGGAGGTGATGGAATTGCAGTTGAACTATTTCAAATTCTAAAAGATGATGCTGTGAAAGTGTTACACGCAATATGTCAGCAAATTTGGAAAACTCAGCAGTGGCCACAGGACTAGAAAAGGTCAGTTTTCATTCCAATCCCAAAGAAAGTTCAAACTATCACACAATTGCACTCATCTCACATGCCAGGAAAGTAACACCCAAAATTCTGCAAGACAGGCTTCAACAGTACATGAACCATGTACTTCCAAATGTTCAAGCTTGATTTAGAAAAGGCAGAGGAATCAGAGATCAAATTGCCAACATCTGTTGGATCATAAAAAAAGCAAGAGAGTTCCTGAAAAACATCTACTTCTGCTTTGTTGATTATGCCAAAGCCCTGACTGTGTGGATCACAACAAACTGTGGAAAATTCTTAAAGAGATGGGAATGCCAGACAACCTGACCTGCCTCCTGAGAAATCTGTATGCAGATGAAGAAGCAATAGTTAGAACTGGACATGGAACAACAGACTGGTTCCAAATAGGAAAAGGAGTATGTCAAAGCTGTATATTGTCACCCTGCTATTTTAACTTATATGCAGAGTACATCATGAGAAATGCTGAGCTGGAGGAAGCACAAGCTGGAATCAAGATTGCTGGGAGAAATATCAATAAACTCAGATATGCAAATGACACCACCCTTATGGCAGAAAGTGGAGAAGAACTAAAGAGCCTCTTGATGAAAAGGGAAAGAGCAGAGTGAAAAAGTTGGCTTAAAGCCCAACATTCAGAGAACTAAGATCATGGCATCTGGTCCCATCACTTCATGGCAAATAGATGGGGAAACAGTGTCAGACTTTATTGGGGGGGGGGGGGCTCCAAAATCACTGCAGATGGTGATTGCAGCCGTGAATTAAAAGATGCTTACTCCTTGGAAGGAAAGTTATGACCAACCTAGACAGTATATTAAAAAGCAGAGACATCACTTTGCCAACAAAGGTCCGTCTAGTCAAGGGTATGTTTTTTCCAATGGTAGTGTATGGATGTGAGAGTTGGACTATAAAGCTGAGTGCCAAAGAATTGATGCTTTTGAACTGTGGTGTTGGAGAAGACTCTTGAGAGTCCCTTGGGCTGTGAGGAGATTCAACCAGTCCATCCTAAAGGAGATCAGTCCTGGATGTTCACTGGAAAGACTGATGGTGAAGCTGAAACTCCAATACTTTGGCCACCTCATGCGAAGAGCTGACTCATTTGAAAAGACCCTGATGCTGGGAAAGATTGATGGCAGGAGGAGAAGGGGAGAACAGAGGATGAGATGGCTGGATGGCATCACCGACTTAATGGACATGAGTTTGAGTAAGCTCCGGGAGTTGGTGATGGACAGGGAGGCCTGGTGTGCTGTGATCCATGGGGTCACAGAGTCTGACACGACTGAGCGACTGAACTGAACTGAATATTCCATTGTATATATGTACCACATCTTCTTTATCCATTCCTCTGTCAATGGACAGAGAAGGCAATGGCACCCCACTCCAGTACTCTTGCCTGGAAAATCCCATGGACGGAGGAGCCTGGTAGGCTGCAGTCCATGGGGTTGCTAAGAGTTGGACACGACTGAGCAACTTCACTTTCATTTTCACTTTCATGCATTGGAGAAGGAAATGGCAACCCACTCCAGTGTTCTTGCCTGGAGAATCCCAGGGATGGGGGAGCCTGGTGGGCTGCCATCTATGGGATCGCACAGAGTTGGACACCACTGAAGCAACTTAGCAGCAGCAGCAGCTGTCAATGGACATTTAGTTAGCCTCCATGTCTTCACTATTATCAATTCACTGCCATAAACACTGGGGTGCATGTATCTTTTTGAATTATGAATTTCTCTGAGTATATGCCTAGGAGTGGGATTGCAGGGTCATATAGTTCTAATTTTAGTTTTTTAAGGAACCTCCATACTGTTCTCCATAGTGGCTGCACCACCTTATGTTCCCACCAACAGTGTAGGAGGATTCCCTTTACTCCATACCTTCACCAGTAATTTAGACACTATTTTCCTGGAAAAGGAAATGGCAACCCACCCCAGTATTCTTGCCTGGAAAATTCCATGGACAGAGGAGCCTGGTGGGGTCCATGGGGTTGCAAAGAGTCAGCCACGACTGAGTGACTGAGCACATCTCTAGCATTTATTGTTTGTAGATTTTTTAAAATAGAAATTTTGATCAACTGTGCTGGAAGAGAAAATTATCTTTCTATTATTCATATTAAATATTATGAAATTATCATATGAACAGGTGAATAAATACTATACAACTATACTACTGTATACTATCAGTTCAGTTCAGTCGCTCAGTCATGTCTGACTCTTTGTGACCCCATGGACTGCAGCACGCCAGGCCTCCCTGTCCATCACCAACTCCCAGAGTTTACTCAAACTCATGTCCATTGAGTCGGTGATGCCATCCAACCACGTCATCCTCTGTCATCTCCTTCTCCTCCTGCCTTCACTCTTTCCCAGCATCAGGGTCTTTTCCAATGAGTCAGCTCTTCCCATCAGGTGGCCACAGTATTGGAGTTTCAGCTTCAGCATCAGTCCTTCCAATGAATATTCAGGACTGATTTCCTTTAGGATGGACTGGTTTCATCTCCTGGCAGTCCAAGGGACTCTCAAGAATCTTCTCCAACACCACAGTTAAAAATAGCATACAATAGATATACTAATATACTAGTATACTAGAATACTAGTATACTAATAGTATACAACTATACTAACAATTTATATATATATATATATATATATATATATATATATATATATATATATAGTAAAAGACTTTGTAGGGGTGTATTAGGAAGTTAATATTAGGTTATTTTCTACATTGTCTGATGTTTGTAGTATTTGTGAGCTTTTATAAATTTGTAAGATATTGTGATTTCTCTTCTCATTATAAATAAATATTCATTTCTGTACCTAATTTTGTATCCTTATGAAGAGAGAACCATCCCCCCCACAAAGTGTATAAGCTTCAGGTCTCTCAAAGCCTAGATTGACCTCTGCCTATATCCAGCCCTTCAGCAAATACTGTTGGCTCCACCATCCATATATGTACACAATCTGAGCACCTCTCCGCATCTTCATCACCACCACTCTGGTCTCAGCCACCATCATTTCCCACCTGGATGACTACATCAGCCTCCTAATTTTTCTCCCTTCTTCTTGCCTTGCCTACTTTCAGTTCAGTCCCAACGCAGCAACCAGAGTAATGTTTTCTAAGCCAAAGCCATATCAGGTCCTTCCTCTGCTCAAAATGCTCCAATGATTTCTGTCCTCACTCAGAGTAAAATCCAAAGTCCTCTTTACGGTCTTCAGAGACCTGTGCGATTGGGATCCTCCACACCTCTCTGACCTCCTCTCCTGCTCCTCTCCCTTCACTTCCTCTCTTCCAGTTACCCTGGCTTTTCTGTTGGTCCTTGAATTTGCCAAACCTACTTCTGTCTTAAGACCTTGGCCTTGGTTATTCCCTCTACGTGGCTCACTCCTGTTTTGCTGAAAGTTTTCACTTTTGTCTCAATTTCAAAGGATTTGTTAACAAAATAAGCCACTTGTTATATACAAATAAATGATATAGATATTCATTAGAGAATTATCTAGCTTACTTTTAACATACTAATGTTAAAAGAAAAGAGAACTAGAAAAAGCAGAGAATACATCAACAAATTGGATTTTGACCAACATCCACACTTAAACAGTGCTGGGAAGTCCCATGTCACAGCACATCTGGGATCCCAGTTGGGAAAGGGTCCTAGGCAGCACGTCTGCTCCGTGGGTGACACTTCAAAGACTGCAGTTCTGGGTTCCCGCTTATAATCCCAGGACTGAAGCAAACTGATATCATCATCAATCTGTGACCAAACTGCAAGCCTGGTTTTATGTTACTGCTATTTGTTTTGTCTTATAAAGCTTGGAATGCTGCTAAGCCTGGAGCTTGGTTGGCCAGGCCCCCTCCAGGGTCTCAACAATCTCAAGATTTCTTCCCCGTCTTATCTATGGTGCTGCAAGTCTTGCACTCACAACAGGCAGTCATTCCCAATCAGGGCCTGCTCTGCTTTGTCTCTGAAGCCTCAGTTCAGTTCAGTCGCTCAGTCTTGTCTGACTCTTTGTGACCCCATGGACTGCAGTATGCCGTGCTTCCTTGTCCATCACCAACTCCCAGATGCCTGCTGCTGCTGCTAAGTCGCTTCAGTCATGTCTGACTCTGTGCGACCCCGTAGACGGCAACCCACCGGGCTCCCCCGTCCCTGGGATTCTCCAGGCAAGAACACTGGAGTGGGTTGCCATTTCCTTCTCCAATGCATGAAAGTGAAAAGTGAAAGGGAAGTCGCTCAGTCATGTCCAGCTCTTAGCGACCTCATGGACTGCAGCCTTCGAGGCTCCTCCTCCCATGGGATTTTCCAGGCAAGAGTATTGGAATGGATTCCCGGATGCCTAAACAAGACAATTTATGCCTAAAACAAGATTATTTATTAAATAAAATTTAATCTGTTTAATTTCTGAAGCCTAAACGAGACTATTTATTTAATTTCCATAACAATTCCCTCATTTCTTTCAGGTCTCTGCTTAAGTGTCACTTGGTTGGCCAGGCCCCCTCCAGGGTGTCAACAATTCTCTCCAGGCAAGAATACTGGAGTGGGTTGCCATACCCTCCTCCAAGGAATCGTCCCAACCCAGGGATCGAACCCATGTCTCCTGCGTCTCCTGCATTGCAGGTGGATTCTTTACCACTAAGCCACCAGGGAAGCCCAAGTACATTCACATTGCTATGCAACTATCATCACCCCCATCTACAGAACATTTTTCATCTTGCAAAACTAAAACTCTTAACCTCCTTTCCTCTTTATATATTAAGTTAATGCCTGAATTTCTTGCACAAATATTTATCATAATGATGTTAGAAGGCCATTTCCATTTTGGGAACAGACTAATAAGAAATTTACATTCATTTTATAAAAAGATGATTGAAAAATGACTGTGTTCCTATTCCCTGAGCAGATTAAGGGTGAAGCTGTCTAGCTTCAAAAATGATTCATTATTGTGTTCCTCTGGGAGCCTGAATATTCAGGACCAGTTGTTTTCCTTATTAATATTTGAATTTAATATTTTACCATAAGAAATATGATACCAAAGGAACAGTAAATATTTAACTACTTATGATATTATTTCAATATAACATTTCTTCTTTTACCTAGAGTTTAATTGAAGGAGAAGGGGACAACAGAGGATAAGATGACTGGATGGCATCACCAACTTGACGGACATGAGTTTGAGCAAGCTCTGGGAGTTGGTGATGGACAGGGAAGCCTGGTGTGCTGCAGTCCATGAGGTAACAAAGAGTTGGACACAATTGAGTGACTGAACTGAACTGAGAGTTTAATTATCAGTATTATCAAAATTACGTCTGAATTTGGCAATAAGGAGTTCATGATCTGAGCCACAGTCAGCTCCCAGTCTTGTTTTTGCTGACTGTATAGAGTTTCTCCATCTTTGGCTGCAAATAATATAATCAATTTGATTTCAGTATTGACCACTTTGTGATGTCCTTGTGTAGAGTCTTCTCTTGTGTTGTTGGAAGAGAGTGTTTGCTAAGACCAGTGCATTCTCTTGGCAAAACTCTGTTAGCCTTTGACCTGCTTTGTTTTGTACTCCAAGGCCAAATTTGCCTGTTACTCCAGGTATCTCCTGACTTCCTACTTTTGAATTCCAGTCCCCTATAATGTAGAGGACATTGTTTTGGGGTATTAGTTCTAAAAGGTCTTGTAGGTTTTCATAGAACCATTCAGTGTCAGCTTCTTCACCATTACTGGTTGGAGCATCGACTTGGATTACTGTGATATTGAATGGTTTGCCTTGGAAATGAACAGAGATCATTCTGTCGTTTTTGAGATTGCATCCAAGCACCGCATTTCAGACTCTTCTGTTTACTATGATGGTTATTCCATTTATTCTAAGGGATTCTTGCCCACAGTAGTAGATATAATGGTCATCTGAGTTAAATTCACCCATTCCAGTCCATTTTAGTTCCCTGATTCCTAAAATGTCAGTGTTCACTCTTGCCATCTCCTGTTTGACCACTTCCAATTTGCCATGATTCATGGACCTAACATGCCAGGTTCCTGTGCAATATTGTTCTTTACAGCATCAGACTTTACTTCTATCACCAGTCACAACCACAACCGGGTGTTGTTTTTGCTTTGGCTCCGTCTCTTCATTCTTTCTGGAGTTATTTCTCCACAGATCTCCCGTAGCATATTGGGAATCTACTGACCTGGGGGGTTCATCTTTCAGTGTCCTATCTTTTTGCCTTTTCATACTGTTCAAAAAATAAAGTCTGACACTGTTTCCACTGTTTCCCCATCTATTTCCCATGAAGTGAAGGGATCAGATGCCATGATCTTAGTTTTCTGAATGTTGAGCTTTAAGCCATAAAAAATGAAATAATGCCATTTGCAGCAACATGGATGGACCTAGAAATTACCATACTAAGTAAACTAAGACAGAGAAAGACAAAAATCATATGATATCACTTATATGTGGAATCTAAACAATGATACAAATGAATTTATTTACAAAACAGAAACATACTCACAGACTTACAAAATAAATTTACAGTAAACTTATGGTTATTTATCCTTCCTACCACACAGAGGTGGCAAGAAGGATAAATTAGGAGGTTGGGATTAACATACACACACTACTATATATAAAATAGATAAACAACAAGGACCTACTGTAAAGCACAGGGAACCATACTCAATATTCTGTAATAACTTATAAGGGAAAAGAACCTGAAAAAGAATAGATATATGTGTATGTACATACAACCAAACCACTTTGCTGTACACCTGAAGCTAATACAACATAAGTCAACTATACTCCAATATAAAATTTCTTAAAATTTATATTTTATTATCAATACTTTTATTTCCTTTTATCATTGATAGACCTTTTAATTGCCATTGTGTTAATAATAAGACAAGTTTTGTGAGGCTAGTCTCCTTTCTTTCTTACATATTAACTTCCTATCATATTTAAATTCTTGTTCATCATAAATTCCAAAAAAATACAAAATTGACCTGAAAATAGGGCCTTTATATGAGCAGTTTGAATGCACTTAAACATTGACAGTGCACCACACTGAGTTATGAAATTGTTTAACCAAATCACTCAATATCCCATACATTGAGTGTATGCATGCTAAGTCACTTCAATCGTGTCCGCTTCGGTGTGACCCTATGGACTGTAGCCTGCCAGGTTCCTCTGTCCATGGGGATTCTCCAGGCAAGAATACCAGAGTGAGTTGCCATGCCCTTCTCCAGGGGATCTTCCTGATCCAGGGATCAAACCTGTGTCTCTTATGTCTCCTATATTGGCAAGTGGGTTCCAGTTATTGATTAATATATTTTGGCTTTTTGTGACAAGAAAACGTGTTTCTTCAGGCTAGCAACCGTGTCTATGATACTTTCATGTGCCATTTTCATCAGAAATTGCCAGATTTCATCAGAGCAAGATGAATCAGATACGCTAAAATATGATCCAATATGTTAAGATGCATAAAATACGCAGATTCATAAACAAAATCATAATTTGTAGTACTGCTACAGGCTGGTGCTCTGCAAAAATAAGATTTCTGATATATTCTATTTCACAAGATTCCCACAAAAACTTGCTATAGCCACTATCAAAACTCTATGGAGTTTCCTCAAAAAATTAAAAATCATGATCCAGCAATCCCACTTGTAGATATATATCCAAAAGAACTGAACTCAAGCTCTCAAAGAGATTTATGCAGCCTTATGTTTACTGCAGCATTATTCACCACAGCGAAGATATAGAAACAACCTAAATATCCATTGACATGAATGGGTAAACAAAATGTGATAGAGAGATACATGTACACACAATGGAATATTATTCAGCCTTAAAAAAGAAGGAAAACCTTTCACAGGCTACAACATGAAAAAGCCTTGAGGACATTGCTGCTGCTGCTGCTGCTAAGTCACTTCAGTCATGTCCGACTCTGTGTGACCCCATAGACACCAGCCCACCAGGCTCCCCAGTCCCTGGCATTCTCCAGGCAAGAACACTGAAGTGGGTTGCCATTCCCTTCTCCAATGGATGAAAGTGAAAAGTGAAAGTGAAATCGTTCAGTCATGTCTGACCCTCAGCGACCCCATGGACCACAGCCTTCCAGGCTCCTCCATCCATGGGATTTTCCAGGCAAGAGTACTGGAGTGGGGTGCCATTGCTTGAGGACATTATGCTAAACGAAATAAGCCAATCACAAAAAGATAAGTATTGCGTGATTCAACTTATATGAGGTATCTAAAATAGTCAAACTCAGAAGCAAAGAGTAGAATGGTGGTTGCCAGGGGCTGGGGAGAGGAAGTAAGAGGGAGTTTACTTTTCAATGAGCATAAAGTTTCAGCTATACAAGATGAATCATTTTTAGAGATCTGCTGTACAACACTGTACCTATAGTCAACAAAAATGTGTTATACAATTTAAAATATATTAAGAGGGCAGGGCTCATGTTAACTACTCTGGCCACAATTAAAAGAATGGATGGTGCATTCAGAGTTGCATATGCCACATTCATATGCAACTCTGAATGCACCATCCATTCTTTTATCCATTCATCCGTCCATTACTGACAGCAGGAAACTCCCATTCTGAATCCTCCATATATAGTTTTACATGTCCAGTGAGCAGAAGAATTTTCCACAGGCTGGTTTCTGCTCTGTACATTCCCAACCTTATTTCTTCTCAACTACACATATTTCCAGTGCTGGTGCTGCAGGACACATTAGTACCGAGATATGATCTTTGGCTCTATACCATTAGTCAGCATAGTGTGAGCAAAGAGTATTCCTGGATGCCATTCTTATGACAAGATGGTTAGCAGTGATACAGAAGTGACTGCAAGTCGAGTAAAAATATTTGATCAAACCCCAAAGAAGCATAAACCCAATTGAACTTCCCCTTTCTATGACCCCAAAATGTCCACAGCCACCCAATACCAACCCCACCACGAGAGGAGCAACAGCAGAGGGGAAGCTGGAGTGTAAGAAGACAGCTATCTTAACTGACGGCAATTAAAATTTTTCACTTCTGCAAAGTTTACAAAAGCTGGCAGCCATGTCATCCCATTGTTGGGGCCTTGTAAGAAGCTCCCACAAGTGAAGGACTTTGACACTTAAGCTTAATCAGCCTCAGAGTAATTACAGAACTAGATGTGGAGTGAGAGAGAGGAGTCGAGAATGGTGCCCAGGTTTTGGTCCT
This sequence comes from Ovis canadensis, assembly GCF_042477335.2. Classification (NCBI taxonomy): domain Eukaryota; kingdom Metazoa; phylum Chordata; class Mammalia; order Artiodactyla; family Bovidae; genus Ovis; species Ovis canadensis. Next base: position 117,115,979 of record NC_091727.1, on the reverse strand, counting down.
GAGCAGCTAGCTAGGTGAGTGGAGTTGTCATTTACCGAGATATGGAAGTTTAAGAGAAGGGAATTTTTCAGGTGAAAATCAGAAGTTTGGTTTTGGACAGGAGAAGTGTAAGATGTCTGTTAGCTTGAGGAAAGATGGAGTAGGCAGTTGGATATACGAGTCTTGAATCCACAGGAGAGGGTCAACTTAAGAAGTAAATCAAAGTGACAACAGCACATGGGATATATTTAAAGCCATGAGATTGGATATGAAGTGAGGAGAGAGTGAGAGAGAAGAGGTGGAGCAGGGCAGAGTCCTGGGAAACTATCGCTGGGAAGTTGGGGAGAGGAAAAGGATGAATAAAGGAGACTCAGAAAGGAGTCAATGGGACCGAAAGAAACCAGGAGAGTGTGAGGTCCCAGAAGTCAAGTGAAAAAAGTGTTTCCAAATGGAAGGAATGATAACTATTTCCAGTAATGTGATGGCTGAGAATTGAAAATGAGACATAAGGTTAAACATCAGCTACGTTGAGGTCAAAGTAACAGAGAACTTGCAAAGAGTTGGCTAGACTGAGTCAGAGTATGGAAGGAGTAGAACTAGAGACAGTGGTCATACTGGCGTGTTTTAGAAATGCCTTTCTTCAGTAAAAGTTCTTGGGATTGTTTCCTATTAACACATACAGATCTATTTCATTATTTTAAAAACTTATTTTGTGTAAGGATCACTATAATTATTCTTCCAGTTCCCTTTGGATGGACATCCAGGCTGTTAATCTTGGTGATTATAAACAATACCACCACAAATATCTTTGAATATACATTCTTGTGCACATGCAAAATATGTCTCTAAGATTCTGAATTCTGAAACCGCTAAATAAAGACTACATTTGTCCCTTGATATCCACAAGGGATGGTTCCAGGACTCCCATGTGTACCAAAATCCAGGCATGCTCAAGTCCCTTAATAAAATGGTGTAGTATTTGCATATAACCTAGGCACATCTTCCTGTACATGTTCAATCATCTGTAGATTACCTACAGTACCCCAAAAAATGTAAATGCTGTATAAATAGTGGCCAGAGCATGGGAAGTTCAAGTTTTGCTTTTTAGAACTTTGTGGAATCTTTTTTCCCAAATATTTTCTATCTGCAGTTGGTTGAATCCTCAGATGCAGAAACCCCTCAGATATGGAGGGCTGATTGCATGCACACTTTCAGTTTTAACACAGACTGTCAAATCGCCCTCAAGTGACTCTCTCATCAGTAACATGAAAGAACTATTCTTTCCCCCCACCTTTCAAAGCACTGGATACTAATAATCTTTTAATCTTTGCCACCCTGATACATTTTTTTAATAGCAATGTTATTTTAATTTGCATGTCTTTGATCATCAGTAAAGCAGAACAGCCTTTCATATTTATTTTCATTTGCATTCCTTCTTTTGTATTACAACTGGGGACTTTGCCAATTTTTCATTTGTGCATTTTAATCGATTTGTTAGAAACATATCATATATGTTGCAAATATTTTCTCCCCCAAAATGTGTTTGACTTGCAAAATTATTTATGGTGTTAAACATCCATTGACAGATGAATGGATGAAGAAGGTGTGGTACATATATGCAGTTGAATATCATTCATCCTTTGAAGGGAATGAAATAATGCCATTTGCAGCAACATGGATGGACCTGGAGGTTATCATGCTAGGTGAAGTAAGTCAGACAGAGAAAGACAAATATCATACGATATCGCTTATACACAGAATCTAAGAAAAATATACAAATGAACATATTTATAAAACAAAAACATTCACAGACTTAGCGAATGACCTTACAAGGGGAAAGGCAGGTGGTGGAGGAATAGATTGGAAGTTGGATTAACATGTACACACTGCTATATTTAAAACAGATAACAGGGAACTCTGCTCAGTATTCTGTAATAACCTAAATGGGAAAATAATTTGAAAAAGAATAAGATATTTCTATATGTATGAGAACGCCTGAAACCAACACAACATTGTTAATCAACTATACTCCAATATAAAGTTAAACATTTTTGAAATTATTTATGGTATTTTTATAGAGCTTGAGTTTTGTTTGTTTTCCCTTTGTAATGTGTCCCAAGCTTTCATTGTTTTCATTTATTGGTTTTTCCCATCAATGTCACAACTGATTGTTTTTTAACAAGAGCTGAAGAAATAGATTTTAAGATTATTAACCCAACGCTTAGAGAGAACACGTTCTCTTTCATAGCTAATCAGACATCTGCAATGGGGACAAAATTGCCCCTTTCCACCCCCAACTTTAATCAAGATGTTTCTCTTTATATTGTTGGCAAAGACTCCTACTGCCTAATTGAGACTTCTGTGTACTCAGTGAATACGTCTGTGTGTTTGGCCTCACAAAACCCAGGGGCTAATGGGACCACATGTTTTCTCTAACAAACACAAGAACAAACACGAGTAAGGCAGCCTATGAGGCTTTTTCATCCCTTTTGTAAAATACACATAATATTTTCAGCATGCAGTTTGCATAAAATAGTAGCAATGCAGTTTTCAAAGTCTGAATGGATTTTGGTTCATTTCATGTATAAAGCACACTTGAAATAAAGTACTTCTGTTCCAAATTTTTTTTAATCATGCTTTTTCAAGCTCTTTAGGTAAGAGATTTTTACCTTACATGGGCTAGAAACCACAACTATTCCATTACATTAAGTGGCTTCTACAATATTTGAATACTGTAATTTGAACTTTCTTTAAACCTAAAAGCTGAAACAAAAGAGTTTCAGTATGAACTGAATTTTTACAGTAATTTTCTTAATAATTAACAAGTCAACTCAAAAAAATTGCTCTTAACCACCTATAGAAGAAAGACTCTTCAATCTTGTTTCTTTCCCAAAGTAGAGCAGGTGTTTCAGAGGTATATTTTGAATTCAGTAAGTGTCCAAAGTAGGGAAAACCAATTAAAGCATCCAGACTCAAACATTACCAAAAAAAAAAAAAGTTTACAAAATCTCTTTCAGATTATAAGAAACTGTGAAGCTGTTAAAATATTAGAGTGCAGAAACAGAGACTTAAAGCCTTCTCATTAAGGAAGCAAAACTAGGAAAAAGAATGTTCTCTATTTAAATTTTTTTCCTTCATACTTATTATCCTGGATGGCTGGTTTTGAGGTTGTCATATAAAATCTACAACCAGTGAGAATTTACAATAGAAGAAATTACCCCATTCACAATAGTAGTAAAATTCATAAAATATCTAGAAATAAATAAGAAATAAGCAGAACTTATACAAAGAAAACCCTTGTGGAACATAAAATAAGACTTTAATAAATGGAGATATATTTTATTCTTAAATAGGTAGATTGAACATTAAAACAACTTTAGTTCTCCCAAACACTTCAGTTCTCTCTAGAAATCCAACATACACCCAACCAAAATTCTAGAAGTGAATTATCTGAAGGGAGAGATGGAGAGCTTGACAAAAATCATAAAATACATTAAAATCTGGAAAAGAAGGGTAATCAGTAGGATTAATCCTGCCAGATAGTGAAGTATATCATAAAAAGTGATTAAAAGAGTATGATACATGAATTGACAGGAATTGGCAGTTTAACAGATAAGAATGGAGTGTAGAAATGGACTTAAATATATGGGAGAACATAGTCCTATATGATGAAGTTGGTATCCATTCATTTAACAATTATTTACTGAGTCATATCTGATGCAGACCTGCAACACTCAAAATTTCTACCTTGAATGTAGCTTAAATTCTCATGAAAAAGAAAAACAAAAAAGCAATAAATAAAATATATAATATATCAGACAGTGATCAGTGCTATTGAGAAAACTCTTGCAGGAAAGAGAGATGGGAGGTGGATGGACTGAAGTTTTAAATAGAGCAGTCATCTCTGAGAGGGTGACATTTCAGCAAAGACCAGGAGCATGAGCCATATAGACGGTAGATTAGATAGGGTGAGGTTTCTCAACATGGACACCGTTGACACTTTGGGCCAGATAATTCTTTGCCATAGGAGAGGCTGTCGTGTGTATCATAGGGTGTTTAGCAGGATCCCTGGCCTCTACCCACTGGATGCCAGTAGCTACCCTCCTCCCGGTTGTGACAATCAGAAATGTCTGTAAAGACTTAGAGAATGAACTCATGGTTGCTGTGGGGGATGGTTGGTAGGGAGGGACAGTTAGGGAGTTTGGGAAGGTCATGTGCACACTTAATATATTTAAAATGGATAACCAACATGGCTTCACTCCAATGCCTTTGCAAAATGTCTCCTCTTCAAGATTTATAAAAAGGACTTTAGAAGTTTCTGATTTTGATAACATAATACTGAACTGAGTAATAGAAAAAAATAACTGAAAAATTCTAATGAGAAACCTGATGACTTCATAAAGCTATTAACAAAAAGGATTATTTACATAGAACTGAATAAACTGGTAAATATGGTTGCAATTTTTATGGTTGCTATTTCAAAGGATTACTGGTTTAAATCTGGGTTTTCCAAGTATAAGAAAAACTTCTTCAATTAATTATGACTTCCAGGAATTTGGTAGATTATGCCTTTTGGAACATACATCTTTTTCTCTCTACCTGGTTGATCCTGACAGTAACATATGCTGGTGTCAAAGATTAGGCCACGCATCAGTGTGTATGCCCAGTGCAATGAAACTATAGTTAGCTGATTAAATCAGTTATGGTTCCTTTGGTCACTTGATTACTGCAACTGGATTACAAGTAGTTACACTAATCATTGTTTAAATTTGTCCTTTGTTTTCAAATTGTGCTTTGTGTCTCCCTGCTGCTCTATGACATTGTCTGCATTACTTATATCTTGTTTAATTTGTAAGATTGTTGTCTCTTGAAGTAACCAATGTGTATTCAGGCCTCCAATAAAAGTTCTATGGCTAAACATTTTGAAAAAAATCACATTTTTAACGTAAAATAATTGTAATAATGTGATTCTAGGTATGGGAAGAAGCAACAAGGGAAAATGTCTCCTGGATTATTGTAGACAGAATCCAGAGAATTTTTAATTATTGATGGGATCTGGTCCAAATCTTAAGACCTGGAGTGACATAGCAAGAATTTTTGGCTTAACTGGGATGAGCCTCCCAGGACCATGGGACAAAAGTTGGTCATGAAATATTTCCCAGACAATGGTCATTCATGACCAAGAGGGTAAGACCTGATTGCAGCCCTTCAATGTGAGCCAGTGAGCCCCAAGGAAGGGAAGTACCTGCCATTATGAAGTGAAAATATGTCCTGTCATATGAATAAACAAGAAATGTCACAGTCTTTAGCAATTTCTGGCCTCCAAATATGAATGAGGGCTCCCAAAACTGCTATCCAGAGGATGCTGCCATCCACCATGGTGATTGCTGAGGAGCTGGGGGAATGCAGGAAGCAAGGTGAACAAGGAAATAGATTGGCCCCAGATAGCTGAGGTGCATATGAAAGGAGTGAATTCAGTGAGTGAGAACCTTCCATCTTCCCATACATGGAATGCTAAATTCCTTAACTTGATACCTGATCTTTAATTTTCAGAAGGCCTGCTCCCTTTGTTGCAAACTTGTATATACTTTGACTCCCCCACTTGCCTCCTTGGGGCAGGTTTCTCAGAGCTAATGAGATGTTGTCTCCTGGGCTTAGAGTCCTAAACATTCTCACCAAATAAAATAACTCTCTACTTTCAGGTTGTGATCATATTTTTTAATCAACACCACCTAACAGTCATCAAACTGCAGCCACTCCAGCCACTCCCTATGGTGAACCCTGAGGAAACTGAGAATGCAGGATTACAGGCCCCAGATGGCTGAGGTACATATGAAGGAAATAATATCAATGAGCCCTGATTCTTGCATCATTCCATACATAGAAGAGCGCTAAATTTCTTCACTTGAGATGCTGTCTCGTGAATTTGAAGTTCAGCATATCTAAGTCTACAGGTGTAAAACAGACGCTTTCCAAAAGAGGAACAAAAAGAAGACAAATCACAACATTTGAAACACTGGTAAAGATGGCGGACACTCCCAGAAAGATCCACCTGACTAAGCAGAACAGTCATCACCCCCTTTTTCCATAAGATTGAGGAATTGTTACAGAGAAGAAGCCAGTTTTGACTCCATGTTGGAAACTATTTCTTTAACTTGCTTTTCATTGTTTTTGTTAATATAATCATACATAATGCCTTGCTTAAAAGGACCCTCTCCCTCTGGTGGTTTAGGCATTATGTCATGTCCTACTCATGCAACTCCATGGACTGTAGCCCTCCAGGCTCCTCTGTCCATGGAATTCTCCAGGCAAGAATACTGAAGTGGCTTGCCATATCCTTCTCCAGGGGATCTTCCCAACCCAGGGATCAAACCTGGGTCACCTGACTGTAAACTAAAGTGCCTTTGTTCAGAACTTTCTGTCCACCTATACATGGCAGGAAGAAATTAACACATTCAGTGCCTGAGGCTTGCCATTCTAGAAGATGTTTGCAAGATGAATAGTCTTTTCACTTTTCTTCCTCACCTCCCCCTCACCATCTCTAATCTATAAAAGAACCTGGCATCCAGACCCCATAAGATGATTATTTTGAGGCACTAACCTGCCATCCTGGAGAAATTTGGCCTTGGAGTACAGAATGAAGCAGGGCAAAGGTTAATAGAGTTTTGCCAAGAGAATGCACTGGTCATCACAAACACCCTCTTCCAACAATACAAGAGACGACTTTACACATGGACATCATCAGATGGCCAACACCGAAATCAGACTGATTATATTCTTTGCAGTCAAAGATGGAGAAGCTCTATACAGCCAGCAAAAAAAAGACTGGGAGCTGACTGTGGCTCAGATCATAAACTTCTTATTGCCAAATTCAGACTTAAATTGAAGAAAGTAGGGAAAACAACTAGACTATTCAGGTATCACCTAAATCAAATCCCTAATGATTATACAGTGGAAGTGACAAATAGACTCAAGGGATTAGATCTGATAGAGTGCCTGAAGAACTATGGACAGGAGTTTGTGACATTGTACAGGAGGCAGGGATCAAGATTGTCCACAAGCAAAAGAAATGCAAAAAGGCAAAATGGTTGTCTGAGGAGGCCTTGCAAATAGCTCTGAAAAGAAGAGAAGCAAAAGGCAAAGAAGAAAAGGAAAGTATACCTATTTGAATGCAGAGTTCCAAATAATAGCAAGGAGAGATAAGAAAGCCTTCCTCAGCAATCAATGCAGAGAAATAGAGGAAAATAGAATGGAAAAGACTAGAGATCTCCTCAAGAAAATTAGAGATACCAAGGGAATATTTCATGCAAAGATGGACACAATAAAGGACAGAAATGATATGGACCTAACAGAAGCAGAAGATATTAAGAAGAGGTGGCAACAATATACAGAAGAACTATACTAAAAAGATGTTTATGACTCAGATAATCACGATAGTGTGATCACTCACCTAGAGCCAGACATCCTGGAATGCGAAGTCAAGTGGGCCTTGGAAAGCATCACACTGGTGAAAGAAATCAAAGAGGACACTAAAAGATGGAGAAATATACCATGTTCATGGATCAGAAGAATCAATATAGTGAAAATGAGTATATTACCCAAAGCAATTTATAGATTCAATGCAATCCCTATCAAGCTACCAATGGTATTTTTCACAGAACTAGAACAAATAATTTCACACTTTGTATGGAAATACAAAAAACTTCGAATAGCCAAAGCAATCTTGAGAAAGAAGAATGGAACTGGAGGAATCAACCTGCCTGACTTCAGGCTCTACTACAAAGCCACAGTCATCAAGACAATATGGTACTGGCACAAAGACAGAAATATAGATCAATGGAAAACAATAGAAAGCCCAGAGATAAATCCATGCACCTATGGACACCTTATCTTTGACAAAGGAGGCAAGAATATACAATGGATTAAAGACAATCTCTTTAACAAGTGGTGCTGGGAAAACTGGTCAACCACTTGTAAAAGAATGAAACTAGAACACTTTCTAACACCACACACAAAAATAAACTCAAAATGGATTAAAGATCTAAACATAAGACCAGAAACTATAAAACTCCTAGAGGAGAACATAGGCAAAACACTCTCTGACATAAATCACAGCAGGATCCTCTATGACCCACCTCCCAGAATATTGGAAATAAAAGCAAAAATAAACAAATGGGACCTAATTAAAATTAAAAGCTTCTGCACAACAAAGGAAACTATAGGCAAAGTGAAAAGACAGCCTTCAGAATGGGAGAAAATAATAGCAAATGAAGCAACTGACAAACAACTAAACTCAAAAATATACAAGCAACTCCTACAGCTCAACTCCAGAAAAATAAACGACCCAATCAAAAAATGGGCCAAAGAACTAAACAGACATTTCTCCAAAGAAGACATACAGATGGCTAACAAACACATGAAAAGATGCTCAACATCACTTATTATCAGAGAAATGCAAATCAAAACCACAATGAGGTACCATTTCACACCAGTCAGGATGGCTGCTATCCAAAAGTCTACAAGCAATAAATGCTGGAGAGGGTGTGGAGAAAAGGGAACCCTCTTACACTGTTGGTGGGAATGCAAACTAGTACAACTACTATGGAGAACAGTGTGGATATTCCTTACAAAACTGGAAATAGAACTGCCTTATGACCCAGCAATCCCACTGGTGGGCATACACACCAAGGAAACCAGAATCGAAAGAGACATGTGTACCCCAATGTTCATCACAGCACTGTTTATAATAGCCAGGACATGGAAGCAACCTAGATGTCCATCAGCAGATGAATGGATAAGAAAGCTGTGGTACATATACACAATGGAGTATTACTCAGCCATTAAAAGGAATACATTTGAATCAGTTCTAATGAGGTGGATTAAACTGGAGCCTATTATACAGAGTGAAGTAAGCCAGAAAGAAAAACACCAATACAGTATACTAACGCATATATATGGAATTTAGAAAGATGGTAACGATAACCCTGTATGCCAGACAACAAAAGAGACACAAATGTATAGAAGTCTTTTGGACTCTGTGAGAGAGGGCGAGGGTGGGATGATTTGGGAGAATGGCACTGAAACATGTATAATATCTTTATGAAATGAATAGCCAGTCCAGGTTCGATGCATGATACTGGATGCTTGGAACTGGTGCACTGAGACGATCCAGAGGGATGGCACGGCGAGGGAGGAGGGAGTGGGGTTCAAGATGGGGAACACGTGTATACCTGTGGCGGATTCATATTGAAGTGTGGCAAAACCAATACAATAGTGTAAAGTAATTAACCTCCAATTAAAATAAATAAATTTATTTAAAAAATAATAAAAAAATTTAAAAAATACAAAACAAAACAAAAAATTTTTAAAAAGGAAGCATCACTACAAACAAAGCTAGTGGAGGTGATGGAATTCCAGTTGAGCTATTTTAAATCCTGAAAGATGATGCTGTGAAAGTGCTGCACTCAATATGGCAGCAACTTTGGAAAACTCAGCAGTGGCCACAGGACTGGAAAAGGTCAGTTTTCATTCCAATCCTAAAGAAAGACAATGCCAAAGAATGTTCAAACTACCACACAATTGCACTTATCTCACACGCTAGCAAAGTAATGCTCAAAATTCTCCAGACCAGGCTTCAACAGTACGTGAACCATGAACTTCCAGATGTTCAAGATGGATTTAGAAAAGGCAGAGGAACCAGAGATCAAATTGCCAACATCCACTGTATCATCAAAAAAAGCAAGAGAGTTCAGAAATACATCTACTTCTTTCTTGACTATGCCAAAGCCTTTGACTGTGTGGATCACAAAAAAACTGTGGAAAATTCTTAAAGAGATGGGAATACCAAACAACCTAACCTGTCTCCTGAGAAATCTGTATGCAGGTGAAGAAGCAACAGTTAGAACTGGACATGGAACAACAGACTGGTTCCAAATCAGGAAAGGAGTATGTCAAGGCTGTATATTGTCACCCTGCTTATTTAACTTATATGCAGAGTACATTATGAGAAATGCCAGGCTGGATGAAGCACAAGCTGGAATCAAGATTGCCAGGAGAAATATCAATAACCTCAGATATGCAGATGACACCATCCTTATGGCAGAAATCAAAGAACTAAAGAGCCTCTTGATGAAAGTGAAAGAGGAGAGTGAAAAAGTTGGCTTAAACCTCAACATTCAGAAAACTAAGATCATGGCATCTGGTCCTATCAATTCATGGTAAATAGATGGGGAAACAATAGAAACAGTGACAGATTTTATTTTGGGGGGGCTCCAAAATCACTGCAGATGGTGACTGCAGCCATGAAATTAAAAGGCTCTTGCTCCTGGGAAGAAAAGTTATGACCAACCTAGACAGTATATTAAAAAGCAGAGACATTACTTTGCCAACAAAGGTCCATCTAGTCAAAGCTATGGTTTTTCCAGTAGTCATGAATGGATATGAGAGTTGGACTTAAAGAAAGCTGAGTGCCGAAGAATTGGTGCTTTTGAACTGTGGTGTTGGAGAAGACTCTTGAGTCCCTTGGACTGCAAGGAGATCCAACCAGTCCATCCTAAAGGAAATCAGTCCTGAATCATTGGAAGGACTGATGCTGAAATTGAAGCTCCAATACTTTGGCCACCTAATGCGAAGAACTGACTCCTTGGAGAAGACCCTGATGCTAGGAAAGATTGAAGGTGGGAGGAGAAGGGAACAACAGAGGATAACATGGCTGGATGGCATCACTGACTCAATGGACATAACTCCAGGAGTTGGTGACGGACAGGAAGGCCTGGCAAGCTGCAGTCCTCGAGATTGCAAAGAGTCAGACACAACTGAGTGACTGAACTGAACTAACTATACCTGCCATCTTCTGCTCAACGTTATGGCAGCCTGGATGGGAGGGGCGTTTGGGGTAGAATGGATAGGTGTATATATATGGCTGAATGGATAGATGTATATGTATGGCTGGGTCCCTTCACTGTTCACCTGAAACTATCACAACACTGTTAATTGGCTATACCCCAATAAAAAATAAATAGTTGATAAAGTAAAAAAAAAAAAAAAAGAAGAAGAAGAAATGTTTGTAAACATTGAGAAAAGTCACCTGGGTAGCAAAATGGCCCCCAACTGAAAACCTCTGGTTTGGAAAGAATAGTGTGGGCAAATGTCCCAAGTGTCTGAGGAGAATGGTTGGCATGCTAAAGAGACAGCAAGAGAGCTATTGTGACTGGAGTGGAGTGAGCATAGATCAAGGGTCAGGTTGCATGGCAGGGCTGGGAGGAGAACCGTAGAATATGATGTAATATATTTTGAGGGAGGGGGTAGTCTGTGTCAGATCATACAGGACCTTGTAAGACACTGTGATGACTTTATCTTTTATGTGAAAAGTGTTGAAGGCATTATTCACTCAATCGTGTCCGACTCTTTGCAACCCCATGGACTGCAGCCTGCCAGACTTCTCTGTCCATGGAGTTCTCCAGGCCAGAATACTGGAGAGGGTTGCCATTTTCTTCTCCAGGGGATCTTCCCAACCCAGGGATCAAAGCCAGGTCTCCTGCATTGCAGGCAGATTCTTTAGCATCTGAGCCACCAGGGGAGCGAGGTGGCACTAGTGATAAAGAACCCATCTGCCAATGCAGGAGACTCAGGTTCAGTCCCTGGGTGAGGAAGATCCCCTAGAGGAAGGCATGGTAACCCACTCCAGTATTCTTGCCTAGAGAATCCTATGGACAGAGGAGCCTGGTGGGCTATAGTCCATAGGGTCACAAAGAGCTGGACACAACTGAAGGGACTTAACACACGCACATCTTTTATGTAGAATGAGATGAATAGCCATTGGAGGATTTTAAGCAGAGAAGTGATTTGATGTCTCCTATTCTCAAAGAACCATTCAGTCTGCTGTGTTGAGAACAGATTGTGGGGGAGCAAGGGACTTCCCTGGTGATCGAGTGGCTAAGACTCTGTGTTCCCAATGCAGGGGGCCCAGGCTCAATTCTTGCTCATGGAACTAGGTCCCGCATGCCGTATCTAAGAGTTCACGTCACAACTAGAATTCCCACATGCCACACCTAAGACCCGACAGAGTCAAACAAATATATATATATATATATATATATATATATATATATATATATATATATATATATATATATATATATAAATTGGAAAGGGAAGATGCGGGGAGACCAGTTATTGTGATAAGCCAGAGAAGAGGTAGCTTCAAAAAGGCTTGGATTAGGGTATGAGCAATGGACATGGGGGAAAGTGGTGGATTTTGGATGTATTTTCATGGTAGAGTCAACAGGATTTGCTGACAGATGTGAATAAAAGGGGCATCAAAAATGACTCCCAGAAGGGGAATTTGGGGGAGAATATGTACATGTGTATGTATGGCTGAGTCCCTTTGCTGTCCACCTGAAACTATCACAACATTGTTAACTGGCTATACTCCAATATAAAATAAAAGTTTGTTTTTTTAAAATGACTCCCAGGATTTTAGCCTAAGCAACTGAGAGGCTGAGTTTCCCTTTAGTGTTATGGGGAAAACTTTGGGGGTTGCCAATTTTGAGGAAAATTAGAGTTGAGTTTTGGACATGTTGACTTTGAGTGGTCTTTTTTGGGTATCCAAGTGGAGGGATATAGTCGACTGGCTATACAGGTCTGGATATCATGGGAGAGGTCAGGGATGGAAATATAAATTTGAGGTCATTAGCATATAGGTGGTATTGAAAGTCATGAAACTAGATGAGCTCACTGTGGGAGCAAATTCAGACAGAGAAAAATCTAAGAACTGGCCCAATGTTAAGAGATCAGGTGTGGAGGGATGGCATGGGAAGGAGTACTAAAGGAAAACTGGTACAGGACACTGAAAAAACAAATCAAGAGATGTGGAAGAAAACCAGGAAAATGTGTATCCTGGAAGCCAAGTGGAGAAAATGCTTCAAGGTGGAAGAATTCATCAATGATGTAAATATCACCCACAGGTTGTTGTATTTAGCAATAGGAAAGTAACTTTATAACAGCAGTTGTAGCCAAGTGGCAAGCATGAAAGAATGGCTGGAGTGGGTTCAAGAGAGAATGGGAGGAAGGGAATTAGAGACTGCAAGAACAGGCAGCTTTTTAAGGAACTTTGTTTTAGAGCAGAGCAGAGAATGTGGGACTACAGGAGGCAGTGAATCAAGATAAAGTGGGCCAAAGAACTAAACAGACATTTCTCCAAGGAAGACATACAGATGGCTAACAAACACATGAAAAGATGCTCAACATCACTCATTATCAGAGAAATGCAAATCAGAACCACAATGAGGTACCATTTCACGCCAGTCAGAATGGCTGCGATCCAAAAGTCTACAAGCAATAAATGCTGGAGAGGGTGCAGAGAAACGGGAACCCTTTCCTACACAGTTGGTGGGAATGCAAACTAGTACAGCCACTATGGAGAACAGTGTGGAGATTCCTTACAAAACTGGAAATAGAAGTGCCTTATGACCCAGTAATCCCACTGCTGGGTATACACACTGAGGAAACCAGAATCGAAAGAGACACGTGTACCCCAATGTTCACCACAGCACTGTTTATAATAGCCAGGACATGGAAGCAACCTAGATGTCCATCAGCAGATGAATGGATAAGAAAGCTGTGGTACATATACACAATGGAGTATTACTCAGCCATTAAAAAGAATACATTTGAATCAGTTCTAATGAGGTGGATGAAACTGGAGCCTATTATACAGAGTGAAGTAAGCAAGAAAGAAAAACACCAATACAGTATACTAATGCATATATATGGAATTTAGAAAGATGGTAACGATAACCCTGTATGCGAGACAGCAAAAGAGACAGATATAGTGAACAGTCTTTTGGACTCTGTGGGAGAGGGCGAGGGTGGGATGGTTTGGAAGAATGGCATTGAAACATGTATATTATCATATGTGAGACAAATCGCCAGTCCAGGTTTGATGCATGAGACAGGATGCTCGGGGCTGGTGCACTGGGATGACCCAGAGGGATGGTACGGGGAGGGAGGTGGGAGGTGGGTTCAGGATGGGGAACATGTGTACACCCGTGGCAGATTCAAGTCAATGTATGGCAAAACCAATACAATATTGTAAAGTAATTAGCCTCCAATTAAAATAAATAAATTTATATTTTAAAAAAGAAAAGAAAAAAAGATAAAGTTTGAAGATGGGGAATAGAAATAGCGTCTTTGGATGTGGATAGGAATAATGCTGTGAAGAGAAAAGCCGATGAGGCAGAGAGAGGAGAAGCTGCCAGGGGGAGGTCCTCAAGCACAAGAAAGGAGATGGAATCTAGTGCACACACATGGGATGGGCTGCACAGAAAGTCGTGGACAGTTGCTTTCTAGCAACAGGAAGCACAACAGTGAACAGAGATACAGCTGCAGGTAAGAGAGCAAGTGTGATGGTGAGGGCTTGCGGAAGTTCTTGATTGCTCCTATCTTCTCAGTGACATAGGAAGCAAGGAGAGATTATGAAAGAGGGGGTGCAGAGGCTTAAAAGAAGAAAAGATGTGTGTGCTGTGTAGGTCTAGAATTAGCCTGACCTGTTGTACTAAAGCTCCTGCATGGCACTGACCCCTCATCAAGGCATGAAACATACTGATGTTGCTGTGTAACAAGGGGTCTGAGGAAATGCAACGAGGTTTGCGCACATTGTGTATTTTGTAAAATTTATTTATTTATTTGGCCATGCCAGGTCTTAGGGCTTCCCAGCTGGCACTAGTGGTAAAAGAACCCACCTGCAAATACAGGAGACATAAGAGACACAGGTTCAATCCCTGGGTCGAGAGTATGACAACCCACTTGAGTATTCTTGCCTGGAGAATCCCATGGGCAGAGGAGCTTAGTGGGCTGCAGTCCATAGCATTGCATAGAGTCGGACATGACTGAAGAGACTTAGCACGGATGCACACCAGGTCTTAGTTGTGGCACGTGGGATCTAGTCCTCTGACCAAGGATTGAACCTGGGTCCCCCACATTGGGAGTGTGGAGTCAGCCACTGGAACAGCAGGGAAGTCCCCACATTGTGTATTGATAACAGTGAGATTAATGATTCACACCTGGTCTTAATATGATATCTGTCCCTTCCTCCCAGGGCTCTTGTGTTGAGGCTGGAATATGCTTGTATGACTGGCAAAAGAAAATTTTTAACCCCAAACGAGATTCCATTTTGGACTCCCTTGTTCCATGCAAATATCAGTGACTCCTGGTCCAAGCAAGAAAATGTACAGCCACCACCCTTACAGAGGAAGGCAAGAGGACCCCTTGCTGTATCCTTCTCCTGTAGTAAACTGTGAAACTGTAAGCACTGCCATTGGGTCCTTGAGTCACCTTTAGCTATTCAACCCTGCTCACCTGCCACTGTGAATGTAGCAGGAAATAGTTATCCAGGAGAATGCAAAAGAAAGGGAGAAAATGCATCGTTCAAATAAGGCACTGGGACACAAGGTGTAGTAGACATGGCTGCCCAAATCCATTCACAATGATTCCTCCTAGAGAATGCCCACCCTCTAACTTCCCCATCCCAGTCCATGGGGTTTCAGGATTGAGCTCACGACAGCCATGT
The DNA here is from genome assembly GCF_042477335.2 of Ovis canadensis. Taxonomy (NCBI): domain Eukaryota; kingdom Metazoa; phylum Chordata; class Mammalia; order Artiodactyla; family Bovidae; genus Ovis; species Ovis canadensis. The sequence continues at coordinate 117,100,432 of NC_091727.1, read as the reverse complement.
TTTTATTAAGTAATCCGTGTCCCTGATCAGATCAAAGGTGAACCCCTGACCCAAGCTGAACTAATCAGAGTCTCTTCCAGTCTGAAGTGCTGGCATCTAGAAGGGAGGAGACCTAAAACCGTAGTTGTTGAACTTTGGTATGGCTAGCTCCACCATAGGACTCAGTAGTAGAAAAAAAAAAAAAGAAAAACCAGTTCACAGAGAGAGATGAACTAAGCCAACACTCAGAGAGCATCAGAGATGAGAGATGGAAAGAAACTAGTACTCTTTACATTCCTGACACCTTTCCCGTCCCAGACTCTGGTCCTTTTGGATAATTAAACTCCATCCCAGAACTTGGGTTTCAGGAAAATACACCATATTCTCATAGTTAAAGTTAGCTCCTTTACTAGTAGCTAAAAATCCTTAATTCATTAGTCATTTAGAAACACATGAAGCGAGATCCTTATCTCACCTCCTACACAAAAATACATTCCAGATGGAGTTAAGATTTCAATTTAAAAATAAAATACCAGGAGTAAAATAAAATATAAGAATATTTTTACAACCTGGGAATCCGGAAATCAAAGGGGAAAAAATAGTTAAACATTTGGCTGTAAACAATTTTATGTATGTAAACAGCCAAAACATCATCAACACAGCCAAAAGGCACAAAATTGGGGGAAATCTGTGCAAAAAATGTAAAAAGCAAAGGACTAATATTAGTAATATACAAATAACTGCTATAAGTCAGTAAGAGAAGACAAAACAAAAGTAGACAAATTGGTAAAGAACAAAAATTGGTAAAGCGCAGAAAACCAATTATAAACAGCCAACAAACAAATGCAAAGATGCTCAACCTCTTACTTCAGAAATAGATGAAAATTATAGATCAGCAAATATTTAAAAGATTCATAACCCTAGTGTTGACAAGCTTTTGAAAAAACACACACTCTCTTTTACCATTGGGAATGTAGTTTGGCAACGTCAATCAAAATTCTAAATGCACAAAACCATTTGACACCAGCAAATCTACTACTAGGAATTTACCCTACAAAACTATTTACATAATTCATGTAACACTATTTATGTTTATTATAAATGGTTTATAAAATATGCACATACCCAAATACCTATCACAGAGCATTGAATTTAAAAAACATACACACACACACACACACACACACACATATATATATATATATATATATATATAGAGAGAGAGAGAGAGAGAGAGTATATCCACAGAGTGTAATGTGCTGCAGAAATTAAAAAAGATTGAAGCAGGGACTTCCCTGGTGGCACAGTGGGTAAGAATCCGCCTGCCAATGCAGGGGACATGAGTTCAGTCTCTAGTCTGGGAGGATTCCACACGCTGTGGAGCAACAAAGCCCAGGCACCACAACCGCTGAGCCTGTGTGTCACAACTCCTGAAGCCCAAGTGCGCTAGAGTTTGTGCTCCCGAACAAGAGAAGCCACCACAATGAGAAGCCTGCACACCACAGCAAAGAGTAGCCCCTGCTCATCGCAACTAGAAAAAGTCTGCACACAGCAACAAAGACCCAGTTCAGCCAAAGATAAATAAATAAAAATTTAAAAAAGAAGTCCACATGTCTAAAAACATGATTGAGGAAGCATTGTATATGCTGACACAAAAAGTTACTTCAGAGATATTTACAGTGGAAAAGGTAAATTTCAGATCACAGGAAAAGCATGATCTTACATTTTTAAAGGGGAGAGTGAGGGGTGGGGGATAAATTAGGAGTATGGGATTAACAGATACAAACTACTATACATAAAATAGATAAGCAATAAGGATTTACTGTATAGCACAGGGAACAGCATTCAGTATTTTGTAATAACCTATAAAGGAAAATAACCTGAATTTATATATAACTGAATCCATTTGTTATACACCTGAAACTATCATATTGTTAGCTAGCTATACTCCAATACAAAATAAAAAGTTTTAAAAAGAGGAGGGACTTATTTCAGTCTGTGTAATAGGCTCTAGGTTCATCCACCTCATTAGGACCTATTCAAATGCATTATTTTTTATAGCTGAGTGATATTCCATTGCATATATTTCCACAATTTCTGTATGCATTCATCTGTTAAGAACCAATACGATATTATAAAGCAATTATCCTCCAGTTAAAAAAAAAATCAAAACGTGGGGGGAGGGGAGGCTAAAACACCATGACCTAGTACCAGTGGTCAAGCTTTTAACTTTTACTTTATATAGTTGTAAGCAGTTTAAACTGTCTACAACAGACATTCATTAACTTTGCAATGTTTTAATAAAATATTTTTAGAAATCTTAGACAAAACCTTAAATAGAAAGGCATACCATGTTTTCAAATAGGAAGACACAACATCAAAACATGCCCATTCTTTCTTAACTTCACTTACAGATTTAACACGATCCCAGGAAGACTGCAGGGCTTCCCTGGAGGCTCAGTGGTAAAGAACCCACGTGTCAATGTTGGAGCTGAAGGAGATGAGAGTTCAATCCCTGGGTCGGGAAGATCCCCTGGAGGACGGTGTGGCAAGCCACTCCAGTATTCTTGCCTGGAGAATCCCATGGACAGAGGAGCCTGGTGGGCTACAGTTCATAGGGTCTCAAAGAGCTGGACATGACTGAAGTGACTTAGTACACATACATGCAGTAAAACCGCTTACTTTGGGGGCTAGAGAAGCTTATTTAATATTCACATGGAAAAATAAGAAGAGTAACCAGAAAACTGCTGAAAGGGAAGAATAATGGGACAGAGGGGACTTGTCTTACTAGATATTAAATCATATGCAATATATATAAATAGCAAGGATATTTATTATGGCAGTGTTTGTATTAGACACAGACTGTGAACCACTGAAATACTTACCAAATAAGACTAGCTAAAATATAGTATATCAATGTTATGGAGTACTAGTTCTGTTCAGTTCAGTCACTCAGTCGTGTCCAACTCTTTGCCACTCCATGGACTGTGGCACGCCAGGCTTCCCTGTCCATCACCAACTCCCAGAGCTTGCTCAAACTCATATCCATTGAGTCGGTGATGCCATCCAACCATCTCATCCTCTGTCGTCCCCTTCTCCTCCTGCCTTCAATCTTTCCAAGCATCAGGGTCTTTTCCAATGAGTCAGTTCTTCACATTAGGTGGCCAAAGTATTGGAGCTTCAGCTTCAGCATCTGTCTTTCCAACGAATATTCAGGACTGATTTCCTTTAGGATAGACTGGTTGGATCTCCCGGCAGTCCAAGGGACTCTCAAGAGTCTTCTCCAACACCACAGTACAAAAGCATCAATTCTTTGATGCTCAGCTTTCTTTATGGTCCAACTCTCATATCCATATATGACTACTGGAAAAATCACAGTTTTGCCTAGATGGACCTTTGTCAGCAAAGTAATATCTCTGCTTTGTAATATGCTGTCTAGGTTTGTCATAGCTTTTCTTCCAAGGAGCAGACATCTTTTGAATTTCATGGTTGTAGTTACCATCTGCAATGATTTTGGAGCCCAAGAAGACAAAGTCTCTCACTGTTTCCATTGCTTCCCCATCTATTTGCCATGAAGTGATGGGACCAGATGCCATGATCTTAGTTTTCTGAATGTTGAGTTTTAAGCTAACTTTTTCACTCTCCTCTTTCACTTTCATCAAGAGACTCCTTAGTTCTTCTTTACTTTCTGCCATAAGGGTGGTGTCATCTGCATAACTGAGGTTACTGATATTCCTCCTGGCAATCTTGATTCCAGTTTGTGCTTCATCCAGCCCAACATTTCTCATGTTTTACTCTGCATATAAGTTAAATAAGCAGTGTGACAATATACAGCCTTGATGTACTCCTTTCTCAATTTGGAATAAGTATGCTGTGTCCAGTTTGAACTGTTGCTTCTTGACCTGCATACAGATTTCTCAGGAGGCAGGTCAGGTGATCTGGTATTCCCATCTCTTTAAGAATTTTCCACAGTTTTTTGTGATCCACATAGTCAAAGGCTTTGGCATAATCAATAAAGCAGAAGTAGATGTTTTTCTGGAACTCCATTGCTTTTTCTATGGATCCAACAGATAATGGCAATTTGATCTTTGGTTCCTCTGCCTTTTCTAAATCCAACTTGAACATCTGAAAGTTTTTGGTTCACTACTGTTGAAGCCTCGCTTGGAGAATTTTGAGCATTACTTTGCTAGCGTGTGAGATGAGTGCAATTGTGTGGTAGTTTGAACATTCTTTGGTATTGCCTTTCTTTTAGATTTGAATGAAAGTGACCTTTTCCAGTCCTGTGGCCACTGCTGAGTTTTCCAAATTTGCTGGCATATTGAGTGCAGCACTTTAACAGCATCCTCTTTTAGGATGATCCTAAAAGATAAAAGATGGAGTACTAAGCAGTCATTAAAAATAATGAAGTAGATGTCTCAATGTGGAAACATGCTCAAAATATGTTGCTAAATCCAAAAAACAAGTTGCAAAACAGTAGACATAATGGAATCCCATTTATAAAAAGGAGGAAAGTCATATGCTTATAACAACACCCATTCTTCACATATATGTAAATATATGAAAAGTAGGTGGGAATTATGCCCACTGAACTGGTAACAGTGGTTACCTCTAATGGGGGGACTGGAATTCAGATAGTGGCAGGGAAAGTAACAGGGACTTTCATTCTGTGTACTTCTGGAATGTTTGAGTCTATTTTTAGAAAAGATTATTTATTTGGCTGTGCTGGGTCTTCATTGCTGCACGCAGGCTTTCCTCTAGTTGCAGTGAGTGGTGGCTACTCCTGGTTGCGGTTCACAAGCTTCTCGTTGCGGTGGCCTCTCTTGCTGCAGAGCACAGGCTCTAGGCGGGTGAGCTTCAGTAGTTGTGATGCATGGGCTCAGTAGTTGTCGTCCACTGGCTTAGTTGCTCCAGGGCATGTGGGATCATCAAGGACCAGAGAATGAACCCATGTCCCTACATTGGCAGGTGGATTCTTAACCACTAGACCACCAGGGAAGCCCCTAGAATGTTTGACTCTTTTTTGATGAGAATATATTCGTGTAGTACCTGTGTCATTTTTTTTCAAAAGATGCCCAAAACTTTACTATAAGAGCAGTTACAACCTGCTTTCTTGTGATATTTAGGCATATTGGACCACAAGCAAAGTTTATAAATGAATCTTCAGGGATTCATTCAATCACGTGTTCATTTCCTCATTCATTCAACATATATTAAAGTTCCTGTTATGTGCCAGGCACCTGCTGTGATCCAAAGCAGCTCACTTACCTGGTGATGGCTGAAGGCAGCTGTCACACAAAATGACTGAGACACAGCAGCAATTAACATGGCCCGGACCAAGTGTGGATGATGAACGGCACCAATAAAATAAGAAGTTAATGCCTATCACAAGACTGTCCAACAGTGAAACTGAACATGACAAAGGTGAAAAATTTGTATCTAATGATGCCAAAAGCAAGCAACTTTGAAAAATTCTAACATGTTTCTCATAAAACTTTTGCCTAAAGACTTTCTGGCTCTTGGAACCGACTATGGAATTGACTCTGCTCTTCCTTGTGCTTTGGGGGCTGCCAAAGTGGAAACCCTCCCTTAGAACTTGCATTTTTCTTCTGTATCATCACAGATTCATGGAGGAGAGAGTGACAGAGTCTGGCCAGGGCAGCTGTGCAGACCTCAGAAACCCCAGATTTGTGGCTAAACATCTGAATCTTCCCTTCCTGGGGAGGACTGGATTTTATGGGGCCAGAACCAGAGTGTGAGGCTTCTAGCAGACGCTGCCAGGCACCGGAAGACTGGGTCAAGTCAAAGACCATAGGAGAGAGCTGAGGTCTGATCACCAGGATGACCTCACACGTGCCCAGATCCAGAGTCAGAAGCAGGAGTCACACTGAGCCAGGCATTTGACATCACATCTCCCCTCAGCTCTCCGGCCCAGTCCCTCTGAGCTACCAAATTCCCTCCTCATATTCCCCTTCCTGTCCTCCCACAGCCTTTGGACTTAACGCACGGTTTGGACTCTCCTGCCAGAACCTTGGCTCTTCTCCACGTGATGCCTGGCTCTCTGCCTCAGGCTGCAGAAAAGTCCTGAGACAACCCAGATCCTGGGACCCTAATACCCGAAGTCAAGCCTGTGCCAGCACTCCCACCCACTCCATGTGCCCTGGCCTCTTTTTGGAGGGGGACCAGGACCCACATTTCGGGCAGGAGAATCCCACCAAAGGACCCCTGGGAAGGCATTGCCTGAGCAGCTGTCCCTTTCCAACCAACTCTCTTGGCAATATTTGCAACACTTGGCAGGCATATTTCTCAGTGTAAGTTCCCAAATTGGTATTCTGGATTAGCAATCAACCCTTTGTAGATTTACACAAGGGAATTCTGACCCAGACCTGAACACTCCTGAGGATGCCAACAAGACAAAGTTTTGGAGTCCTCGAATTTGACAAATGGATCCTAGGCCTCTGGAGGCCCTGCTCATACCGTCAGCTGGTTTCTTTCTTTATCACCTCATCATGACAACAGGCAGAGTCCAAGAGATGTTTTTGAAATGCAGGGCCCATGCTGGGAAGGTGGGTTTAAGGAGGACCTCCAGGAGGGCCCTTGGGCAAAGTCTAGAAGGTATGCAAGCATATGGTGGTGGGAAAAGGTTGATGTTCAGAAGGGAGGTGCAAAGTAGCCAAGTAGTTAAGAATGTAGCCTCTGCCTATGTTTGCATCTCAGCCTGGCCACTTGCAAGCTGTGAGACTTGTTATTCGGTCACTAAGTCATGTCCTACTCTTTGTGATCCCATGAACTGCAACATACCAGGCTTCCCTGTCCTTCACCATCTCCTGGAGTTTGCTCAAATTTATATCCATTGAGTCAGTGATGCCATCCAACCATCTCATCCTCTGTCACCTCCTTCTCCTCCTGCCCTCAATCTTTCCCAGCATCAGGGTTTTTTCCAATGAGTCAGCTCTTCGTATCAGGTGTAGGTACAGTGAATCTTCAGTTCCAAGGTTGGTTTGTTTCCATTTCTTTGAGGCCAGTTCTCAGAACTGTGGCAGCTTATGTCATGGCTACAGTCTGGGCATCATGTAGTTAACTTAATCCATCTGGTAAGGGTTTCAATATCTATAAGGTATGGCTCAGAATATTACCTACAGATCTTGAGGAGGAACTAAAGGTCCTTGACTGTTTAATGACTAAACTATTATTATTCGGTCTCCTTTGACTATTATTGTTTCTACATTTTCTCACTTCTCTGATGAAACTTATTCTTTGGCTAAAGTTTTTCCACAGACAAAAGGGCAAGCAGAGAATACAGAGGTGGGGGGAAGGATTATAGACTCCAGCTCCACTTCATTTCTTGGGTTTAGGTTGCTGAGTTGAAAGCGGAGCTATTCGTTGTTAAATATAGTGTATTTAATCAGGGTGTCTGGAAGGTGGTCTTAGTCTATATGTGTTTTCTCTGAAATGGTACTAAGAGTAGCTGAAAATTATAACCTCAAGGAAACCATAAAGTTTAGAGTGCCTTCATTTTTTAACATTTCCAATAAGATGTTTTAATACATGCTTTTGTTAAAGAAAGAAAGATGGAAAGAAACACACAGGGAGAAGGCAGCCATGCAATGATGAGGCAGAGATTGGATTAATGCATCTATAAACCAAGAACACCAACCAGCTGTCAACTGCCAGCAAAAGACAGAAGCTAGAGAGAGGGGGAAGGAAGGATTCTTCCTTACAGGTTTCAAAAGGAGTATGGCCCTGCTGACAACTTGACTTCAGACTTCTAGCCTCCAGAACTGTCAGAGAATAAATTCTTATTGCTTTAAGCTGCCCAGTTTGTGGTACTTTGTTGTAGCAGCCCAAGGAAACTACTCCAGAAAGTTCTCCCAAGCATGTCTATCTTGTGCTATCAAACCACTGTTTCCAAGGGTCCTGCCCACTTTCCTATTTCTATTTCTAATTAAAGAAAGCATAAGCACAGCATTCTAAATCCTAATTTAGTAATTTCATTAAATGATAAAAATGAATGCATGATATACCAGATATTCAGAAAATGTAAATTACTAGAAGATTGTTATAGCAACATCCATATTAATTAACATGTCTCAAGAAAGGCCATGCATGTTTCTCAACTAATTAGAATCACACAATCAAAAAAATAAAGAAGACTTCCTTGGGGATATAAAATAAATAAATAACCACAATATTTTCATTAAATAGCTGGCAATGTTCCTTTGAACCTATTTGAGTGTTAGAAATTGATGTATAAGTGAAATGCTTTTCTAGTTCAGATTTTATATTTAGAAGAGGCTTAGACCATTAGAGAAAATTGTTTTAAAAGTTATCATATGTTTGAGAAAAGCTATCATGCTTATCATGCTATGTGAAGAAAATAAATGGTAACAGATTTCAAATCTTGAAGAAGAAAATGTTTTAGATATTTCCATACTCTTATGAGATCTGAAACATTATCAAAAGTTCAGAGGATTTGATTTAAAAACACACCAATTCCTAGATCATGGATTGCCAAGTATAACCCACAAGCCAAAATTCACCCACCACTGGTTTGTATATAACCCATGAGCTAGGAATGACTTTTCTATATGTAAACGGTGGGGAAAAAAAAAACTAAAGAAAATATTTTGTGACGCATGAAAATTACATGAAATTGGAACAACCTCCCATGCTCATTCATTTGTGCATTATCTCTGGCTACTTGTATTCATTGTGAATGGTTGTATGACAAAGTCTCACAAACTTAGTGGCTTTAAACAACACCATTTGATAACCTCACAGTTCCTGTAGGTCAGAAGTCTGGGCAGGACTTAGTTGGTTCCCAATCAAGGTCTCCCAAGGCTGAACTGAAAGGATTGGCTAGGATGGCAGCCTCATCTGAGGCTCAAAGTCTTCTATCAAGTGGTTGTTGACAGAACTGTTCCTTACAGCTGTAAAACTGAGGCTGCTCTCAGTTCCTACAGGTCACCCACATTCCTTGTCACATGGCCCTCCTACCTCCAAAGCCAACAACAGGGACTCTCCCTCACAGTTGAGTCTCTTCTCTTATCTGATGGTTAAACCTATCAGGGATAGTTTTAAAGTCAACTGATTTGGGACCTGATTTACATATCCAGAATCCTTTCACAGCAGCACCTAGATCAGTGTTTAGTTGAATAACTGGGATAAAGTGCATGTACATTAGGGCCAGGAAGCTTGAGGGCCGTCTTAGAATTCTGCCCACCCCATTGCTTTCCATTGTTTTTTCCACAAAACTGAAAATATTTACAAGCTAGGCCCTAACAGAAAAAGTTGGCTGACTCCTGTCCCAAATGAAGCTGAGGTTCAAGTTTAAGAACTGTGTGGTTCCTGATTCAGCAAATAATTCTGAAGCTGGATTGTATAAACAGAAAGAGGAGGCCATGAAGGTGGGAAAATAGTAGCATTAGCAAACTGGTTAAGCATTTAACTCACACGTACCCAAACACAGATGATACTGAGCTAATGGTAATTTCTTCAAATGAATCATTTCAAGCACATACTAAGGGAATAATGAAGTTATTATTCATGTTGTGTCATGATATTATCACTACCCACACATCTTTATCAAATTTTAATATATTTGTTTCTTATTAAAGTAACAAACCACAGAGAGTTGAAGCCTCCTGTTGCACCCTCTCCTAATCCCACACCACTCCCTCCCACTTCAGAGTGAACCACTACCCTTTGACCACATGTCCATCTATTCATAGACAACATACAGCACAGTTTATCATATTTTGAAACTTTACATAAATGGAATTATATAACATGTATGCTGCCATTTGCTTCTTTTGCTCTCTGTGTTTATGAGATTCACCCGCAATGATGTGTGGATACAGTTGTTCTCCTATATCTATAAGGAATTGGTTCCCAGACCTCCAATACATATCAAAATCCATGGATGCTCAAGTGTTTTATATAAAATAGAGCAGTACTTGCATATAACCTACACACAACCTCCCCTGTACTTCAAATCATTTAAGTCCAAAATACCTAATAAATTATAAATGCTATATGTGTCTCTGTGTGCTCAGCCGCTTTAGTCATGTCCAACTCTTTGTGACCTATGGACTGGAGCCCATCAGGCTCCTCAGTGCAAGGGATTCTCCAAGCAAGAATACTGGAGTGGGTTGCCATTTCCTTCTCCAGGGAATCTTCCAGACCCAGGGATTGAACCCGCAGCTCCTGAGACTCCTGCATTGCAGGCAGATTCTTTACCCATTGAGCCACCAGGGAAGCCTTCAAATGCTATATAAATAACTGTAAATACAATGTAAGTACTTTGCAAATAGTTGCTAGTGTGCAGGAAATTCAAGTTTTGCTTTTTGGAACTTTCTGAAATTTCATTTTGAATAATTTCAATCCAAGGTTGGTTGAATCTGTGAATGCAGAATCCTCAGTTATGGAAGGCCAACTATAATTTGTTTATAGCTATAGACTATAGCTATTAGTTCAGTTCAGTTCGGTTCAGTTGCTCAGTCGTGTCCGACTCTTTGCAACCCCATGAATCGCAGCATGCCAGGCCTCCCTGTCCATCACCAACTCCCGGAGTTCACTCAGATTCACGTTCATCGAGTCCATGATGCCATCCAGCCATCTCATCCTTGGTCGTCCCCTTCTCCTCCTACCCCCAATCCCTCCCAGCATCAGAGTCTTTTCCAATGAGTCAACTCTTCACATGAGGTGGCCAAAGTACTGGAGTTTCAGCTTTAGCATCATTCCTTTCAATGAAATCCCAGGGCTGATCTCCTTCAGAATGGACTGGTTGGATCTCCTTGCAGTCCAAGGGACTCTCAAGAGTCTTCTCCAACACCACAGTTCAAAAGCAATTCTTCGGCGCTCAGCCTTCTTCACAGTCCAACTCTCACATCCATACATGACCACAGGAAAAACCACAGCTTTGACTAGACGGACCTTAGTCGGCAAAGTAATGTCTCTGCTTTTGAATATACTATCTAGGTTGGTCATAACTTTTCTTCCAAGGAGTAAGCGTCTTTTAATTTCATGGCTGCAGTCACCATCTGCAGTGATTTTGGAGCCCCAAAAAATAAAGTCTGACACTGTTTCTACTGTTTCCCCATCTATTTCCCATGAAGTGATGGGACCAGATGCCATGATCTTCGTTTTCTGAATGTTGAGCTTTAAGCCAACTTTTTCGCTCTCCTCTTTCACTTTCTTCAAGAGGCTTTTTAGCTCCTCTTCACTTTCTGCCATAAGGGTGGTGTCATCTACATATCTGAGGTGATTGTTATTCCTCCCGGCAATCTTGATTCCAGCTTGTGTTTCTTCCAGTCCAGCGTTTCTCATGATGTACTCTGCATATAAGTTAAATAAGCAGGGTGACAATATACAGCCTTGACGTACTCCTTTTCCTATTTGGAACCAGTCTGTTGTTCCATGTCCAGTTCTAACCATTCAATATCACTGTAATCCAAGTCTATGCCCCAAGTAGTAACGCTGAAGAAGCTGAAATTGAACAGTTCTATGAAGACCTACAAGACCTTTTAGAACTAACACCCAAAAAAGATGTCCTTTTCATTATACGGGACTGGAATGCAAAAGTAGGAAGTCAAGAAACACCTGGAGTAACAGGCAAATTTGGCCTTGGAATGCGGAATGAAGCAGGGCAAACACTGATAGAGTTTTGCCAAGAAAATGCACTGGTCATAGCAAACACCCTCTTCCAACAACACAAGAGGAGACTCTACACATGGACATCACCAGATGGTCAACACCGAAGTCAGACTGAATATATTCTTTGCAGCCAAAGATGGAGAAGCTTATACAGTCAATAAAAACAAGACCAGGAGCTGACTGTGGCTCAGATCATGAACTCTTTATTGCCAAATTCAGACTTAAATTGAAGAAAGTAGGGAAAACCACTAGACCATTCAGGTATGACCTAAATTAAATCCCTTATGATTATACAGTGGAAGTGAGAAATAGATTTAAGGGACTAGATCTGATAGACAGAGTGCCTGATGAACTATGGACAGAGGTTCAGGACATTATACAGGAGACAGGGATCAAGACCATCCCCATGGAAAAGAAATGCAAAACAGCAAAATGGCTGTCTGGGGAGGCCTTACAAATAGCTGTGAAAAGAAGAGAGGTGAAAAGCAAAGGAGAAAAGGAAAGATATAAGCATCTGAATGCAGAGTTCCAAAGAACAGCAAGAAGAGATAAGAAAGCCTTCTTCAGCGATCAGTGCAAAGAAATAGAGGAAACAACAGAATGGGAAAGACTAGAGATCTCTTCAAGAAAATTAGAGATACCAAGGGAACATTTCATGCAAAGATGGGCTCGATAAAGGACAGAAATGGTCTGGACCTAACAGAAGCACAAGATATTAAGAAGAGGTGGCAAGAATACACAGAAGAATTGTACAGAAAAGATCTTCACCACCCAGATAATCATGATGATGTGATCACTCATCTAGAGCCAGACATCTTCGAATGTGAGGTCAAGTGGGCCTTAGAAAGCATCACTACGAACAAAGCTAGTGGAGGTGATGGAATTCCAGTTGAGCTGTTTCAAATCCTGAAAGATGATGCTGTCAAAGTGTTGTACTCAATATGCCAGCAAGTTTGGAAAACTCAGCAGTGGCCACAGGACTGGAAAAGGTCAATTTTCATTCCAATTCCAAAGAAAGGCAATGCCAAAGAATGCTCAAACTACCGCACAATTGCACTCATCTCACATGCTAGTAAAGTAATGCTCAAAATTCTCCAAGCCAGGCTTCAGCAATACGTGAACCGTGAACTCCCTGATGTTCAAGCTGGTTTTAGAAAAGGCAGAGGAACCAGAGATCAAATTGCCAACATCCTCTGGATCAGAGAAAAAGCAAGAGAGTTCCAGAAAAACATCTATTTCTGCTTTATTGACTATGGCAAAGCCTTTAGCTGTGTGGATCACAATAAACTATGGAAAATTCTGAAAGAGATGGGAATACCAGACCACCTAACCTGCCTCTTGAGAAATAGACTATAGCTATAGCAATTTTTTATTGCTATAGACTATGCCATTTTATGACTACACCATGGTTTGTCTAGTCTACTGGTGGTATACATTTGGTTTATATCCAGTTGTTTGCTATTAAAACAATGCTACTATAAACATTCTTTTGTAGTCACTTGACTCAAATATTAAAAAGTATCTCTAACATGTTTACTTGGAAGTAGAATTTCTGGGTCTTAGGGTAAGTGCATGTGTATGATTATTAGATATTTCCAAATTCTCCTCCAGGATGGTTGTGCCAATTTATGCTCCAACTAACAGTGAACAGAGTTCCTTTTTCCTTGACTCCTTTACAATCTATTGACAATCATTTAATTAGAACTTAATTAAATCTCTCAGCAGATTTAGGGAGACTTGACACCATTACTCACTAAGTTTCCATATGGGCAATATCAGACTTCTAATTTTTGCTAGTCTCTTGTGTGAAGTCATCGTTTAACTTTACATTTCCCTGATCACAAATGATATTAAATCTCTTTCCATATTCTTATTGTCCCTTCAGGTGTCTTCTTCTGTGACCTGCCTATTCAGAGACCTAAATAATTTTTCTATTGAGCCATGTGTTCAAAGTTTTCTCATTGATCTGTAGTTCTTTACATATTCTGAATACTAATCCCTTACCATCTATATTCATTTATTATCCACTCAAAAAGTATGTATTAGTATACATCATGTGCTAGACATTGTTTGAGTGCTGAGAAATATGACAGCAAAACAAAGTCGCTGCTCTCAAGGAGTAGAGAGATGAGTAATAAATAAGTGAGCAAATAGACATAGAGTATCAGGTAGCAATAAGTGCTATGAAGAGAAAACAGAGGAAGAAGGTGAAGCGACAGAGGTGTTATTTTCAATAGGGTGGACAGCAAGGCCTCTCTGAGGAGGTGACATGGGAACAGAGGCATTACTGAATTGACGGAGAGAGTGAAACCTGTATTTGGATGACATTTGTTCCAGGCAGAGGATGATCAGGTGTCAGGGGTCTGAGGCAGGAGCAAACATATAGCAAATATTTCCTAGTCTGTGGCTTGGTTATTTGTTGTTGTTGTTGTTGTTGTTTATTTTGTTCATGATTTATTTCTTTATACACAAATGTTTAAATTTCAATGTAGAAAAATTTTTCAAGTTTTTACTTATGGTTTATTTCTGCATTTTAAGAAATTCTTCCCTAGCACAAGATCATAAAGGTATTTGCCTGTATTAGAAGTTTAGAAGTACTTGTCACATTTAAGTCATTAAACCTCTTTGAATCTGTTTTTGTATACAATATACAATTGGGATCTAATTTAACTTTTTTTCATATGGTTAACCAATGGTTCCAGTAGCATCTCTTAAATAATTCTTCCTTTCCACACTGTTATGTATCAAGTTTCCATTTATGTGTGGGTCTGTTTCTGGGTTCTCTGTAATATTCCACTGATCTATTTCTTCTTCTCTGCACTATGCTAATTACTATAGCTTATAAGAAGTGTTGACATCTGGTAGGGTAGTTTGTGCTGCTTAATATTGTCTTTGCTCTTCCTGTTCCTATTTAGAATTTTAATTAGAATTTAATCAAACCTCTAAGTGAATTTAGGGAGACTTGACACCATTACTCACTAACTTTTCCTGTACATGAGCACAGTTATGTCCCTCCATTAACTCAGGTTTTCTTTAATGTCATTCAATAAAGATTTCTATTTTTCTCCACAGAGGTCTCACACATCTTTTATTGGATTTATTCCTGAGTGTCTTTTAGTTTTTGTTGCTACTGTAAGCTCTAACTGCTGCACTACTAATTTTTTTTATAATTGCTCTTATATCCTCAAACCTTGTTAACTATTCTTACATGTTTCAATAGCTTGCATCAGTTCAGTTCAGTCACTCAGTCATGTCCAACTTTGTGACTGCAGCATGCCAGGCTTCCCTGTCCATCACCAACTCCCGGAGCTTACTCAAACTCACGTCCATCGAGTTGATGATGCCATCCAACCATCTCATCCTCTGTCATCCCCTTCTCCTCCTGCCTTCAATCTTTCCCAGCATCAGGGTCTTTTCCAATGAGTCAGTTCTTCACATCAGGTAGCCAAAGCACTGGAGTTTCAGCTTCAGCATCAGTCCTTACAATGAATATTCAGGACTGATTTCCTTTAGGATGGACTGGTTGGATCTCCTTGCAGTCCAAGGGACACTCAAGAGTCTTCTCCAACACCACAGTTCAAAAGCATCAATTCTTCAGCACTCAGCTTTCTTTATAGTCCAACTCTCACATCCATACATGACTACTGGAAAAACCATAGCCTTGACTAGACAGACCTTGTTGGCAAAGTAATGTCTCTGCTTTGTAATATGCTGTCTAGGTTAGTCCTAGCTTTTCTTCCAAGGAGCAAGTGTTTTTTAATTTCATGGCTGCAGTCACCATCAGCAGTGATTTTGAAGCCCCCCAAAATAAAGTCTCTCACTGTTTTCATTGTTTCCCCATCTATTTGCCAGGAAATGATAGGACTGGATGCCACGATCTTAGTTTTCTGAATGTTGACTTTTAAGCCAACTTTTTCATTCTCCTCTTGCATAGTCTCTTGTATTTTCTATGTAGACTATCATGTCACCTGTTAATAATGTTTGTTTCACCTTTGATATTTTTTGTTTATTTTCTTTTTATTATGATACTGACTGGGACCCACAGTACAAGGTTATTTGATATTTTTTGTTTATTTTCTTTTTATTATGATACTGACTGGGACCCACAGTACAAGGTTGAATAGAAGTGCTAGTCTTGCCCCTTTATTCTACGATAGTGGTGATTTAGTAGATTTTTCTGATCCTAAAACATTCATACTCCTGAGATAAATGCAACTTGGCCATAATGCATTTTTAATACATTATTGCTTCTGATTTCTAGTAGTTTGTTTTGGATTTTTGCATGTATATTCATAAGTGAAGTTAGCCTGTAATTTTCCTTTCTCAATAGCCTTGTCTGGTTTGGTATCGAGATTATGCTAGCCTTGTAAAATGAGTTGGAGAGTATTTACTGCCACAGTCTATGTAGTATTGAGATGCTCTGCTCCTTGTATGTGCGTTGGAACTCACCCATACAGCCAGCTATTTCCTGGGACTGTGGTGATTTGTCTATGTGCTTCTTTGTTGGTTGCTTGATAGATTTTAATGACTGTTTCAATCTCATTAATAATCATAAGTCTGCTTACTTTTCCCATTTCTTCCTGCATCAGTTATGGCAAATTATATTGATAGTTTTATATGAAGTTGTCCATTTCATTTAAGTTTTCAAATTCACTGGCATAAAGCTGTTCATAAAGATCTCTTATTGTTGTGTCAATATCCTATCTACTGTGTCAGTTACCTTACACCCCGTTCATTTTTATTACTTGTGCCTTCTCTCCTTTTTTCCAGATAATTGTCTGTTTTATTCACCTAGCTAGAGAATTGTGTTTTATTCATTTTTTTTCAAACAACCAGGTGTTCATTTATTTCTCACTTGTAAATGCATTTATAAGATAGACTTATGAAGGCTGAGTCATTTAATTCTCTATTTAATCAATAACATTTTTGAATAAAATTACATGAGAAGAAATACAAACTTTAACAAGAATAATTATCTGTTAATGTAACAGTTAAGCATGTGAGATCAAGCCCTATCCTGGCACATTCAGCATGTATATTTTTCATGTTTATATTCATACTAAAAAACTGGAGTTTTATTTTGTTGTTCCTCTTGATTTGGCTTATTGTTCTATTTTATTAATTGCTGCTCTTACCATTTTGAAATTCTTTCCTTCTACTTTCTCACTTTCTTTCTAACTTCTTGGGTTACTTTTTAGCCTTTCACCTTTTTTAAGAATTTGAAGCTATATGTTTTCCTCTCAGGACCACCTTAGTTGCACCCTCACAAGCTCTGATATTTTGCATTTTTATTATCATTCAGCTCTAATATTTTCTAGTTTCCAGTACAATTTCTTCTCTGACCCATATGATATGTGATTATAAATATCCAAGTATCTGTGGCTTTAAAATTATCCTCTTGTTTATTATTTCTATATAATTTCACTGTGATCAAAGACTGATTTCCACGATAAATATTCATTGGTGTTTGTTATTTAGTTTGCAAGTTAATGATCAATTTTTAAACTATTATATTTCTTGAAAAGAATATGTGTTACCTAATTGATAAATGCAAGGTTCTATATATGTCTAGGAGAGAAAGCCTTTTAATTGTACTTTTAAATCATTTATACACTACTAATTTCTTGTCTGCATAATCTCTCAAATACAAACAGAAGTATGTTAAAATTTCTCCTATTTGAGTGTACTTTTCCTTTTCTCTTTGTAAATTTGTCCATTTTTGCATTTTTACAACAATATAATTAGATTACATATAGGCTTAGAATTTCTATAACTTTTTCTTTTGTAATGGGTCATAGCCAACTGAGCTTCCCAGATGCACTAGTGGTAAAGAACCTGCTTGCCAATGCAGGAGACATAAGAGACGCACGTTCACTCCCTAGGTCGGGAAGATCCCCTGGGAAGAGGGTATGCCAATCCACCCCAGTACTCTTGCCTGGAGAATCCCATGGGTAGAGGAGCCTGTGGGCTACAGTCTGTAGGGTCACAAAGAGTCTGACACAACTGAAATGACTTAGCATAGCCAGTTAAGAACGTTGAGCTAGTTTCTGGTGAACATCAAAGGGACTCAGCCATACATATACGTGTATCCATTCTCCCCAAACTCCCCTCCCATCCAGGCTGCCACATAATATTGAGCAGAGTTCCCTGTGCTATACAGTAGGTCCTTGTTGGTTATCCATTTTAAATATAGCAGTGTGTACATGTCCATCCCACACTCCCTGACTATCCCTTCCCTGCATCCTTCCCCCTGGCAACCATAAGTTCATTCTCTAAGTCTGAGTCTCTTTCTGTTTTGCAAGTTCATTTGTACCATTTCTTTATAGATTACACATATAACAGGTATCATATGATATTTCTCCTTCTCTGACTTACTTCACTCAGTATGATAATCTCTAAGTCTATCCATGTTGCTGCAAGTGGCATTAGTTTATTTTTCAATGGCTGCATAAAATTTTATTATATATATGCATCACATTTTCTTTATCCATACCTCTGTTGCTGGACATTTAGTTTAGGTTGTTTCCATGTCTTGGCTGTTATAAACAGTGCTGCAGTGAATACTGCAGTGCATGTATCCTTTCGGATCATGGTTTTCTCCGGATATATGCCCAAGAGTGGGATTGTAGGGTCATATGGCAGTCTATTTTTAGTTTTTTTAAGGAACCTCCATACTGTTCTCCACAGTGGCTGTACCAATTTACATTCCCACCAACAGTGTAGCAGGGTTCCCGTCTCTCCACACCCTCTCCAGCATTTGTTGTTTCTGGATACTTTTTGATGATAGGCATTCTGACCAGTGTGAGGTGATATCTCATACTTTTGATTTGCATTTCTCTAACAGCTAGCGATATTAAACATCTTTTCACATACCTATTGGCCATCTGTATATCTTCTTTGGAGAAATGTCTATTCAGGTCTCCCACCCATTTTTTGAGTGGTTGTTTGTTTTGATGATATTAAGCATCATAAGCTGTTTGCAAATTTTGGAGACTAATCCCTTATCAGTCTCATCATTTGCAAATATTTTCTCCCCACCTGTGGGTTGTCTTTTCATTTTGTTTATTGTTTCCTTTGCTGTGCAAAAAGCTTTTGGGTTTAAGTAGGTCCCATTTGTTTATTTTTGTTTTTATTTCCATTATTCTGGGAGACAGATCAAAAATGATATTGCTATGATTTATGTCAGGGAGTATTCTGCCTATATTTTCCTCTAGGAGTTCTATAGTGTCTGATCTCACATTTAGGACCTTAATCCATTTCAGGTTTAGAATTTTTATATCTTCCTGATGGATTGTTCCCTTCATCATTATATAGGGACCATATTTATGCCTAATGTTTTCTACCATAAAGTTTATTTTTGTCTGATATTAACACGGTACCAGTTTTCTTTTGGTTATAATTTTCTGGGTATATTTTTTTCTGTGTTTTTCTTTCAAACTTTCTGTGTCTTTATATTTTAGGTATATCTCTTATAAACAGCATAGTTAGATCTTTAAAAACACAGTTTTTCAGGAATTCCCTGGTGGCCCAGTGGCTAAGACTCCATGCTCCTAAGGCAGGGGGCCTGTGTTTGATCCCTGGTCAGGGAACTAGAATCTGCAACTAAAGATCCTGCATGCCACAACTAAGACCCAGCACAGCCAAATAAAAATAAATACCAAAAAAATACAATTTTTCAGTATATGTTGTTTAACTTGTACATTTCATCTGTTTATACTTGTCATTGCTAGTTTATTGGATTTCCTTTTACCACTTTAATTTGTGCTTTCTACGTATTCTATTTTTTTCTTTTTTGCAATTTATTTGTGCTTGAAGTATTAGTGTTATTTTTAATCTATAGCTGGGTTTGTGGGGAAGTTGAGCAGATGGGTATTTATTTTGCTTGTACAGGAATCATTTAAATCTATTTTTACATTTTGCAAGGGTTAAATTAAAATAAGATCATGTTATTCATGACTTCACTTAATTTGACATAGTGAATGGCAAAACCTTGCAATACACTAGAAGTAAAAGAATGAGTATGACACCACTGTCAAACCCTCTGGGTTGTGAAACTCCCATTCTTTTTTCAAGATATCTACTTTGTATCCTATGTCTGACACCCGTTGTCAGGCATAAGACTATGTCAGCATGCTCATGATGTCAATCCACAGGTTAAAAATCAATATCTTACTTCCTGGTTTAAAAATAAAAGTAGCTATTCTCATATTTTCATCCTCCTCCTCAAAAGGGTTGGAGTTAAGGGTTGAATTATAGCCGTCAAAAGGTTTGTTGAAATCTTAACCCCCAGTACCTCCGAATGTGACCTTATTTGGAAGTAGGGTCTTCACAGAGGTAATCAAGGTAAAAATGAGGTCATTAGGATGGGCCTTAGTCTAATATAACTGGCATCCTTCAAAAGGGGGTGGGAGGTGGAATTCGGACACACAGAATGAGACTGAGGAAAAACGCCATGTAAGGATTAAGGCAGAGACTGGAGCAGCGCACCCCCAAGCCAAAGAACAGCAAAGAGTGCCAACAAACTGCCAGAGCTAGGTGGAGGCGCTCAGCCGTGTCCGACTCTGCGACCCTGTGGACTGTAGCCCACCAGGCTCCTCCAGCCATGGGATTCTCCAGGCAAGAGTACTAAGAGACAGGCAATTCTGTCTCACGGCCCTCAGAAGAAATCAAACCTGCTGACACCTGATCTCAGCTTCTAGCCTCTAGGACTGTAAGACAATAAATGTCTGCACCCAGACCCTGGTACTTTGTTACTGCTGTTGTTAGTGATGCTAATACTATCAATACAGTTGAGAAGCTTTGACCATGTCCACCATATTACTGGAGCTGGATGTCCTTAAGGACATTTCTCTATTTCCCCAATCCACAGTTTTAAAAAATGATTTTATTCAGTGACAGAAGACAACAAATTGTTGGAAATAATTTTAATCCATTTCTTCATCTGATAAATATTGCACACTTGCTATATGGCACTTACTGGGGATACAGTAGGGAACATAGCAAGTTGGCTTCTCTCATGATGGTGCTTACACGCTAGTGAGGGAGAAAGACATAAAACAAATAAATATATAAGGACAAAAAATGATACAAAGGAAATATAGGGCACTATGAGAGCGTATACTCAAATACTTTGGCCACCTGACGTGAAGAGCTGACACATTGGAAAAGACCTTGATGCTGGGAAAGATTGAGGGCAGGATGAGAAGGGGGTGACAGAGGATGAGGTGGCTGGATGGCATCACCGACTCAATGGACGTGAGTCTAAGCAAATTCCAGGAGAAAGTGAAGGACAGGGAAGCCTGGTGTGCTGCAGTTCATGGGGTTGCAAAGAATCGAACATGACTGAGTGACTGAACAAGGAGTATAAGAGAGTGTTTGCAATAGTCCTCTCTGGAGAGAGAATCTTTAGGCTGAGAGTGAAGTAGGATCTCCCTGACAGAGAAAGATCACTTCTGATAGAGGGAACTGCATATGGAAACACCTTGGCATATCTGAAGAACAGAAAGGATAGCAGAATTTATTAAGAAATAGATACTCATGGGAAATAAGGAAGAAGAGACAAAAATGGCATAGAAACTGGGTGAACAGTGAGAGCTATTTACTGAGATGAGGAAGACCTTAGGAAGAATAGATTGGATTAGGGTCAGAATCAAGTGTTCCATTTTGGCCCTGTTGAATTAGAAATATACCAAGTTTTCAAGTGGAGACATCAATTGAATATTCAAGTTGGGAGCTCAGGGGAAGGCCTGGGCTCGATTTTTTTTTTGGTGTTTTTTGAGTCATCAGTTTAGTTCAATTCAGTTCAGTTGCTCAGTCATGTCCGACTCTTTGCAACCCCATGAACCGCAGCACGCCAGGCCTCCCTGTCTATCACCAACTTCCAGAGTTCACCCAAACTCATGAGCATCGAGTCAGTGATGCCATCCAGCCATCTCACCCTCTGTCGTCCCCTTCTCCTCCTGGCCCCAATCCCTCCCAGCATCAGGGTCATTTCCAATGAGTCAACTCTTCGCATAAGGTGGCCAAAGATTTGGAGTTTCAGCGTCAACATCAGTCCTTCCAATGAACACCCAGGACTGGTCTCCTTAAGGATGGACTGGTTGGATCTCCTTGCTGTCCAAGGGACTCTCAAGAGTCTTCTCCAACACCACAGTTCAAAAGCATCAATTCTTCGGCACTCAGCTTTCTTCACAGTCCAATGCTCACATCTATACATGACCACTGGAAAAACCATAGCCTTAACTAGACGGACCTTTGTTGGCAAAGTAATATCTCTGCTTTTTAATATGCTACCTAAGTCGGTCATAACTTTCTTCCAAGGAGTAAGTATCTTTTAATTTCATGGCTTCAATCACCATCTACAGTGATTTTGGAGTCCAAAAAAATTAAAGTCTGACACGGTTTCCACTGTTTCTCCATCTATTTGCCATGAAGTGATGGGACCAGATGCCATGATCTTTGTTTTCTGAATGTTGAGCTTCAAGCCAACTTTTTCACTTTCCTCTTTCACTTTCACCAAGAAGCTTTTTAGTTCCTCACTTTCTGCCATAAGGGTGGTATCATCTGCATATCTGAGGTTATTGATATTTCTCCCAGCAATCTTGATTCCAGCTTGTGCTTCTTCCAGCCCAATGTTTCTCATGATGTATTCTGCATATAAGTTAAATAAGCAGGGTGACAATATACAGCCTTGACATACTCCTTTTCCTATTTGGAACCAGTCTGTTGTTCCATGTCCAGTTCTAACTGTTGCTTCCTGACCTGCATACAGGTTTCTCAAGAGGCAGGTCAGGGGGTCTGGGATTCCCATCTCTTTCAGAATTTTCCACAGTTTATCATGATCCACACAGTCAAAGGCTTTGGCATAGTCAATAAAGCAGAAATAGATGTTTTTCTGGAACTCTCTTGCTTTTTCCATGATCCAGCAGATGTTGGCAATTTGATCTCTGGTTCCTCTGCCTTTTCTAAAACCAGTTTGAACATCTGGAAGTTCATGGTTCACGTATTCCTGAAGCCTAGCTTGGAGAATTTTGAGCATTTCTTTACTAGCGTGTGAGATGAGTGCAATTGTGTGGTAGTTTGAGCATTTTTTGGCACTGTCTTTCTTTAGGATTGGAATGAAAACTGACATTTTCCAGTCCTGTGGTCACTGCTGAGTTTTCCAAACTTGCTGGCATATTGAGTGCAGCACTTTCACAGCATCATCTTGCAGGATTTGAAATAGCTCAACTGGAATGCCATCACCTCCACTAGCTTTGTTCATAGTGATGCTTCCTAAGGCCCACTTGACTTCACATTCCAGGATGTCTGGCTCTAGGTGAGTGATCACACCATCGTGACTATCTGGGTCGTGAAGATCTTTTTTGTACAGCTCTTCCATGTATTCTTGCCACCTCTTCTTAATATCTTCTGCTTCTGTTAGGTCCAGACCATTTCTGTCCTTTATCAAGCCCATCTTTGCATGAAATGTTCCCTTGGTATCTCTAATTTTCTTGAAGAGATCTCTAGTCTTTCCCATTCTGTTTTTTTCCTCTATTTCTTTGCATTGATCACTGAGGAAGGCTTTCTTATCTCTCCTTGCTGTTCTTTGGAACTAGGCATTCAAATGGGTATATCTTTCCTTTTCTCCTTTGCTTTTCGCCTCTCTTCTTTTCACAGCTATTTGTAAGGCCTCCCCAGACAGCCATTTTGCTTTTTTGCATTTCTTTTCCATGGGGATGGTCTTGATCCCTGTCTCCTGTACAATGTCACAAACCGCTGTCCATAGTTCATCTGGCACTCTGTCTATCAGATCTAGTCCCGTAAATCTATTTCTCACTTCCACTGTATAATCATAAGGGATTTGATTTAGGTCATACCTGAATGGTCTAGTGGTTTTCCCCACTTTCTTCAATTTCAGTCTGAATTTGGCAGTAAGGAGTTCATGATCTGAGCCACAGTCAGCTCCTGGTCTTGTTTTTGTTGACTGCATAGAGCTTCTCCATCTTTGGCTGCAAAGAGTATAATCAATCTGATTTTGGTGTTGACCATCTGGTGATTTCCATGTGTAGAGTCTTCTCTTGTGTTGTTGAAAGAGGGTGTTTGCTACGACCAGTGTGTTGGCAAAACTCTATTAGCCTTTGCCCTGCTTCAATCTGTACTCCAAGGCCAAATTTGCCTGTTACTCCAGGTGTTTCTTGACTTCCTACTTTTGCATTCCAGTCCCCTATAATGAAAAGGACATCTTTTTTGGGTGTTAGTTCTAAAAGGTCTTGGAGGTCTTCATAGAACTGTTCAACTTCAGCTTCTTCAGTGTTACTGGTTGGGGCATAGGCTTGGATCACTGTGATATTGAATGGTTTGCCTTGGAAATGAACAGAGATCATTCTGTCTTTTTTGAGATTGCATCCAAGTACTGCATTTCAGACTCTTTTCTTGACCATGACAGCTACTCCATTTCTTCTAAGGGATTCTTGCCCACAGTAGTAGATATAATGGTCATCTGAGTTAAATTCACCCATTCTAGTCTATTTTAGTTTGCTGATTCCTAGAATGTCGATGTTCACTCTTGCCATCTCCTGTTTGACCACTTCCAATTTGCCTTGATTCATGGATCTGACATTCCAGGTTCCTATGCAATATTGCTCTTTACAGCATTGGATCTTGCTTCTATCACCAGTCACATCCACAACTGGGTATTGTTTTTGCTTTGGCTCCATCCCTTCATTCTTTCTGGAGTTATTTCTCCACTGATCTCCAGTAGCATATTGGGCACCTACTGACCTGGGGAGTTCCTCTTTCAGTATCCTATCATTTTGCCTTTTCCTACTATTCATGGGGTTCTCAAGGCAAGAATACTGAAATGTTTTGCCATTCCCTTTTCCAGTGGGCCACATTCTGTCAGACCTCTCCACCATGACCTTCCCATCTTGGGTGGCCCCACACAGCATGGCTTAGTTTCATTGAATTGGACAAGGCTGTGGTCCATGTGATCAGACTGGCTAGTTTTCTGTGATTATGGTTTTAGTGTGTCTGCCCTCTGATGCCCTCTCTCAACACCTACCGTCTTACTTGGGTTTCTCTTACCTTGGATGTGAGGTATCTCTTCATGGCTGCTCCAGCAAAGCACAGCCGCTGCGCCTTACCTTGGACAAGATTGCCCCCTCCTGACCCTGAAAATGGAGTAGCTCCTCTCGGCCCTCTTGAGCCCACGCAGCCACCGCTCTTTGGACATGGGGTAGAGGTGGTATTTAAAGCCATGGGAATGGAAGAGATTATCAAGGGAGTAAGTTAAACAAGAGAAAAGACTTGGACCAAGGACTGAGTCCTAGAGCATTCTAACATTTTTGAGATTAGACTGTCAGATCTGCCTTGTAATCTGAGACTCACCCTTCTCAATTCTCCTATTTAGCTTCTCTCTGTTCACAAGTGTCAGGTCTGCATTATGGCCTGCGGCATTTCCTGCCCAATCCTGTTTCTTCCCCTCTCGTATTTCACAGCTGCTACTGCTAAGTTGCTTCAGTCGTGTCCAACTCTGTGCGACCCCATAGACGGCAGCCCACCAGGCTCCCCGGTCCCTGGGATTCTCCAGGCAGGAACATTGGAGTGGGTTGCCATTTCATTCTCCAATGCATGAAAGTGAAAAGTGAAAGTGAAGTCATTCAGTCGTGTCTGACTCCTATCGACCCCATGGACTGCAGCCCACCAGGCTCCTCTGTCCATGGGATTTTCCAGGCAAGAGTACTGGAGTGGGGTGCCATTGCCTTCTCCAATTTCACAGCTAGTACCCCCAATAAACCTCTTGCACTCCAAACTCTCATATCTGCTTCCCAGAGGACCTGAACTGGCAACAACTGGTACTAGGATTGATCTGAGGAAGCAGAGGTAAGGTGGGGCTTTGGGACTGGATCACTTACTACGTGAAATGAAATGAGGACCTCATCCCAGCTGGTATGTGGGCCTAGGATAGTCCCTGGCACAAGATGGCCCAATTGCTAAAATTTTCACTAGTAGTGAGTTGACAGAATGCTCTGGTGAGAGAAAATGCTCTGGCAGATGCAATGAAAAGACGTGGATAATATTGTTTACAAGGACAGTGGAATTGCCTGGCTGTTATTATTAATAAATTGCTTTGAAACCCTATGGAGGAATAATAAAATTGCTGAGGACAATTAACAACTGAAAACTAAGTGAATAGCCCAAGGGTAAACAGATTGATGCAGCTTCCCAGGTGGCTCTAGCAGTAAAGAACCCACCTGCCAATGCAGAAGACCAGGTTCAATCCCTGGGTTGGGAAGATCCCCTGAAGGAGGGCATGGCAACCCACTCCAATAATCTTGCCTGGAGAATATCATGAACAGGGGAGCCCCGACGGGGTAGGAGGGGTGCTATAGTCCATAGGGTCACAAAGAGTTGGACACAACTGAAGTGACTTAGCATGCACGGATGCAAACAGACAGCCAATAAGGATGTTGTTTAACAATACGATTTTTAAAAAGCAGCATGACCCAGCAATCCCACTGCTGGGCATACACACCGAGGAAACCAGAATTGAAAGAGACACATGTACCCCAATGTTCATTGCAGCACTGTTTATAATAGCCAGGACATGGAAACAACCTAGATGTCCATCAGCAGATGAATGGATAAGAAAGCTGTGGTACATATACACAATGGAGTATTACTCAGCCATTAAAAGGAATAAGTTTGAATCAGTTCTAATGAGATGGATGAAACTGGAGCTGATTATGCAGAGTGAAATAAGCCAGAAAGAAAAACACCAATACAGTATACTGACACATATATATGGAATTTAGAAAGATGGTAATGATGACCCTGTATGCAAGACAGCAAAAGAGACACAGATGTATAGAATGGACTTTTGGACTGTGAGGGAGAAGGAGAGAGTGGGATGATTTGGGAGAATGGCATTGAAACATGTATACTATCATGTAAGGAATGAAGCGCCAGTCTATGTTCGATACAGGATACAGGATGCTTGGGGCTGGTGCACGGGGATGATCCAGAGAGATGATATGGGGTGGGAGGTGGGAGGGGGAATCAGGATTGGGAGCTCGTATACACCCATAGCAGATTCATGTCAAGGTATGGCAAAACCAATACAGTATTGTAAAGTAAAATAAAGTAAAAATAAAAATTTTTAAAAAGCAACAATAGAAAAGAGGCCAGGCGTTAACACCCCAATAAAAAGCCATGATACCCTACCCAGTTCCTGGACCTGAGTCAGTTTTCAGACCCAGAACCCCCTGGCTGAAGAAATGGCTAGGCCCCCAGGAGGAAGAACAATACATCACCATGGCAATTACTATAATAATAGTTCCAGTCCTTTCCTGAAGGGATGTGTGGCCATTGACTTGGGTGACTCTATGCTAGGGAAAGGGGAGACATTTAGAGGATCACTGGACATTAATACCCAGAGACCTAAAGTGTCTCTCTAGTAAGGGGTTCCAGGTAATAAATAGGGAGGCAGAACACAGATTTGGATAAAAGATACTTTATAAATATAGGAGTTTTCTTCTGGAATACAGGATTTAACACCCTGGCAAGGACCCTGAAAGATGATATAAACACACATAGAAGGTTGGATCCTAGAAGCATGGAAAACATGTTGGTTGATATTAACTTTGCCTGAAATTAATAAATTAAAAATGCTCCAGTTGCCACAACAGTGATGAGAAGGCTCAGGAAGGTGGGCATGCTGGCATGGATGTGTTATCTGAGGTCAGAATGCCCACTGCAGGATTATACTGTACAGAACAGCTCAGGGAACACACTGTTCATCAAGGCCATGTGGAATGTGCTGGTGAGAGCACCAGCGTCACTGAGAAGTGAAAGGGTAAGAGGCAGGAAGGCTAGGGGTCCCCAAACAGAGGAAACAGGCTGCAAGTGTCAGATTCATTTCATGTATCTCTTAAGCGGCAGGAGGAAACAAACTACAAGTGTCAGATTTTTTCCCCTTCTCTATACAAAATTAAAAAGAGGTTTCTTTTAAAATTCTGTATTGCCATGACAACACCTGGTTCCACCTGAACTTAACTTTCCTCAAACCTTGATCTAACTAACGCATTTTTCTTATGGAAAAGTTCTCTTAAGCTATGTTAATGAGACTATGTATTTGCTTGGAAACCTGCCTTTCTTCAAGATTCATGTCAATCGTTTTATGGCCTGGGATGACTTACTTTATGCCAATGTTATCTCAAAATGCATGTTGTGGGTGAGCGGCTTGGTGCCACTCTCTGAGTTTTGAAACTTTTCCTTTCTCTAATTAGCAGCCTGCTAGTAGGTATATAACTTCCTGCTAAAGACTAGCAGGGGGGCACTCTTTCTCCCCTCTTCTGATGTCTGTCAGAAGCTTTCTCTCTTTTATACTTTAATAAAACTTTATTACACAAAAGCTCTGAGCAATCAAGCCTTGTCACTGGCCCCAGATTGAATTCTTCTCCTCCAGAGGCCAAGAATCCTGGCATCTTTCACGGCTCAGCAACAACCTTTCAGAAGTTCATGTGGCTCTCCTCTGCAGGCCAGGGCCAACAGTAGGCAGGGCAAACCCAGAACTGGGCTTATAAATAGCAAAAGGGATAACAGGGCCTCTTCCATTTAGGAAGGACCAGAAATTCACTCAGAGAAATGGAAATTTACTCTGGGTGTGGTTTTGCCTTAACTGCCCATAGATCCTCAGCCAGCACCACTTAATCTAGGGACTTAAGGAGTACCTGACTATTCACACCATGGAATAGCAACTAACCAAGGACTTGCTTCAAGGAAAGTGTGGGAGTGTGCCATGACCACAGGACCCCCTGGCATGTTACCTTCCACACCATTCAGAAGATGCTGCCCTCATAGAGCAATGGAATGGCCTGCTAAAGGTGCAGCTGAAGCACCAGCTCAGAAGCAATCCTCTACAAGGATGTGGTACCATCCTCCAGTATATGATGTAAATGCTAAATCCAAGACCTTTCTATGGCTCCATATTCCCCAGAGGAAAAATACATGGGTGAAGGAACCAAGGAAAGGAAGCAGAAGTGACCACGTACACAGTCATTCCCGATAACCTACTAGAAGGGAGACATTAGGCTTCCCAGGTGGCTCAGTGGGTGAAGAATCCACCTGCAATGCAAGAGATGCAGGCAGATGCAGAATCAATCCCTGGGGAAGATCCCCTGGAGAAGGGTACGGCAACCCACTCCAGTGTTCTTGCCTGGAGAATCCCATGGGCAGAGGAGCCCTGAAGGGTAGAGTCCATGGGGTTACAAAGAGTTGGACATGACTGAAGTGGCTGAGCACACATGCACACAGAGAGACATTGTGCTTTCAGTCCCCCATAGTTTTGAGCTCTGCAGTGTAACAGGTACTGGTACCCAGAGGGCACACTCTTACCAGGGGCATAGCAAGAGTCCCGTTGAACTATAAGCTGCCAGCAATGCCTTTGGACACCAGAGGGATGGGAGATGTGAATCAAAAATACTCTGTTATTCATATAACCACCTGTATTACACATAGGCTGCTGCTGCTAAGTCACTTCAGTCGTGTCCGACTCTGTGTGACTCCATAGACGGCAGCCCACCACGGTTCCCCGTCCCTGAGATTCTCCAGGCAAGAACACTGGAGTGGGTTGTCATTTTCTTCTCCAATGCATGAGAGTAAAAAGTGAAAGTGAAGTCACTCAGTCGTGTCTGACTCTTAGCGACCCCATGGACTGCATCCTACTAGGCTCCTACGTCCATGTGATTTTCCAGGCAAGAGTACTGGAGTGGGGTGCCATTGCCTTCTCCACACATAAGGCAGTATGGTATTATTTGAAGATGGACTTATATTAGTTTAAAATGTATATTATAACTCTAGGGCAACAATTATAACCATGATACTAATAGAGGGGTAAAAAGGTGAAAAACACACAGTAGAACTGTTATACTAAGAAAGAATTGGTATACTAAGAAAGGAAATAAAATGGAATCATATAAAAAGCTCAATTAAAGTCATAGAAGACAGAAAAAGAGGTTGAGGAGGAAACAGAACAAATGCAACAAATAGATAACAGTTAGAAAGGTGATAGATATTAATCTAACTATATCAATAATCACTTTAAACGTAAATGGTCTAAATGCACCAATTAGAAGACAGAAATTGTCAGAGTGGATTTTAAAAAGACCCAATTATAAAGACAGGTAGGTTAAAAAAAAAAAAAAGGATAGACAGACATATACCAAAAAAACACTAACCAAAAGAAAGCTAGAGTAGCTACATTTTTATCAGACAAAGGAGGCTTCAGAACAATGAATACTATCAAGAATAAAGAGGAGCATTACATAATGATAAAGTGGTCAATTCTCAGGAAGACATAACAATCCTTAATGTATATATACCTGACAACACAGAATCAAAATAAGTGAGACAAAAACGGACAAAACCAGGGACTTCCCTGGTGGTCCAGTGGTTAGGACTCCATGTTTCCACTGCAGTGGGCATGGGTTCGATCCTTGGTCAGGAAACTAAGATTTCACCCCCCCCCCAAAAAAAAGAAAAAAAAACTGGCAAACTGAAAGGAAAAATAGATATACCCGACTATCAGAATTTGAGATTTCAACATCCTTTTGTTAGTAATTGATAGATCCAGAAGACAGAAAATCAATATGAATGGAGAAGGGAGAAGATGAGAATCAGTGGAAGCCCTGAGACAATTGCAGCAAGGTCTGTCTAGACTCTTCTTCTGTTTCCCCTCAGATATAGAGGCTCACAGAAACATTGTGCAGGCTTGGAGAAATGAATCAATGCAATGCAAAGGGAAGGCTGGGCAGGCATGGACGTGCATGGCTTAGATCACCTTTCAAGAAAGAATTTGCCATATATCTGTAAGGAGTGAAGGTAGCTGACAGGCTCAAACTACACTGTCTTCCAAGATCAGCTGCAGTATTCTTGACAAAGCCATACTTTCCCTTGGAAGATTC
The DNA here is from genome assembly GCF_042477335.2 of Ovis canadensis. Classification (NCBI taxonomy): domain Eukaryota; kingdom Metazoa; phylum Chordata; class Mammalia; order Artiodactyla; family Bovidae; genus Ovis; species Ovis canadensis. Next base: position 117,069,857 of record NC_091727.1, on the reverse strand, counting down.
CAGCCAACAACCTGGAATAGTGGTGATACTAGGGCCTGGCCATTTCTCTCCAACTTCGGACTCTTCTAACAGGCGATCTTTCCTCCAGAACTCTCCACTGGGTTGACCAAGACCTTGTCACATCTGTCTTGCAGCCTAAGGCATCTCTGCCCAATTTCCCTCCCTCCCTCGACCCTTTCACATGTGTTAGATCCACATTATGGTCCGTTAACCTAGTCTTGTTCCCTGCCCTTTTATCTTTCACAGGCTTTATCTCCAATTAACATCTTGCATTCCTAACTCCATATTAGCATCTGCTTCCCAGAGGACCCAAATTAACGCAATTAAGCATTCACCACCACCATCCACTTTGAGAAATTCTGCAGGAGACACTTAATCAAGCATTTCAAGAGTCTCTCTGTTATGATCAACATGTTTTCAGCAAGTTCCTCAGTTTACTTCACAGCTAGGTAATTCAGACAATGAAAATCATTTACTACCCCAAACTCACAATCTCCATCAAAAGCCTAGGTGCTACAGCTACAGTTTTTCCCATCACTGCATTCAGTTTCTCTTGCATGGTACCATAATGATGAAGCTCATCATAAAAGCATAAATTTGGGTTGTTCAAAGTCAATCTGAGCCATGCTTATAATCATTCAAATTGAGGGGGTTTTTTTCCCAGAAAGACACAGATTTTTCTTGAAACTCAAATAATCAAGTGATGACTTTTCCTTATGAAAGTCAGTGACTTTCTTGAGCAAAAGTCATAAAGCTGAGGAAAAAAACCCTTAACAGAACTAACAAGCATTAAGTGCTTCTCTTGCATCTCCACGTGTAGCTCCAGTGGAAAGAGTCTTCCTATGGACAGTGGTGTGTAGACAGACATGTTTGTCAAGGTAGGTTAGACTCTGCTGTAATAATAAACAAACCCTGAAATTTCACTGGCTTAATACAGAGATTTTTTTCTCACTCACACAAAGTCCTATGAGATGGTTCCTGTCTGAACAACTATTCTAGATAGGTTTCCTTTAAGTGGTGAAAGGAGATCAGTCCTGGGTGTTCATTGGAAGGACTGATGTTGAAGCTGAAACTCCAATACTTTGGCCACCTGATGCGAAGAGCTGACTCATTGGAAAAGACCCTGATGCTGGGAAAGATTGAGAGCAGGAGAAGGGGACGACAGAGGATGAGATGGTTGGATGGCATCACTGACACAATGGACATGAGTTTGGGTGAACTCCAGGAGTTGGTGATGGACAGGGAGGCCTGGCATGCTGTGGTCCATGGGCTCACAAAGAGTCGGACACAATTGAGCGACTGAACTGAAGTGGTGAACTCAAGGATCCAGGTTTTTTGCATCATGCTATGCCATCTCAATTCCTTTGCTTCCAGCTGCATCAACATCAGAGAGTTTCAGCATGAAAAATTATGAGGGCTATTGAATGGGCCAGGCCTGAAGTGGCAGTTATCAATCCCATCATCCACTTCCATTGGTCATATCAAACCACATGATCCCACTTGGCTAAACGGAAAACCATAGGAAATATAGAGGACCACATGAATACCGGTGTACAGTCTCTGCCATAGTAGACTTTGCTTTTGGTATAACAGTTTGAATACTTGAAACAAGCCCTCCAGTTGGATTTACTACAGTTTTAACATTCTTCATCTGGTGGCTCAGAGGGTAAATAATCTGCCTGCAATGCAGGAGGCCCAGGTTCAATCCCTGGATCAGGAATCCCCTGGAGAAGGGAATGGTTACCCACTCCAGTATTCTCACCTGGAGAATTCCATGGACAGAGAAGCCTGGTGGGCTGCAGTTCATGGGGTTGCAAAGAGTCAGACACAACTGAGCGACTAACACTTTCCCTTCTCACTTTAACATCCTTCATACTATATACTTATACAGTAATTCTAGTCTAAATTATTCTCATGATATCCTTCCCTATCTCTGTTAATTGCCTCACTATCTGCCCATTTCCTCCTTCCTTGCAAGTGTGCTCAGTTGTGTCCAACTCTTTGTGACCCCATGGACTGTATGCAGCCCACCAGACTCCTCTGTCCATGGAATTTTCTAGGCAGAAATCCTGGAGTGGGTTGCCATTTCCTACTCCAGAGGATCTTCCCAACCCAGGGATCGAACCCAGATCTCCTGCATATCCTGCTTTGGTATGCAGTGCTTTACCACTGGGCCACCAGGGAAGCCTCTCTATCCATTTATAAGTCCAAAATTTAGAAGTTACCTTTGTTTCCTCTACATGGAAACTAGAAAAAAGAGAGCCAATGCATGGGTGATTCCAAAGCACCTTCCATGAATATTATGGTCTAATTGGAAGGCCAAAGAGTTGATGCCTTCAAACTGTGTGCTGGAGAAGACGTCTGAAAGTCCCTTGGACAACAAGGAGATCAAACCAGTCAATCTTAAGGAAGATCAACCCTGAATATTCACTGGAAGGACTGATGATGATGCTGAAGCTCCAGTATTTTGGTAAATCTGATGCAAACAGCTGACTCATTGGAAAAGTTTCTGATGCTGGGAAAGATTGAGGGCAGAAGAAGAAGAGGGTGTCAGAGGATGAGATGGCTGGATGGCATCACTGATGCCATGAACACGGACATGAACTTGGGCAAACTCCAGGAGATGGTGAGGGACAGGGAGGCCTGGTGTGCTGCAGTCCATGTGGTCACAAAGAGTCAGAGATGACTGGGTGACTGAACAACAATGACAGTGAGATATAGAAATGTTACTCCTATACAGTTCCATCTCCTCTTCCATTTTTTGTATTGTTTGCTCAGCAGCAAAACCTGCACTTCTTTACAGCATCCTTAAACTTGAACTTCCTCAGTCTCTATTCCAAATAAAGTCAGTCTCTTCAGGAGAGCTACACACCTCTGTTCATATGGCCTGACTCTCTCCCTCTGCAGAATCTCTGTGCTACTGCTCCAGAGATGGAACAGGAACTTTTATTCTATCAATGCCATTCTCATATAAGCAAGACTCTAGGCTCGGGGGCAGGAGGGGATGGGGCATTGCTGGTCTTCTTGGTTTGTCTCTCCCAGTATGGAATCTCAGCTCTACAGGGAACCTGGTTTGAAGATTATTGAAGCCTAGTATTCTCAGCTTACTATGTCTGGAGTAGAGTTTCTGTCCTATGGATGTGAGCTGGGTGGAGGAAATGTCCTTTAATAGCTGAATGGATAAACAAACTATGGTACATCAATATAACAGAATATTATTCAAGAATAAAAAGAAATGAGCTATCAGATCACAGAAAGAAATGGATGAAACCTGAATGAATGTTATTAAGTAAATAAGCTAGTCTGGAAAAGGTTATACACTGCATGATGCCAATTATACAACATTCTGGAAAAGGTAAAACTTAAAGCAAATAAAAAAATTTCAGAGACTATTTTCTTTTACTTCAGAATAGCTTTATTAGTTTGGAAACAGTATGTCAACGCTCAACAATTCCTCTCCTACTTTGACACACAAATCCACTCAATCAGAGTCTTCGTTGCCCCATAGCTCATATACTGTAATGTTACTGTGTGCATCTGCAGGAACCTCAACATTGGGAGGGTCACCGGTTGCCATGGCGAGTTTCAGATTATACACCCTGGACACAAATTTCACAAGGTCCATCTAGAGCAGGGTTAAGGTATCGAACATATAGTCTTTGTCGGCGGAAGCCTGTTTCTTTTTCTTTCCCGGAGAGCCAGAGGAATCGCCCTGATGGGAAGGAGGAGTCTGCACATTACTCTCACCACTCTCTCCTGCCAACTTCACTGACACGTACATCAGCACAATGAAGAAAAGCCAGAGCAACGTGATCTCAAGCCAATCTTGGGCATACTCCGGTAGATTCTGCCAAATTAGAAAGTGTCCTCCAAAGAGCACCTTCCCCTGGAGTTCTTCAGCTTTCTTTCTCTGAGAAGTAAACAACACTGATAACACCCATGGATAAGCACAGGAACCATTTGAAGGACCACATGATGTGCCGAGAGGAAATGGCCCCTGATGTTCTAGTCTGCCCTGGCACCTGGAGAGTGAGGACCAAGCAAGGTTGGGCCCTTGGTAATGGCATAGAGGGACCCGCCCCAGCCAGAACCCATGTGGCCATTGTGATGACTTCAGGGCAGAGGATAAGGAGGCTTGCAGGGGCCAACTGGGAATAGGGCTTAAAGGGAAATGGTGACATTTCCAGCAGGCAATCAAAAAAGAGGTGGGGAGTGACAGAATGCCATCTCCTTGCCAGTGTATTCTTTCTGAACCTGATGCTCTACTGAGAGGGAGCTTCAGTCTTCTATTTTTATTTTTCCATTTGTTAAATCCAGACACTGTGCTGAGCAGAGCAGACATGGGCATGTGGGCATGTGCCCCTGTGGAGCAGACAGCCAAGTGGGAAAGAAACATATCAAACCAGAGGCCACAAACAAGGAGCCACTGATGTATTTTGTGTGGCCTACACTGTTCCTAAAAATGACTGTGCTCAGTCACTAAGTCATATTTGACTCTTTAAGACCTCATGGACTGTAGCCCTCAGGCTCCTCTGTCCTTGGGATTTCCCAGACAAGAACACTTCTCCAAGCATAGAGGATGTTTTAGGGCAGTGAAACTATTCTGTATGATGTTATGGTAAATACATGATCCTACGTATTTGTCAAAACCCATAGAACCTTACATACAGCACAAAAAGTGAATCAATGTATGCATATTAAAAAAACATTTTGACATCAAGAATGGAATGCAGAATTTGACTGAACAATCTAATTATATTACAACTGTATGAAACCACCTCACTAAGATTCCCTGACTTAAATAACTTCAGAAATCTAGTTTGCAAGACTAAAAGCAAAAGATAAAAACACTGTAATCTAGTTGATAGTATTCTTTCTTGTATGGGTATAGGTTAATAATCCTAATACGTTTATACATGTATGCTTAAATTAAACAGTTAAATAAATGGCACATGTGTATACATACATATATTTCTTTGTCTTGTTAGCTGAAAGGGTCTAAGAGAAATGATACTCTCAAAATCTGAAAGAAACAAATGTAGAAATAAGCACAGATCTTGGTTCCCAATACTATTTTCCAATAAAGGAACCAGGCTTATTGGAGAAATTACTGATTGTAGGGCTCAGAGAGGAAATATAGAAGAGGAGGCTGAAAGATCTTATTGTGTCAGAAAGGAAGTGATAAAAAATAAAAAAGCCCTGTGGTAATGGGGTTACATCAAAGAAGACAGGAATGAGCTCCCAATGGCCAAAGCTGTAACAAGATGAGCAAATAAATTGAGTAACCTTTTGGTACTATGCCCCAAAGTATAAAATAAATATCTATGGGTCAAAACTGATATAAATAAACAATTGGATACATGTGAGAGAATAGACCAATTTCCCATGCAGAAGAATTTCAGATATGTGACATAGGTAATTCGGCTCTCAGAGAGGTAGAGCGTAACTCCCTATCCCTGAAGAGTGAGTTACATGCAGTGAATTCCTTCCAAAAAAAAATACAACAATATGGAATGAGAGAAAAAGAGTAACTTGACAGTGGAATAACTTAACAAACACTACTTCAGCTATGTGGTTAACATCAACATTAACAGGGATAAGGCATGTTGACCGTATCACACAATGAAAGGGATACTCGACCTCTGCAGTCTTCCTCCCCCAAAATCCATAGTCCCAGGCTAATAGGAAAAACATCAGACAAATCCAAGTTGAGGAACATTTTATAAAATACTTGACTAGTACTCCTCAAAACTATCAAGGTCATAAAAAACAAGGGAAGTCTGAGAAATTGTCACATCCAAGAAGAGCCTCAAGAGACATGGCTACTACATGCAATGTGGGATCAGGGAACAGAAAAAGAACATTGGGTACAAAGAAAATCTTAGTAGAAAAAAATCTTAGAAATACAGTAAGCACTCTAGTTAATAATAATATGTGTGATATTTGGGAACTTTCTGATATATGGAAACTACCTTTGCTTTTTTGTAAATCTGAAATTGTTCTAAGATTTTTTAAAGTTTATCTTTAAAACATAGGGCAATAGAGGCAACATTATTTGCTGATGACATAATTATATATCTGGAGACTCCAAGAGAAAAGTGCTATATACAGTCAGCCTTTCCTATCCATGGGTTTCACACCCAAGCGTTCAACTAACTCTGGATTTAAAATATTTATTTTAATTAGCCTCCAATTAAATAAATTTATATTTTAAAAAAATAAAAACTAAAAAAAAAAAAAACTCCAGAAAGTTCCAAAAAGCAAAATTCAAATTTACCATGTGCTGGCAACTACTTACATAGCATTTACATTGTATTTACAACTATTTATGAATCATTCACATTATATTAGGTATTATAAGTAATCTAGAGATGATTTAAGGTATATGAGAAGATGTGTGTAGTTTATATGTAAACACTAAAATGCTACACTACTTTTTATAAGGGACTTGAACATCCATGGCTTTGGGTATCTGATGGTTGGCAGTGGTGTCCTAGAACCAATCTCCCACAGATGTCAAGGGACAGCTGTACCTTAAGGGAATTGAGCTAGATGGCTGAATAAAAATAATAATATATAAACAAGTGTTCCTATACACTAACAACCAATTACATTTATAATGGAAGACACTATTTATAATAGCTACAAATAGATAATTACTTAAGAATATATTTTAAAAGAAATATGCAATAGCTATTTAAGAAAATTCTGAAATGCTACTGAAAAACACAATGTAATGCCCGATGAAATGGAAAGATATCTATTTGGGGGGGGTATGAAAAATTTTATACAGATATCAATTTTCCTCAAATTATTCTATAATTGTGATAAGATCTCAACAAAAATACTAATATGATTGGTGTAGGAAATAAGCTAATTCTAAAATAAACGTGGAAAAATAAACATGTAACAAGAGGCAGGACATTTCTGAAAAAGAAGACAAATGAGCATGGACGGCAGTCCTTACTAGCTTTTAAAGCATATAGTTAAGACTACATAGTTACATAGAGAAGTACTGGTATAGGATTAGTACTGGTACATGGTTAGACTTACCGTTCGCTAGGTAAGAAGAGAATACAAAAATCAACTACACACACACACATACACACAGAGCTTTTGTCTGAATGTGTTTCCCCCAAAATTCATGTCGAAAACCTAATGTCCAGTGTGATTGATATTAGAAGGTGGGCCTTTGGGAGATAATTAGATCATGAGGGTGGAGTCCCCAAGAATGAGGATTAATGCTCGTACAATGAGAACTCATAGAGCTCCCTAGCTCCTTTTGCCTTGTCAGAATATACTAAATCCCTTACACAGGAATCTTCAAATTGCAAACTTTCAAAGCTTAGAACTTGCATTCCCATTTCCAGTCACACAATTTGGTTCACGTGTCTGGTGGACATTGTCACATGCATCCATCCTCTACAAGTGGTTGTGCTTTTGCGTACTTTACTGCATAGTACAGCATAGAGCACATTAGTACAGTCTCTTTATTTCTAGCCCAGGATGTCCCAAAGCAAGTGTAAAAGCAATAGTAAATAGCCAATTCTGTTGGTTGGGTACTAAGGCTAACTTCTTTGGACTTACGTACAAATTGGGCTTACAAGCACAATTTCAAAATGGAACTCATTCATATGCAGAAGACTTCCTATAGGAGAGAAGTCTGCAACTCAGAAAAGGGCCTTCATCTGGCCATACTGGCACCTGATCTTGTACCTCTAGCCTTCAGAACTGTGAGAAGTAAATTTCTGTTGTTCACGAGCCCCTCTGTGCTTGGTATTTTGTTATAGCAGCCCAAATGGACACACACACACATTAAGAGTATGATAAAGGTAGAAGGTGTCATTTGACACTGGGAGAAGAAAGTTTGTTCAACAAATTGCGATGCAATCACATAGCAACCTTCTGGAAAAAATATAAACTTGAAGAATTCTTTTTCTATACCCCATAATTCACATATAAGTTCCCTACCTGAAATGTGTTTTACCTATCTTTGACTGGCAATGCCCACTTGTCCTTCAAAATTCAATTCAAGACACCCCCCGCCCCCTTTTCCTTCTGTCTCTTGCTGAGTAAGTCATCATAAAGCAATTAGGTGAGAGCAATCAAGACAAGCATCCATGACAGGGGGGCATAAAGCTGACTCATTTGAAAAGACCCTGATGTTGGGAAACACTGAAGGCAGGAGGAGAAGGGGACAACAGAGAATGAGATGGTTAGATGGCATCACTGACTCAATGGATATGAGTTTGGGTAAACTCCGGGAGTTGGTGATGGACAAGGAGGCCTGGCGTGCTACAGTCCATGGGGTCGCAAAGAGTAGAACGTGACTGAGCGACTAAACTGAACTGAACTGAACCTGTAAAGAGTATCCTATTTCCCTAACTTCTCACTGTAGTGTGATAGCCCATTAAGACTCCCCTAAAGGGAAGAGGGTACCCTGAATATCTAATGTGAGTATTCAGATCTGCTTAGCAGTCATACTTCTCACAGCCAATTAAGAGACAGACATTCTGCTGATACTGATACATCAGTATATATCAGATAGGTCAGTATCTTAGGAGTTGGTTCATTCATTCATATATTCAACAAACATGTAATGAGTGCTTACTAACCTACTCTGTGCCACAACACTGTTTTAAGTGCCACAAATATAAAAGTATACAAAATAAACAAAACTCCTGCCCTCATGGAGTTTACATTCTAGTGGGCTAAAGGTTTTTAAGGAAAATACATAGTATGTCAGATAGTGATAAACTTTATAGACAAAAAGAAAGCAGGGAAGGGGACAGTGGTGGGCCTGTTAGGAGGAAATTCTGATAATGGAAGGGAGAGAGAATACATTTTAAAGAGAAAAATGAGTGTCAGATATAAGATTTTTTGGCCTGAGTTACAAAATAAAACAACAACAACAACAAAGTTTTCATTTACTGACATGGGGACAAGGGGAGGAAAGGATTTGGTGGGGAAGACCAAGGGTTTGGTTTGAAGTACATTAGGCTTGAGATGCCCATTAGATGTCCTAGTAGAGCTAGATTCTCTAACTCTAGTAGAGAATCTAGAGTTCAAGGGGGCATTGCAAGCTGGAGATACCTATTTGAGAGTCATCAGGACAGAGATGATATTTAAAGCCACAAGGCTAGATGAATCACCATGGAAATTAGTTTAAACAGAGAAGAGTCTCAAGGACTGAGCCTAGAGCACTCCAATATTTAGAGATTGTGGGGATGAGGAAGAACCAGCAAAGGAGACTGAGGAGTGACCAGTAGTTATCAAGAGCTGGCCCCCAGGGACTTCCCTGGTGGTCCAGTGGTTAAGAAGCCACCTGCCAATGCAGGAAATGAGGGTTCGATCCCTGGTCCAGGAAAATTCCACATGCCTCGGGGCAACTAAGCCTGTGTTACAATTATTGAGCCTGAGCTTTAGAGCCCATGAGCTGCAACAAGTGAGCCTGCCTGCCCTAGAGTCCCTGCTCTGCAACAAAAGAAGCCACCACAATGAGAAGCCCTCACACCCCAACTAGAGAGTAACCCCTGCTCGTTGCAACTAGAGAAAAGCCTGCACACGGCAACAAAGGCCCAGTACAACCAAAAATAATTAATTTTTAAAAAAAGAGTCAGCCCCCAGAATGAGATTACCACAGGGTACACTGATAACACCGAATTTTTGGATCCACAAAGCTAAGGAATAGATAGCAGGGACCCCTACCAAGGTACTACTGTCCTGTGAAATCTGGCTGATTAGTCAGTCAGTTTTTCCCTTTGACATCTTTGAAATGCAACAAACCTCATGCAAATTACATGCAAAATAGCAGTAGCATGGCAATACGGTGGGAGATGTGGCTAGACTCTGGATGGGGACACTAAACACCAGAACTGTGGCTGCCAAACTTGCAGGAGGAGCCGAGCCCTGTGACCCTCCAACCAGGCCTTCAGGCTCAATCTTGAAGAACATCCAGAGAGACACTGAAAACCACTACCAGTGCCCTAAGGGCAAAGGGCTACAATGCTCATTGTAGCCAGTTGCTGCTATTTTCATTGCTGTTGCCAGCACCAGCTGATCTACATTTGATCTTAACCAAAAGGCCAAGAAGCAATCCAGCAGTTCTAGAAGTAAAGGAACACTCCATGACAACAGCTGAATCTCACCAGTAGGTTAGGGTGAAGATGAGGGTTAAGTGGGTGTTAGGATTGGATTAAGGTTAGAACTTCCAGTCTATGATGGGCCAAGTCCAAGGAGGGGCTTCCCTGGTGGCTCAGTGGCAAAGAACCTGCCTGCCAACGCAGGAGATGCAAGTTTGATCCCTGGGTGGGGAAGATCCCCTGGAGGAGAAAATGGCAACCCACTCCAGTATTCTTACCTGGAGAATCCCATGGACAGAGGAGCCTGGCAGACCACAGTCCATGGAGTCGCACAGATTGAGACATGACTTAGAGACTAAACAACAACAGGTCCCAGTAGCCTTGAACCTCTCCTCAGGACGTTCCCTCCACATCCTACTGTAATTGAATCTTTCACTGTCTGATGACACCTCTAAAGCACAGGCTGTTTATCCTCTCTTCTCCCCATAGCTAAATTCCTTAGAGAGTGCCAGGTGATAGAGCTGAAACTCTCCTTGCGCCCCAAGGCCATTTCCTGATTTTTGTTCCTCCCACTCTTGAGAAGTCTCTGGCTCCTCCTCCTTTCACACCTTCCTGTTATTTCACCCTCTCCCCACCCTGGTGGTAGTCTTCTATCACCTTCCTGGTGATTGTCCTCATTCATATAGGCTTTCAGTTCAGTTCAGTTCAGCCACTCAGTCGTGTCTGACTCTTTGTGACCCCATGGACTGCAGCATGCCAGGCTTCCTTGTCCATCACCAACTGTCAGAGTTTGCTCAAACTCACGTCCATCGAGTCAGTGATGCCAGCCAACCATCTCATCCTCTGTTGTTCCCTTCTCCTCCCACCTTCAATCTTTCCCAGGATCAGGGGCTTTTCCAATGAGTTAGTTCTTTGCATCAGGTGGCCAAAGTATTAAGTTTCAGCTTCAACATCAGTCTTTCCAATGAATATTCAGGACTGATTTCCTTTAGGATGGACTGGTTGGATCTCCCTGCAGTCCAAGGGACTCTCAAGAGTCTTCTCCAACACCACAGTTCAAAAGCATCAATTCTTCAGTGCCCAGCTTTCTTTATAATCCAACTCTCACATCCAAACATGACTACTGGAAAAACCATAGCTTTGACTAGATGGACCTTTGTTGGCATAGTAATGTCTCTGCTTTTGGCTGTCTAGGTTGGTCATAACTTTTCCTCCAAGGATCAAGCATCTTTTAATTTCATGGCTGCAGTCACCATCTGCAGTGATTTTGGAGCCCCCCCCCCAATAAAGCCTCTCACTGTTTCCATTGTTTCCCCATCTATTTGCCATGAGTGATGGGACCAGTTACCATGATCTTCGTTTTCTGAATGTTGAGTTTTAAGCCAACTTTTTCGCTCTCCTCTTTCACTTTCATCAAGAGGCTCTTTAGTTCTTCTTTGCTTTCTGCCATAAGGGTGGTGTCATCTGCATTTCTGAGGTTATTGATATTTCTCCTGGCAATCTTGATTCCAGCGTGTGCTTCATCCAGCCTGGCATTTCTCATGATGTACTCTGCATATAAGTTAAATAAGCAGGGTGACAATATACAGCCTTGGTATACTCCTTTCCCGATTTGAAACCAGTCTGTTGTTCCATGTCCAGTTCTAACTATTGCTTCTTGACCTGCATACAGATTTCTCAGGAGGCAGGTAAGGTGGTCTGGCATTCCCATCTCTTGAAGAATTTTCCACAGTTTGTTGTGAGCCACACAGTCAAAGGCTTTGGTGTAATCAATAAAGCATAAGTAGATGTTTTTCTGGAGCTCTCTTGCTTTTTTGATGATCCAACGGATGTTGGCAATTTGATCTCTGGTTTCTCTGCCTTTTCTAAATCCAGCTTGAACATCTGGAAGTTCATGGTTCACGTACTGTTGAAGCCTGGCTTGGAAAATTTTGAGCATTACTTTGCTATGATCACATGGACCACAGCCTTGTCTAACTCAATGAAACTATGAGCCATGCCATGTAGGGCCACCCAAGACAGATGGGTCATGGTGGAGAGTTATGACAAAATGTGGTCCACTGGAGAAGGAATGCAAACCACTTCAGTATTCTTACCTTGAGAACCCCATATAGGCTTTAGTTCTTAACTATCTGTCCTCTTTGTCCCAACTTCTCCCATCATTCTCAGTCACTTCAACATTCACATAGTCAACCACCCAGCACCCTGGTTTCTTGTTTCCTTATCTGCCCATTGCCAGGGACCACTGCCACGTCACAATCCAGAGCAGTAGTATGTGGCCCTGTATCTTGAAGGTCCATGCATTCTTTTCATTTACACATCAACACATGATTTCCAGAAGCTGACAAATCTTTAGTACAGGATGTATGTAAAAGTATATACATTTTTTTTTAACTAGGAATTAGGCCTGTGCTTCATTCTTTTCAGTTTTACTTTCCATAGAACTCACCATGGATCAGTGATTACAAATGGGATTTTAAAGTTTAACAGTAGATAAAAATAAACCCCCAATAATACAAAAATACACATGCACAAGGTTATTCATTGCAATATTTTTTATAATTGCAAAATACTGGAAACCACCTAAACACTCATTCCTAGAGTGTGGCTAAATAAACTGTGGTACATCCATGCAACTGTAAATAAATATTTTTTATCTAAATAAAAAATAAATAAATAAATATTTTGCTGCTGTAAATAAAAGTGAGAATGATATCTATAAACTGAGTTGGAGTAATACCTAAGACATAGTATACAATGAAAAAAGCAAGTACCAATGTTATATCTATAGAAAGTCACCTTTTATGTAACAAAAGGAGATATTTTCATACAAGCACCTATATACAAATGTTTTATAGCAGCTCTATTCATAATAGCCAAAAACTGGAATCACCATAAATGTCTATGAATGGAAGACCAAATTATGTTACATCCACACAATGGAATATGACTTAGCAATAAAAAGGAAGAAACTACTGATGAACATGACAACATGGTTGAATTTCAAAGGCATCGTGCTAAGTAAAAGAAGATGGTCTCAAAAGGTTATACAACCATGTGCATGCATGCTAAGTCACTTTGCCATGCCCTCCTCCAGGGGATCTTTGTGATCTAGGGTTTGAACCCATGTATCTTATGTCTCCTGCATTGGCAACTGGGTTCTTCACCACTAGTGCCACCTAGAAGCCCCTATATAACCATATGTTTTCATTCATATGACATTCTCAAAGCGAAAAACTGTAAGAACAGATCAGTGGTTGCCAGAGTTGAGAGTCAGGGAGGCTTTGACTGCAGACAGACAGCACAGGAGAATTCTGGGGGCTGATGGAGCAGTTCTGTATTCTGATTGGGGCTAATTACACAGATCTATACATGTGTTAGTACTCATATAACAAATTCTATACCAAAATAAAGTAATTTTACTGTACATAAATGACAAAAAGTATAGAGGTGGAGTTGGTGATTAAAATGTGATGAGTTCAGGGACTTCCCCAGTAGTCCAGTGCTGAGGGCTCTATGTTTCCACTGCAGGAGGCATGGGTTTGAACCCTGGTCAGAGAACTAAGATCCCACATGCCACACAGCAAGGCCAAAAAGAATGTAATTAATTTAGTCTTGTAGCCACACGTTCTGAGAAACAAACTCACTCAGAAGGATAATGCAGATAGTGAAGTACAGTTTATTACACTGGCAGGCCCAAGGCAGAGTCTCCTTTTAGCCAAGGACCCTGACTAGCATTTGTGAAAACCTTATATACCCTAAGTGTACGTGCCCAAACCCACCTCCCCAAATTCCGTGAAACTAGTCTGAACAAAGGAAGAGAAAGATACAATCAGAGTTGGCCTGTGATTCATATGCCTTAAGCCTAGGCAGTTAACAGTGGACAATTATCAATAGGCCTGTGGTCATACCCCAATAAGCATAATAGAATTTATGATTCTATTTGGTTACACAGATAATTAGGGAATTCTTTTAGGCAATGGAGAGTGTAGGTATGAGCCCTGGGGTTCTTCCATCCGGGGGGTCTGATTTTCCAGTTGGTATGTCATTTCCATAGATACTGGGCATATAGTCCACAGTCCAGCCCAATTCCACAGTCCAGCCCAAGATGGAGTCCTGCTTTCAAGATGGAGCCTGTTCTGTCTGTTTACTCCTTCAGTCCTAGGTCTTCAGACATATATTAAAGATATATCATTTCATCACCTGGACCATCTCTTAGTGTTATAAAAATAACAAAGACACTAAACAAACCAGCAATAAAGAAACTAAAAGTATTATGTGACTACCATAAAAAGAAAAAACCACACACACACATTGAAATTTGGATTACCATGGCTTGGTAATGGGAGCAAACTAAATTGCACTATGTGAAATATGTATCCCCAAACTAGTTCCTGATACAGAGTAACAATTCAGCAAACGTTTGTGGAATGAATAAACGAGTGAGAAAATGAAAGAAGGAAAAGGCTTACACATTTTGATATGAAACCCTGTGTCTTCAACATCATCAAAAAGTTTGAAGCAGAATGGAAGGATATTCAAACATTGCTTAAAGCTAAAATGCAGTGTGCCAAGGGAGAAAAATGAAAAAGCTGTGGAAGCCACACTTTATAGTGTTCTATTTAACCACAAAGGCCAGGGCTACTGAAGTCATTGTTGACACACTTGCCAAAACTTCTGCTCAAGACATGGTGAAAATAATGACTGGGTACAAAGAGTCTCTATCAGATATCACAGTTCACTTTAGAATTACAGATGTGGCTGGAAATTTAAAATGGCAAACATCCAATTTCTGACAAAACTGACAGTGTTTACTGGGAATTTATAAATCTACAAGCTTGTGAATCTAGCTCATCTTTTGAGTTTTTACCATGGTTTAAATCTAAATAAGTAATTTTGTAATGACATTATGTTCTGCTAATCTTTTCCAACTTGGAAAACTGAAGAAAGAAATTCCTTCATTGATCTAATGTTTACTGAGCACTAACTATGCACCAGCCAGTGTTCCAGGCACAGGGAACACAGTTGTGAACAAGAGACAAGATCCCTTCCCCTATGGAACTTACATTCTGGTAACTGGAAACAGACGATAAACCAAGAAAGAAAAATGGCAAATAGGGGAAAATGCCACACAGAGGATTGAAATGGGGCGATGTGGCAGAGTGAATGAGGGTGTGGAGACTGGGTGGGCTGGCTAGCCTTCTGACAGGAGCTAACATTTAACTGAGCTCAGAATGACAAGGAATCAGCTCTGCAAATATCTGAGGAAAGAACTTTCCAAGAAGAGGGAGCAGCTAGAGTAGTGGTTCTCAAAAGGAATGGCGCTGCTTCCTAGAGGGCATTTTGGAAGTTTGGGGGGAGGGAGCCCACAGAGACTGGAGGATTCCATTGGCATTTAATGGGCAGGGCAGGGATGCTGCAGAGCTTCAATGCACCAGACTGTCCTGCATCCTTCATGACTTTCAAAGATCCCACCAGGCACCCATATAAGTGGAAAAGCTGTTTCTCATTATCAGAGTTGAAAACCTAACTCTGCTTAACTCCTAAAGACAAAACATTTTTTGCACAGTGTTTATGCACATGGAACTTCCTAGGAATGCAATTACCATGTAAATAGAAAGCAGATTGTATTCTATTTCATCCAGAACTTCACCAAGAGTTGTTCAACATTTCAAAGCCAACACCTCCGGGAAGGCAAGGCAAATGTCACCTAATGAGAAACACTGCACCTAATGGGAAAGGCTTCGGGGAAAATTGACGATGGTGGAGAGATTTTATTTTAATGGATAAGACATACCCGAGGTAAAATGAAAAGAGGGGAAAAAAGAAAGCAGTACAAAAGGGCACATAGTCAAAAGTTGATCTCCCTTCCACCTCCGTTCCCACCATTCCGTTTTCTTCCCTAGAAATAATCTGATTATCAGGGTTTTTTACAGTGGCTTTATCTCATTTGTTTTTTTGTTTTTTTGTTTGTTTGTTTGTTTAGAAGGAAGGGGGGGGAATACTCATACAAATGAATATTTGTTTGAACATTTTTTAAAAAGATGAGGAAAGATACACCCAGAAGAGAGGGTATAGCTCAGTGACAGAACATTTGACTGCAGAAAAGATGTGTGTGTGTGTGCACGCATACACGCATCAAGCTCTTAATGCTGGCTTCTCTAATGTTACCTCAGAGGATGTTCAGGGAGACAGTTTTTTAAATACACTTCTGTACTGTTTTCCTTGGTATGACAGGTATATTCTACATTTGCAATTTACAAAATCCCATAAGGTTAAAAGAATAAAATACAAATTAGAGCAGGAATCCACCAACATTGGCATAAATATAGCAAGATCAATTATAATCTTAGAAACATCAGCAAGCTAAACTAAGGTAATGTATTGAGAGAAGATTTCACTCTGTGAGAAGAGAAACAAAAAGTGAGTGCTGAAGAATCCAAAACCATGAGCATCTCCCAACATCTGCTGAGAAGGACAGGAGGCTGCCTACTGGCCTGAATCAGCTAGCCACCCTTTTTCCTCAAGTTACAATACTACTTCTAAGTTATCATACATTTATTTTTAACACAGCACTCCAGTTTCATATTGTGCGCCTTTTCCAAAGTTGGAGATCCTTAACTTATTATATTCTTCACAGACTTTTCAACAAATATGAAGAGGCACTGAGGTTAACAAGTCTATAAGTGGCAATCCAAATACATGACACCCTCAAGGACTGATTTATGTTTAAGATTAATCTACATAATATTCCCAAGGTTTAGCAAATGAATGGGACTCTAGCTGAGTAAAATAGGAACAAACCTTGTTCTGTTTGCACATGGCCATGAAAAGACAGAAGGCAGCAAAGAAAATATTCTACGGTTACTCGTTTTACTGTGCAAGGTACCTACTGTGAAAAATTACTTTTGAGGTTAAAATAGACCATCTACTCACGATCTCTCCTGGCCCACAGCTGGGAAGACTGAAATGATTCTTCTTGCCTCTGGCTCACTAGAACATCGTATTCCTGGTGAAGACAAAAAGAACAGCAGTGCTCAAGAAAAAAGGATAGCTGGTTCCCGAGGTGGGTGCAGTTGAAATGCTCACATAAGTTGCCTTAAAGCCAAACAAAACCAGTACAACCCAGTCAAGCCAAACTCCACACAATGTGGTGATTCCATCAACTGTTCCATTCCCAGGGCCAAGCTCCTTGAAGGACCTTTAGAATCTAGTCCTGTTGTCCAACAGAGTGCTTTAGGACAGGACTAGTAACTGAAGGTTTCCTTACTGTAGTCCCCCAGTTCCAATTCAAACCCTGTGAAATTCATGTCCTCTGGTCTTCAGAGTCATAAACCTACTTTCCTCAACCTCCCAGAGCCATGAAATTAGCTTACAAGACAGGAGAATTCACAAAACAAGAAAAACAGGCATCCCAAATGGTTGAGAGCAGAGCAAGGCTTCTATAACTAGAACAAGTCCTCTTTTCCATTTCCTTTTTCTAAATTGAGGTATAGTTGATTCAGAATGTTGTGTTTATTTTTACTGTACAGCAAAGGGATTCAGTTACATACATATGCATTCTTTTTCACATTCTGTTCCATGATTGTTTATCATAGGATATTGAATATAGTTCTTTGTACTCTGCAGTAGGACCTTGTTTATCCATTTTCTATATGATAGTTTGCATAAGCCCATCCCAAATCCCCAAGCCATCCCTCCCCCACTCCCTATCCCCCTTGGCAACCAGTCTATTCTCGCTGTCTGTGAGTCTGTTGCTGTTTAATAAATAGGTAGAACAAGTTCCCCTAATCAAAACCCTGCAACAGGTTTTAGAAAAGGATCGTTATATCATCATGTCTGTCAGTAAATGTAGAAAATAACAATACAAGCCTAAAAGCAACTGGGATGTCTTATACTAACAGACTGCTGGACTACCTTTCCATTATTATTACTGAAATGGCTTTTTAAGAAGAGAAAACAGGGAGAAATTTTGAATTTTTTAAAACTTATCAAAATCCTTCTTAGACTCTGGCCAAGTCACTGACTGCTAAGCTTTCTTTGCCCCTGTGGTCCCCTTAGCTCACAAAACCACCGAAAATGTCTCTACTCGAGAGACACTCTGCTGTCCCAGTGGACGTTTTGTGTAGCTGTTGGGAATGTTGTCACAAAACAGACCTGAATCCAGATGGCATCTAGCCGCTGTGTGCCTAGAACAAGTCAATCTCTGTTTCCTCTTCCTTCTTCCTGTTGTTGTAAAAACAACATCTAATCATAGCTAACACATCTGTAGTACTTACCTGTATCATTTTTCATTTACTACTTAACCCCTAGAGGGGAAAAAAAAAAAACTATAGATGAAGCAAGTGAGGCATAGAGAGGTTGAATGACTTCCTCAAGGTCACACAGCTGGTAAACTGCAGGGCTCAGATGCTAACACAGGTTGGAGTTGAAGGTCTAAGCACCTCTACAACCTCTCGAATTGAGAGTAATAAATGGGGACACACCTACTAAGGACTGTTTTGAAAACTAAATAAGACAATGTACGAAAAGCCTGATACTTGTCAAGTGTTGGATATCGTGTGTATGTTATAGAAGGTTTTTTCCTTCTGCCCTGAGAAATCTGTAAAGCTTTCCCTAAGGACAGAAAAAAGGTCGCAGGCAAGGTGGAACTTGGAAAGGGAGAAAGGGTATAAATAAGGCGGGGGGGGGGGGGGGGCGGAGGCTGAATATTCAGAACACAAATAAGGCGGCCTAGGCCTTGAAAGAACGCGGTGTTTCTCAACTGCAAACAGAAACGTCTTGGCCGAAAATCAGACACTAAACCGGCGCGGCCACAGCCTCAACCCCGGACCAGCCTCCTCAACCCCGCCTCAGCCCCAGGCCCGCTCGGGCCCGGCGGCGGACCGGCTTCCCGTCCGGTCCGCGGGTCCGCCCTACGCCGGGCGGAGCCTGGCCCGCCCCCTGCGCCGGAGCCCGGGAGCCCCAGGCCCGAGCCACGCGATCGGCCGGCCGCCCGGGGCTCGGGCCGCGGACGCACGATGGCGACTTGGCGGCGGGACGGCCGGCTGACGGGCAGCCAGCGGCTGCTATGCGCCGGGCTGGCGGGGGCGCTCAGCCTCAGCCTCACCGCGCCGCTGGAGCTCGCCACCGTACTGGCCCAGGTCGGCGTCGTGCGCGGCCGCGCCCGGGGGCCGTGGGCCGCGGGGCTCCGCGTGTGGCGTGCCGAGGGGCCCCGCGCCCTGTGGAAGGGGAACGCGGTGGCCTGCCTGCGCCTCTTCCCCTGCAGCGCCGTCCAGCTAGCCGCCTACCGCAAGTAAGAGCCGGGCGTGGGCGGGCCCGGGGCCCGGGAGGCCGCCGCCGGGTATCCCGCGGCCCGACGCCGCCGGGGTGCTGGGGATCGGGCCGGCGGTGCGCCCCCGCCTCCTTCCGGCTCTCATGGGAGCCCCTTGGGCCAGAAGGCGACCTCTTCGGCCCCCAGAGTGCAGTCCCCACCTTTTCTTCTTCACCTTTTCTGGGGATTTCTGCAGTTTGAGGGGGACGCAGCTGTGGCCCAGAGAGGCTGACGGGGCTGGACGGGCGAGGAGGCGGAAGAAGGTGAAAGGAGATTTTGGGGGGAAGAAGAGAAGAAATCTCCGGATAGATGGCTCCTAACCCCCTTCCCACTGTCCACCAACTTGGAAATTTTGCTCTGGCTGGCTTGGGAGAGAGACCTCTGAAGATACATGTATGGAAGAGGGTCTGTGTGACCAGAACCCCCAGAAGACAGTTCTTGCTAGGGACAGAGGGCCCAATCTACTGTCACCAAAAGGCCCTGGAGTTCGGCTCCCTGCCCTCTCCCCCAAGAAGCTGGCCTTTGGGGTCCTACAGAGGCTGCCCCACCCTCACTGCTCACTGGCCTCCTTTTAACACCTCCCACAAAAAACAGCTGCTTTTTAGAAAAACTTCTAAAGATGTAAATTAGCCTGATAAGTCTTGAAGCTTCCTCAAGAACTCAGAGATATTTGCATTTTAACTGGAAACACAGGCTAAAAGAATGAAGTGGTAGAGATGGGGTTTCAGGTAAAGATGTTTCTGTAGTTGGGGGTATGGTCCCGGGTTCCCCATTCACTGGGAACAGCAGCCAACTCTGAAGCCTGGCCTTGGCTCAAAATTAGAGAAACACAACCCACAGTCTTGACCACTGTAGGTCTGCCTTGCAGACTGACAGTCGAAGGATTTTGCCTTTGGCTCAGGGAGGCTGGAGCTGGAAGTCTCATCCGACAACTGACAAGCCCAGTGGAATCTTCCTTATCACTGATTCCTCGAGGCCAGCGCTTATTTCACTTATGCCTGGGAATAGCGTTGCCTCTCTTAACTCTGGGAAAGGAGGGTAGTGAGATGATGGGGAATCTCTGTCAAGGCTCTCTTTCCTCCCCAGCCCCCTTGCTCTCAGCAACATCTGGCCTGCAGCCTGTAAACATTTCTCCTCTGAGTTTTAAGGACTCAATTTCTCCCCACTTTACTGTATTGTCTACAAAGTATGGAACTCCTCCTTTGGAATGTGTACCAAGGAGAGGGAAGCAGAACTTCAAAGGCTGGTTTAAGTACTGTGGCTTTGCTGCTAACCCTCTCCAATATATACAGACATCCCTCCATATCAGGGAGGGAATTGGTTTCAGGACAACCTCCACCTGCCCCCCACTCCCCAACCCGCCCGTTGCTCAAGTCTCTTCTATGAAATGGAGTAGTATTTGCATGTAACCTGCACAATCCTCCTGGATGCTTTAAATCATCTCTTGGTTGGTTATACTACTCAATACAATGTAAATACCATGGAAATAGTTGTAAATATAATGTGAATGCTATGTAAATTGTTGATACTGTGCAGCAACGTCAAGGTTTGCTTTTTTGGAACTTCCTGGAATTTTTTTCTGAATATTTTCAATCTGCAGTTAGTTCTGGAACCCATGGATACAGAGGGATGACTGTATATCATTGGATTTTTAAGATTTTGAGATATCATTGACATGAAAAGTTATCTATGTTTAAGGTGTACAAGTTGATGCTTTGATATATGTATACATTGTGAAATGATTGCCACAATCAAGCTAATTAACATCCATTACCTCTACCTAGTTACCATTTCATGTGTGTATGTATGTGTGTGTAAATCATTGGATATTTACAACACCTGTCTCCTTCCCTGTACCATCCACAGGACAGGAAGTATGCCCACTTTACAGATGCACTGTTGGGCTCAGATTGGCCACACCACTCATCAGTGATAGAGCTGAACTCCACCACCTGGCCTTCCGACTCTAATACCCATGCCCTATTACTTCATACTGCCTTTCTGTCTGCATTCATTAAGTGCCCACTGTATGCATGATGTTGGGGACAACGCAAGGATGAAAGGGGCATGGTCCCTGTGTCCCGGAGCTTCCAGAGCAATAGAATAAAACTAGTGTGCCCATAGCATGTGACTGCCAAGGATAGAGTGCTATAGAAATTCACACCTCTGATGACGGAGGAGATGTGAAGATGTCGCAGCGGAGAAAAACCATCCAAGTTTGGTCTTGGGAAAATGAGTAGGAGTTTTCTGGCAAAGATGGGGAGAAAGATATTGCAGGTAATGCCATAAGCAAAGGCACAGCAGTGGGAAGGCATGCGGCATGACTGGAGCATAAGGTGTGCCTCTGGCTGTAATGGAAAATACAGCCAGAAAAGCAGGTTGGAATGAGATCTTGGAGGGGCAGATTAGGGAGTTTGGACTTCACTTGGAATGCAAGGGTAACTGTGGGGGATTTTTGATGGGGGAGTGCTGTGATTAAAGCAATTCAACAGGGATTGTCACCTGGTAGCTGCAGAGGATATCTAAAGAGGAAGAAGGCTGGGGGCAGCAGGACCAGTTAGGAACCAGTTGCACTAGTCCATGTGGTGGCTGAGAGCATCTGAAATGGGCTGATGACAGTGGGAATGGAGAAAAGGAGATGTGTGAGAGAGGAAGAACACACAGCTACTCAGGCTAGGTTTGCTAATAATGTTCTCCTGAAAGGTTAGTTTCTTTCTGAAAATTAAAAGGAAATATTTCAGTGATAGGCAGCAAAGTGGTTGATCAATCATGATGCCAGGCTTCCTACATTAAGACAATACCTTGGATCCATCATTATACTGAATTTGCAGAACAGTTAGTTGTGGGTAATGGTACAGCCTGTGATTGTGGGTTTGAATAAAAAAGCATACAGAATTTTCAGAAAATGCAGTGGTTCAGGGCTTCCCTGGTGGCTCAGTTGTAAAGAATCCACCAATGCAGGAGACACAGGTTTGATCCCTGGTCCAGGAACGTCCCACATGCCACAAGTATTGAACCTGTGCTCTAGAGCCTGGGAGTTCTAGAGCCTATGCTCTGCAGTGAGAAGCTACCGGAATGAGAAGCCCATGCACCCCAGCTAGAGAGTAGCCCCCACTCACTGCAACTCAGGAAAAGCCCATGCAGCAACAAAGACCCAGCACAGACAAAAATAAATAAAAATTTAAAAAAAGAAAATGCAATAGTTCAGTGACTTGCTCACAAACACAATTAATGGCAGAGCTGGAGCTTGAAACCGGGTCTTCTGCTTAGTCCAGTGCTCAGCTTAACGTTGTGATGATGACATATCTCCTTACATGGATTTACAATGAAAAGAATCCACTCAGAGTCTGGGAGGAGCTAGGTCCTTGTACTAAACAAATAAAATCTAACACAATGGGTGGCTATCAAATGTAGACCCTCACCCAACTTTATGCTACAACTGTTTGTCTAGCTGTATAAGCATCGTTTTGGGTCCCTGAAACTCTGAAATTGTTCACCACCAACACCATTTCCTTATTGTGTAACCAATTCACGAGCTTGTGTTGGGCTGCCAACTTGTGTTAGGTTGAAGTGTTGGCAGTTCTAACTACATACATCAAGGGTGTGTGTAATCTCCGTGTGCCTGAAATGAAGGGGTTACTGCCGTGCATCAGCTTATCCAGTCTTGCTGGAAAAGCTGCTGTGCAATGTGTGGGAGTGCAAGGAAGAGCAGAAAGGGGAACACTGCTGCCCCAGCCAATCAGACAAGCACTTAAGATGTGAGCATTCAGATGACGTCATTGATGGCCTATCAGGGTTGCCCTGCTTTGACTCTGTAAGAGGAACGATCTGTAGTCTTCCCCTCTGTATAGTAAGAGTCTGAGAAAAAGGGCTTTCCTTGGTTCTTCTTTTCGATTTTGTATATTTGTCAGCAAAACCCTCTTTATAAAGCAAACTTATAGAAGACAGGGTTCTTCCTAGTTCATCAAGTCATTCAGAGACCCTAATTTATCTCGGGCCGCCCCTATCAGACGTCTCTCTGGCAGGTCCGTTGAACTCTCGTGATCTTATGCTGAAAGCTCACACAGTGTATATATTCAGTGACTGGGGAACGAATGCATGCGCAAGTGCCCTGGGATGGCCAATAAGGGGGAGGCAATGAGAATGAATGGTATTTCTTCAAACTCCTCCTTCTTCTCTAGATTATTCCAGCATGCTGCAGACCACCCCTCTAGCCAAGCATTTCCACTTCCTCTGTCTCCCCTCCCTCTGCTAAGGTTCCCCTCCCACTCGACTGGCCAGGGGAGAGAGGAGGGAGGAAGGACTCAAGAAGGGTGCAGGCAGTGAAACCAAGGCAGACGGCCCACTAGGGAGAACCAGCTTGGTTTACCCATCTCTTTAGAAGGTCGCGCTGTTTCACTCAAATGACTATTAAGTGAGGCTGACAAAATGAAGTCCAGACTTTCCTACAGCTTGAAGGAGATGTTTTTAATAGAAAAGTGTTTACTTGCGAGCAAAGGAGCCAATCTAGAACTCTCTCAGTGGTTTCACCTGAACACTTATTCGGCAGTCAGGGGGCCCTGGCCTGCTGCCAAACTGAAAAAGCAGGAAATACATATCTTCACTGGAGCTTTGGAAGCCAAAGTATTCAGGATGCTCTCATTTTAAAAAAGATAAAATACTTTTAGCTAGCTCTGTTCACCTTCCTTTTATTCAGATCCTTGTTATACCTCTCCTGCACCCCCTACCCACTCTCTCACAGAAAATCTTATTTTTCCTGGTTTCCAAGTCCTCTTTTATTTTCTCCACATTTCCCAAGAATGAATAAAATTCCTTTGCTTCCTGGCCCGGGAACGTGCACCATGTAAACGTTCTCTTAGAACAATTTCTGCCAACGTAGGCTCTCATGACTGGGGATGTACTGCTTCCAGAAAGAGGAATTGTAACAGAGTGGCTTTCTAGTTTGCCAATAGAAAAGTCCACCCAAAACCATTTGGGACTAAATTGTGAAACTGCAGCAAAACACAAAGAATGGTCCAGCAAACACTCATATACCCACGGTGCAGAATTGACAGCATAAAAGAGAATTAGCTTAAAAGATACAAGAAATAAAAAAGATACTTTAAGTATCTTTTAAGCTAATTGTGACCCCATGGACTGTAGCCTACCACGCTCTTCTGTCCATGGGATTCTCCAGGCAAGAATACTGGGGTGGGTTGCCATTTCCTTCTCCAGGGGATCTTCCCGACCCAGGGGTTGAACCTGGGTCTCCTGCATTAGGGGCAGACTCTTTACCAACTGAGCCACCAGGGAAGACCTAGTACAAGAAATAAAATATTACAGATAATGGTAAAGTCCCTTTCATTCTCTTTTTCAGTCCCATCTGCTCTCTACCTTCTTGGGGGTCTGTTTTATACTTTTTTTTACATGTCTATATCCATCATTACTTTACGATATGGTTTTGTAGATGTATTTCTTGATTTAAATGTAGTCAGCCCTCTGTATCTTCAGGTTCTGTATCCACTGATTCAACCAACCACAGGTTGGAAATACTGTATTCAGGGGAAAAAATTCCAGAAAGTTGCAAAAAGCAAAACTAGAATTTGCCATGCCCCAGCAACTTTTTACATAGCATTTACACTGTATTAAGTATTATAAGTAATCTAGAGATGATTTAAAGTATGCGTGTGTACCTGATATGTTGCTTCAGTTGTGTCCAACTCTTTGTGACCCCGTGGACTGTAGCCCGCCAGGCTCCTCTGTCCATGGGATTCTCCAGTCAAGGATACTGGAATGGGTTGCCATTCCCCTCTCCAGGGTATCTTCCTGAACCAGGGATCAAACCCGCGTCTCCTGCATTGCAGGCAGAGTCTTTACCGTTTGAGCCAGTGGGGAAGCCCCTGACTTAAAGTATACTAGAGGGCAAATAATACACTGTTTTATATGAAGGACTTGAGCATCCACAGATGTTGGCATCTGTTGGGGTTTCTGAAACAGAGAAATGACCGTAGATAGGTACCATACACTATAGGTCATTCTGCAACTTGCTTTTTTCACTTAACTTTATGCTTTTGTGATTTATCCATGTAAATACACAGTTCTAAGTGTATTCATTTATGGTATCATTATATGACTTCCACAATTTATCCATTCCTCTACCAGTGGACTTTTAGATTATTCAATTTCACTTACAAACAATGTGTTAATAATAAGTGTCCCCAGCCAGGGGTTGAACCTGCGCCCCCTGCATTGGAAGCTCAGAATCTTAACCACTGGACCACCAGGGAAGTCCCTTGAGTTTTTAAAATATATTGGTTTAATAATTGTAAGAGAAGATGCATGACCCCACCAACTGTCAGAGAAATAACAAATAAGAATAGTAACAAGATACCATTTCTCACCCAACAGACTGGCAAAGATGAAAAAGTCTAACACCAAGTGATGGTGAGAAAGTATGGAAACAGGAATGCTCACTCACTGCTGGGAGAGGCGTACACTGGCAGGTCACTTTGGCAGTATCTAGTAAAATTGGAAGAAAGCCTACTTTCATCCCAGCAATTCCATTTCTCAGTGCATATCCTAGAGAAACTCTTGTATATATGAAGACACAAGATGTACTTGGAGACTCCTTCCTGCAGTCAGATGGGGAGTGTGTGGGACTGTCTTCCTGTCAGCTGGGTGAGAAATGATATTTTGTTACTGTTACCTGAGGCAGCCAAAAACAAAAAACCTCAATTACTGGGAATGCTTAAAGTCATTGTTTCAAGCAATTTCACTGAAGTTGCAACGGAATCAAAGGAGCACATTCCAGTTCAGTATTTATCGAGTACTTCTGTTCATTTACACCCCACAGGCAAGCCGGGGTTGATAGTTATGCAAATAAAAGGGGAAAATGCTTAAGATGAAGTAAATCGACTTAGGGTTAGACGTAAATAAGAAGGTTAGATATCTCTTCCTTAGAGCTAAGTAGAATTACATAAATATAGTAGAATTGAATGTGTTACTCATTTATCTTAATACATTAGTATAGTAATTTTTGCTTCATAAAGCATTTCCAAACGTGGGGAAATGTTGCAATCAGTAGCGTTGAACACTCCAAAACAATCCATAGCTGATTCCCTTGGGCCTTTCTCCCTGTTTTCTCCCAGGTTTGTCGTGCTGTTCACAGATGACCTGGGCCATATTTCCCAGTGGAGCTCCATCATGGCTGGGAGTCTCGCAGGGATGGTTTCCACCATTGTGACATATCCTACAGACCTCATCAAAACCCGGTTAATTGTGCAGAACATGCTGGAACCATCCTACAGGGGGATCCTCCATGCATTTTCTACTATTTATCAACAGGAAGGGTTCCTGGCCCTTTATCGAGGGGTTTCCCTTACTGTTTTAGGTAAGACGGAACTTGTCACCTTGTCCAAAAAAAGGCTGTGTTCTTGGATCTATACAAATGATTTTTATATCTTTGTTGGTAACCAGTGAAATCTACTTTACTGAGTTCAAGGGATATATATCAATGTATTGTATATCCTTGTAACCCATTAAATTCATTTAACTGAGTTCAAGGTCCGTTCAGTTCAGTTCAGTCACTCAGTCGTGTTCGACTCTTTGTGACCCCACGGACTGCAGGACGCCAGGCCATCCTGTCTAACACCAACTCCCTGAGTCTATTCAAACTCATGTCCATTGAGCCAGTGATGCCATCCAGCCATCTCATCCTCTGTCGTTCCCTTCTCCTCCCACCTTCAATATTTCCCAGCATCAGGGTCTTTTCCAATGAGTCAGTTCTTCACATCAGATGGCCAAAGTATTGGAGTTTCAGCCTCAACATCAGTCCTTCCAATGAATATTCAGGACTGATTTCCTTTAGGATGGACTGGTTGGATCTCCTTGCAGTCCAAAGGACTCTCAAGAGTCTTCTCCAACACCACAGTTCATAAGCATCAATTCTTCAGTGCTCAGCTTTCTTTATAGTACAACTCTCACATCCATCCATGACTACTGGAAAAAACCATAGCTTTGACTAGATGGACCTTTGTCGGCAAAGTAATGTCTCTGCTGTTTAATATGCTGTCTAGGTTGGTCATAATTTTCTTCCAAGGAGCAAGTATCTTTTAATTTCATGGCTACAGTCACCATCTGCAGTGATTTTGGAGTCCAAAAAAATAAAGTCTGTCACTGTTTCCCCATCTATTTGCCACGAAGTGATGGGACCAGATGCCATGATCTTAGTTTTCTGGATGTTGAGCTTTAAGCCAACTTTTTTACTCTCCTCTTTCACTTTCATCAAGAGGCTCTTTAGTTCTTCACTTTCTATCTTAAGGATGGTATCATCTGCATATCTGAGTTTATTGATATTTCTCCTGGCAATCTTGATTCCAGCTTGTGCTTCATCCAGCCCAGAGTTTCTCATGATGTACTCTGCATATAAGTTAAATAAGCAGGGTGACAATATACAGCCTTGATGTACTCCTTTTCCTATTTGGAACCAGTCTGTTGTTCCATGTCCACTTCTAACAGTTGCTTCCTGACCTGCATACAGATTTCTCAAGAGGCAGGTCAGGTGGTCTGGTATTCCCATCTCTTGAAGAATTTTCCAGTTTATTGTGATCCACACAGTCAAAGGCTTTGGCATAGTCAATAAAGCAGAAATAGATGTTTTTCTGGGACTCACTTGCTTTTTCCGTAATCCAATTGTTGGCAGTTTGATCTCTGGTTCCTCTACCTTTTCTAAAACCAGCTTGAACATGTGGAAGTTCAGGGTTCATGTACTGTTGAAGCCTGGGTTGGAGAATTTTGAGCATTACTTTACTAGCGTGTGAAATGAGTGCAATTGTGTGGTAGTTTGAGCATTCTTTGGCATTGCCTTTCTTAGGGATTGGAATGAAAACTGACCTTTACCAGTCCTGTGGCCACTGCTGCATTTCCCAAATTTGCTGGCATATTGAGTGCAGCACTTTCACAGCATTATCTTTTAGGATTTGAAATAGCTCAACTGGAATTCTATCACCTCCACTAGCTTTGTTTGTAGTGATGCTTTCTAAGGCCCACTTGACCTCACATTCCACGATGTCTGGCTCTTGGTGAGTGATCACACCATTGTGATTATCTGGGTCATAAAGATCTTTTTTGTATACTTATTCTGTGTATTCTTGCCACCTCTTCTTAATAGCTTCTGCTTCAAAAATGACAGAATGATCTGAGTTCAAGGTCATATGGATTCAATATATAGTTGATTAGCTTTGTTCTATTCCATAGCCATACACCGCACTCCTAACTTTGGCCTGGGAGGGAGCAGGACAGCCTGCAGGTGGCTCGGCACAAATTGACAGGCAAACAGTCCCACACACTCCCCATATGACTGCAGGAAGGAGTCTCCAAGTACATCCATACATGTATGAGCACAGCCAGGGTAGCAACTGTAGCTTCTGTGATCTTCAGAACCTTTGCCAGGGCTACACCTGCACAAGTCACCAGGACCCCCAATTGCCAATCCAGTAGACTTTTGCCTTTTATCTGACCTTTGTTGCAGTATTTGATGAGATCCACCACCCTTTATTCTAGAAACCTGTCTTCCAAGATCCCACTGTCTCTAGATGTCTTTTCCCACCTCTCTTCGGCTCTTTCTTGTGTGGCTCATCTGATGCTGCCAGCTCTCTACCTGTCGCTATTCCCTGGTTCCTTTCTGAGTTTTCTTCTCACTCTTCATTCCCTCCCTGGGTGGCCTCATCTAAGTTAGTGGCTTAAACAAACATTATTATACTCTAATGACTCCCAATCTCACCTCTATAATAACAATGACTAACATCTATTGCTCTTTATTATGTGCCAGGCACTGTCCTAAACGTTTTGCACACAGCTCCTCATTTAAGCCACATATTACTGGTGAAATAGATGCTTGCCACATTTTACCGGTGAAACAGATGCTTAGGGAAGCGAAGCAACTTGCCCAAGACCACATAGATAGAAAGCGGAAGATCTAGCAATACAACCCCAGAGCCATCTCTCTTAGCCACTGACTACCAGTGGTAGTATGAATTCCTGCAGTTGGACACCCTCACCTGATGTTCCCTTGATACATCAGTCAGGACTAAACCTGATGTCCTCATTAGTTGCCTGCCTGCTCCCTTCCTGTGTCCCTGTGAACAAGACTGCCTTTCTTTCACCCAGTGGCCTAAGCCAGAAGAAACCTATAATCTCCTCAACTTTGACTCCTCTCACTCCATGCCCACTTCAGCCCCAAGTGCTGTCAATTTCACCTTTTTAAACTCTCAAGTCTGCCCCTTCTCCATCCGCATCTTCTCTGCCCCAGGTCACGCTCTCATCTTTCCTGCAGACACGAGAGGCTCCTACCTGGTCCCAGTCCTGGGTCTCTCCTGCCCTGGTCCACCCTGTACCTTGCTACCAGGGGTGTGGTGAGCTTTCTAAGTGCAAGTTAATCATTTCATCAACCTCTTCCCACTGCCCTCCTTAAAAGCCTTTGCTGACTCCTGTGAGCTACAGGGAAAAACCCAGATCCTTCTGGCATACTAGTGCCTTCAGACCTGGCCCTGCCGGCCAGTCCCTACCTCATCTCGTACCATGCTCTACCTGCACTCCTGTTTTGGCCATCCAGAAATACTGGCATTTCTTGGAAATACCACTCTCTGTATATGCTGTTGCCTCTGCTTGCTCTGTCAGTGTCTGATGAACTCCTGCTCATTCCTGAAGACCCAGTTGAAAAGATCTCCCTTCTGTAAAGTCCTTCTTGATTCCCTCAGGCAAAATGGATCCCTCTGATCCTTGTGCACTTTGTGTAGCCCTCCTAGCCCCACTACTATGACTCGTTATCTGTCTGTCTCTCCCATTAGACGGTGAGCATCTCCAGGAATTAGCCTGCTCACTCCTCTTTGTATTCCTGGCACCTGGCAAAGGGCCCATCACATAGCATTAGCTCCAAAGATGTTTTCTGAATGAAAATATAGTGTTGGTATGTCATTTTTGTTTTTATTAAATAAATACTACATTTTTCTAAAGATGAGCAACCCAACTAGTGTTAGGCCCTCTTTTAAATCTCATCTTAAGGGAGAAATTTAGTCCCTGTGTAAACTTCAGATTGGTCCAAAATTTTCTGGAAGCTTCAAAGTGCCAACTACTGCACTATTTGCTCACCATCTTTTCCTAGAAAGGTGAGGCTGCTGGGTGGGAGGGGAGTTTGGTGGAGAATGGATACATGTATATGTATGGTTAATCCCTTCACTGATCACCTGAAATTACCACATTGTTAATCAGCTATACCCCAATACAAAATAAAAAGTTAAAAAGAAAACTAATAAGGACCTACTGGATAGCACAGGGAATCGTCCTCAGTACTCTGTAATGTCCTATATGGAAAAAGAGTCTAAAGAAGAGTGAATATATGTATATGTATAACTGATTTACTTTGCTGTATGGCAGAAGCTAACACAACATTGTAAATCAACTCTACTCCAATATAAATTTTTTTCAAAAAAAAGAAAGCTGAGACTGCCACACAGTGCAGGGTGCCCACTGGGCCCTGATATGGCCACGTCATTCCCAGAAGCAAGGTCAAGTAACCTCCCTCCCTCACCACTACGATCTCACTCTTCAGTTTTCACAGAATGTTATACCTTCTCAGCTGGAGATCAGTATCCCCTAAACTCCAAAGCTTGATTAAGTACCTCCCACTAACTTTTTATTTAGGAGTGATTTTTTTCCCCCAACACTCTATTTTTTTTTATTTCAAACACCCCAAAATGTTAAGAGGATTGGAAATACCCTGGATAAACAAGATCCTACTGTATAGGACAGGAAACTCTATTCAATATCCTGTAATAAACGATAACAGAAATAAATATGAAAAAGACTATATAACTGAATCACTTTGCTGTACATCACTTTACTGTGCTGAAGCTAATACAACATTATAAATCAACTATACATAATTTTTTTTAAAGAATTGGAAATACCCATATACCCAGCATATACCAGGTCCTTCAATGAATGTTTTGGTTTATCATTTATCTGTCCATCCCTCTAGCCATTCATCAGTCATGTATTTTTTGATGATTTTCATGTAAATTGCAAACATCGATACACTTCACCCCTCCGCCTTTCAGCATGCATATTATTAACTAGAGTTCGATATTTGTTTATGATTCTTTTAAAAGTGAAATGGACATAGAATACACAAACCTGCAGGGAATCATTCGATGCATTGTGATCAATGACACAAACCCGATCAAAATATACCACGTTACCATTACCCAAGAAAGTGCCTGCTGCTTCTGTTGGAGTGATTTTTCACAAGCGCAGAGCTGGTCCTGTTGCTTTCCCCAGGGTTCCCTACTGGCATTTATGTTCTCAATCCAGTGTCTCCTGAGCCATCACAGCCTCCCTGGCCTTGTTTTTCAGGTGCTCTCCCTTTCTCTGCTGGCTCCCTTCTAGTTTATATGAACCTGGAGAAAATCTGGAATGGACCCCGGGATCGGTTCTCTCTCCTCCAGAACTTTGCCAATGTCTGCCTGGCTGCCGCAGTGACCCAGACCCTCTCCTTCCCCTTTGACACAGTGAAGAGGAAGATGCAGGTGAGGAGTTGTGTTTGGGCAGACCTTGCCTTGTTTGTGGGTGGGTAACAACAGCAAAGAACACAGAACCTGAGTGAGACCAGGATCCAAAATGCTCATGACTGCTCAAACAAACCTGCAAAGCCCCACTCCACAGCATTTCTGCTGTAACTTCAGGGCAATGGGCATGGGCCCACACCACCTCCCCATTCCCACCCTCTGCTCTCTTAGGTCTACAGAGAAGTGGACCTACAGGTGAGGTCCACTTTTCTTCCCTCACTTTATAGCTGCACTGCCTGTCACATCAAGGTGGCTTCCACAGTGAGGACAGGTCACTCTGGCCTTAACAGCCTGTCCTTACTTCAGAACCAAACTAAGCCAGGAACCGTCACTAACAAGGGGCCAGTAGTCCCTGACTCCCCTGCTGAGGAAGTAACTGCATTTGAAATGAGTCAGTGTGTTAGTGGGCTTGGCCCTGCATTTTCCTAATAGTGACCTAGGAAAACTCAGTTTCTCTACAGACCACAGAGGCAAAAGCCTGATAGCCAAGGTCTCATAGTGAGGAACTGAGCCTAGAATCAGCCAATTCTGATCGAAGAAAACTCAAAATGGTCCAAGTAAGGATGAGGATTACAGGCAGGTTCACACCAAATGGGGCTTTGCATCTGCCCTGAACCATGCTCCTTCTCTGCTAGCCTCCCCTCAGACTCCACATCAAAAGGCTTACCTGCCTTCCTGGACTTTTCTGGGCAAATCTGGATTTATACAGTTGATGTATCCTGAAGAGCTGCTCAGATATTCATTTGGGGCCAGTTGAATCCAATTTGAAATGATCAGCCCCAGCTGAGTTTGCTTTTCCTCATGTCTGTAACTTCTCCCTCTATTGTCTCAGTGGCCCCCGGCTTTCCCATGTGCCTTTTTTGGCTGAGCCAGGCCTCACTTTCCTCAGCACCAAAAAGCCTGCAAGTATTTATCTCAACCTGTAAGGAAAAGCTGCCTTCAGGACAACATACATCACAGTTACACCCAATTCTGCTGCTCCAGCCCATCAAACTTTTCATCTCTCTGGATCGTGTTCCTTTCCTGTCCTTTGTCCAAACAAATTTTTGAAATTGTCACATTATTGTAATTGTCATGTCGATGCAAGCTGAGAGCCTGCCTAATGTATGTTTATTGATAAAAACTGTTATCCCTCATTTTAAGAAGAATACATACACTTCAAAATGGTTAAAATGGTCAAGTTTTCTGTTATGTGTGTTTTACCACAGGGAAAAAAAAAAGGAATGCACATAGATTATAGAAAACTTGGGAAATACAGAAAATCATAACAAAGAAAAGAATTACCTATAAGCCCAATAGCTATGCGTTATGTGATTAAGTTTTACTTCTGTGTGTTCATATGTATATGCAGATGTGTATGCATAAATATATATGTATCTGGAAAGTTATTTTTTCATAAAATTGCATTCCTACTATATGTAAAAATTATATAATAAATGAAAAATTATCTGCTTTTATCACTTATTATTGAATGGATATTGCCTCAGGCCATCAAGTATTAAGAACATCTTTTCTAATTATCACATAATATTCTACCATTTGGATATGCCATAATTATTTTCCATTTTAATATTTTTTTAACTAGAGGATAATTGCTTTACAATGTTGTGTTAGTTTCTGCTGTACAACATCGTGAATGAATCATAAATATATATATATATATTTGTGTGTATATATATCCCCTCCGTCTTGAGCCTCCCCCGCATCCTGCACCTTTTAAGTTGTCACAGAGCGCCAGGCTGGGCTCCCTGTGTTACACAGCAGCTTCCCACTAGCTGGCTGTCTTCCACATGATAGTGTATATATGGCAGTGCCACTTTCTCAATTCGTCCCGCCCTCTCCTTCCCCTGCTGCGTCCACAAGTCTGCTCTCCACATCTGTATCTTCATTCCTTCCCTGCAGTTGGGTTCATCAGTGTCATCTTTCTAGATTCCATATATATGCTTTAATATACAAGATTTGTTTTTCCCTTTTTGACTTACTTCACTCTGCAGGACAGGCTCTTGGTTCATCCATCTCACTACCACTGACTCAAATTCATTCCTTTTCCTTTTTAAGACTGAGTAATATAATATTCCATTGTATATATATGTAGCACAACTTCTTTTGGGTGTGCCATAATTTTTAAAAAAAACAGATTTATTCTCTCAAAGTTTTGGAGCCTAGAAGTTTACTACCAAGATGTTGGCAGGGCCATGCCCCTTTCAAAGGCTCTAGGAGAGGAATCTTCCTTGTCTCTCTCAGCTTCTGGTAGCCCTAAGTGTTCCTTGGTTTGTGGCAGTATAATTTCAATCTCTGCTTCCATTGTACCATAAATAACAATTTCTCCATGTTTAAATGTTTAGGCTGTTTCTAATTCTCCAGTACAATAATACTGCAGTGAAAGCCCTTGTATTTTTTTCACATCTATAATGACACGGTTTAGCTGTATTCCTAGAAATACAGGCCACAAAATAAAAATAAGTCTAAGGTCTTAATGAAGTTTGCACCCCAGAAAGGCTGTTAGTTGACACCTGCAACAGCAGTGAGTAGGGTGGTTTCACTTTCTGAATCCTTGTGAACCTAATAGCTGAAACATGTTGCCATGTTGCTTTAATTTGAATTTCACTGATTACAAGCAAATTGCATGTTTTTCATATATAAATTTGTCATTAGTATTTCTTTGTAAACTTTCCGTCTGTACCCATTGCCTATTTTTCTAGACTATTTAGCTTTTTTTCTTTTCACTAATTGGGAAGAAGTCTTTATATCTTAAAGATATTAACCCTTTGTCGTTTACTGCATCCATTTGACATTTGGCTTCTAATGCTATTTATGCTGTTATTGTACATATTTTACAATTTTTATGCAATTATATATACATGTTACTATTCTGGGGTTTTTAACTTTGCTCTTCTGTGTAAAAGACCTACCCCATCCCACAATCATACGACTATTCACTGATATATTTCTTTAAATATTTTATTGTAATTGTTACACTTATCACTTTAATGTATTTAGAATTTACCTGTGGTGTGATGTGAGGTAATCACCTGGCTTTCAAAAATAATAATAATTTACCAATTGTTTAAGCACCATTTTAGAAATAATCTCTTTTCCCACTACTTTGTTCTATGACTTTTGGCCCAGCAATGGCACCCCACTCCAGTACTCTTGCCTGGGAAATCCCATGGACGGAGGAGCCTCGTAAGCTACAGTCCATGGTGTCGCTAAAGTCAGACACACTGAGCGACTTCACTTTCACTTTTCACTTTCATGCATTGGAGAAGGAAATGGCAACCCACTCCAGTGTTCTTGCCTGGAGAATCCCAGGGACAGAGGAGCCTGGTGGGCTTCTGTCTCTGGGGTCGCACAGAGTCGGACATGACTGAAGTGACTTAGCAGCAGCAGCAGATGTATATATGTCATAGGGTCTGTCTCAGGGCTGTGTGTCCTGAACACAGTCGGCCTGTCCTCGTGCCGGTGCCACACTATTGCAATTCCTAAAGCTTTATAAGAGCCTTTTATGTCTGGCAAGGCATCTACCCCCTCAACACTCTTCAATCTTTCCTTGATTATTCTCAGTCATTCATTGTTTCTGATGAATTTTAGTACTACCTTGTGATTATGACTGGACTTATGTTAAACTTATATACTTGGAATAATTTACATAAAATATTCTGTCTTTATTGAGGAATACAGTATATCTCCCCTTTAGTTTCAGTTCTTCTTTTTTTAACACTGAACCATATGACACTGCCAACAGCCTTTTTTTGACATACCCAAAGGGCAACTTCATGTGGTCAATTCTTAGAAAAGTTGATTTCTTCATATGATAATTATTCAGGTCAGTCTCTCAGTTGTGTCTGACTCTTTGCAACCCCATGAACAGCAGCACACCAGGCTTCCCTGTCCATCACCAACTCCTAGAGCTTGCTCAAACTCATGTCCTTGAGTCAGTGATGTCATCCAACATCTCATCCTCTGTTCCCTTCTCCTCCTGCCTTCAATCTTTCCCAGCATCGGGGTCTTTTCCAATGAGTCCGTTCTTCACATCAGGTGGCCAAAGTATGGTCTTTCTAAAAAAGATAGCTTCTTTAAAAAATCCAGAGTGAAGTTGAGTGGGAAAGAAGTATGATATACTACAAGCTTTTTATTCATTTAATATCCTGGCCCTCAGAATTTCTTTTCCTTTAAGGAGTGAAAATGGGCTCTCGCTGGTTGGCCATCAAAAGATGGATGAGACTAAGGCTGCTTATATCACTGGCTTCCATGCTTTGAGATCACTTTTTGAAACAGTAAAGCCAGAGGCATCTACCCAGCACCTTCTGGAACCTCTTACAATTTAGTGTTCCTTATGCAGAGTTCAAGGTTTCATGACCTCACTTCCTCCCTAGAGGTTAGGATGTGTGTGCTCAGTCAGTTGTGGCTGATTCTTTGAGACCCCATGGACTGTAGCCCTCCAGGCTCCTCTGTCCATGGAATTATCCAGGCAAGAATACTAGAGTGGGGTGCCATTCCCTTCTCCAGGAGATCTTCCTGACCCAGGGATTGAACCCACGTCTCTCGTGTCTCCTGCATTGCCATGCAGATTCTTTACCACTAGCA
Organism: Ovis canadensis; assembly: GCF_042477335.2. Lineage (NCBI taxonomy): Eukaryota > Metazoa > Chordata > Mammalia > Artiodactyla > Bovidae > Ovis > Ovis canadensis. Next base: position 117,033,273 of record NC_091727.1, on the reverse strand, counting down.
CCACCTGGGAAGCCCAGGGTTTGGGGCGGTCAGTGGAAAGGGGTTAGATTCTAGGACCAACTCCAGTGTGTGGGTTTTTTCCCCGCCTACCAAGCAAGTCTCCAGTGGCACATGGGAGTCCTACAATTCCACTCAGTTCAGACACTCTCAGAGACAGCATTAGATTCCTTGGGTTAAGGGCTCAGTCCCACCAGACTGCCCCCTACTTCAGATGCCGATCTCAAGTCTAGGTTGTCACCCGAGCTTCTGAAGTATAAATTAGACGTTCACACAGCCTTGAATCCGATTAACTTGCTAGAGTGGCTCACAGAACTCAGGAAACTAGTTTATTCACTGGATTACTGGCAACCGGACTCCATCCATTTCTACACTTTCCAAAAGTCACTGTATTAACATAAACTCAGGTGTGACTGAAAGGGGTTTATTATGAATACCAAGGCACCTTTATTGCTCTCATCACTTAGGAAATGTCAAGTTAATATTATAGGAGCTCTGTGCCAGAAATGGGGATGAAGATCAAGTATATATTTATTATAAGTCACAGTATCGCAAAGGGTTTCAGATGAAATTCAATGAATAGAGGTTTCAATCTTCTCTGTAAACTTTTAGCATTCCTTTCTTTACCCAAGAGCTAGAACAGTGACCTCTTATGGGGAAATCCAGCCACCATCACCATTCTACTCTAGAATATATATTTACCACAACAATTTACTATATAGAGGAAATGGGTTGTTGTCAATTAGTCCCTAAGTCATGTCTGACTCTTTGCGACCCCATGTACTGTGGCCCGCCAGGCTCCTCTGTCCATGGGATTTTCCAGGCAAGAAGTGGTTTTGCCATTTCCTTCTCCAGGAGATCTTCCCAACCTAGGGATTGAACCGTCATGTCCTGTATTGTCAGGTGGATTCTTTACCATGAGCCACCAGGGAAGCCCAGAACTGGGTATTTGGAGGAAATTTTTATTATCTTTTCCCTTCCATAGAAACCTTCTTCATAATGCATACACAGAGCTCCAACAAGAAGCTTTAAAATAGTGCAAAGTCATGATGGTTGTAAGAAAAAAATTCAAAGAGGCAATTACTTGGTTTTCATAAAATATGATTAACATCCAGTTATGGATGACAACATAAATGTCATCCAAAGATTCAGGAAGTGAATTCTTAGGGTTGCAGTCAAAATGTTATTTTACAGCAGTTAATAAGCAATAATGGGGCTTCCCTGACTGCCTGCAGTGCAGGAGACACGGATTCAATTCCTGGATCTGGAAGATCCCCCGGAGAAGGAAGTGATAACCCACTCTAGTATTCTTGCCTGGGAAATCCCATGGACAGGGGAGCCTGGTGGGCTACAGTCCATGGAATTTTAAAAGAGTCTGACACGACTTAGCGACTAACCAACGACAACAATAAACAATAGTACCCCATCCAACCTACATTATTTTTAAAATTAATCTATTTATTTTAATTGGAAGCTAATTACAGTATTGTAGTGGTTTCTGCCATACATTGACATGAATCAGCCATGGGTGTACATGTGTCCCCCATCCTGAACCCCCTCCCACCTCCCCCCCAATCCCATCCCTCAGGGTCCTCCCAGTGCACCGGCCCTGAGCTCCCTGTCTCATGCATTGAACCTGGACTGGCAATCTATTTCATATATGGTAATACACATGTTATTGTTTTCAATGCTATTCTCTCAAATCATCCCACCCTTGCATTCTCCCACACAATCCATTCTGTTCTTTATATCTGTGTCTCTTTTGCTGTCTTGTGTATAGAGTCATCATTACCATCTTTCTAAATTCCATATATGACAACCTACTTTAAAAAAAATTAACCTCCTGAGGCAGAACTGCAGGCTGCTTTTAAATGCAAATATGCATTGCTTTCTCTGGCCATTAGATGTCGCTGCAGTAACGGAGCGTATCTGAGCACTACCTGAGGGTATGGAAGCCTTGCAGCTGGTGATCATTGTCCAGTTTACAACCTCCTAATCCCAGCTCAAAATACATCTTCAGTTTGAAGGATAAGGAACCTAGAAACAACAGGCTAGCACTAAATTCTATTGTGGTTGTTTGTTCCTGCAAAGTACTCAATCCAACTTCTCCAAGAAGAGAGTGTTCCTAAGTCTCCCTCCACCTCCCCCTGGGGAGCAGGCAAGGTTTGCCAGCTGAATGTATAAGGAGAGAGCTTTGCAGGGCAGCCAGGCTTCTCTGACCTGAGCACACTTAATGGTAACATTTCCATTCCATTGGCTTTCCTCCTTACACTTGTCCATCAGGAAGCAAATCAACATCAGGTGTGCATTAGATAACCAGCTGGATAGGAAATTTCCTCACCCCCACACTGACTGGCCACTTTGTCTGAAGGTCTCGTTCTTCTAATATATATGCTTTATCCAGACACACATACACACACAATCTGTCCATTTAATGCCACTTCGGGTTGGAACTCTTTTGAGCACTAATGACAGTAATCAGAAGTCTTGTTTAACCAGCTGAGCCCTTCCTTCACCGTGCTTACACTCACTTTATTCCTTTTTCTTCCTTTTACCCTGGCTCCTGGCTGGCATGCTAGAGACTGGAGAGGTAAATAAAATTATGCATGTGCATGTTCTGATGGGATCGCTGCTGGTGGGAAGGGGGTGAGTCAGCCCTGTGCACACATACGATGAGGTGCCCCCCACCTCATATGCCCTCGTGGCCCACAAGACCACCGTGCCTGAAATGCCCTTGGCCACACTTCAGCACATTTCAACTCAAGCTCTTCCAGGTACACCCAGCCTTGCCACCTTTGTCTGTCCCACACCTAACCCAGAGCTTGGGACTGAAGGGGCTGGCAGCACTTAGTGTATTGAGAGAACAAGTAGAAGGGAAACAAGTAGATGGAGATTGATTTGCCTCCATGAGGACCAGGGAGTCCTGAGCAAATGGTTCTCTGAACAGTTCATGTGGAAAAAAAGAGAGAGAGAAGCTGCCTGGAAAATCTAGGGAGCAGCTGAGAAGGTGGAGCTTTGGAACACGGTGGGCCTTCTGAGAGGATCAGGAGGAAGGCGCCAGCCACAAGCTGGGTCCCCCACAATTCTGCCTGACCTCCCCCTCTCCCTGCAGTCCATATTAGGTGTCTCCGTTTCATCAAACATAAAACCAAGTGTTAGCCTGTCACTTTTTACACAGGGGACTTTGACCTCATCAGGGCTCACAAGGCAAGCAGGATTAGGCCCGGTCAGCATTTGAACTAAAAGCACATAAGATGAAGGACAAAGGTGGTATCCAAGTGGCACAGCTGACTGAGCAGAATATGCACAGTCTCTGGGTCAAGAGAGTCCCCAGCTGTTCAAACCGAGATGCTGAACTGAGCCCAGAGCTTCATCCATTCCCTCCAGGGTGCCTCTCCCCTCTCTGGGTTCCTCATGTTCATAACCCACATCCTCTGCCCTGAGCCATATTTCCCCAGCCCTGCTCCCGCACTTCTCATCGTTTGCTGGACACTGCCGTTTGGCCGCCACCTCTCCAGGGTCACCTTGAAGTATGTATCAAACTGACTTCTCCCTCCCCTGAAACTGTCTTCCCAGGGTTGTCCATTTCAGTGCGGTCATTCCCCTCTTACCCAGGCTGCAGACCCAGAAGTTGTCTCTCTTCCCCCTCCCCCAGTCAGCCTTGAACCCAGTTGGGTCTTCATTCCTAACACTCCCATGTTGGTCTTTGTCACTGTCCCTTCCCTCCTCTAGGACCTTATCAGCTCATACGTCGACTACTGCAGTTGATCTCAGGATTCATTCTAAAAATGATCATAAGCATTGGGCACTGATGTACCAACCAGGCACTGTGCTACATGCTGTATGCTCATTATCTCATTTTAATCCTGGCAACAGAGCTGCCTGATTGGTACTGTTATCAAGCCCATTTTACAGAGGAGAAAAGTGAGACACTAAGAGGTTCCATAGCCCGCCCAAGTCCACACACTCAGTAACTGAGTAACTTGCATCACCAGGGTCAGTATTCATTTCTGCCTCCTCCAGCCCAGCCTATGGGCTTCTGGATTTTCTTAAGATCTGCCTGTGTCGTGTCCTTCATTGCCCTGAGAGAATAAAGGCTGGGCCCCTTGGCCCGGCAGGCTGCCCTTACCAACTTTGCCACCCTCGTTGCACCGAGGCCCCCTCTATCAGGAGTTGCACAATCAGATGCTGGCAGGAACTTGGAAGTAATGGAAAAAAGAGAAAGTAGGGAAAGCCGGATAATATAAGTAACACTCACCTCCAAAAGAATAAGCTTGCAAATGCACTCTGAGCCATCCTGGCTTTCAGAAGCATTCTGGAGAGCTAACTGCACTGTGCTTACAAAATGTGATCAGCATCTAAATACGAATCGCAGCATAAAACAAAGTGGCCAGGGGAGGCTGCAGTGAGTTCCCCTTCTCCAAACGGTAGATGCCTTTTAGAAATGTGGGCCCCTTTTTCAAGGGAGCCTAAAATCCAGATTTTCCTGTGAGATCCCCCAATCTTTCAACGTTGCCAAATACAAGTTGTCAGATTTTGCCTGAGCTAAACAAAACAGGACTTTTTTTTTTAACCTCTGCCTGTTCCAGCCTCCAGTTCAATCAAAATTATCTCCTTAGCCCCTCTCCTCCATCCCCCTGAAGAATAAGTGTATTTCACATTCCTAATCATGTCTGCCTGGAGCATCCACCTCCATCTCACCTGAGATGTGCCCCGTGGTGGCTGGCTCTTATCAAGTTGTTGTTTAGCTAATTCATGTCCAACTCTTTTGTGACCCTATGGGCTGTAGCCCACCAGGTTCTTCTGTCCTTGGGATTTTACAGGCAAGAATACTAGAGTGGGTTGCCATTTCCTACTCCAGGTGATATTCCCAACCCAGGGATCAAATCTGCATCTCCTGCTTTGGCAGGCGGATTCTTTACTGCTGAGTCACCTGGGAAGCTCTCTTTTGACTTACAACAGCACATATATGTTGATCTCATTTGATAAATGAGTTCACTTTTCCTACCCCTCAAACAGCGGTCCTATTGTGATGGATCAAGACATCCATCTTGTGTTTTGCCTCTGTAAAACCACAAATAAGGCTGTTCCAAACCACTTCAGAGGGCATTTGGGGGTAGGAGAATCCAAGTTAACTAAAAGTGCGCTCTGTCAATAACTATAGATGCTGTCTTCACTGTTACTACCCCCACCCCCAAGGGCATATTTTGTTCCAGAAGCTTTGTGGTTAAACAGCCCCTTTTAGGTGCTTCCCTGGTGGCTCAGATAGTAAAAAAAAAAAATCTGCTTGTGATAGGGAAGACCCAGGTTCAATCCCTGGGCTGGCAAGATCTCCTGGAGAAGGAAATGGCTGCCCACTCCAGCATTCTTAGGGCTTCCCTGGTAGCTCAGATGGTAAAGAATCTGCCTGCCAATGCCAGAGACCTGAGTTCAATTGCTGAATGGGGAAGATCCCCTGGATAAGAAAATGGCAACCCACTCCAGTGTTCTTGCCTGGAGAATTACATGGACAGAAGAACCTGATGGGCTACCATCCACAAGGTCGCAAAGAGTCAGACACAACCGAGCAACTAACCCTTTCATTTTCACTTTTCAACCCCTTTTAAATAATACACTTAGCCTGTGTGTACACTCTGGTCCAGCTTGTTTAGTTTCCATAGCATTTCTCCATGTGCCCTACCTCCTACCATCTCTCCACCATTGCTGCACGCCTCTACCCTTCCCTCCTGAAACCTTCTCTCACCTTCTCAAGAGGAAAGAGGTTCCTGGTTCTGAACACCCATAGCTCCCTCTCTATAGCTTGCAGGCCCATGTCACATGCTTCCTCGTGTCATAATCTTCTGTGTTCATGATTCCTTCCAGACAGCTCCTTGCCTGTGGGACGTGTGTCTTACACATCTGTTTGTCCCCACAGCACATAACCTCATATTTCAGGCACTTGATACTTGTTTTAAAGTGAATAAAGTTCAGGGCTGGCTTCTGAATTCCCACTGCCTTGTGAGTACAGAATTGAAACTTAGCTGCCACTGGGTGAGCCCCAAGCCTGTGTGCTCATCCCTTCCCTGTGCTGAAGGTAAGAACAGCCTGCCTTTTTCTCCCTGCTGACCTAGGGAAACCTCGGCTTTGTCCCCTGCCTCAAACTGCCTGCAATCCTTGCTCTGATAACACACTATCTCCTACCCCCGGCCTTACCTCTCCTGTTCTGTGTATCTCAGCTCCAACACCTGTTACCATTTCAAGATAAGTAAATATGCTAAAAGGACAGAGAAAAACAGTCTTGATGGACACCCCCTCTTCACAACAGCCTCCCACCACTTTGTGCTTGATGAATCAGCATCATAGTGTTTGTACTTGCATGTTGATTTCAGTAAACGTGATATGAAGGAGCAGATCTAGATCTGGCATAAGGATGGGGACAAAATATGTCTGGAGGAGAAAACCACAGGGAAGTAAATAAGAAATGACAATAATGCAATAATAACTACATTTATTCATCATGTAATGTGGACCAGGCCGTGTATCATCCCATCCTCTTCATCCACCCTATTAAGTAAGTATAGTTAGTATCCCTAGTTTCTAGGTGAGGAAATGAGGCATGAGGCACAGAGAGGGTAAGTTACCTGCCCAGCATTCACTTAGCTACCAAGTGGCTCGGGGGCTAGGAAATCAGGTCTCTCCTTCAGGCCCATGCTTTATCCACCAGGGCTCCAGGGGCTTGTTCCTGCTGCTGCTGCTAAGTCACTTCAGTTATGTCCGACTCTATGCGACCCCATAGACGGCAGCCCACTAGGCTCTGCGTCCCTGGGATTCTCCAGGCAAGAACACTGGAGTGAGCTGCCATTGCCTTCTCTGGGGCTTGTTCCTAGATGCTAGGTAATCAGTTAGGGTTTTTTTGGTTTTGTTTTTGTTTTTCAGTTCAGGATGACAGAGAATGAAACCTAATTTTGAGATTTGGGAATGCTGGGCCTCAGTTGAAAAAAAAAACAAAAAACAAAAAACAGCACGCAAGCTCAAAAATGGGCATGAGAGTGGCTTTGGCCAAGGAATGGTTAACTCATTTGGAAAGGGGAAAAAAAATCTTTAGAAAACCAGGCTGTTGGGCGCCCTGGCTTTCTTTGGTCGCTGGCAGCCTGACAACGGAAAGCTTGAAGCCTGCAGATTGAAATGAGGAGCAGAGAACATTCAGCAGCCATGGACCTTTGGCCGCCTCAGACTGGCTATGCCGCTCAGACAGACCGGGGAAGAAAGCCCCAACAGCTCGCCGAGCCCATGGCAGAGCAGATGCAAAGCCCCAGCGTGAGAAAGTGTAGATTATTCTCATCACACCTGCCAGGAAGCACTACATGAGTTTCAGGTGTTCTGCCTAGTTCAGCATTTCTTGGTTGACATGGCATCTAGTCTCAGGAGGACTAGAGTTCTGTTTCCCCAGCACAGCCAACTCGCCCGCTGGTCCAGAAATACAAACACTGCTGGGTTCTCAACTCTCGGGGTCATGGGAGAGGATGGGAGCGTTACCTTGAGTTCACTGCATCTTTAACTCCTTGCCATCATTTTGCTTTGGGGGCTGGGCCCTTTGGGAACTGACAGCTTCTGCCTCGGTCAGTAGCATTGCCTTGGCATTCTGAGGGGAAAAAAAGGACATTTTTCATATCCAGGTAGAGGTCTGGACATCCCTCAGGCCAGGTGGCTTTGTTTGAGTATCATCATTAAGGTGTAAGGAAAGAAGTCTCCCCTTTGTTTTTTCCAAAGGTGTAGAGTGCCCTAAATACTTTAGGGATGGCAGTTGTTGATCATGGAAACAAGACTATTCCCTAGAGGGCAGGCACGGGGCGGGGCAGAGGGGTGGGGGGTGGGCCCAGGGCCACGGGGAGGAGCCTTCCTAATTCCACTCATTGTAAAATTGCTCTGCCCTTTCCTCCTGACTTGCACTGTCTTATTCCTTCCAAGAGATAAAGTCTGGGAATCAAAATGGCCAGCCTCTGCTAAGCAGACTTCTTTGAGTTCCAGCTGGACAATAACAGCAGCTAAAACGGGAGCTCCCCTTCCCTCTGCCTCCAGGGTTGGGGTGAAGAGAGACAGGGGAAGGGAAGGGAGTCCCAGGAAAGGCCCACAGCTGTGAGCACTCATCTGTAGGCCCTGCTGTCAGGGGGAGATGCACACTGGGGTTTGTGAATCCCTCTGCTGGCATCAAGCCAGCTTTAGAAATGCAGCACCAGTTTTTACCTCCTTTCCCTCACATAGATGTTATTCATTTGTTTTGGAGATTTGTCTCTCTTTTTTTGTCATTTGTTTGTTTTTGGCCACACCATGTGGCATATGGGATCTTAGTTCCCCGACCAGGGATTGAAACCGTGCCTCCTGTATTGGGAGCTTGGAGTCTTAACCATTGGAACACCAGGGAAGTCCCTGTTCATTTGTTAGGGGAGGTGGTTATTTGTTTTTAATAATTTATTTACTTGTTTTTGGCTGTGCAGGGTCTTCATTGTTGCATAGGCTTTTTTCCTTTAGTTGCAGCTCACAGGCTCTAGAGCACAGACTCAATAGTCGGAGGCGCACAGGCTTAGTTGCCCTGTGGCATGTGGGATCCTCCTGGATCAAACCTGTGTCTCTTGCATTGGTAGACAGATTCTTTACCACTGAGCTACCAGGGAAGTTCCCCTGCTCATTTGATTTTGATAGCTGTGTTTATCTTAAAGCTTTCATTGGCAGACTAGCTCTGTGGTCCAGAGTGTGGGCTTTAGATGCCAGCCCTGCCCCTTACTCTTTGTGTGAACTTGGGTAAACCACGTCACCTCTCTGAACCTCATCTTTCCTCCTCTGTAAAACACGGGGAGAAGCCTAGTGCCTGGTTCATATTCCTGTGGAGAAGACTGAATGGGGTTAATGCAGACACAGAGCCAGACACATGATAAATACTCAGTAAAGCTAAGGTACTATTTTTATTCTTGAAGCATCTCTTCAGAATCTACTCAGGCATTGAAGGCCTGATTAAAGCTACAAAAGCCAGGCCAGGTGTGTTTATGTGTTTTTTATGATCACTGTAAACACCCAAATGAGCTAACATCACAAGACCTCAAAAGATCTTCCATCTCTATAGATAATGGTGAGAAGGGGTGGTAGTGGAGTGGATCATTCGTTGGGTTAATTTAACAGGTGTTTACCCAGAGGCCACTGGGTGCAGCTCCTGCATATGCCTGTGTATTCCCAGCCTGCTGAAAACTGGCATGTGCCAAATCTTTTCCCGCAAGCTTCCTACGCAGTCTCACTCCCTGTCAAGATGACACTAGGGACACCCCTGATGGTCCAGTGGTTAGGACTTGGTGCTTTCACTGCCAAGGGCCCAGGTTCAATCCCTGGTCAGGAAATTAAGATTCTGCAAGCTGTGGGGTGTGGCCAAAAAAATAAACACAAAATTTTAGAAGGTAACTCTAAAAGTTGGCTCTGCCCTGTACACACTCCCACGGCCACCCTCGGCTGCTCCCGTGCCTGCATCTCAATTGCTTTCTCGAGTCTGGTCCAGCTGCACTTTCGATTTCCCCACCTCCACCCCCAGCTGGTACATGGAAACTATTTCTCTTCTCTTCCCAAGAAAAATGCTAGCCTGCTGTCCATTTCCTCGCTGCCCCCATGTTATTGCAGGCTTTCCGAGTAGGTCATTATGGGGGATGGCTTGTAGGCCTGCCAAGCTGGGAGCAGCTGCCTATTCCCGCTTGCATGGACAACCCCGCCCCCCCCCCCAAGGAGCCAGGGTGTTTCTCAGCTGTATGAGGACAATTTGGGGGGACCTAGCACTGCCAAGAGAAACTTGAGCCATGTGGCTCACAAGACATAAAGGCCCTTTTACTTTAATACCACTGGTTTTTTTAGCTTGTTTGACTCCTCGGGATTTGCCAACAGACAGAAGCCTCTTAGCCCAACTGCCTTCCACGAATATACATTCTCAGACGGCTTGGAAACTGGATGGTGTGGTCTTCAGGTTGTGCCCTATATTACTGCAGAAGTTAGAAGTTGTTTCCAAATAACAAGTGAAAGGTTATGAGCTCCTGTTGGCTCCAACTAGCAGACTCTTGTTGCTTCTAAGCTTTGGAAATGAAGAATAAAGCTGCTTTAAACAACTATGTGCAGGTTTTTGTGAGGACATAAATTTTTAACCTCCTTTAGGTAAATACCAATATCTAATCAGCACAATTGCTGGCTCCTACGGTATGAGTATATTTAGTGTTGTAAGAAACCACCGACCTGTCTTCCAGAGTGACTGTACCATTGTGCATGCCCACCAGTAATGAATGAGAGTTCCTGTTGTCCCCACATCCTCACCAATATCTGTTGCCCTCAGTGTTCTGGATTGTGGCTATTCTAGTTGATGTGTAGTGGTAATTTGGTTGTTTCTTATCGTTGAGTTTTAAGAGTTCTCTCTATGGTCCCTTATCAGATATGACTTTTGCCGATATTTTCTCCTAGCCTGTGGTTTGTCTTCTTATTGTCTTGATTAATGCTCTTTTACAATTAACATTCTACCTTTTGCCTAGGGAACATTTGCATTTGAAACAAAATCTAAGAGGTACAAATAATGTCTATTAAAAAGTTAGTCTTCCCCAACCTTTGTCCCTTAACCCCTCCAGTTCTCTACAGAGAAAACCCTATTGTTTCCAGTTTTTTACCTAGTCATTCCAAAGATGGTCTATCCAAAGATATACATAAATATGCATATTTATATTCTTTTTGTTTTTAGAAAATCAGCAGCATGCATATATCTCTTCTACACTGGGTTTTTTTTTTTTTTTCCACCTAAAATGTATCTTGGAGATGGCACCTTATCAGTCCAGGTTTAACTGCCACATACTTTTAAATGGTGACATAGTGTTCCATAGTATGACATACTGTCTCTTTGATAGACATTCAGATCATTTCCAGTTTGTTGCTCTTATCAACAATGCTGCAACAAAAATGCTTGTAACATACATCATTTCCCACATGGGCAAATGTATCTATAGGATAGATTCCTAAAATTAAGATTGCGCTAATCAAGGAAATATGAGTTAACATCTTCACAAGTATTATTTAATTATTTCAGTACTCATAGAAAGAATGAAAACCTAAAACATTGCCTCCGGTAGAAGACCTCTGGCGAGTTTATCACAGAAACAGTCAACCACATTGCTTTGAAGTGTTTACCTATCATTTCCATTGACTGCAAATCCGATCCTTCTTTCCTTCAATATGTATTAAGCACATTCTGGGTGCTGAGCATATTGGTAGCCTTTGGGAACAAAACCATAAACAAGATAGACATAGTCACTGCCCTCATGGTATTTAGCCTGTGCGGTATGGGGGGTGGGGAGACATGAAATAATTATACACTGAAAGTGAAAATGTTAGTTGCTCAGTCAGGTCTAACTCTTTGCAACCCCATGAACTGTAGCTCTCCTCTGTCGGATTCTCCAAGCAAGAATACTGGAATGGGTTGCCATTTCCTTCTCCAAGGGATCTTCCTAACTCAGGGATCGGACCCAGGTCTCCCACATTGCAGGCAGATTCTTTACCATCTGAGCCACCAGGGAAGCACTATACACTAGATCATTACAAACTGTATCACATGCCATGAAAGAGAAGTACGGGGTGCCCAAAAGTGTTTACTGGGCTCCTGACTTAGGCTGGAGATCTGGGAAGACTTCCCTGCAGAAGTAATGTTTAGTCTCATTGGTGAGAAAGACTTAGCTAGGCAAAGGGAAGCACAGATTTGAAGTCCTAGGGGCAGGAAGGAGTGTGGAGTAGACCAGCAGCGTGGATTAGAGGAGCAAGAAAGAGCCTTCAAGGTCATTTAGTTTCAGCCTCCTGACATGTGAAGAAAGGAAGGTTCAAGGAATTCAAGGACTTGGTCAGGGTGAGGCAAATGGTGGCAGAGCCAGATGTAGGACTCAGCTTTCTCAAGTGGTGTCTGCTGTAGAACACTGCATGTCCATTCTGGCAGATCTGAACTGACACCACAGGACAGTCGCCTGGGTGTGTATGGAGGGAGGATTTAAGCTCAGGGCCTTGTGGTTAGTAACCTGATATGCTTTGTGTCTCTTTACTAGTAAGATACAGTTTGGGCAAATGGCAGTCTAGCATTCTAGGCTCCTGGGTTGGTTTAGTCTTCAGTATACTTGTCTCTTCTCCAAGCTTTGGGAGGTTTTGGGGTTTTTTGTTGTTGTTGTTGCTGTTGTTGTTTGTGTATTGGGGGGAATTTTTTAGGTTTGGGGGGTGTTCTGTTTTGGCCATGCTGCACAACTTGTGGTATCTTAGTTCCCCATCCAGGGACCGAACCTGAGCTCTTGGAAGTGAAAGCACAGACTCCTAACCACTGGACTGCCAGGGAATTCCCTCTTCTCCAAGCTGAAATACTCTATAGTAATGATAATGGTGGTTACTATTTGTCAAATGCTGTTCTAAGCACTTTACATGTATTTCATTTAATCTTGACAACAATCCTATAAGATAGGCATTATTATTATTATCCCATTTTACAGATGAGGAAATTGAGGCTCAGGTAGGCCAAGGCATTTGCTCAAAGTCCCAGGGTTAGTGAGTGGCAAACTGATGTCTCAATCTAAGCAGTCTGGCCTCAGTGCCCATGTGTTCTCACTGCCCAGGCACTCTCACTGTCAGCAGCTGGAGGGTGGGCTCAGGTCTTAGCCTTAGCTGCTGTGTGCTATGAAGGGCCCACGCCAGTGAAACAAACTGTCTGCCTATCAGACTCATGTGGGGAGCTTGCCAAAAATGCTGACATCCAAACCTCACCCCAAGTCTGTTAAATCACAGCCTCCAGGGGGTGATTCCAATCATTGATGGTTTTGAAAAGCTTCCATGTTTAGTCTAATATGTAGCTAAAGGTTGAGAAGCATGGTTATATAGCCATACCATTCTTTCTTTCTTTGGGGATATCTTAATCTGAGCTGCTGTAACAGAAATACTATAGATTAGGTGACTTGACAAGCACTTATGTCTCACGGTTCTAGAGACTGGAAAGTCCAAGATCAAGGTGCCAGCAGGTTTGGTATCTGGTGAGAAGCCACTCCCTGGTTTGCAAATAGCCACTTTCTTGCTGTCTTCTCCCATGGTGGAGTGAGAGACATTATTTCTCTTGTGTGTCTCCTTATAAGAGCACTAATCCCATTGATGAGGGCTCCACCCTCATAACCTAATCACCTGCCACCTCCAAATACCATCACAGTAGGGATGAGGGATCCAACATACAAACTTTGGGGGACACACAGACATTGAGTCCAGGGGGCAAGCAGCAATATGATTTTGCCTTTGCAATCTGGGTGTCTATTTGTTTTTTTTTTAATTAAATAAAGTTTTTATTTTGTATTGGAGTACAGCTGATTAATGATATTGTGATAGTTTCAGGTGCACAGCAAAGAGACTCAGCCACACATGTACATGTATCCATTCTCTCCCAGACTCCTCTCCCATCAAGGCCGTCACATAATATTGAACAGAGTTCCATATACTATACAATAGGACCTTGTTGGTTATCCATTTTCTGGGTATCTGTTTACTGTGATCCTTGTAGAGGCATTTATTCATACCACACCATGGGCAAACTCATGACTTTGAGCAAACTTCAGGAGATAGTGAAGCCTGGCACACTGCAGTCCATGGGGTCACAAAGAGCCAGACATGACTCAACACCACTGCCATGAGCTCCAGTCCTAGCATAAAGCATTCATTCAGTGTGTGCTGTGGCACCCACATTCGAGGTTGATATGTGGTAACAGGTTTGCAGAGGGCTGAGGTAGTAATCTAACTGGAAATAGTGTAGCTTAGTGGGGTAGAGCTTCAATCTGACCCAGATTCAAGTTGATGCCTTTTTCAAGCAGTCTGTGATTTTGAAAATTTCTCTTTTCTCAGGCTCTATTTTGCCATCCATAAAACTGGGCTAGTAAGATAATACTGCCTATTTCATGAGGCTTCTGTGAGGATTAAATGAACTAGTCCATGTCAAGTGCTCAGTGTAATGCCTGACACCTATAACTCTGTAAATATTGGCCATTATTTTATTTCCTGGCCATACATGTGGCTTATTTGAGCCTGGTCACAGGTAAACAGTTGTATTGGGGAAAGCTACTAGTGACACTGATATTGAGGGGAATTTTGTTTGACATTTGACGAGTGCCTGGTATGTGCAATGAAGGTTATTAAACCCTGAAGAGCTGAGACAGTGAGGACTGCCTAGTGTCTGCTCCCATGAGCTTGCTGGCTGCCAGCCCAGAGATTGCATCCAGATAACTTATACCAGGTAGCCTGGCCCATGGCAGAGGTCTAACCAGTACCTCAGGGAGCACAAAACAGGAAAAGACAAGACTGGACATGTTTCAGTTCAAGTCCAACAGTGGACTGCAGGCAGAATTCTGTTTCTCAGGGCACCTCAGTCAGTCTTTTTCCCTCTAAAGGCCTTCAACTAATTAGATGAGGCCTACCCACAAACTATCTTCTCTGGTGGCTTAGACGGTTAAGCGTCTGTTTACAATGTGGGAGACACGGGTTCAGTCACTGGGTCGGGAAGATCCCCTGGAGAAGGAAATGGCACTCCACTCCAGTACTATTGCCTGGAAAATCCCACGGACAAAGGAGCCTGGTAGGCTACAGTCCGTGGGGTCACAAAGAGTCGGACACGACTGAGCAACTTCACTTCACTTACCCACAAACTAAGATCATGGCATCTGGTTCCATCACTTCATGGGAAATAGATGGGGAAACAGTGGAAACAGTGTCAGACTTTATTTTTTGAGGCTCCAAAATCACTGCAGATGGTGACTGCAGCCATGAAATTAAAAGACGCTTACTCCTTGGAAGAAAAGTTATGACCAACCTAGATAGCATATTCAAAAGCAGAGACATTACTTTGCCAACAAAGGTCCGTCTAGTGAAGGCTATGGGTTTTCCTGTGGGCATGTATGGATGTGAGAGTTGGACTGTGAAGAAAGCTGAGTGCCGAAGAATTGATGCTTTTGAACTGTGATGTTGGAGAAGACTCTTGAGAGTCCCTTGGACTGCAAGGAGATCCAACCAGTCCATTCTAAAGGAGATCAGTGCTGGGTGTTCTTTGGAAGGAATGATGCTAAAGCTGAAACTCCAGTACTTTGGCCGCCTCATGCGAAGAGCTGACTCATTGGAAAAGACTTTGATGCTGGGAGGGATTGCGGGCAGGAGGAAAACGGGACGACAGAGGATGAGATGGCTGGATGGCATCAGTGACTCGATGGACATGAGTCTGAGTGAACTCTGGGAGTTGGTGATGGACAGGGAGGCCTGGCGTGCTGCGATTCATGGGGTCGCAAACAGTCAGACACAACTGAGTGACTGAACTGAACTGAACTGAACTGAACTACCCACATTATGAAGGGTAATTTGCTTTACTCAAAAGCCTAGTGATTTTTTTTAATTGAAGTATAATTGGTTTACAATGTTGTGTTAGTTTCAGGTATACAGCAAAGTGATTCAGTTATATATATATATATGTACATATATATTTATATTCTTTTTCAGATTCCTTTTTATTGTAGGTTATTACAAAATATTGAGTATAGTTCTCTGGGCTATGCAGTAGGTCTTTGTTGTTTATTTTATATACAGTAGTGTGTATATATTAATCGCAAACTCCAATTTATCAAATTAACAAAGTCTAGTGACTTAAATGTTAATCACATCTACAAAATACCTTTACAGTAATATCCCAACTGGTATTTAACCAAATACCTGGGTACTGACCATGGCCTAGCCAAGCTGACACATGAAACTAACCCATCATGGGGTGATATTGGGAAATGATGCTGGGAAGATAGGTGGGGGCCAAACTGTAGAGTTTTTGAATTCTATTAAGTTTTCTTTGGAAAACACTCCTTCTGGAAGTTTTCCTTTGGAAAATTGGTGATTGGTGAAGGTTTTGAAGCAAAGCAATGACAGTATCTGATGAGTTTTGAGTGGTATACACGAGGGGTAAGGGTAACTCCAACTTGGGGCCTGAGCAAAGAGGTCAAAACACATATACAGTTTGTGGTTTTTATTAGACTTTTAAGTGGAGAGATGTCAAGTAGACAGTTGGTTACTTGATCCTCTGGCTCAAAGGAGAGAGGGGGCCAGAGGAGAACAGGAAGAAGGCCAGTGCAGTTGAAGTGTAGTGGCGCAAGATGAAAACTGAAAATATGTACTGGGGCAGGTCACGCAGGGCCTGAGCCTTCACGTCATGGGTTCAGCCAGCTCCTACCAGCTCAAGAGAGCTGATTATTAAATTGCAGCAAATTTGGGTGCTGGTTGACCTCACAGTTGGTAGCCTGCAATCTGCCATGGTAGGAGTATTTACAACATTGAAATGAAGAAATGCTACAACCCAGGGCTTCTTCCACCCACAGAACCAGTTGTTAAATATTTACTACAATATTACCACTACAGCTTACAGACAGCAGTGAAAATTTTATATTTATTCTCAGTGGCTTTAATAAAGTCATTAAAATATTTTAAGCCAGTGAGTAAAAAGCTTTGATTTTTTTTTTTAATCACTCTGGCTGCTCTATAGAGACAGAAGGCAAGAAGTCTCAAACTTTTTCTGTCCCAAAGAGACTACTAAGGATGCTGCTGCAATGGTCCATGTGAACACTGAAGGTGGAGTGAAGGAAAGACATCTGAAAGATTATTAGGGTCCCAAGATTGACCATAGATGGCCCCTGATTCATCACAAATTGACTATAGCTGAACCTGTTATATAATTCATGTAACTTGGTTAGTGTTTTTTGTTTTAGTGGTGGTAGGGGACCCCAGCAGAGAAGGCAATGGCACCCCACTCCAGAACTCTTGCCTGGAAAATCCCATGGACGGAGGAGCCTGGTAGGCTGCAGTCCATGGGGTCGCAGAGTTGGACACAACTGAGCGACTTCACTTTTACTTTTCACTTTCATGCATTGGAAAAGGAAATGGCAACCCACTCCAGTGTTCTTGCCTGGAGAATTCCAGGGACGGTGGAGCCTGGTGGGCTGCCATCTATGGGGTCACACAGAGTCGGACACGACTGAAGTGACTTAGCAGCAGCAACAGCAGGGGACCTCAGGTTGCAAATTACCTTGACTCATAACTGCGGGCTTTTTGCTATTTTACTGGAAACCAGCAGAAGATAAATCAATAATATTATCTCATAACAGAATAAGACAGTTAATTTCCTGCATGAGCACAATCTCCTCTTTTTAATATTTCAATCTTTCAGTAGCAGGAGGTGCTTCAAACCTTGCAATTAGGCTGATTCTTTCTAAGGGAAAGGAGGCTTAATATCTCTTTGATGGCAGTTCTTTCTCAATGGGATAGGAGGGAAAAGAGGACATGTCGGAACAGTGCTAAGATGAACACTTTAAAGACATTCACCAAAGACCCCTGACCATTTTTGGTTCCTGTAACTAGGCTGGAGACTCAGCTTGTTCATTTCACATTCCTTTTCTCATACTCTGTCTGTGCTTGGTTGTTATTATACCTCAAGGGGAAGGCCTAACCCCAAAGTTCACTCTTTGCCTTGAAGGAGAACAGAAATCCCTTTCCTACAGAGCTGAAATTCTAGTTGGGGGTAGGAGCAACCAATAAAGAAAATAAGTAATTATACCAACTATGAAAGAGCAAGGAAAGGAGATAGGCCTGGCCACGATCAGTTCAGCAGGGTAATGGAGACAGGTGCTAAACTGAGTGGTAGAGTGGGGAGGTGGGAAGAGAGGAAGTGGAGTCAGCCAGAGTAGACAGCTATTTCAAGAAGTGCAGATGGAAAGGGAGAGACATGTCCATCCACAGCTAGATGGATAAGCAAATTATGATACGTCCGCACAATGGAATCTGACTCAGCAGTAAAAAAACAAAAAACAAAAAAAACTATTGATGAACACAACATGGATGACTCTCAAAGGCATAATGCTGAGTGAAAGAAGCCCATCTCAAAACAGTTACAAGCTCCATGTTTCCATTTTTATGACAGTCTCAGGGAGCAAAACTATAGGAACAGAACAGATCAGTGGTTGCCCTGGGTTAGGGTGGGGGTGACTGTAATTATAAAGGAGCAGGAAAATTCTGGGGGCTAGTGGAGCAGTTCTATGTCCTGATTACAGGGGTGGTCACACAGATCTATACATGGGCATGCATGTATTCCCGGTCCTCAGTCGTATCTGACTCTTGCAACCCCATGGACTGTAGCCTGCCAGGCTCCTCTCTCCATGGAATTTACCAGGCAAGCATACTGGAGTGGGTTGCCATTTCCTCCTCCAGGGGATCTGACTCAGGGATTGAACCTGTGTCTCCTGCACTGACGCGCGGATTCTTTATCACTGAGCCACCAGGGAAGCCCATCTATACATGTGTCTATACTCATGTAACTAACTACACCCAAACAAGGTAATTTTACTGTATGTTACTTGGAGAACACGAGATTGGGCAGAGTCTAAAAGACAAAGATTGGAGGAAGGAGTCGTTTTTTCATATGGGAGGGGCTTGAGTTTATTCATTTACTAAGGGAGGAAATCAGGTCTCTTGGGAAAGGTGGCCAAGAGGAATTCAAAGGTGTGAGATCCAGGGCACCAGTGGGAAGGAAAAATGATCTGTTTTCCCCACAAACTGTGCAGCACAACACAAACTCCGTCTGGGATGGAGGACACAGTGTGGTGTGCAGGGCATTGTGTTTGGTGAGGTTGGGAAGAGCCCCTGGGAGGAATGGGAAATGATGCTTCCAGAGCTTGCCCTGCAGTATGATGGTCCAGCAGAGGCTAGAGACCTTAAAGCTTCAGTGGCGCCGACCTGTCCCTTTGTGGATTCGTGTTCAGCAGCTTGGTGCAGAGAAGAGGTTGGTGGGGAAGGGGGATGGAGATCAGCTGAAGGATGAAGGGCAAGGATTTTAAGATGAGGAACGAAAAGAAGGGCTGGGAAGACAAGAAAAGGAGGAACATGAAGCCAAGAGGGAACTAATGGCATGGGAGACAAGGGAGAGGGCATGTGACTAGATCAGTTAGTGATCCGAATGATTATGGTTAACAGGCATCAGGGAGCGGGGGAGCTGGATGGATGAGGACACTGGTCCAAGCAGTTCTGAAGTGGAGACAGAGGACTCATATGTCAGGTTAGGGGTTTGACTGATATTTAGAATACTTTCTACAGAATAGTCACAGCAGGACTTCCCCAGTGGTTCAGATGGTAAATAATCTGCCTGCAGTGCATGAGACACATGTTCAATCCCTCGGTTGGGAAGATCCCCTGGAGAAGGAAATGGCAATGCACTCCAGTATTTTTGCCTGGAGAATTCCATGGACAGAAGAGCCCAGCGGGCTACAGTCCATAAGGTTGGAGAGAGTCCAACACGACTGAGCAACTAACACTTTCACTTTCAGCTCATAAATATTGATCCTTGCCATGTGCCTGACACCAGTACTTTGCATGCACATCTCATTCATTCTCACAGCACATACTATTCCTGTTTTCTAAATGAGGAAACCAAGGCTCAAAAAGATTAGATGAGTTACCCAGGGTCACATAACCAGTAAGTGGAGCAGCGATGGACTAGAACCCAACCTGTTTGACTCCAGGGTTTATGTTTCTCTGACTCATATACTCTATTGCTTCTCCCACATGGAAAAGCTTGATTCCATCATAATGAAATGCTGTATTGACCTCAACTAGACATCTCAGAAATGAACCAAAGTAGGTGCATTGCTTGATGTAAATGTGTCAGCATTTCTGAAAGCCAGCTATAAGGGGCTGTCCCTCTCACACTGGATCAGTTCAGTTCAGTCGCTCAGTCATGTCTGACTCTTTGCGACCCCATGAATCACAGCACACCAGGCCTCCCTGTCCATCACCAACTCCCGGAGTTCACTCAGACTCATGTCTATCAAGACAGTGATGCCATCCAGCCATCTCATCCTCTGTCGTCTCCTTCTCCTCCTGCCCCCAATCCCTCCAAGCATCAGAGTCCTTTCCAATGAGTCAACTCTTCCCATGAGGTGGCCAAAGTATTGGAGTTTCAGCTTTAGCATCATTCCTTCCAAAGGCTGATCTCCTTCAGAATGCACTGGTTGGATCTCCTGGCAGTCCAAGGGACTCTCAAGAGTCTTCTCCAACACCACAGTCCAAAAGCATCAATTCTTTGGCACTCAGCCTTCTTCACAGTCCAACTCTCACATCCATACATGACCACTGGAAAAACCATAGCCTTGACTAGACGGACCTTTGTCGGCAAAGTAATGTCTCTGCTTTTGAATATGCTATCTAGGTTGGTCATAACTTTTCTTCCAAGGAGTAAGCGTCTTTTAATTTCATGGCTGCAATCACCATCTGCAGTGATTTTGGAGCCCAAAAAACTAAAGTCTGACCCTGTTTCCACTGTTTCCCCATCTATTTCCCATGAAGTGATGGGACCAGATGCCATGATCTTCATTTTCTGAATGTTGAACTTTAAGCCAACTTGTTCACTCTCCTCTTTCACTTTCATCAAGAGGCTTTTTAGTTCCTCTTCACCTTCTGCCATAAGGGTGGTGTCATCTGCATATCTGAGGTTATTGGTATTTCTCCCGGCAATCTTAATTCCAGCTTGTGCTTCCTCCAGCCCAACGTTTCTCATGATGTACTCTGCGTATAAGTTAAATAAGCAGGGTGACAATATACAGCCTTGACACACTCCTTTTCCTATTTGGAACCAGTCTGTTGTTCCATGTCCAGTTCTAACAGTTGCTTCCTGACCTGCATATAGGTTTCTCAAAAGGCAAGTCAGGGGGTCTGGTATTCCCATCTCTTTTAGAATTTTCCACAGTTTATTGTGATCCACACAGTCAAAGGCTTTGGCATAGTCAATAAAGCAGAAATAGATGTTTTTCTGGAACTCTTGCTTTTTCCATGATCCAGCGGATGTTGGCAATTTGATGCCTTTTCTAAAACCAGCTTGAACATGTGGAAGTTCACGGTTCACATATTGCTGAAGCCTGGCTTGGAGAATTTTGAGCATTACTTTACTAGCGTGTGAGATGAGTGCAACTGTGCGGTAGTTTGAGCATTGACACACTGGATGAGTGGTGTCAATTCTGCCTGTAGATTGTATATTGAAAAGTTCTTTCATTTGATCATAAAAATTATTTTGTTAAAGGACAAAAAATTACTTTCAGAGATGGGGCATTTTGGTGGTCAGCCAGAATGGTACTGGGAGTGGTGACGAAATCCATCGGATAACCAAAGGAGTGGGTGGTCAAAGGGGTGTCAAGGTGAGGATCACTGATGCCTATGTCTAGAAATAAGGTATAAGATGGGATGACTATAGATGCTAAAGTTCCCTGTGATGGTGGTGAGTGTGGAAGAGGGGGAGCTACTAGGTGTCACAGGCCTCAGTGAGTGTAGAAGAGTGGCCAGGAGGCCAGTAACTGAAAACAGCAATGAGTGTGGTTTAGTGCCACCAGCCCCAGCTGAGAGCTTTTGACATGAGAGTGGCCAGGGTCTGAGAACAGAAAGCGGGAGCTGGAAGAATGCCCTTCCCTCTGCTGCCCATTCTGGGACATCTGTGAGGTGGGGAAATGAGCAGCCCCCACTTGAGGGCTTCACAGAGGAGGGATCATTTAAGACAAGGAAACAGAAGGCACTTAAAAAAGATTAAAGTCTCTGTTACAACCCGTTTAATTTAAAACAGTATCCTTGGCAGCTTGCAGCTGTTTATGAGTATAGTATGTGTTAAATCCTTATAGCTAATAAAGAAGACAAATGAAAATGAAAAAAAAAAAAAAAGATTAAAGGCATGAGAGGTGTCTATCATGTCCAGAGGGTATAGATTGAGAGGCAGTGGTAAGTTGTGAAGTGGAGTCTGTCCAGAATAGCTGCTTCCTTCCAAGAACAATAGCCCCAAATATGTGAATAGGGTGTCATGGCTTTCCTGCCCACTAATACTCATTCTAAGCCTACAGGAAAGCTAGAGTCCTGTGGCAGCCATTCTTCATCATCATCTTGGCCAGGACATTGAATCTTGAGACCTTGGCTGCTTGACAAAACCATTATTTCCCAGTGACTAAATCACCTCATCCCATCTTCTCTTTCCTACCAGGCTCAGAGCCCCCACCTTCCCCATGGTGGAGGGGTGGATGTCCATTTCTCAGGAGCAGTGGACTGCTTCCGGCAGATAGTGAAAGCACAAGGGGTCCTAGGGCTCTGGAATGGATTGGCAGCCAACCTACTGAAGGTGAGAGGAATGGTCAGTCTCCCGCTTGTCCGCCTCTGCCACTGCCACCCTGTTCTACACCGTTGCCACTCCCTCTGCAGTTTGCCTGCAAACACCTCCTCTAGCACAGAGCCTATGAGTGCAGGCTGGCTGGGGACCCTGTGTGGTGTTGGGACATCTGATACCCCATCCCAGAGGAGCTAAGCATTTAGTGTCAAGGTTCCCAAAAGGGAGGTTCATAGACTCCTAAAAGGACTGTAACCCCCTATCCTAAAATTGTATGAAAAAAATGTGTCCATTTGGGCATATGTGCATCTCTCTGGGGAAAGGATCCATAACTTATATCATTTTCCAAAAGAACTTCATGACTTTAAAAAAAAAGGTTAAGAACTGTGGACTAACCTTGCACTAGTTGGCACAGAAGTGATTCCAATCAAGACAAGATTATGTTAGGAATTGCCCAGCTGTCCAGTGGTTAGGACTGAGCATTTTCACTACTGAGTTCAATCCTTGGTCAGGGAACTAAGATCCCACAAACCATGCATGGCATGGCCAAAAAAAGGCAAGTGTATGTTGACAGGCAGTGTTAGATTGTCTACATGCATATCAACCCATACCCAGGCTTCCCCAGGGCAGGCCCTTCAGTGGCTCTGCCACTCCTCTCCCCAACCAACATTGGGCCGGCTTGCATTTTTCCATCTTCCCTGATTCCAAAAAGAATGACCATGTTGTATTGTCCACAGCCTTTATCTCAGTTTACCCTGATCCAAGTTGATTGCAGATGCATTGATGTTTTAAGATTTTCACATGATTTTCATTTTCTTTCTCTACAGATAGTTCCATATTTTGCAGTTATGTTTGGCACCTTTGAGTTCTGCAAGAGAATCTGTCTTTACCAAAATGGTTACATCATGTCTCCTCTGAGCTATAAATTGACCCCAGGGGTGGATCAGAGTTTGAAGCCCCAGGAGTTACGGGAATTAAATAAGTTCTTCAAAACTGGACAACTAAAGTCTAAAAAACCAACTCTTTAAAACTGAGTGGAACTAGAGGTGCATTGATTGAAGGCGTGTTGCAGAGAGGAATGTAGCCTCAGAACTGTGCACGCATGGAGTAACAAGAGGGTGCTCCTGTCTGCTGCTCTTGGAAATGAGAAGATTCAGCCACACCTGAGCTCCAGAGTAATGGCCCTGTGAACACCTGCACCACCGTGATTTTATAACAAAACCTAGCAGTAATAAAATGTACAGTTTACACTGTGGATATAAATAGGCAATGTTAGTCAGTCAGTTCAGTGACTCAGTCATGTCCGACTCTGCGACCCCATGGACTGCAACACGCCAGGCTTCCCTGTCCATTACCAACTCCCAGAGCTTGCTCAAACTCATGTCCATCAAGTCAGTGATGCCATCCAACCATCTCATCCTCTGTCGTCCCCTTCTCCTCTTGCCTTCAATCTTTCCCAGCATCAGGGTCTTTCCCAATGACTCAGTTCTTCAAATCAGGTGGCCAAAGTATTGGAGCTTCAGCTTCAACATCAGTCCTTCCAATGAATATTCAGGATTCATTCTCTTTAGGATTGACTGGTTTGATCTCCTTGCAGTCCAAGGTACTCTCAAGAGTCTTCTCCAACACCACAGTTCAAAAGCATCAAATAGTTCAAAAGCATCAAATAGGCAGTGTACACAACACCAAAGGGCCTGGCCATGACCTCTCAGAGCAACGTGCTGTTAAAGTGACTGGGCAGACAGCATGCTGGAGCTCCACGACAGGCTCACAGCTTACACTAACCCATGGCAGCCTAGTTTCACCCAGATTCACTTGAGACTTCCCGATCCAGTCATTCTAGAACTCACAATCCTGGCTGACTTTGGAGTGCACACACCATGATGTAAATTATGCCTTACCAGAAACTAAATGAAAAACATTTAACATTTAAAAGTTACCACCATCATAGTAGATCCAGCCTTCTTTATTTAAATTTGAAGCCTTCTTCTATTTCTAGAAGGTAGTTTATAGCATGACTGCTTCGTTATGCCCCAGAAGACCTTCTTTCAGTTAGTCATGTATAGTCCAAATGGCCTGAATTCTCTGCCTTTTTAACTTGCTTTGCAAGCCTACCCAGAAAATAAATTATTTAGTCAACTTATTCTCACAGCATGTCCCAGTTGCCTAGAGAGGATCAAATAGAACATTTGACACGCACACAGACCCACAATGTAACTAAAAAAGCACTTTGGGCTAATCATGTCTACTAGATTTTTTTAAAATCAAATTTTGGGTTTATTCCACCTTGGGGATTCTATGTCAAGTTTATGTAATTGTACCTTTTGAATAGCCTATCTATGCATTAAAAAGCAATATCTAATATGAAGTTGTTAATTTATACACAAACAGAAAGAGACTTTCAATATGTTGGAAGTATTTTTCCCTATTAAATTTATTTTCCAAAGAAAAATGATGTGTTGGTCGTTTATTACTAATTTGAGTTAGAAAACTATTGCCAAAATCTTTAAGCTCTCAGAAACTTGTCCTATTGGAATATATCAAAATAACTCATTTTTTCAGCCACTGGGGCAGACTGTGTTTTATGGAAAAGAGAAGTTAATACACACAAGAAAATCTCATCTGTAGCCCAATCAGTTACTGTTTCAGTTCAGTTAAGTCACTCAGTCGTGTCTGACTCAGTCAATTGCAACCCCATAGACTGCAGCACTCCAGGCTTCCCTGTCCATCACCAACTCCCAGAGCTTGCTCAAACTCATATCCATCAAGTCAGTGATGCCATCCAACTATCTCATCCTCCATCATCCCCTTCTTCTTCTGCCTTCAATCTTTCCCAGCATCAAGGTCTTTTCCAAGAAATCAGTTCTTTGCATCAGGTGAGTTTAGAGGTGACAGGTGAGTTTAACAGATTCTTAACCCAGAGTGAATAGTTCATGTTAGTTACTCTTGATTTTCCTTGAGGTGAACAACTTTTTAAAAAATTCTGAAAGCTGTAAAAAAATATTTTTAAAACTCTAGTACTGTTCCTAAAACAAATTTCCAACTTCTTATATTTTCCCAGAGGTATGAAGGAAGTGTTCTGCTTTTCTGCTTTATGGTTTGCAATGGGCACCACCAAACTGGGCTAAGTACTTTGGGAGGATTATAAAGATATGTGATGCAATATTGAGCCAGGAGTAACTTCTAGTCATCAGGAACAAAACATACCTATACATATGAAATGACTATAATTACGAAGCAAATACAAGCAAGGGCATGATAATATAGCAGCAACCATTAACAAGATTACCAAGGGGCTCCTTAATTGATTCACTTAGTGAATCAGTGATTTAAAGTATAATTGAAAAAAAGAAGTCTTTTTTAACATGGTGGTGGTTTAGTCACTAAGTTGTATCTGACTCTGCGACCCCATGGACTGTAGCCTGCCAGGCTCCTGTGTCCATGTGATTTCCCAGGCAAGAATACTGGAGTGGGTTGCCATTTCCTTCTCCAGGGGATCTTCCTGACCCAGGGATCTAACCCAAGTCTCCTGCAATAGTTATTATTTATTTGGCTGTTCCAGGTCTTAGTTGTGGTACGTGGGATCTTTGATCTTTGTTGCAGCATATGGCATCTTTAGTTGCTGCATGCAAACGCTTAGTTGCAGCATGTGGGATCTAGTTCCCTGACCAGGGATCAAACCTGAGCCCCCTGCATTGGGAGCTCAGAGTCTTAGCCACTAGACCACCAGGGAAGTCCTGGGAAGGAATGAGTCTTACATTACATTTTGAAGGAAGTAAAAGGATAATAGTTGGTGCAGAGTAAGTTGAGGGGAGAATATGTTGCAGGCTGAAGGTAGCGTATGTGGTATCACAGAGGTGGAAGGAAGCAAAAGGTATCTGCAAAAGAGTGTGAAGACTGGCTTCATGCATTCATTCACTGAGAGCTTGCACTCTGGGCATCATGGTACACCAGGCAGCTCAGGTCCTTGCCCATGTTCTAGTGAGGGGGGCAGTCAAAAAACTAATCAACAAGTGAGGTATAGATTGTA